>NC_086171.1:135507845-136123678 GCF_023053635.1 Elgaria multicarinata webbii
CATTGTTTAATTTAGCTACCAAGGCCAAACAAAAATTGTTGAACACTGTTATGGACTGGGACAGGAAATAACTTTTCCTACTGGTGGATACCTTCTCTAAAGGAGATTGTATCTAACTAACTTAGTCTAACTTAAGCATCGTTCATTTTCAGTGTGTCTGCTTGGATAGAGACCAAAGATTTCCCCGCAAAAATATATATAGGCTTCCACCAGTCAGGATGAACCTCCTCCTGCCATACCATTGTCTGTCCAGCCATATAGGGAGTTTCTGAGCTTGATTCCAGGCATCCCTTCCTTCAGCCCAGCCCTAGCAAAGAAAGAAAGAAAGAAAGAAAGAAAGAAAGAAAGAAAGAAAGAAAGAAAGAGAAGTGAAAAGAAAGAAGCTTTGGATTTCCTTGTGCAAAGACTAGAAATACAAAACCTTGTAAAATCCTGAGAATGCAAGCAGTAATGCCAGGGGTATGAGAATAATTAATGTCAGCAGTGTGGTTTGTAGTGTTATGCAAACTCAGCCATGGAGGCTTATTGGCATTGGTTATAAGCCGTCCAGAACCCTGCAACAGCCCATGGCAACAAGCCACCCTAGCTCGGTTTTGCATGAGATGACAAGCTGCACTGCTGAGAGTACTATGCTAATCCTCCCCGCATGTGACCAGCACACATGAGCCACCATGGCTTATTATCCACCCTGCAATTGTGTGGACTCTCTCAGCCTCACCATGGGGGCTAAAAATTCAGACTTACCTAGGGTTGCAGGACAAGTGAATAAGGTGTAGGAAGCACTTTGAAAGCACTGTTAAAATAAATTGTGCATGTGTTAATTATAAATCAGTAATTATTCTGTTGACTATATAATGGAAAACCAATTAGAAAACACACAGAGATGAAATCAGGGTGGGTGGGAGAATCAGGTAGCTGGGAAAGCATTCATGGTTATTAAAATTTAAATGGTTGAGCTTAAACACTTTTAAAACATTGGCAAGAATAAACTACACCCAAATGTTTTCTTTGCATCAACATAAGCATTTATGCTGTGCTTCTAATGGTTTGCATCTTTCAAACCACCCTTCAAAATAAAATAAAAGCTGGAAATAACTGGATCCACACAATAAGTATCACAGTGTGACTGAACCTGGTTGAGAGCAGACTTTTGCTAACAGACATTTCTAGCTTGAAAGATGAAGCGGGCCTAGCCAAGCAAAACGTGCAGTTTCTATAATTGAGACCATGGAGGAAGAGACACTATTGACACTATTGACTGCTAGTCTCTGGGTCTTTGGCTCCCAAGAGGTAATGAATAAAAGTCGGACTGAGGCAGTGGTTCCACCCCCCCGCCACCGCAAATAGCCAAAGTGAGATAGAAGTTCCACTTTTTGAGTGTTGTGGTTTTCCCCTTGGAATTCCCACGTAGGCTTTTCCTTCTCACATGAAAAAGCAGGAGTATAGCCTTTCTGATCATATCTAGCTTTGACAGCTTGAGAGATTCCCTCTTGGCTTTCAAAGTCTCTGGGGGAGTTGATGCCCCTGCCCCCGCTCCCACCCATCCCATTTTGCACAGATTTGAGTCTCTCCACTTTCTGCCTATATTCGCCTCCTGCCCTCTTCACTAGCCTTGCTGTTCACTCTTCTTACTAACCCCTGTTTATAATCACAACAGTTTGTTGTAAAAAGCAGTTGATTAAAAAAATGAGTTGGAACCAGACTTAAGTTAGCTGAAATAAGTTCCCTTTGAAATCAATGGGACATGAGTCATTACTAAGGTTTAGCACTGATTTCAATGGGACCTAAATGCAACTAAACTCATACGGATTCAACCTATCAAATTTCACTGTGCCCACACGCATAGCTCGTTGGTATTTTGTTTTGCTTTTTGCACCAAAGCCTCTCCACTTCAAAAATAATCAGGTTAGCCTCCAAGTTGTCAGTATTATTTCTTAAGCCTATGCGGCAGGGTCTTGCTATTTACTGTGTTATCTGTACAGCACCATGTACATCGATGGTGCTATATAAATAAATAATAATAATAATAATAATAATAATAATAATAATAATAATAATAGCAAAATAAAATAAACAAAGAAGCCTGGCTGGGGAGGGGAGTCCCTTCTCTGTTTAACCCATCTTTCTTCATATCTTTCAAATAGGACATCTCAATAGAAATGTCATATTAGTGCTTTCTTAAGAAAGATACCCAAATACAAACATTCCTACAAGGCCATCTAAACATCTTAAGTAACTAAATAGTAAGGGATTGGGGGTAATTCAATTTTAATGGAATGCATCTGAGTGTAAATAGAGGTAGCTAACATTCATGTATAGCAATTTTGTGGTACAGTGGTTGTGAACTGGATATCCCCTGAGTGCACTGCTGGAAAGCGGATGTATACAGGGTTCGCATTCAAATCATGAAATGAGTAGGGAAGGAAGATGTTTAGGTCAAAATTTGAACTGTGTAGTGAATGAGATGGCACGATGTCTTGGATCAATAAACTGCTCAAGTGATTCTAGTCTAGGCTGTTTGGGTATGCAGAACACCAGCAATCAGTGGCCACAATCCTATCTTTTCTTACTTGGAAGTAAATGCAATTGAACTGAGTTTGGGCAGCATATTCCCTGCATGGTCCAAGTTGAATCGTCCCAGCTGCTCTGTATCTGCCTATACAACCTCCATCCTCCATTCCTTGCTACACTAATTTGATAATATAGGTAAGGCCATTTTACACATGCAGACGAAAACCCAGGTTTGCCACTGAGTGTATACTTAACAAAGAGCTGTAGCCAATCACAGCACTCTAATCAATGCATCAGTATGATACATGCAAACAAGTATTTGTTGCATTGATACTTTATTTTTAGTTGTACAATTAAAAATGTACTGGGTCAAATGGCTTTATTATTATCATTTGATCTAAGAAACATTACTTATGAGATGCAACTACTACTACTACTATTGGAGGATGGTGATAGCTACTACTACAAAGCACTTTTGTGATGCTTTAGGATGTTAATGCTTCACATGCATTATTTTAGGAAGGTTGGTCAGTCTTATTATTCCCACATTACATATGGAACAGCTGAACTCTAAAGCAAACTATTGAGTACATAGCTGAGGCAAGACTCAAACCAGGGACAGAAGCCTTAGCCAATAATAATAATAAGAAGAATAAGAATAAGAAGAATGTATTTCTTACCCGCCTCTCCATTTTGATCGAGACGGAGAACAACAGTAAATGGTAAAATACATAAAACTGAATTAAAACATAACATCCTAAAAAACATTCTAAAAACATCTTAAAATTCCACTGGATAGGCCTGCCGGAAGAGATCAGTCTTGATAGCTTTCTTAAATGCTAGTAGACCGTTAAGTTGACGAGTCTCCTCCAGCAGGCCATTCCACAGTCTGGGAGAAGCAGAAGAGAAGGTCCTCTGGGTAATGGTTGTCAATCTAGTTTTTGCTAGCTGAAGTAGATTTTCCCCAGAGGACCTGAGCGTGCAGGGTGGATTGCATGAGAAAAGGCGATCCCGCAGGTAGCCTGGACCCTAACCATGTAGGGCTTTAAAGGTAATAACCAACACTTTATACTTCACTCGGAAACTAATTGGCAGCCAGTGAAGAGATTTTAAAACTGGTGTACTATGGTCACCCCTAGGTGTACCGGTGACCAGCCTGGCTGCCATATTTTGAACTAGTTGAAGTTTCCGGACTAGGCACAAAGGTAGACCTATGTAGAGCGCATTGCAGAAGTCAAGCCTCGATGTTACCAGCGCGTGCACTACCATGTACTCACTGTTTGTGTGAAACCCCTACAGTTCTGTGGTATTATCAGTCAATCTAACCCAAGTTCTTTTTAGAGGAAGGGGTTTAAATTGGTATAATAAAAAATCTTCCAAATACCATGGGGAAACTCTTCACATACATTTCTTCCCATGTAGAGCTGCCTGCACCCAGCCATGCTGCAAAGTGGTGATGTGTCTTGCTTCTCAAGTAGCTAGCCTTTCTCCCTGTTCCTAGCCACTCCAATATTTATTCTACAGATTGTGAGGATTTTGCTTCAATCTAACATTTTACTCACTTGCAGCCATGGTCCTTCGCTCCTGGGTTTATATTCTGAACGAGATTTTTATTTTCCTATCAATGCACCGAACCTGGATGTCACATAATGGTTACCGTAACAAACAATCCTCCAACCAGCAACTCTTGTTAATGCAAGCAAATTGGAGTTTTCCTGTTTATTTCGGTAATCCTATCACATCTGTATTGTCGGCAGCTTGTTCACAAACGAATGAGCATGGTGGTTATGAAGCAGGCATGGTAAGGTTTCATGCTGGTTACTACTGTTGTTTAGTATATTTGCCCATTATTCACCTCAAGTCCCTTTCGGACGCAGGAGCAGCAGAGAAAAACAGTCTCACACCAAGTATGCATTTTTCATGCACTCGCTCCAAAAATAATCATGCTCTTATAAGCAAATGTGGGTTTCTTTTAGAATCCTCTTATGGCATTCCAGTTCCCGAATTTATTGCAAGGATTTCTAAGTTAGTTCGAGCGCAATAAGACATCATTACAAGTCACAAGGAAACTTTTGTTCTGACAAAACTAATAAAGTTTCCTTTCGAAAGCATACGCTGGGTAAATTAATGCTAGAACTAACCCATTATGAAGTATCATAGATCCACCACTGAAAAAGAAGTAAACCTCTGAAGCCAAATGGAAGAGATTGGAATGTGGTAGCAGCCCCTACTAATAAATGTTAAAGCTGATTTACTAGCCATAGTGCTATTTTTTCTGAACTACACCCATGTCAGCTCCAGATTTTGAGGGGGGGTGCTTGGGCAAGATGTCTTCAGTGAGCCCCCCCCCCCAATCCACACCACTGCCAATAAGGAGAGGCAGAGGCTGTTCTCTCTCTTTGCTCCTTGCTCAGACACTTAGAGAGGGCAGCTATACAGACAGCAACAGTGAAGAGAAGGCCGGTAGTGGCAGGAGAGGGGGCTGGTGTCAGCAGTGAAGCCTCTGCTGTTGCCCTGCAATTCTGATGCCGGCCCTCTATAATTGCAGTGTCTTTAAAGTTTACAGTTAGTCTTTTTCATCATCACACGTGGGGTGGGGGGGATCACGTTTGCTTACCGACGCTTCACCACCCGTGCGTTTGTCCCTCATTACTTCCTCTTTTAAAAGTGCAAGTGGCCCATTCAGTGGGCCGTTTTGATCGTGCTGCTTCTCCTGCACACAGCAGGAGACACCGGCAACTTCTGTCTTCAAAAATAAGTCAGGCTTACTGAGATTTTGTTTGTCATGCAAAGAAGGCTAGAATGGGTGGGAGGCGTGTGGGAAGGAGATGACGTCATGAGAGGGACATGCCGTGAGGGCCCAGTAACGAGCGTGCAACAAAATGTGATGGAGCTCTCTGTCTCTTTCTGCGTCACACACACACACCAGTGGCAAACTGCTCTTATCTAGTGCCTTCTTGGACATATATTGGAACCCATACAAGCAAAGGCTTTTCCATTTACTTCCGAGGCAACAAGGCTTTTTTCGTTCACTTGAATGACAACAAGGGTGCAGTAAGAGTGTTAAAATGGGAGAGATTCATCAAGCCAGAATGCTGGATTGTCAAGGGCATTCTGCGTCCAGAGAGGCTCAATTAAGTTTCATCCTGTAGGGCTTTATATTAGGACATTTATTTTCGAGAACTATGTTGAACTTTGAGTTGGATTTCTGATTTCTGCAATAAGATATATTTGTCTGACAGATTGGCTTTAACTGGTTACAGTTTTGTGTTTTAACGAAATTTTCCATTTTTAATCTTTGTTTT
Organism: Elgaria multicarinata webbii; assembly: GCF_023053635.1. NCBI lineage: Eukaryota > Metazoa > Chordata > Lepidosauria > Squamata > Anguidae > Elgaria > Elgaria multicarinata. Next base: position 135,513,662 of record NC_086171.1, read on the forward strand.
CTTTTTCTTTAACTCTGCAGAGTGAAGTTGGAGTCCAGAAAAGTGTCAAATTTATAGACATATGTACATTTGTTTCTCTTTTCAAAACCACTGCCTGATCATGTCCTCTTATATTTACTTACAGTGCAATCCATTATATCATTTACTTAGAAGTAAGTTCCACTTGATCGGGGCTTACTCCCTAGTAAGTGTGTTTAGGACTGCGGCCTTAATATGTCAACAGAAGTGCCATTCATGCAAATTCATGTTTTCAACCCAAACCTGTGGAGTTTCTGTTAGTGCCAGGGAACTATCACGGATAGTTCAGCAATACTAACTGAAAGCAGAATGCATATGAGCTAGCAGCAGGGCACACAATCTCTACAAATTAGGAGCCAAGCGGTAGAAGTGTGCCTGTACACACTCATATTTCAAAGGCTGCCAAGTGGCCATTCATTTCAATAGGAAAAATGGGCAAAGCAGAAAAAATGTGTGCCTAGTTCCAACACAAAAGACTATTTGGACCTTCTCCAGGGAACCAAAGTTCTAGTTGCTATTTGGAAGGAAGGCGCTAACATCTGGACCATTATTCAATGAACAGCAAGCTCCATAGATAAAATACCTAATAATAAAGAAACCATAAATGTATCTGAGGGGAAAGCAGATGTCCTGAAATTTCTTGCAGCCTCAAAGTTGTGCATGTTTCATAGTCCTAAGTGGAGGCTACACAATCCTGCTGTTTGTGGCAAGGCTTCACATTTCCTTGTTCAGATCCCCTGTTGCCACTACAGCCTAATTTCTCTCTGGGATTTTGGACACAGGCCTCATTTTTGCACTTCAGATCTTCAAATCCAATCATGTCAGCACAATTCTTCAGTCTCCAGCAGTCATGAAGATTTCTCTGTAACAGAAGTTCATCTCCAGTTCACCGTGGTGACCTCAGGGAACATATTCAATATTTCATTGTTAGCTTCATTTTAGACTGCAAGCTAGGAAACTCAATTCGACAGCAGTGAGCAGAACCAGTTGCAGGCAGCACTATATATACAGTAGTCAGATCTTACAGGTAACCTTGAGGTCTCGGCTGCTTCTTGGGAAAGTGAAGGAGTCCAATTTTAGTCTTCTAAGTTGCTATATTTTGTTTGCCTCAGAATCAGCTCAAATGCAAAAACAATTATCCGTATGTAGCCTTTCGCAACAAATCTCTGCAATTTATTACAGAAGACAGTCTTTCTCAGCTTTAGGGCCAGTGAGAGTGGTTTTAGAATATTTCAGCAGCAAAATCTGAAAACAGCTTTGGATGTTGTAAGGAACAGGATGTACTGACAGAGTATCTGCAAATGCAAGAATTGTCCCGCTGAGTCAGAACAAAGCACCAGCTAGCCCAGCAATCTGTCTCTAGCAATAATCAGGCAAATCCCACTGGGGCGGGGGGTGGGGGGCAGGGAGGCATGCTGACAAAATTAGCCATCCAATATTGTCCCTTCCTAATATCAGATTCTGCCTCTAATTATAGAGATACTTCTATTTCTGGCTAACAACCGTTGACAGAGCCACCTACTGTCCAAGTAAGATGGCCTATAAGCCCAACCTGCAAAAATGATATTAAAGCTATCTTACCAGTTGAGGCTGGTGTTTCCGATGTGAGTGTCAGTTCCAATTAGTTCTGACTGAGACCCGCAGTGGATTCACTGCCCTACTGACATTGGAGCCACCAGCCTTCACTGCATCTTACCCTCTCTTCCCCCTTGCACTGCCCTCTCCAACCTTGTGCCCTCCAGATGTGTGCAACTCTCAGAATTCCTGACCATTGGCTGGGGCTGATGGGAGTTGAAATCCAAAACACCTGGAGGGGAAGCTGCTCTAGCACCAGAAACAGCCATTCAGACAGCAGCCCTGAATATTTCCTACAAAAGACATTCCTTCTGCCTCACCCAGTCCCAAACACCAAGCCGAAGTATTGTTCCGAAGCTCATTGCAGTCAGCAATCTAAGGAGCGCCATCAAATCAACATTTTATCTCATTCTTGTCATGCCTGGTTTGCCATTTTGCAGCATGGTACTCACATGACATCGTGCCTGTCCTGCATTTACCCCAACTCCCCCCTCCATTTTCTGTGATTTCCTAGAGTGGGGAAAGTCCAGTTTATTTTCTCCATGTGGAATTAAAGTGCTCTTCTGCTCCCGTGTATTGCTGTCCTTGCACTATGTCCTTTGTTGGGGGTATGTGCTTTGAAGGGAGGTCTGAAAGAGGAGGGCAGGGCGGTTCTCCTCCAGCACACCATGTCGAACAAACGGGCTTGTGCTGACTCAGTTGAACAGACTTTTGCTGCTCCACCCCCACTTTCATTGCCTGTAGAAACAGGATCCAGCTGATGAAACGTTACATCGCTAAAACTCTAGACAACAAAGTCAGAGCGAGGGGAGGAAGGTACCCATCCATCGCAATGTCCATCAAAGACAAGAACCAATGAACTGGAGTGGGAAGGGGTGGGGCGGGGTGGGGTGGAAGAGAAAACAAGAGAAAGGAGATTTCACCGGTATAGTTGCGATACCACAAATACTCGTGAAAGAGACCATTAGCTTGACGCATTAATAAACGGAGGTAGAAATCACGGAGGCAAACTAGGGGGGAAAAGTAGGTGTGATGAAGCCCAGTATCATCTCATAACCAATGCACTTTCTGCTCAAAGAAATATAGTTGCATTTCAGGTAATTGAACTTTATTTTGTATGTGCTTAACCTACAGCTTCAAGAGCAGCTCACTAAGGAATTCAAACTTGAATGATCTTACATAATAAAAGTGAGGACAGTAACAACTAAATAAACCACTTTTTAAAATCGAAACCATCTATCACTCAGGGGTGCTCCCAGACAGAGGACTCCTGGTCCTAACACTCAAATGGCATTGTGCAGCTAGGCTGTCCCCTCTCCCCCTTAACAGTTTTTTTTCTAGTAAGAAAAAAGGCAGAAGAAGTGGTATTATTTATTTATTTATTTATTTATTTATTTATTTATTTATTTCATTTCTATACCGCCCAATAGCCGGAGCTCTCTGGGCGGTTCACAAAAATTAAGGTAGGAAAAGGCAAGAGGGCTACTAATGGAAGATGATATCATCTGGAACCCACACATAGATAAAATTCTCTGAATAAGGCAGTGCAATTGCATTGCAAAAGCTTCATCTGGAAGCAACCTTTAACTGCTTAAAGGGTGTTGCTTTTACTTCACGTGAAGACATAGAAGGTCAGGTTATTACTCCCACCCAAGATATCTCGTTTGCAATCCCGTCTAATTACATAATGTCTCCTTTTCTTTTTGGCTCATATTACACGATGATGGGATTGCAAATTCTACAGAAAATCAGAGATCACACTTTTTGCCAACTGAGCTTATACCATCAACTGCCTTAGATCCAAATAATGAACGCTAAGTCTTAAAAAAGAAAAATCCAAGATGATTCTTCATCATTTTTCAGTTAAACTGAATCAACAGAGCTTTTAATCTGTTCCCAAATTGTTTCCATTAAGGGTTGTGTCATACATAACGAAATATTTCCTACATGTAAGTCACTTGCTGTGGCAAAATGGACACATGCTTATTTGTTACATCTGCTGTGTTAACGTATGTCATTTTCTACAAAGGATTCACTTCCATGTAGGAAATCCATCTTGTACACAGCATTTTTAAGTCAGAAGGTGGAAGCAGCATGGCCCAAAAATGAGTCTTAAGGAGGTTTACTTTTATGTATTGTCTAGGCTATTGCAAAGGCAGTACAACTGCACAAATGTTCACAGAGGGCTCTGGTGCCCTCTTTCTGCTCTGCTGAAACTTGCAGATTGATTAAACGGATTGCATCGTAAGATTGGTGATAAAATGTAGTATTTGTGCATGCTAGTTAGGCGGTCATTTCTGTGGTAGATAAATTGCTTTCATCCCTGCTTGCATGCATATCATGGAAAGTCTTTGCTGTAGTTTTAACCCTGAATTAGAGGACACCACAGGACAGAAGGGGATTTCTGCCAGATATGTTATCAGACAATGACAAATGTGAGATTAGAAGGCTAAAAAGAAGCTATTGAGGGCTCATAAATCTGAAGGAAGATAACCCAAAGTGTCAAATTTAACTGGTCTTTCAATTTGGTAGACAGGGAAGACCTTGCATTTTGTGTTCTTCTTTATCGCAGTGTGTCCAATATTACATTGGATATACTATCTCTGTGAGGAGTACTCGCACACGCCAGTCAAGAAAGAAGGCTTTCATATTATGGGTGGAGAAATGAATGGTAATTGCTTTAAACTATAATACAAGAACAACAGTCAAACTTAAATGTTCCTAACTCAAGACACCAGTACAGTAGTATCAAGAGTATATCCCTTGCAATAATCCTCATTAGCCTTCTTGGAGACCAACGCTCTGTAGGATGTATTGACATCTCATACCTTCCAGAACTATTCACAGAACTATCAACCCTCTATTTTCCTTAAGAGTTTATTCCCAAGAGAGATCACTCCTTCCTACAAGTCCTCATAGGAACAAAGGAAGCTGCTTTATACTGGGTTAGCTCCTTGGTCCTTCTAGCCCAGTATCAGCAACACTGACTGGCAGCAGCTCTTCAGGCAGGAATTTTCCCAGACCTACTTGTAGATGCTGGGGATTGAACCTGGGATGTTCTGCATGCAAAGCATGTGGTCTACTATTGAGCAATAGTCCTTCCTCACAACCTACTTTCATCTTTATTGAAGCCTGTCTTCTGGACATCACTTCCTTTGGCTTGTCTGAGATAGAAGGACTTTGGAAGCATCTACTCTGGGCCCAGGGGCCAAACCCATCCCTCCTGGGGTCCTATTCCGGCCTTCAGAGGCTTTCCATATGTCCATATCCCCTTTCCCCCATCCATCAATTGTTCATGGTTTGTTGGATTTTGTGCAGGGTTTTCCCCCATTCTAGAAGGTTTAAATGCTTCTCCTAAGGCTGAGTTCCTGGAAGTAAGAGCTTTAAGCTACAATATGTTGCTATTATTTGTATTTTTGGCCCCACCCCCCTTTTCAGGTGGTCCCATCCACTGCTGGCATGCAGCCCCTGAAAGCTTCTCCAAAATGGAATTTGGCACTTGGGCTGAAAGAGGTTCTGCACCTCTGATCTACTCAGTCAGTTGAACTACTCTTTAACTAAAAAACAAAAACCTGGCCATTCATTAGTACAATAATTTTGTCTAATGCATCTAAGTAGAATTTGCTTGCTCCTTTTAGTCTCCTTTTATTTCTGAGTTAGAGGGGAGCCCCAGCTAACAAAGGCCACAGCTAGACCTAAGGCTTATCCTGGGATCATCCAGGGTCCGCCCCTGCCTGAGCACTGGATCCCCTGTGTGTCACCTAGATGAACAGGTTTGACCCCTGAACGATCCAGGGATAAACCTTAGGTCTAGCTATGGCCAAAGTGTCAAGGTAAATAAGAAGTTAATCAGAAATGCAAGTTAAGCACTTGTGCAAGTAGAAGGTAAGTGCTACCCATTATGTAATTCATTTGTCAACCTGCAATTTAAATATAATTGGCTGCAGCAGCAGTTGGATAAAGATAGCCAGGGCTATAAAAGTATGACAGGCTTGCAAGGAAGCCAGCTGACAAAAGTGTCTCAGCTTCAGTGACAAAGCATCAGGTTCAGTGACAAAGCATCAAGTTAAGCAATCAGGCGAGCTAAGTATCCATGCAAGTTTAACAATAGGGCAAGGAGACCAGGGCAGGATATACACTAGGAGCGTCATCACACAGGGGGAAATGGCGTTTGCTTACTGTCACTTCTCCACCCGTGTGTTTGTCCCTCATTTCTTCCTCTTTTGAAAGAGGAAATGAACAACTTGCATGTGGCCCGTTCACTGGGCCGTTTTGATCCTGCTTCTTCTTCTGCACACAGCAGGAGATAGTGGCAACTTCCATCTTTAAAAATAAGTCAGGACTTACTGGGCTGGGTTTTTTTTTGTGATGCAAATAAGGCTAGAAGGGGCAGGAGGCAGACAACGCTGTGAGAGGGAACTGCGAAAATCCATGAGTGCCCAGTAACAAGCGTGCAATAAAACGCTCGTCTGATGGAGCTCGACTGCTTTGAAACAGTTTGTAATGCTATTGACAACTGTTGGGGCCGATGACATACTCCATACACAGTTTTTAAACCATTTTCAAACTGTTATATCCTGCTTGATGTAGATCTAGCACAGGGCAGTCAACTCTTCCCTTTTACTGATGGTAAATAACTTAGTCTTCCAGGTAAACATTATTATTATTATTATTATTAATAATAATAATAGCAGCAGCAATAGCAGCCATGAAAGTAGAAGCCAGCAAGGTTGAGGGCTAAAGGGTGTGTTGGCCCTCAAATTGGGTTTTGAATGTTCACTACCCCTGGCGCGTTATTAATCCTAATCAAACACACAGAGGCTGTAGAAATTCAATTTAATTTCATTATATCCAATACTGCAGTATGGAGGTGTGCTCCAGCGAAATGCAAAGCAGAGGCACACAGAACAAAGGAAATCTTCATACATATATAGGCTCTGATTACACAGAGGGAATTAGTTTCCTTCTAACTCTTTGATTGGCTTGTGCTGGGCTAGCAAGCTAAGTTACAATCAATCAGAAGTTAAGGTGCACACTTTCAGATGAGATCATAGGTTACATTTTACTCCTCATTGGTTGAAAGTTTTTCCTTTGTCTAAGATGCACATGGAATCTGCCATTAAGGAATGTTGGGGAGGGTGGTTCTTAACCTTTCACCTGGTACATAGACTTATTCTACAGAATGAAATTCCCTTCTGGACACATCAGGTGTATTGCACAGAGCATGTGCAACTTTCTGCCTGCTAGACAGAAGTCATGAATGTTTGCTAGGTGCAATGAGCTACTGGTTCTAAGGGAATAACTTCACATAGCACATTTTTACACTACACATCAGAATTTAGTTTAAGTAGGACACCACATGGATTAGACAAATTCATGGAGGACAATGCTATGGCTTGATAGTACCTCCAGTATAACAGGCAGTATGCGTTTCAATAACAGTTGCTGGGGGAAACAAGAGGGAGGTGCTATTGCACTTAGTCCCTGCTTGGCCACTGTGGGAACTGAATGCTGGGCTAGATAGTCTTTGGTCTGTCTCAGCATGGCTCTCCTTATATTCTTCACAGATGTATTAACCAATATGTATATTATCTCTTCCTTTAGGTAGACCTATGCCTGCGTATTTTAAAGAAATGTAAGGTTACTTATGCTATTGTTATGCTATTCTTGCTAATCTAAGAACAAGGTTATAACAGTGAATTCACAGTCATGCTGATGTCATTATCCATGGAAAGTATGTGCTATCACGTTGATCTCAATTTTCCTTGTTTGTAGTCCCTTGCAGCTGTTCTTGGTAAATCACTGACCTTATTTTTGCCATTTCGTGATTCCTTGTTAAAATTCTTTTAAGTTATTAGAATTGCCGTTTTTCAGGGTTCAGTTCCCTTCCCCAAGGAACAAACACCCTTTTTGCTTTTAAAACAGTACATTCAGAGTATTTGAATGAGCATAAAGCAAGGTAATGGGTTTGGGTGAAGTGGTGGTGGTGGGAAATATTTCAGCAGTGATCCTTGGTAGGATAGGGTGGGTGTCCCTATTCCAATTGTGAAACATTGGAAGGCATTCTGTAAGATTGTCAGCAGTGCTAACTATTTACAATAGTGTAAATAGTACTCAGTTGTCCCACTGAAAATCAGGCACTTGAATATGTCTGAAGCAAGAGTAAGCTTAGGACAGGTGTGAAATAATGTGAAAATAATGAAATAATAATAATAATGGGTGTGAAGAGACAGAATCCATCGAAAGTAAATGAAAGATTTCTTCCTCTTCCTTGTTCTCACCATTGAAGAGTAAAGCACAGCATTTTTATAAATTCATATTAACAGGGGGGAATTATGAGCTCCATTAACATGCTTAGACATCATTTTAAGGATAGGTTGGAAAGATGTTTTGATGAGACAGGGTCCATATATACAAACAGAAATGTAAAAAAAAAATAAGTCTGATCAAATATATATGAGTTTCTATGGACATATGGTTGGATATAAACATTATTTTAGCAGCTCTGCTACTTAGCTATTTCCATACTTGCTTAGATGTCATAAAGAATTTTACTGTGAATGATGTTCTGTTTAGTGGCCATAAATATATGATATTGCAGAGTCTTGATTAGATGGGATTCCAAGTACCATCATGTGACATCGATTAATAACTATCTGGCTACTGGTGATTACAGCTTTGGTAAAGGAAGTCAGCAGAAGATTAACATTAATAACACTGACTGTGTTTTATTTACCCTGTTTATATGGATGCCCTTCAACATATGTCCTCTGGGAAGCTTACAGGAAATCACCTTAGTTCTTGATGACTTCTGTGAGGAAGAGTAGTTGTACACCATTAAGCACTTCTATTTATATATTGTAAAATCTTCCTAATAACAAAATGAAGTAAATTAATTATTTCTATTGCAAAGACTCTTTAATGAAAAAGAAAATGCCTCTTTCAAGCCTTCTTCAAAGAGGTGAGATGCCTCCACTGCTCATTTAGCCTACACACGGTTTCTGTGTCTTGTCCAAGGCCAGTGGAGACTGGTAGCCCCGATATGAGTGGGGTGGTGAATCCACTCAGGGTTTCAGTCAGAACTGTAAAGCTATCCAAGGTACAAACTCCTTTAGACTGAAACTTGAAGCAGATTCACTGCCCAAGTGACATCAGAGTCACCACCCTTCACTGTCCAAAGCCATTCAGCAAGTCCATGTAGACTTCGAAAAAACACAGTCTCTATAGATGGAAGCCCCTTTTTGGGGGGTCTCCCGAACCACTGCTGTCATGGTTTTCTACAGCTGGCAAGAATCTTTACCTCGACTAGGCTTGCAAATTAGCCCTGAGGTATCGGAAGAAGCGATTGAGAAAATCATATTTCTCTAAAGTCACCTGACACACAAAATCATTCACTAGAGAATGTGGCTAGTGAACTGCTAGTGCCAGCTGCTTTTTGAATGACTTCTACCTGAATGTACCATGAATCATTGGCGTAGTCTAGGATGCATTCCATATAAAGGCTGTTTGGTGTTCAACCTCTAGGTTTTTAAAGTTGTTTTAGAACTAAAGCAGCACAGCCCTAATATTTATACAGACTTGTTTGGATGGGCATGTTATAATGTTCCTCATCCCAACCTTTAACCTAATGCTCATCATTGTAAGAGCTTTGCACACACACCCCTCACTAAATTAAATGTCAGGTTTGCTTGGGCACCATGTTCCTGTCCTATCCTACAGTATGTACACAGTATTCTGTGTCCCTCCATATGTTCTGGGACTTAACATTCCTGATTGTCTTGTGTGGCATTGTGTTAACAAAACAATCAAACCCCATCAATTTCCTTTTTGAAATGCCTTGAAACCAATGTTTGGCTTGGTTATGTGACATGCACAGCTGGGTTAATGAAATAATCCAGTAATATTATTCAATTGCAATGTACACCCTGAGCCACTGTTCCATGAGCAATCTCACATCCTGTTCCGGAAGGATTTGGCTATCAGTCATTGGTGAGAACTAGCCAGGTGCATTATCAGGGACTGACCCCTTCTGCTTTGGGTAATCAAGAGCGATGTCTCAGACTCAGTGCTTTAATGCAGTGTGGCAATTCTTTGGCCCTGCCCGCTGTTTCTGTCGAAAGGCTTTTCAAAAACGTTGATAATTCCAAATTCCCTCAAACGTCTCTGTCAAAAAAATGTGCATGGCATACGACAGTTATTCTACACCCCTGGCATTTCCCATTTACTTGTCTTACCCGTGCATCTGCACAGCTCCAGGTGTATGTCACACTCTCTGGAAGGCCATGAAGGAGCCCAGTGACAGGCAGACAAGCAATGTTCGGCTGCAGGAGGAAGCTATGGGCCTTATTAATGGAAAACATCTGGTGCACAGGGATAGTAGGGAGCAGGTTGAATTTTATATATTAGCTTGGTGCAAATTGCCAGCTCAGTGCAACAAATAGAGTCAATCAAATATGTTGTCCCTAGGAATTTCTGGCACACGGATAGGTAATGGGTATTTAATGTTTAGTAGCTATGGAGCATGAAACTAAATATTATGACCCTACGGAGGCACCATTTTATGTTCTCTCTCCTTCCCTATCAGCCTACACACACAACAGATGCAGAGCTTTATCTTACATGAAAGATAATGCTGGAGTGCAGCATATCTTTTTGCTTTTAGTGCTCTTGCTCTGACATTGGAGGCATACCTTCTAACTGTACTACGTGATAGGTAGCCAGAGCCATACCCTCCAAAGTCCTATCTTTGTCACACTAAATACCTGTACAGATATGTATGGAATACCTAAAATCCAAGCCCGGCCTTTCCATACAGCAGGATAAAGCAACCTGCATCAGGAGGCACCATGAGGGGGAGGCAGGATAGATGAATGCAGGAACTGGTGTCTTATTTTACTGCATTTTTTTTAAAAAAAATGTCGTCCCTAACAAGGTCTGTTTGTTTGGGCTCCAATTGAAGCACTGCTAATATTACTATCTAATACCAAAGGTTACTTGTCAACTGTACAGAGTAGGCTGTCAGTCCGTTATTTCATGCTCTACCTCTCCACCTTGCAATTGGTAGGAAGTTACAATTGCTTGTAAAGGGAAGTTCCCTTCCAAACATTTATTTATTTATTTATTTATTTATTTATTTATTTATTACATTTCTATACCGCCCAATAGCCGGAGCTCTCTGGGCGGTTCACAAAAATTAAAACCATTCAAAGTATAAAACAACAGTATAAAACCATAATATAAAATACAATATAAAAGCTCAACCAGATAAAAACAGCCTTTGAAGGATGCTGTAAAGCAGCCTTTCCCAACCTTGTGCCCTCCAGATGTTTTGGACATCAACAACCATCAGCCCCAGCCAGCCTAGCTAATGGTCAGGAATGCTAGTGGTTGTACATCTGGAGGGCACCAGGAGACTTTAGAGGAGATTTAGGATGTATTTACATTAGTGTGTTTATTTGCACATGTATAGGTTGTTTGAATTTTAAGGCAGGTCAAACCTGATGAAAATAGATATAACCAAATCTGCAGACTTAGCTCAAAAGCCAAAAGATGGAGCCCACAGGCATGCAGCCAATAATGAAGTGGGAAGGAAGTGGGTCATGCTCTTTCTTTCTGGAAAGAGGCAATTACTAGACTGAAAATGGGATGCAAGTCTCAGTCAAGTCTTCATCGGATCTGGGGGTGGAGACCTTTTGAACCCCCAAAAGGGAGTAATTCCCTCAGGGGTAACCTTTCAGGGGTCACATGCCAGTAGTGGGTGGGGCCAAAGCCACATCCCATTCCCATCCATCCATCCATCTATTCCCCACTTACAGTCATACCTGCCCACACACACACTTATGCACACACATAACACACACAAATAACACACACAACCTCAATTCGAGCCAGTGAAAGGCTTTTTCAAGCTTAATTGCTGTGTGTGGCAATTTTCAAGGGGGTGACAGCATACTGGGAGGGTTAATTCAGCTGTGACTCCTCACCCCCACCCCCAATCTCCCATCCACACACACTGCAGGCCAGTTGGGAAAGCTCTGTGTCCCACACTCTGTGTTCCCCACCTGTCTTAGAGAGTGCTGCTTTTGGCCTAGGCAGGAAACATATTTTTGTGTGAGGAGCATGTATCCTTAACCACTGCTGCCTTTATCCATCAAACCTATCTCTTCCCTGGGTCCATGCCAGAAATGATATCATTGCAAAAGGCATGCCTCCTAATTCAGACATGAGGAACAATAAACAGGCTATTGGAGTATTATTTTTCAAAACAATGATCACATCATCCAAAGCCTAGTATAACAGAACAGCAAGGCTATTAAAATACCATATTGTGAACTGGATCTTACAATTTCTGATAGCATGTGTTGAATTTTAAAGTATGATGAAAAATAAACTTAGGGAGCAATGCTATGGTGAGTTGGCAGGCGCTGAAATCAGACGCTGCCAAGTATCTTAGTGCAGGGTGGCTGGAGCACAGAAGTGATCCTCACCTCTGTTCTGTCCGCCCTGCATTTTTGCTACATAAGTGATTTTGCCTGTCTAGCCACGGCAGTTCAGAGCAGGAGGGAAGGAGGCTGGGATAAGTATAGGAAGCTGAATAAACCAACTTCGCTAGTCTCCTCCGCTCCCTGCCCTCAGGACCACTCCCTTCCCCCCCCCCCCCATCGCCATGCTCATTTCTGAGCGTGGAGAGGTAGCCACCTCTCTCCGCACCAGCTATGATGAGAAGGGGGAGGGAGCAGGGAACACTGTTTACTGGCTACAAGGTCAGAGCCCTGTCTAAGGACCATAGGATTGCTCTCTTCTTTTCAAATTATATCCCAAACTAGCAAATAGTTCAGAGCAAAACTGCAATGGCTCTCCAAACACCACAAACTTTAGGCAACGTAAGTATTCAGTTGAAATTAATATCAAACATCTTCAAAGCTACCAATAGGCCATAGATGTATTTATTTGTGAAGGCTTTTTGCACCTGAGGCTTGTCTATATGCCATTTAGCCCGTTTTGGCTGTGAGTTGGCACTGCATTGTACATATGGTGCATCTGCCAACTCATGGTCACTCCTCCAAAACTGTGCTTTTAAAAAGTCACTGACTTACCACAACTTCTTCTTTTACTCCAAGGTCACTACCTTCTTTGCTCTGTCTGTCAGTGACCTTGATTCAGATTGAGGCTGGGGGCATTCCAGGCATGGATCGTGGAAGGCCGGGCGGAGGGCAGGGGGTGGACTTGATGAGCTGAATGGCCACTGGCACTGTGGCTTTTTCAGCCAGAAAGCCTTTGTTCCCTCCTGCCGTGGAGATTTGTCGCTCCCGCACTGCAGCTGCGATGCTGTGCAGGTTTGGGGGAATGAGCTGCAAAGCGTCATCGTCAAGACACCCCACCCCCAGTGTCTTACTATTCCCAGTTTAATAAAAATAAAACAAAAAAATGCCTTGTCTTCTAAGCAATATGTGATACATTTTTATAATTAAATTATAACGCACCACTAGCGCAACAGGGGGCTAGCGGTTAAAAAAGCAACCAAAAATTAATGGAAATGCTCATTTCTGGAAAAGGACAAGCCAGTGGATCTGTCCTAATTCAGAAACAAACGCTTCTGCAGTTGCTTTTTGAACCACTATCTTTCTGTTGCATGAGTGATGGGGCCCTGTTTGTGCAACAGATTGAGCAGGAGTGCAGTGGCATAATCAGGTACTGCCCCTATGTTCTCACACTGAAAGAGAAAAAAATCATTAGTTCATCATCTTAATTCATTATTTGGAATGATACTTGATTCATTCCATTCATTCATTTTTGTGAACCTCCCAGAGAGCTTCGGCTATTGGGTGGTATAAAAATCAAATAAATAAATAAATAAATAAATAAATAAATAAATAAATAAATAAAAATACTTAAAACCATCTACTTGGATTTAAAGAAACTGCTTTGCAAATAGAACATACCTGCTTCACGCATGGGAATGAATATAGAAGCTTGCCTGGGCTTATGAAAAGTAAGATTAACCAAATAGGAGACTCTATAAGGATAATTTTTATACAGCAAGAACCAGTTGGAAAATTATTGCTCTTTCAGGTAATGTGCTTTGCTCAGAAATCCCATTTCTGAGATTAACATCTACATAAAGCATGGCCAGAGAACATATAGAAATAGAATAAAGTCTGAATGTCTTATGAAATTGAGAAGCCCAGTCCTTGAAATTCTGTAAATTCTCATAACAATTTTGACTGATACCTTTCTGAGGATTTTTTCCTTGTTTTTAAGAAAATAGTTATTGATGGTATTATGTATTCGAGCTGCAATTCATGGAACAGACAGGCTCTTTGGATCTAAGCCAGTGCTTTCAGACTTTTTAGAATCTTCATACAAGCTCAATATAACAAAGTATACATATAAAATATTTAGTTTTCTCACACATTTCAAGCCTAATCCAAAAACACTGGAACTTGCAATTTAAGCTTCACTATATTTACCTGGGGAAATGATAACAATGGGATTTATTTCCATAGAAGTACACTTGGAATTGCAGCCTTAAAGAAATGAGTGACCTAGGCAGATGTAGCAGATGACCTCTTCTTAGAGCAAATAATTCTGATCAGTCTCTGCATCAAGTATGATTAGATAATTCAAGTACTCCCCAATACAGAGACACAACAGTATTCCTTCTTCTCAGAGAAGGATGATTTGAAGGAACTACATAAAGTTTCATAGGAACATCACACAAAAAGCAAAGGAGCCTGCAGTTAAAGTTACAGTCCTATACCTGCTTACCTGGAATTAGCTTCATTGACATAAGTGGAAGTTACTTCTGAGTAGACATGCACAGGATTGTGGTGTTAATTGATTTATCATGGCACTCCAGTGGCTCTCTCATGTTGCATTTGTATTTAGTTTCAGAATTATTGGCCTAAATCTATAATCTAGATCTACCTTTTACATTAGGCTAGTTCCCTTCAGTAGTCAGAATATTCCATGTGTAGTCTTTTCAACTTTATGAAAGTATTAAACCATGGTTTTATCGGTAATCCTTTTCTTTGAATGCTTTTGACCCTGTATTCTATCTCAAGGTAGCTTTAGGAGATATTTGAAGGGCAAAGACATTAAAATTTGATTATCCTTTCTTCTGACAATACTTGTTACTTGAACATATTTTTTTAAAGGCAGATGGAACAGTCAATTTTTCATTGTTTGGTGACCTTGCGATTTTTTTATGACCTCATTGGGCACAAGGTACATTGAATAGATTCTCTGTCAAAAGCAATATATTCCTTTTGTAACAGGAGATGGTGCCGAAATCATTTGTCCCTTGGATAATTGTATCCTTCTAATCAAGAAGAGCATGAATACCATTTGTCAAGGCAATTTTCTTTTGAAGAGATAAACACAATTTTAGTCACTAAGACGACTTTATACGTGTCGAGGAAGTAAAATTGTACGATTTCATAAAGTGTCCATTTTTCTTTATGGGTTATACCTGGATATCTCTGTGTGTTTCCATCCACAAATATGAAATCCATATCTGTTGTACTTTGCTTTGGCTTCTTTTTTCTGTGCATAGCTTTCATGACATGTGCCTGCCGATCCCACTTCAAGTTGATTTAGATCCGTGTGCAATATTTGATTTTCTATTTCCTTATCCTAAAAGGCAGCTGACTTGGCTATGTAAAATATATAACAAGTAAACTTGTATCTTTTTTGAACCAACTTCAAAAAAATACTGGAAGTCAGTTTTGAAGTCATGTCAGCTGCCTTTTAGGACAATGAAAAAGTTAAATATATTTATTAAAAAATATATACTTAACAGAAAATTATAAAATCATAACTATGTAAAATCTCACAATGAAATATCATAGCCTTTACATAGCCCTACAATGAAATATAAATATTTTATTCAGTAAATTTAAGCCTAAAACTGATTCTGCTTGACTTCAAAACTGACTTTCACTATTTTTTAAAAAAAAGATAATTCAAAGAAAGATTACTTGTTATATGTTTTGCATAGCTATGTCATCTGTCTTTTAGGTCAAGGAAAGAAAGTTGAATATTACACACACATTCCAATCTGTTGAGGGGAATCTTCATGCACATGTCTTAAAAGCTTCTGTGCCGATTCCCAGCTAGCTTAAGAATTGTACTGGCAAATGGATATTTCACATGAAGTACCTGTGGCTGAATATGCTACTGGTCTATGTACCAGCAATAAATATTCTGGCAGGCCTATCCAGTGAAATTTTAGAATGTTTTAAGGATATTTTAATCATGTATGGTATGCTTTTAATCAGTTTTTAATGTGTATTTTATATCATGTTTTCATACTGTTTGTTTTATACTTTGAATGGTTTTAGTTTTTGTGAACCGCCCAGGGAGCTTCGGCTATTGGGCGGTATAAAAATGCAATAAATAAATAAATAAATTCCAATAATTGCATTGGGACATTATACACAGCACATGACAGGAAATAAACACGGTCCGCTTCTGATCATATTTTGGGGAGCATGAAGAGGTTGAACCAATCATGTAATAAAACAATCACATGAGACATGCAATCATAATACAATCAAGCTTATTGTGGGAGAGAGCCTGTGTTATGAAAGTAATGTACAAGCATGAACCAGCAACGGTTTCATCCTGGACTGGCCAAGGCTAATCTCTCAGTATGCACACAATTAGCTCTTACATTAACTGGTTTACACATGAGCATCGCCACATTGCTTTCCATGTGATCAAATAGGATACTATGAGTTCATAACCATGAAGGATAAATGGAAATGGGATATACAGAGAGAGCTGTGGCCATTTTCACCATCATGGTGAACCATAAAAGTATTATTGTTAGTTGGGAGGAAGCCACTTGCATGTGAGATCTTGAAAACAGAACTAATAGTAACAAATGTAATAAATAAATAAACTGGAGGGTACGCAGAGAGGAGTAGTGATTCTGAGTACCGCATCCAAGAAAATACATAGAATTCATAGATATATCATGTGACAAAGTAGGTGTCCAGATGTTCATTAGTATGCTATAATGAATAGTGACATGCACTAGAGATGCACTACATATTACAAAATGGTTGATATAAGCACAATAAATGTCAAGTAGTTCGTTCCTCCTCTACAGTAAACAATTTAAAACATAAAAGCAAGTATAATATGCCTATTTAGGATTATGTTTCTAACCAGGACAACTAATTATACCAGGAAAACACATGTTACAATTTTAGCTGTCAAAATGTACAGAAATAAACTTGTCCACATCCTGGTAATCTGTAATAGAAGGAAGCATGAAATAATGAGACCCATAATGAGCCAACTGAAATTCTGGGCTTTTAAATATAATCCTAAACAATTTGCATCCTTTTGCATGCTAATACCACAATCACTTATGTTTAGTAGTACAACACAATTCATTGTCACACAGTAGCTTAATAGCAGATGAGAACATACCAATGTCAGTTGGAAGGATGGCCATTATTAGATTTCATTGCCATGTTCTTATAATGCCACATCATGTCATCGGTTCAGACAGGGATTTGTTGGATCTATTTAGGAAGCATCTGATTCATGGTCACATTCTTATTAAAATGCAGGAACAATGAAATTTCTCTCCTCTCCTTTTCACAGTAGTAGTCCTGAGTTGTTGGAAAGGCTAATAATGCATTGGTTTTTAAAATGGATATAAAGATGTCACCTTGAAATTTAAAGTAAAAAGTGAAGCACAAAGAACTATACTGTGAAATGGGATAGTGGAGGATAAGGCTATGAATGGCTAATATTCATGATGGCTATATATTACCTCCAGGATCAAAGGTAGCATACATCTGTATACCAGGTGCTGGGGAACATAAGCGGAACGGTGCTATTGCACTCCTGTCCTGCTTGTGGACTTTTTATAGGCACTTAGCTGGCCACTGTGGTAACAGAATGCTGGACTAGATAGGCCTCTGGCCTGAGCCAGCATGGTTCTTATGAAATGTAACTTCCAATGAAAACATAATCACAATTTGCAGAAGTGTCGGAATAGTTTATTTATAAAATAAGCTTCTACAGGAGCAATCCTATAATCCTAATTCCTCCCCCTCCCAGCCAACATGAAGAGAACCATGATGATGGCCTCAGAGAGGGAGGAGAGGAGGCAAAGGGGGCATTCTGGTGAGGACCGAAGAAGCAAGCTATCCCAAGCCCTCTCCAACCTCCTTGCCGCTCCCTCCAATGTACCCGATTGATGGGTGGGGAAAAAACGGTCTAGCTAAAATCCAGAGCAAGAGGAGCAGTGGAGGTGGGAATGCTGGAGAAATCCTCAATGGATTTAAATGAGGTTGGATTCCTAATAACCTCTCCCTTCCAGCATTGGCATCAGCAGGAAGAGCAGGAAGGTTGTGCACTGCTTGCAATTTCTATTTTTTTCCCTTTAAAAATGGCAAGATACATAAGTCGCATGAGCCATTTGCATATCTTGGGCAAATTATCGCAGTAATTAACACATTTTATGCAAATTGTGGCCATACAGTACTTACTTATGTGTAAATTGCAACCACAGATTTAAAGGGGGAAATTTAGACTAAATCTGCACCTGGGCCGGGGATTCCGAGAAAATCTATTGAGTCTCAAGAAGAGACCCAGGCAGATTTGCACATCCCTGGGCATAGGTGACTTGCACCTCTGCTGCTCCTCATTCTCTGCACTGGATGCTCACAAGCCTCCAAGTTTCAAAGATTATGACCGTTGGGTGCAGGAGTAATAGGATTGTGGCCTAACCATAAATATAATTTCTCTCATTAAATTTCTGCCCTTTAGGTTTTTCATTGTGTATGCCATTGTCTTTAAATTGCAATAAACCAAGTCACTAAACAGTGCTAACAAGTCTAGCTGATTTCCCCCCTTAATGAGTTTAGAAACCAAACTTTGAATAAGTTAGGTCTAAAAAAAACCCTACAGCTCGAAGTTCTACAATTTAACTGTTAATCTTTCCAATTTAAATAAGAATGCATTTGCTGCAAAATTAACACATTCAAACAACAAAACAGAATACTCCAGATGTATAATGATTTTTTAAAAAATCATTGTCTTGTATATGGTAAAAAACATTTTCAGGTGCCGATCATGTGTATATTAGTTTGTCCCCCAGACTGAAGTATAAATTACTGCTGGTCTTCTGTGGGTGCTTGTTCAGCAGCAAAGCAATCAGTCTCATACTTTTTCTTCAGACCTTTCAGGTATATTCGCAGGCTGTCTGGATCCAATCGAGAGTTGCGAGCCGTCTGAACCAACCTATTTGCTAAGTGATATATAGCCTTCTGCTTTAACATTTCAGGACTACTTCTTCGTTGCTGCTGTTATATTTAAAAGGACATGCACATGTTAAAATCTGAAATTTTAGGACACTCACAATGAGAATTACTTAGATATACTGTTTTCAATTATACTTTCATGTCAACTAAGTAAATCAGTGTGGATGATGTGCAAGCTATCTTCGCAAATGCATGTCCCAAACATGAATTTGTCAAGGTAATGGGGAATGCAGAGGTGGGTTGGAAGCTTTCAGTGAGTAAAAGACTGGGTGGGATGGGTATCCTTAACTCCTCTTGCCACTGCAAAAACTTCCTGTCCTCTTAAAGCCATTAACCCAACCCCAAAGCTGGGCTTACTTCCACTTTAAAAGTTTTAAACAGCCGCAGTGGGCAAGGTGCTTGAGCGGGTGGTTGCAGGACAACTCCAGGCACTCTTGAATGAAAAGGATTATCTAGATCCATTTCAATTGGGTTTCAGGACTGGTTTTCGAACGGAAACTGCCTTGGTCGCCCTGTGGGATGACCTCTGTCGGGAGAGAGACAGGGGGAGTGCGACCCTGTTGGTTCTCCTGGACCTCTCAGCGGCCTTCGATACCATCGACCATGGTATCCTTCTGGATAGGTTGTCTGAGCTGGGAGTTGGAGGTACTGTGTTGCAGTGGTTCCGCTCCTACTTGGATGGCTGATTCCAGAAGGTGGTGCTGGGGGATTATTGCTCTGTGCCGTGGCTCCTAAGCCATGGGGTTCCACAGGGCTCTATCTTATCCCCTATGCTGTTTAACATATATATGAAGCCGCTGGGGGAGGTTATCCAGAGATGTGGACTGAGGTGTCATCAATATGCGGATGATACCCAGCTCTACCTTTCCTTTTCATCAAACCCAGGTGAGGCAGTGGCTGTTCTGAACCAGTGCCTGGGCACGGTAATGGACTGGATGAGGGCTAATAAACTGAAACTCAATCCAGACAAGACGGAGGTACTGTTAGCGGGTGGTTCATCTGTCCGGCGAGGTGATGTTTGCCCTGTCCTGGATGGGGTTGCACTCCCCCTAAAGGATCGGGTCCGTAGATTGGGGGTGCTCTTGGATCCAGAACTGTCACTTGAGGCACAGGTGAACTCAGTGGCAAAGAGCACCTTTTATCAGCTTAGGCTGATATACCAACTGCGCCCTTATCTGGACAGAGATAGCCTAGCTACAATTATCCATGCTCTGACAACCTCTTGTTTGGATTACTGCAATGTGTTATACGTGGGGCTGCCTTTGAAAACGGTCCGGAAACTTCAACTGGTACAAAACAGGGCAGCACGGTTACTAACAGGGACTGGCCGACGAGACCACATCACGCCAGTCCTTTTCCAGCTTCATTGGCTGCCAGTCCAGGTCCGGGCCCAATTCAAAGTGGTGGTATTAACATTTAAAGCCCTAAACGGCTTGGGGCCAGGCTATCTGAAGGAACGCCTCCTCCCATATGTACCTGCCCAGACCCTAAGGTCATCCTCAGGGGTCCTTCTCCGCGAGCCCCTGCCAGAGGAGGGCCTTTTCTGCTGTGGCACCCCGGCTGTGGAATGAGCTCCCTAAAGAGGTTCGCTTGGCACCTACATTATATGCTTTTAGACGCCAGGTGAAGACCTTTTTATTCTCACAACATTTTAACAGTCTATAAATAAATTTTAACTTGGTGTTTTGAATTCGTAATTTTGCATTGCTGCTGTTTTTATCTGGTTGAGCTTTTATATTGTATTTTATATTACGGTTTTATTCTGTTGTTTTATACTTTGAATGTTTTTAATTTTTGTGAACCGCCCAGAGAGCTCCGGCTATTGGGCGGTATAGAAATGTAATAAATAAATAAATAAATAAATAAAATTATTTGCAGAGGGTAACTGGCAGGTGGGAGAAGAATTAAGCACCCTTTTGCACTTGCCTGTCATCCTCTGCAAATGCCCCCCAACCTCTGCACTTGAGCAACAAAGGAAATACTGGATTAAGAATCCTGTGTTTCCCTTGTAATATCTAATTTGGCCCTTATATATGTCATGATGTCAACATTTTGTATTCAATGTTACCTGTACTTACAGATCACACTGCTTCAAAACAGCAAAGGTTTTTTTTTTCGTGATATAACTATATAAAATAGTAAATTGTTTTCAAAGTTGGTATGTATTACCCACCATAACATAGTCTTGTATATGCATACAGATGTTCATTGTTTCCTTAAAAAGCTTTATGAATTTATTACATTTTTTCCTGGGATAAAGAATGCTCTTGAAACATAAAAAAAAATTTCTCTGACATGGATAGTTAGTAAATGAAAACTGTAAACATTTTCTTTAAACAATCAGACTGACTATTTGCTGAGAGATTTTGTTGAGGTACCAGACAATCCACAACCCAACAAACTTCATGATTGAGCTGATAGATTTCGTCTTTGACTTGGCATTTAATCACAATACTGATGAACCAGCTCTATTTATCATTTGTCATAAGATCTAGGAGCAGTGGTTTAGACCTTGAATGCCTAAACTCAGTGACAACTAACTATCTGAAGCTTAATCCAGACAGGACAATGATGATGGAGGGCCAGACTAGGGCTAGAAAATTGTTGGATTTATGTCCTGTTAGAATCCCCCTAAAATACAATGTGCATTTCATGGCAATTTTCCTGGACACTGTATTGCTGCTGGAATTCTCAGGTATTAGTATTGGCTTCAACTGGTGAGCCATCTGTGACCAATTCTCTCAGACAGGGATTTTGCTTCAGTAATCTAGACATTGGTAATCTCTCCTACTGATTACTTCAATGTTGTCTACGTGGAGCTGCTTTTTTGAAGTCAGCTTGGACGTTCAGCTAGTACAGAATGCTGTAGCCAATCTCTTGAACGCATGGGATCCAATTCTGACTCAGCTGCACTGAACCCTTTTTACTTCTCGATCCAATTCAGAATGCTACTGGCTAATTTAAAGTCCAGCACAGTCTAGGACAGGGTCAGGTAGAGTTCAGGCTTGCAGGATCTACTTTGTTTTTTAATTGAACCCTGAGATCTACTAACCTGAATCTGATGCAGAAGACCTAAACTTATTTTAAAGAAGTCTGAGTCCAAGAATTTGTTTGGAGTACCAGAAATGAACGGAGCTCACAGAACTTCTACAAACCAACCCCCCTCTTGGTTCTACAACCCTCCCCCAAGCTTTCTTCATTTCAGCTGTAAAATTTGGGGGAAGGGTTACTTGGGAAGAATCACTTTGTTCCTGCTATTGGTAAACAATTGGGAGTCAAAAATCTTGCCATTCTAGTGCAAATCATCTAGAGATAACTACCAGTAGTCCCAGATCTATGTTCTGCCAACCCCTGGTCTAAGAGCTGCATACATATCTTTTACATATCCCTCACTGAGGATGAGTGGAACTTATTTTTATTACCAGACTTTTTTTTTTATTACCAGACTTTTCCTGCCATTTCAGTGACTGTGTTTTTTTTATATATATTTGGAATTGATCATTTGGGCTTAAATTATAGTTTTTGTTTTTCATTGTTTTGGTTGTTACTTATTTGTATGTATACTACTGCAACTGCTACTGAACTGGCTGAGAATGCAGTTCGTACATTTCAAAATAAATTACAACAAAAACTACTAAATGTGTTTAGGATCAGTGTGTACGACTAAGAGCTATGCTACAGTGTGTTGGAGTTCTATGCTACTACTACATACCAACATTTGACTAGCAATAACAGTTATGATTTCCTTGGCATCCCATATTATTGAAGGTGGAAGAGAAGAAACTTCTGCAGCTTTTAGTCCTAAATATAAAACAAAAGAAACAATTCTTCATTGTTAAAGGTAGACAGCATTATATTTAATCAAAGTGCTTGTCTGCCCTGGTGTTGATGTAACATTCCTGATCTCTTAAACATGGTTAAAAGGTCAGGAACAGGGCATAAGTTCACAGATATCTTCCACCTCTCCTGTCTCCTTTAAAATGCCAGCCTTAATCATAGTATTATATCTATAGCAAAATTAACTAGGGTTCCTATTTTAAACAGGATTTGAAGCTGGTTTGCAGATCCTGGTTAAGAGGGAGCTTTGTCAGCCTTAACTATTTAGCATTTATAAATGTGATGCCAAGCCATGGTTACCGCTGACAAGAGAAGGCAGATTAGACGAAGGAGTGCATGATTTCACTCTTACTTTCTTAACCATGCCCAAAAAATCAGCAGTATTACATCTGCAAAACAAACAAAAAACATGTTTATATCAATCATCTCCTCCCACAACCAACCCCTGTATCTGAATATAGAAATTTGTGTAGAAGCAACTCTATTCAAAATCCTATCGGAGTTACTACACATGCTCAGACTGATCAGCCATCATAATTATTTTCAGATGGCTCAGCAGTCTTTATCTAAATAACATTATATTTCTGTGTAATAGGTTGGAGAAAATCATTCTTTACTGAGAGAGAAGGACAGGAAAATGAACACTGCAACCTTAACGTAATTATCACATTCTGAGTTTCTTGCATTTCCTTTCCTCTCTTCACTGCTAACATTTCTCTCTCTTTATACTCATGTGTATAATATACCTGCCAGCTCAGGATATCATTCTATGTATCTCATGAAATGGACTCTGGTCCATGAAAGCTTATGCCTTAATAAATGTGTTATTCTTTAAGGTCCCGGAATAGTCTTTATTGTTATGACAAACTCCATTTCTTTCCTCACAACAGGGGGTAGTATCCAATTGTGCTTCAGTGCTAGCACTAGTGCAATCCAATGTTTTCACAACATGCAGTCATTTGCAGCTACGTTTTAGTAGCACTGCCGAATTTTGGCAGCAACTTGTCACTTTTTTGTTTTGCTCTATAGGTGCTAGTTACGTTGTTGAAGTGCTGGTTTATGCTAGTGCAATGTAATTAGCGCAAGCGCTGGGGCACAAACGGATATTTCCTCAGTATTTGAAATATTGTTCAAAAAGACAAGAGAAAAATATGAGAGACTGAAAACTAAATCAACTTGCAAAATGGAGAGACTAATGTCAGCAGCTAAAAGCATTTCCTCTCACTTGTTTATTAAGGTAAATAGAGGGGACCCTTCTTCATATCCCTTTTACAAGAAAAGTGCTGTTATCATCCACAAAAGAGAGGGCATTCTCTGTGGTGGCATCCAAACTTCAGAATACCCTCCCATGGAAGGTACACCTGGTGCCATTGCAATATTCTTTATGGCTCTGGGTTAAAATCTTTTTAATGCACACTTAATAATAAATCGCATATTCATAAATTAAATCTGTATTTTTTTAAAGCGGTTAAAAAAATTTAATGCAAGAGTCCCCAACCTCTTTGGTACCATGAGCACATTTGGGAATTTAAAAAAACTGCTGTGGGTATCACCACAACATGCCTAATCAGTAGATCATCCTTGGCATCTACCTGTCATGTCTATGGATCTTAGGCTGTGTCTTATTTAACAAAAAAAAAGTTTGTTTGGGGCTATTGGACAATGCAACTTCTCTTAATTGCTTGTGGTGCACTGCAGTTAATGCTTCTTTTAAACATACATTATGGGAATGTTCAGTAGTTTCTTCTTTTTGAGAGTAAGTTATTAAACAGATGAATTTTGTACTGGAACAGTCTTTAATTTTCACTAAGATAAATGCTCTTTTAAATTATTTACTAATTATTTGGAATTTAACAAATGGTTAAACCATAAAAAGCATAAAAACAGACAATATCCATTAAACAACTATTCTAGGGTCAGTTAAGAAAAACTCTTTACATTATATGTTGTTTTATTGTACAGAATGCTTAATTTCTATGTACATCACCTTTTAGGAAATCCTGTTTGGGATAAAGGCGTGGTATATTAACTTTTAAAATAAATAATCAGTAATGATGACAAGAAAATAAAAATCTTACAAAATTGCTGCCTGAAAAAAATTCCCCACATATAAACACATCGTCCCAAATACCAAAAGGAATGCCATATACATCTCTTGGATTGGCGCTTCTGTATGTGCCGACTACATCCCAGAAGCCTGTTTCCATACGCCGGCACAAGCTTTGATGGATAAGACATCTATGTGCTCTTGCTTTGCCTGTTTATATTTACGTTTATACGTGTGTGTGTGTGTGTTAATTTCAGTAAATTCTAGTCATCAATATTTTATATTACCATAGTTCTTTTCCTCTGTTTGTCCTTTAGAAAGAATGTAAGTATAAGCAATATTGTCCCTAATTCCAGAACTGCTTCTCACATGCTGCACTTCAAAATAATTGTTTTCCACATTGGGATATAAGGCATCAAGTTGACATAATTCTAAGAAATGAGTAGCAAAGAGCGTAAATGCCTGAAGTAGGAAACATTAAATGAAAAAAGCTATAAATTATTGGAATGAAGAGAAAGCAAGTACAAAAATAAATAAAAAATCAGGTACCTATTGATTAAAATATTAATATTACCTTCAAATTCAGAAGATATTCACAGACCGCATAACATATGCCAATGCCTTCTTCAGGACTGGTACCTCTGCCAAGCTCATCAATTATGATAAGTGATCTGTCATTAGCATTTTGTATGATATATGTTATCTAGAGAAAAAGACATCAAATTTCATTACTATCACTAAATGTGAGGGTAAAAGCTGTTAATAGGAATTTTCATTTCATGCCCAAAACGCATCAGAAAATTTACTTTAGTAACATTTAACCAGCTGCCACTTAAAAAACAGAATATTCATCAACACAAACAGTTCTTTCCAGAAGCTCCAGGCAGGTACAGCAGCTTCAATATGCACAGAAAGCATATACATATATGAGGCCACACATCCCTCTCCTAACATCCATTAGTGATGATGCAAGTAACTGAAAAAGATGCTCGTAACAGTGAGTGTCCCTGCTTGATTACTTACAAGTAGGTCTAGGTGAGCAGGATTGAAAACTTTTATAAGTTCCAAGTGTAATATTAAACATAGTGGATTAGAAAATAAATACTGTGCACACAGTATTTATTGCCAAAGAGGAGAATCCTACTTTTTCTTTTTCCTGCAGTTCACTGTCCCCCTGCCTCCAAATAAGTTCTGGAATTGCAGGGGTTGTGGCTTGGGGACTGCAGCTGGACTGGGAAATTGGCAGAAATCGGGAATCTGTCCTTGTACGAGCAGATGTGCTTTCTGTTCCCTCCAGAGCTCTGCTGGATCCCAGCTGTTGCATATTTCACAATCCTCAACAGTGTACTTATTAATATGGTTGAGAAAAGAAAACTATCCAAATCTGTACTCTTTGATTAAACCAGCTATGATGGTCCAGAACAATGAACATTTGGGCGAAGTTAGAGCAGCCTACAAGGTGGCATGACCGTGGATGGTGTGAAGGAAAGAAGGTGTGTTGAAAAAAGAAGAAGAAAATCTTCTTCTTCTGTGCATGCATAGACTCAATAAATTTCAGCCTATTAGTCTAAACTTTGGCACGTAGGAAGAAAAACAGAAGCAGAGGTCCTTGAATATTTACATGCAAGCAAAATATACAAACCTGTGTGCCAATTAAATATTAATCAAGGCCACTGATAAAAGAATCACTAAGCTCAGCTGAATACCTCTTTCATCTCCTTCATGAATGTTGATGAATTTGTTTCGATATCATCATCCATACCTATTCTAGTAAATATTTGCTCAGCAATCCTAAAAGAAGAATATTCTGCTGGGACAAAAGATCCTGCAAATTAAAGAGAAGGGCAAATAACAGCAAAGCTGTAGGTTAATGTTAGCCTTGTCAAATTCTTAATATAGTAAGACCACATCTGATTGCACCCACACTTCCTCTCCCCTAAGTTATCACTAGTTCACTAGAAAATAATGCAGGTTCAAACAAGCTATTACTTACCAATTTGTGCCATAATCTGAGAAAGAGCTATCTGTTTTAAGTAGGTTGACTTTCCACTCATGTTTGGTCCTGTAATTATGATAAAATTACTTCCCTCTGTGATGTAAGTATTGTTGGAAATAGGTTTCTCAAAAGATATTTTTTCAAGAACAGGATGCCATCCTTGCTTTATTGCTAATGTGTCAGTAAACTCAGGACGTACTACACAAAGAAATATAGTGAGATAATAGGATATTTTAGTATTTAGCTGTAATTAACAAATATATTGTAACTGTACTTCAGTGAGGCTTATTATATAGTATTTTATCCAGATCTTAAGTGTGCCAAAGAATCAGTCTGAAAAAATAGTGCATTCCTTATGGTTATGGTTTGCGATGCCATGTCAGTGCAGCACTAAAAGTGCAATCCTATACCTATTTACCTGGAAGCAAGCCCAGCTGAATTCAATGGGACTTCTATCCTTCCCACATAATTGCGTACTGATGCTGAAAAAACTTTAGACCTTTTAAATTATGTTAGGTGCTATTTTAGTTGACTAATTCAGAGTTCAGGGATAGGTGACATAAAATATGTAAGTTCTAATATAAGTCGTTCTAAATAACAAGGCTACTTACCATAGTCAGAAAGGGTGCAAGCATGGGCAAATGACTGCAACATATCTAGCATAGATACAGTGTCAGAGAGTTTGTATAGGCAATGAATATGTTCATAGATTTCACTCAGTAGTTTACACACTATCCTGCAAAACACATACCAGCAGTTTGTTTTATTGCTCAAAGTTATTTACACAGTATTTAATAAAATTGTTGATTCTTAGACAGCTGTGTAAAATATCAACTGTATTCCCAAACTACTTTGATTGAACATGTAACTATGGCAAAATCACACATTTAAACAAGTTGATATTAATGCTAGAAAACATTTTGCGATGTTGCTCATTATTTCAATAATTTTCAGTTATCATAATTTCATTCTGTAAACTTCTTTGATAACCATTATGGTTGAAAAGCAGTATACAAATATTGGAAAGAAACTGTTATCATAGGGTTCATTATGTGTTTTATTTACATTCTTGAGCCCTTCATGTTCCTAGTGGCAGGTTTTCTTAGGGAAAAAATATGGCCAAGCCAGCTCCTTCTAGGATTTGTTTATATTCTATTTATTTAAGAGAAATATATTGATTCAGTGTGTGTGTGTGTGTGTGTGTGTGTGTAGGGACCCTGGTGTGCTGTGAAATGTTGTAATAGGCATCTGATGACTCAGGGACCCAATTCAGTTCCCAGGTATTTCCTGTTGTGCTTTGCCTCAAGTCATTAAAAGCCCAGGATTCCAGAAGCCCCTCTGGTGACTAACTAGAGATCTTGAGGTCATGCTGGATAGCATAATGAAAATATCAACTTGGTGTGCTGCAGTGGTATTCCATACTAGGGATTACTAGAAATAGGGTTGAAAATAATATTGCCACTGTACTTATGGCATTATATAAATCCATGGTGCGGTCACATCTGGAATACTGAATGCAATTCTGCTATCTGGATTTCAAAATAGAAAAGGTGTAAAAAAGAAAGAAAAAGAAAATAATGATGATTAATTTGTTCTCATCCCTTCATCAAGTGGACCCAACTAAGTGCTGCCATACAGTTTCTCACATGGGGTGAAAAAAGTGAGCAGAGATCATGCTATCTCCTTCTCTTGTTATACAGGGTCACCCTACGAAACTGCTTGACAGTATATTCAGGATATAAAAGAAAGTAATTCTTCACAGAATCTATAAATTCGTTTTCAGAATTCATCAAATCAGAATGTGGTTAGGTGGCTTTCAAAGCATATTAGATAAATTCTTCGGCAATGTAACCATCATTAGCTATTAAACAGAACGTAAGAACATAAGAGCAAGGGTCCATCTAGTCCAGCATTCTGCTCACAAAGTGGCCAACCAGCTGTCGACTGGAAACCCACAAGAACATCCATGTTCAGAGGCAGTATGCCACTGAGTAATAGTTGCTCTAGGGGAACAGCAGGGCTATTGCCTTAATGTCCTGCTTGTGGTCTTTCTGGAGGTATCTCGTTGGTTATGATATTGGACTAAATAGAGCCTTGGTCTCATCAAGCAGGACATTTCCTGTATTCTTAAGACAATATACCAGGGTGCAGTCTTCCTTCGAGATATTTTGCAGATAGTTGTTGGTGAGTGAGGTTGGAGACTGGAATTCAGGCTCTGCTTTCTTGGTCCCCACAATGAAAGTATCTATCCCAGAAACAGCTGATATAGATAAGGCAGGGTTACTCTAAGATGCCTCTTGGCTTCAAGGTCCTCAGTATTCAGCAATATCTGATTTCCTTGGCAGATGCTGCTGCTGAGAGACCATAGCTTTTTCTGGGAAGACCAGACTAAACACACACATCAGACACTGCAATAGTTGTTTACATGCAGCCGTCATTTTGATGTCTAGTTACTGGCAGGCATATGAATTACATAGACAACAAGCATGAAGTTGGCAGCAACAGGAATAGAACAGGAAAGACAGTAAGGAATCCCAAACATGTTTTGAGAAAATCAGAAGCTTGGATCCAAGAACTGAAGCCAGGTGCACAGTCCTGGTTCTAAATGTCTACAGTTATCCATAAAACCAATGTTAAAAGCCTTATAACTATTCACTTGGAACAATAAATCTACTTAGGATTAAAAAAAAAGTTTGAAGAATTCTTACAAGTAGGTCATGTGATAAATTTCTCTCAAAGACTCCTGGCATCTTTCATTCATTTTCATTAAATCCGGTGAAGTAAAGCTATATACATTTTTCATTTTAGTAATCTTTGGGGAAATTTCAAATTAAACATTAAAATATGTTAGATAAGCATAAATAAAAAGACTCCCAGAAAACTACATGAGAGTAATCTGCAAAGCATGAAACAAAGCTGCTTTCATTACTTTTTAGCTAAATACAAGATTAATAAAGCCCACAAACAAAATATTCTAATGTAATGATGGTAACATTGTGCACTATCCAATGATGAAACTGAAAGTGACCAAAAGACATTAGTCCCCTGTACAAAGACATCATTGCAGCCAACACCTTCTATAAAGACCTGACCATAGCGCTCTACAAACACAGAGAAAAAAAAAAAGATGCCAGGAAACTAAAACAGAAAATATTGTTTTGCAAAACATTGACATTTTTACAAAATTTCAGGATGTCGGATCTTTTCAATGTTTGCTTTTTAAATTTGAATATTTATAACATTCAACTCCTTTATAAAAAAATAAAGACTCTTGTTAAAACAATAATAAAAGTAAGGGGGAGCACTTGCTTTGATTTGGACAACTTTAATAGTAAAAACAACTCTTCTGATTTGCAAGCTACATCTGTGGCCAATTTATGGCTAGCAGTTCTTTTAACTACAGTCTTCTTTAATTCAAACCTTCTTCTCTATTGTGTTACTCTTTCAAATAAACCTGTGGAAGAGGAATGAAGGGGTGCAGATGGCTCAGGGACCAGATTTCGCTACTCACAGGGTTTCTCTGACCGGGAAAGCCCTTGCACAGTGAAATCTAGTCCCTGGCTCAAGCACTTCAGCCAGGGAGCAAATGACATGGGTGTGGTGAAACCCACCTGACTTCATATGGCCTGCAGAGGACTAGATGGGGAGGTCATCCAGCTCCCCACCCCCTAATTTGGTTCTATATCCCTACTGTAGACTGATATATTTTACTATGATAACGTTTTATCCCTGAAAAACACACAAAGTTCTTCATCCATTAAGCAATGTGCACCTGTTCCAGTTTAATTTACTCTTCTTGAACATGGGTGACCTAAACTTTATATAGTATCCCAGAATATGTGCTTCTTTAATGCCTTGTACAACAGTACCAATGCCACTCTATCATTACCACAAATGCCTCCCCATATGTATCAAAGAATGATGGGTGAAATCCAATTAAGTTATTCTGCTGCTCTGAAGGTTGGGGGATTCCCTGGAAAATATTTCTGAGGGGCAGGTTGGCTGCAAGGGCAAAGGAGAAGGTCCTGGCATGCAAACATAAATCCACTCATGTGACATTGGATTATGCTTCTTTACAAACTCATTACAATGGCAATTTATGGTCATCTTATAGTCAAACACCCGCTAAGCACTGTAGTGGAGAAATGTAAATAAATAAGAAATGTAAATTTATTAACTATAGTAGTTTTGAGAGTCAACATTTCCAAAATGTGTACCTTGGTAAATTCTGAAGGAAGCTGACCATTGTGTATTGCTGCGCAGTCAGCATTCATCTGAACAAAAAATCCTCGAGCTGAACTAAAACTTGTTTTCAAAGGAAGGTTATATTTTTCTGCAACCTGTGTTATCATTCCTTAAAAGCAAGATGTAAAACATATTTTTCCCCTAATACAACAAAACCAACTCTATTATATGTACAATAAAATTCATAGTCAATACAGCAAAAATCTTTACATTTTTACTACATAATGGATTAGAAGGCAGAAGACATAACAAGAAAAATAAGGCATTTTAAAAGCCAATAAACATTCTAAAACTTGTCTTTTAATTTTTATAGTAAAAGTGTAATTTTACTATATAAATAGTAAATAATAATATTAATAGCAATGAAAGCTTCCCCCCTTGCAGAAACAGAACCTCATACTGGGGCAATTGAGAGGTTTTCAAGGGTGAAGGCTATCAATGGTTACTAGCCCTGATGGTTGTGTACTACCTCCAGTATTTGAGGCAGTAAGTCTGTGTGCACTAGTTGCTGGGGAACATGGGTGGGAGGGTGCTGTTGCACCATGTCCTGCTTGTTCATCCCTGGCCAATGGCTGGTTGGCCACTGTGTGAACAGAGTGCTGGACTAGATGGACCCTCGGTCTGATCCAGCAGGGCACTTCTTACGTTCTTATGACAATTATGACAACTCTGTACAGCACCATGTACATTGATGGTGCTATATAAATAATAATAATAATAATAATAATAATAATAATAATAATAATAATAATAATGAGGCTAGTCATCTCTAATTCCACAATAAGTGATCAGGACTGCAAACAAGTTGCTTCAATAGTGCTGTGTCTGTTCATATTGGACAATAAATAAATAAATAGACATTAAATCAGGGCTGACCTCTCAGAGGTTGTGGCCAGGGGAACCAAGGGTTCAGATCCAGTAGGCAAATCAGGCATAACAATGGTCTGTTTGCAAGACGATCAACTCAGGGGAGATTAGAAGGTGAAGGGAGATGAGAAGGCCAGGTGAAGCCAAGGTCAGATACCCATTAAGGTAAGGAAAAGCATGGAGTGGATAGCACCATGGAGAGCTCTAAGCAGAATTGGGCTAGAAGCAAGACAAACTCTGCTTGTATGTTGCTCCTACAACTAGACTCAGACTGAGCCTTAAATAGAACTTCGATTTCCTAGAGGCTGCTTTTGCAGACTTTGGTTGTAAATGCATGGTGGCAGCTTTGGAAAAAGATTCTGAGGATGGCAGTGCAACCTCCTCTGGAAGCAGGGCGGGGTAGTGGTCCCAGGAGTTCTTATGGAGCCGAGGACCTTGAGGGAGACAGGGATATCAAATGATAGTTGTTGATTGTCTTTCTGTGAACCTAGGTGCAGCAGTGCCTCCAACTGGGCTAACCTCCATACTCAGCAGGAGCCATGACATGAAATGCTACAGAACAGGACACATGCGAATAGTATTTCAGCATCTTTTTTTAATTCCATTTAAAATCTTTCCTAATTCCAACGTTATCTGAATTAGGAATCTGCTGATGCAATAGGACTTTCTCCTTTTCTCCTCCTCTGCCCCTGTAGGCTCTGTGCCGCCTGCAAATCTGCTCCAGAGGATTTCCCAGTTCCCTGGAGAAGATTTTGAGGACACAGGGGAGCAGGAAGTGAGGAATTGCCCCCTCCTGGTTCCACTGACAGAAGAATTTCTGACAGCAGCATAACAACATCTTTGTATTTAACCATATTGTACACACAAACCTGAGAGATGGTCCATTAAACTCTACAGGACTTCTGAATAGGCATGCACAGCATTGTGTGGTAAATGACATTAAAGAGTATATATTTCAGTAAATTATATTTACTATTCTATACTTTAAAAGTAAGTGCCTAAGGGCACAATCCTATGCATATTTAGACAGAAAAAAGTCCTACAATTCCCAACAAGCCATGATGGCTGGGGATTACTGTGAGGTGTGGGACATTTTTCTGTCTAAACATGCATAGAAATGTACCCGAAGTAAGTAAGTACCTGCTATATCATCTACAATCTCAGTGTATGTTCTTCGTGCTATGTCAAGGAATTCGTTGATATTAGGTTTCACTGCATAGCACTTCTGAGTTCTCATATTCAAGCAGCCTTTTGTATATCTTGTATCATCATTAATAACAGTTTTAATCTTTTCAAGTATGATGCCAAATCTAGAAAAAACAAAATACCCAAAATTGTGGAAATGTGTGTCATACTTAACAAATGCTATACCTGTCTAAAAGAAATAATATCTGGATCCCAAACCCACAAGTATTATTATATTTTTAAAACTCAAAACATCATATTTAAAGTTGTGCTCGCTAATGCTAGACGTATCTTTCAATGGCTCAGTTCAGACAACACGTTTCTCAACAGTGGTTTTAGAACTCCACAGTGGAGTTTTACACCACCATTGAGAAAAGTGTTGTCTGGTGGGAAAACTCCACGCAATAGTGGAGGGTTTTTTTTTTGGAAAACACTCCATGCAGAATATCCATGCTGTGCAGAGGTGGGTTCCTGCACAATCATTGTGTTGCGTGGCGGGCACCATGGAGATTTCCGTTGCATTGAGTTGACTTTTCCCACTGGGTACAGAGTTCCCTGGCAAGAGCAGCAAAGGGAGCAAGTGTTGCTCCAGGAGAGCAGCCAGGATTGTTTGTTTGCAGCAATGGCTTATGGGATACCATTGGGAGAACCAGGGGAGGAAAGAGGGCGGAGGAACTGTCAATCAAACATCGCAATGGATTTTACTCAACTCAACGTAGCCCAGTGCAATCTTGTGTAGCACTAATGGATACAATGAGACTCAAAACCAAATAAAAAATTCTGCAATCAATTAAAAATATTTTACAACATATGATAGCAAGAATGTAAAAAAATTATTATAATACACTACCTGTTGTCTTCCAAAGAACTATAGTAAGCCTTTAATAATGTTGTCTTATAACTTTTTAAAGCATCCTGTCAAAGTGAACATGAAAAAATTAAATATTCAAATGTACAAAAATGTTACTGAGTTCTATAGCTACAATCCTATACCCACAAACCTGGGAGTAAGCCCCATTGAACCCAATGGGACTTACGTTTGAGTAGACATGTACAAGCCTTAAGCTACAATTCTACACCCCTATTAGGAGTAAGCCCCATTGGATTCAATGGTACTTATTTCTGACTAGCACTGTTAGGCTGCAATCCTATACCCACTTACCTGGAAGTAAGCCCCATTCTACCCAATGGGACTTACATCTGAGTAAGTGTACTGTATATGATTTACTATGGAGTAAGCCTCATTAGACACAGTGGGATTTACCTCTGAGTAAACATACATGGGTTTGCACTCTAAGAGCAAACAAGTCAAACGGATACAATGTTTCGGGGGAAGATAAAAAAAATTCTTCATCATCTAAAAGAGCTCTGCTGCATGTCTTTGTGCAGTAATTATGCTTTGCTGCCAACACCACCACAGTGTAGGTTCTAATGCAAGGGTGGGCAATTTGTGGTCTTCCAGATGCTTTGGCCTACACAACTCCCATGATTTCTCACCATTGGCTATGCTGGCTAGGGCTGATGGGAGTTGAAGGCCAAAATATCTGGAGGGCCATACATTGCCTACTCCTGCCCTAACATGAGTTCTAGCCTGTGACTGGTAATGCTCGCTCCAAGTGCTTTAGCTGTCTTCTTAAAGTATATATAGAATTGTCGAGAACAGCAGTTTGGAGATAACCAGCAAGTGAGCAGAGGCCAATTAAGCAAATATACCAGAGCAGGCAGTCTGAAAGCTCAATCTGTGCCTGGGCAATGAGTTTTTAGCTTCATAGGACTAGGTGGAATCGTACTCGCCCTTTTTTACCTGATGCCCTAGCTAAGCTGCAGGGGTGGGCAATCAATTCAAGCGGATACAATGTCAAGAGGATACATGTATAGGATTGCATTGTTAGGCTGCAATCCTACACACGTTTCCTAAGAAGTAAGCCCCATTAGACACACTGGGACTAACCTCTGAATAAACATACATAGGTTTGCACTCTAAGAGCAAGCAAATCAAGTGGGTACAATGTTTGGAGGAAATATGTTTTAAAAGTCCTCATCATCTAAATGAGTTCTGCTGCATGTCTTTTTGCAGTAATTAAGCTTTGCTGCCAACACCAACACCAGAGTAGGTTCTAACGCAAGGGTGGGCAATTTGTGGCCCTCCACATGTTTTGACTTACAACTCCTGTCAGGCCTAGCCCTCTGGGCAACTATGATAGTGGCACTGAAAAGTAGATAGCAGGCAAGGAATTCTGGCAAGTTAACAGTGGCACAGAGAGTAAGGGCCTATTGGGACCACTAGGGCCTAATGATAACAGTAATTGCTATTTACATAGTGCTTCAGGATATGATACCTTCAAAGGCTCCACAAGTTCCAGGGTGTGCTTCAAATAAATTATATTTGTTATCTTTGATTCAGATGCATTAATCTGTTAGAAAACAGAGAAGATGTACACTTTCTCATCATTTTATTGCTGGTTTAGCATCTGACCTAAATACTGTTGTGCTATCATTGTTGCCTGTGGCTCACTTGTCACCCATATTTCATGACAAGGAATGTTAACTGACTTCTTTTCCTTTCCCCTAGTAAACTGCTCACTCCTATTAGTCTCTAGCTTGGCAGTGTTAAGTTATCTTCATTATTTATTATTATTTAATAGATTTATGTACCAAACATATTTAAAAATATCTCTAAGCAGTTCACAGTATACATGATAATATACATTTAAAATTCCCTCTAATATCGAAATTTGGTATTCTTATGCCTGTCAGGTTTGAAGCAAAATGGGAATAAAAAGAAGAGAAGGTACCAGCAACAGGAAGTAAATGAGAGATACAATCTCAAAGCTGCATAACCATAAACATTTAATGGCACAGTGCATTTCACAAATATCTTCCTCACTTGAATACACAGCACTGTGTTCTTGCCAATGCTCTGTACTAGTGTTGGGATATATCTTCATTGCTG
Organism: Elgaria multicarinata webbii; assembly: GCF_023053635.1. Taxonomy (NCBI): domain Eukaryota; kingdom Metazoa; phylum Chordata; class Lepidosauria; order Squamata; family Anguidae; genus Elgaria; species Elgaria multicarinata. The sequence goes on from NC_086171.1 coordinate 135,549,670, forward strand.
TGCACATCTGAGATACTTTCTCCACTTCGCCCCTTGAAGTAAAAAGGGGCCATCCAAAATTAAGTCAGGATTTTCTGCACAGATGGGGGAGTTTTCAGGTTCACAGAACTATACTCATTTATAAATTAAAGGGAAAAGAACTTAATTTTAAAAAAAGGCTTGGCAAGGCCATTTGAGCTTTCTGGAATGTTGAGGGGGGAAACTAAGAAAAAGGGGGCATGTGAGAGAGTGAATAGGCCCACCTGAGTCCCTAACAGCTTATGGGTTCAGACAACACGATAACCAATGGTGGTTTTAACCCACCATGAGTTATTGTGTTGTGTGGAGGGAGTTTTTTAACCAACTGTTGGTTATTTGGCTGAAATAACCAATGCAAATAAGCAAGGCTGTGCAGACTTGGCTATTTGAACCACTACTGGTTATCGTGTTGTGTGGAGGGCACCATTGGTTATTTCCTCAGCCACTGTTGGTTATTTCATCAGCCACAGAGATGCAAGTCAAGAGTGATCAAAGTGGTGGCTCCCACTGTAGTCCAGCTGGCACAGTAGATTTTTGGAAGCAATGGCTGATGGGATACTAGCGGGAGGACTGAGGGGGGAGAGAGGGCGGGGGATGAGTGAGTCAACTCAGCGTGGACGAATAGTCAACGCTGATTCTAATCCAAACCACGGTTGATTATTATCATGTTGTGTGGGGAGTACCCCCTAGATAAACAACTGTCTAGTTGATTATTACCCCACTGTTGACTAGCATGTTGTCTTAGAAGGGTAAATTAGAGTCAGCTGAGATGTGTTCCATGAGATTTAAAAAACATTCTTCCCCCCTCTCCACACTGTACTGATAGGTTCAAGAGGGACTAAGTGAAAAGGGACAATTACTTTTCCTTTCTTGCTCTCCACACTCCCCTCCCCTCATCTGAGCCATTGAGTAACAGTAACACAAGGTTTGGTTAGGATGGGGGGAAGGGGAAGTTACCCTGTTCTCTCCACCCTCCACCTGAAATCTCCCATTGCTTGGTAGCTTCTTAACTTGCTGTGGCAATTTTTATTAGATTGCTTTGAAATTCTGCAAAACTGTATACTTCGTCAGGTAGATTATAGATGCCAAATTTCATGTTAATAGCTAAAAGGTGTCATATTTATAAGCAATGGAATTTTGAGGCTTATAATGGCATAAGCTTGTTTTGTGACTCACTTTAACTAAAGAGGCCCTCTTGTGCCCCTTTAATGTGATAAGCTTGAAACTTTTTAAAAATGAGTTAAAAAATTATAATACAAGACCTCTAAGATTGCAATATATTAATAATGAACAAACATATATTTAACATTCTATATATTTAAGATTCATATCTGCCAAAGTCTAGACATCTAGATTTTTTAAATATATTTTTCATCCTCTAGTACGAAAATGCTCAAATTTAAATGGCAATATATACATTCAGTGCTGTTAGTTGCGAATTAAGCACACATATATAAATTGCCTGGTTTCCCCACAATAAAAATGAAAGTAATTAGTAATCAAAGGAGAGATAACTGGCAAACATATTTATCAAGCAAATGTATTTGTAAACATACCGTATCCTGCTTTGGAATTTGAACTAAAACTGAAAGTAGTTGTTCTGTGTCCAGGAATCTTGAAATAACTGAAGAACAGAAGTAAAGGAAGTCATTCAGCTCAATATACAACCCAATTAAGCCAAAGCATTGCAATTTAATCCAGATAGGACTACTGGGGAGCAACAAGGTATTTTTACCAACATGCTTGGTCCTGCGGGCTCACACCAGCAAGGCTGGAATGTGATGGAGAAGGGGGAGTGAAGAGGGTTGCCAAGCTTTTCAGCCCACTGGATCCTTGCTTTTACACACACACACACACACACACACACAGAGAGAGAGAGAGAGAGAGAGAGAGAGAGAGAGAGAGAGAGAGAGAGAGAGAGAGAGAGAGAGAATTGACAGAAGGTACCTCCACTACGGGAGATCTGCTGCGGCAGAGGCCTGTGCTGTGCACCTATATGCACTTATAGATCAGCAATCCTCAATTAAAATCAGCTGAATGAGTTTCAACAAACTTCAGCAACAGTGAAGTGAGTTTTCATGCTATACAACTACATTCTCCCTTCCTCTTTTACCTTTTCAGTGTATATGTGTCTTTTATTCATAGAAGCAGTAATATACTGCATTTTGGCCTCCACAAGGGTCTTCAAGATATAGATAGATGCACCAGATTGTAAGGGGGACATTTGCAATTGCTATTTTAAGGGTCAAGCCACATAACATATGAGATCTCTGTATTTTCCTTCTTCTTACTTTAATAAACTCTGAATGTGATTAGGGTAGAGTGGTTGAGTTTAGCCTTTTCCCCTCATATTGTTTCACCTATGTAAATTTCCAAAAGCAGCTATTAACTTTGCACAGGAAAAAATATGGGAACAGCATCTGTAATTGAATTTTCCCACTGTGACCTTAAAAGCAGCTTGCAGGAGCTACTTTGCGGATCTGGTGCAGGAAAGTAGAGATAAATACTCTTTCTGCACCACTGTTCTAATCAAATTCGGAGACTCCTATACCCATAGAGTGATCCAGTCATGATCTCCTGCATTAGACCTAAATTATACTAACAAACTGAGGGTGATCTAATGATGCATTAATCCTATCAAAAGCTATGAGAAATAAACACGTGATACTCTATACAGTGCAGTTATCACCAATTTCACTGTAGGAAGAATCCCAGAAGAAAGATGGAGACAGGCAGGCGAACACCAGCTGGCCTGCTCCACTCCCACACCACCTTCCCGAACAGGGCCATCTATTACCATCGGTCCCATGAGAAGGAGCCTAATCATTTGTGTTTTTCTAAAATAGTGTTTATTGCAACTTTATTAATGATTGTTAATATTACTTGCAAGGCACCTTGGAAGGATTTGTAATCTGAAATGTGGAGAATATCAATAGCTGCACCAACCAACCCTTTATTACATGGAATATTTTCCTCCTTTTATAAAGCAATAATTACCTGACTGAAGGCCAAGAAAGAGTTCCTCATCTTGAAGGAGCTCTTGAACAGAATCCAGTCTTGTGTTAATGGAATCAGTATCTATCAGAGGTTCTAGAATATTAGATCTAAGTCTTCGGCTTCCCCCTGGTGTTTTAGTGTAATTTAGAACGCCAAAAAGAGTATGACCATTCCTTTGAAAACAGCATACATTTGAGAAATAATCTCACAAAATAAAATTGACACAAGACAGCTTAAATCTCTATAAATATATATTATTATACAAATCTATTTTCATAAGTGCTAATATTTTATTTACAGTGTGGAATGACACTGTTGGATACTGCCCAAGAAAGTCTCGTTCCTGCAGTGAACGACCTTTCACATTACCTTGCATTTAGCACAGCAACTATTTTGTTGGGGTCGTGACATGTAGAAAGCTGCTCCAAACTTACTCTTCATGCACTGAAAAAGGATATCAGTGCAAGAGCAAATTTAGGCAATTATTATGCAATAGTTTCGGCATACAGATATGCATTCATTAAAGATCCAAGCCATTCATTTTGCCTGTTACTGTGTGACTGGAAATACATAAAAAGCTTTCTTCAAAAGAATAAATTGTGTTTCTTAGAGAAAAGGAAATAATTTACTCAGACTACACCAAATGAAAGTATTGTAGCTAGAACAAATGAACAAGTGAGACAAAATTTTAACTAATCATTTCTATGGATATTATCAAGGACTAGAATTGCACAGGAATTGTATGCTCCGTCAAGTCAAATAAGGATTGTCTTCACAAGTATTTACAGCAATAATATATTGAGATTAATCCCACATTTACCATTTGTGTCTGCAGTAGAAGAAAGATTAACATAGAGAGGAGGAATGGAAATAAGCTACATCAGTCCAAACACTAGTCTGGCAACTAATGCAAAAGACCCAAGTGAACAGAAACCAAGGATACTGTAGCCCAGGGGTATGCAACCCATGCACCCACCAGAATCTGACCACATGAACCATGCAAAAAGCAGGTGCACTCTAGAAATCTGATACTCAAACAAGACAAGGCAAACCATACGCTTATACATTACCTTGCCCCAAATTCAGACATTGCTGTTTATTCTAACCCTTTTTGGCAAACCAACCCACTTCTGTTTTGCCCCAAGGTAAGGGCCTGGGGAGTATGTTCTCTGGCACTCCATTTAATATATGGCAATTGGGGCAACTCAGAAAATCCAGGTGGCCCTTCTATAACACCACCTGTGCAGCCATAGGAGTCTGTCCTGCCTCCACACTGGTCCTGGAATCTGTTTACAACCTCCCATGGTTGCTTTGAAAAAAAATGTGAAAGAACCACGGAATTGCCCCTCACATGTAGTTTGGCCCAATAATAAACATCTAAATTATAAACTTCAAAAGCCTTGTAATGAAAGGCAGAAAATTGAGAAGAACCACATCTAAATCAGTTCTTTTGATTCAGCTATATTTTGAGGAAGTGAAAATATATTATTTTCAGGGGGAAGAAAATTATTTTCAGGGGGAAGAAAAATCATTAATCTGAAATCTGACTTGTAGCTCCCAAGTTTATTAGGAAACAAGTTGAACATCTGGCCAGTTGATACAATTCATCTGAAAAAGCATCCAAGCACGAGAATCCCTTCACAAAAATCATTCCATGTCTGGAAAATATTAGCTGTAATCTGGCTCTAAAATAGGAAAGGAAATAAGGGAAGAGCTAGATTTTCAAATGCTTGCTCTTCATTCATACACACACATTCACACACACCAAAATGTGTGTGGGGATCTGGGGAGGAGGAAAGAAAACCAACACATTTTCTGGCACTAAGAGCAGATATAAGGCGAAAGAGAATTCACTTCCACCTAAAATGCAAAGGTGTTGGTCTGTAAAGCAAATCCGAAATCCAGAGTAAGGCAATACCTTGATAAGGACAAACCAAAATGTCAGAAAATAATCAGCAGGCTTTCACATTCTCCAGAACATTTCTTCAGATTAGATGCTAAGCAAAGTTGGAGCAGTTGGAGGAGAGTGGGAAGCTAGCTTGGTATTGCAGCGATAAACTCTGCATTGCTCAGTCTTAAAATGGTGTAGGAAAAGGCAGTAAACTAACAGCACAATCCTGTATATTTCTACTCAGAAATAAGCCCCACAGATATCAATGGGACATACTCCCAGGTAAGTCTGCACAGGACTGCAGCCTTAATTTTATTAGGCTGTCTTAGATGCTATGCAGGTATTAAGTTACAGCTAGGGGATGCTACAATAAAGAAACTCAAAATGACTAGGTTCGCACAACACATTAACCCATCACGTGGCTGCCCACATGGATTAGCATGTCGTGCAAACTCAATTATTAGGGTGGGTTGTTTCCCCAAAGAACCCACCCTAGTAACCAATGATCATGCAAATCCAGACATGCCAACCTATTTTCGGTAAAGTGCACTGGGCAGCGAGCTACTCAGCAAGAGTAGCAGAAACTCCTGCTGCTCTTGCCAAGCAGTGCTGTGATCACCATTTCTGATTGCAGCCAGGCTGCTGCTCATGCCCTTTCCCTTTGCCAGTGACAGCCCCACCAAAAGTGCCCAAAATGGCATCTTGGAGTTGCTGTCACACACACCCCTCACCCCTGCCATTCCCCACTTCCTGGCTGTATTTGCGATCTTGTTCCTGGTCAGAGCACTTTTTAAAAATTTCTGGGGCCTGTTTGTGAGCAAAATGGGACAGGGATTTTCCCCACACACTTCCCTGTGCCTGGGTAATGTGCACAAATGTTTTTTGTTTCGTTTTTTTAAATTTAAAACCATCCCCATGCCAAAAATCAGCTCGAGGAGGAAATCCCACCCGTGGATCCTTGGCAAAACGTGTCTTCCCCCAAGTCCCTGGGATGCTAGGTGGAGTACTGAGGGTGACGGGGGATAAGCATTTAGGAAAATTGGTAGAACTTGAATGCCTACGTTCTACCACCTTTCTTTAAAAAATCTAATTTTTTAAAAAAAATTGACATGAAAAACAAACTTTGTTTTCCTTTAGATATACACTTATAACCAATTCTGTTTTATTGCACATATACAATTCCTCTCTCCCCCTCTCCATATCGTAGAACTTTTGAACGAAATATCTTACCTAGGATCCCTATTGTTAGTTATTAATTCAAGATTTAGGGCTGATGTTGAATCAATCATTGCTGTTTGCTCACTTCCATGGAAACGAATCTTAAGTGACTTAGGTGCATAAACTGAATTTTGAATGAACTCAACATACTTCAGCACAGCTGCAACAGCTGCCAGACAGTAATATCTATGGAATAGTAAGACAAAATGAACAAAAATAACATTTAAATAGCACTGTCTTTTAAGACTTTGGATCACCCCAGTTTTGCAGGTAATACCACTGAAACTATTAATAGGGATGAGCTCATGTAGACCTTTCATAGACCACCCAAAAATTGATGGTTGTGTGCTATTTGAGGCAGTAAGCCTGTGTGCACCAGTTGTGAGGAACATGGGTGGGAGGGTGCTATTGCACCATGACCTGCCTTGGTGGTCCCTGGCCAATGGTTGGTTGGCTACTGTGTGAACAGAGTGCTGGACTAGAGGGACCCTTGGTCTGATCCAGCAGGGCTCTTCTTATGTTCTTATATTGATAGATGGAGGGCTTTTATAGCCTCTCAATCCTCCATTCTCTCTGCTCCTCCTGGCACCCACCCTTTCTTCCCTTTCTTTCTCTTCCCAAGTGCAACAGAGGAGCCATTGAGAAACTTTTGCACCTGAGGGAAGGCAGGGGGAATAGAAGTGGGGTTTCCCCTCTGAGGCTGTCTATGGCTTCAGAGAGGAAAGTCTCCAGTATCCTATGTCTCCTCTGACAATGTCTGAGAGCCATAGGATTGCTCTTTAAGGGGACAATCCTATGCATGTTTAGTCAGAAAAATGTCCTACAGCTCCCAGCATTCCCCAGCCAGCTTTGTTGGCTGGGGAATGCTTGGGAGGTGTAGACGTTTTTTCTGTATAAATGTACACAGGATTGCAGCCTTAGAGACTGAAACTTCTTCCTTATGAAAAAAAATGTTTATAAGATTGTAGGGTTATTATTATTATTATTCAGAAAAAAAGGAAGGGACTTTATAAACATGTCTAGAATCATAGATGCTGTGGACAAAGTGAAACTTCTTCTTTCTCCTTACACTAAAATTGGGGTCCAGCTAATTTAAATGTTTGCCAGATTTAGCATAGAGAAAAAGAAAGCATGTGTTCAGAGAATACGTAACTAACATATATTTCACAAGAACTGGTCATTGCCACTAGCTTAGACAGCTTTTAAAAATACTTACATAAAATAATAGAAGACAGGCTTACTTTAAACACTATTAGGCGTGATAATGAAATGTATTCTTCATGTTAAAGGAAAAGAACATCTGATCATCAGATGTTGGGGGAGACAGAAGGGATGGTTCTTGACAAATTGCCCTGCTTGTGAGTTTTTTAAGAGGCATCTGGTATGTTGCTGCTTGGGAGAAGAATGCTGGATAAGATGGACCTTGGCCTGATGAACCAAAGCAATTCTTATGCATTGAGTAAAGAGCAAGGGAAATTGCAGGTGGTACTCCAGCTGAAATAAAGTCCTTTTTGCAGATAAAGCTGTCATGGTCGCACCCACTCTACAGATATAACTTATAATCTCCCTGTGGACACATCTGGTTATATTCAAAAACCATCTGTCATGAATGAGGACATAATAAAGAAAACTAATAACCTTAGGCTGGTGGAACAAGGAGGTAGAAAAACAAACTTAGTCAGTGCCAAAATTAGTTTTAGACCCAATGGTTTTAGACCCAATGAGTCTTAGACCTAATTGTAAATGTCTTCTACAAATGTATTGCATAGTTATGTACAACATTGGATTTAAATGTGGTAAACTCCAGTTCATATTCACAGTCAGCCATGCAGCTCATTGGATGACTTTGGGTGATTCACTATTGATCAACCTTACTTATCTTGATATGTTCTTAGAAGGCTGAGGTGACACTCTAAAGTTCTAGGAGGAGGTTGTGATAGCAGCAAAATAAATAAATTCAAAGAAGATTCAAAATCAAAGAACTATGATCTCCTAAGCGTTATGTTCAGAAAAAGTGTGGAACACTGAGCAGAAGCTTCTACAAAGGACCCAAAGCTCCTCAGTTCAGAATGAAAGCTTTCTAAAAAGCAACAGATTTGGAAACGGAAACGTGGCCTAGACGCAGGCTGTAGTCACCAGATAAAGACAATTTTTCCATAGTCTTGAATGAAATAATGTAAAATCAGTAGTGGGTAGTGTTATAAACACAGTACGAATAACTGAAGTGAAATGATTTAGGCAAAAACTACTGAAGCTGAGCAGAACTTTGAAGCTACAACTGAATAAAAATGTAGAAAAATAGGAACAGAGGACAGGTGAGAATGCACTGCTTAATGTAATTGTTCTTTCAATAGTGGTAACAAATTCTGCATATACTCCCTCTACTGGAACAAAACGCCAGATGCACATATAAAACAGCAACATAAAGAACATGACTTGGGAGTTATCAAGGAACTAAAGTGAAAAAAACTACTGAGCGTTAAATGACAGAAAATTCTACCTTGAAGACATTCCATTAAGGAAAACTACACTGAAACTAATGGTTACGTCGATATTATTACATCAGCTTAATAAAAGGCTAACTCCCTAATCCTAAATACATTTACCTTGAACATTTCAGATTGCTTTAAGTCAAACTTATTTTCTTGTAATTTTGTTTAGTATCATAATGTATATCTATAAATCCTACCCACAATTATCCAGAAGAAGGTTCTATTGAGCCAACTGAACTCATTTCCAAGCTGGTGTATTCAGAATTGCAGAGTAAATAATTATTATTGCTCTCCAATTATCAGATGTAGGAAACGTAAGAGGCAACAGCAGCAAAAAAAAAAAAAACCCTCGCTGTTCAATGAAACGGCAATTAGGAGAATTTTTACAGAACCGCTGGAAACAAACCATGGCCTGGACCCATGGCTAGCATCAAGGGTAGGCATGGTTGGGCACCTGTTACGGGCCCACATACGAGCAGGAGCTCACTGACAAGAGTCACTTGGAATTGTTCCTCCTGTTCACTATTGCAATCAGCTTGTCCACCTGCCGTCACACCGGCCCAGATGACAGAGGTGGAGAGAAGGAGGAGCAGCAGTTGCCAATGCCGACTTACTTCTTTGCTGGCTCTCTGCCTGTCAAGTAAGCAAGTGGTAGTAATGATGAGAAAGGATATAAGGAGAAATAGCAACTGGTGACCATGTTGGTAAGAAGGGGCCCAATGAGGGTATCTTTCCCAAGGGCTCTCAAAAAACCTGGAGCTGGCACTGCCTGAACCCAAACTTCTTCAGCAAATCCAATAGGCTTTTTGTTGGCGCAAATGCAAAAGCGAGGGTGTAAGACAGACCAATTCTGCCAATTCCCAGTGCATTCCTCAGTGCTATATCCCAGAGAGTGGAATTCTACTCACGCTTCTTTGGATCAAACAATAAAAACACTCAGTTATCCATCATTCTGGGTCAAAATCAAATCCCTGTTATCAACAGTGTTTATATACTTTAATATTAAAATTTAAATAATATGTATAGTAATATATACAAGCTGTTATGCCATTACGTTTTAAAATACTTAGATCATGGATTGCAAATTATTGCTAAGAAGCCTTATAAGTAGATTACCAGGCTACTGGCTGTGTACAAAGCCAAACTAGTGATGTTTATTATATACATACTTGGACTGAACTTCCATTAGAACAGTGCTGAATTCAGGTGTACATAATTGTTCAATATATTCCAAGCCTTTTGTTTCATTGAAGTATTTTCTTTGGACTGTTGTAAAAGTCACATTCTGGAAAACAAGCAAAGACAGTATTATAGAAAGTTGTTCCAATGTGCTTCCAATGTTTCAAAATAATTAACAACAGGACGTTTTTCCAGTAGACGTTCCAAGGTGTGAATATTTGCATTTTGCTATGGGCATGATTCACAGGTACACATATAGAGTGAGTTGACCAAGGATATTTTAAGGATTTTCCCATCACCTGCTCCCTGCAACAGAACCACACACTGCCATTTAAACTGCCCTGAATTTAAATAGCAGCTTATATCACAGGTGTAACAAACCATTCTTGTAGGAACCCTGCCTTAGATATATGCAGTTTTTCTGTTCATACCTCCTTGACAAATCCTAAAGTGCTTTTTAGGAAATGTCTTCATACATTTTATCTTAATACAAAAAAATTCATGCAAGATTAATTACATTTAAGCAGCTATTCCTGGTTTCCTTTGTCATTCCAAATTTCTTTGTATCAATGCCTATATGTTCCATTAAAAGGTTAGTAACGTTCCCTTCACTTAGCTTTTACTTTCTTTAAACAAAAATAATACTGGTTTTGTGCATATTTACCTAACCACCTATTCAGCATCAGAAACAGGCACCTTACTTTTTTCTTTTAAAGTTTCTGACACACCACATTCCTGGCTCCTTTTCGCCACCAAACTTCTCAAGTTTTGGTGCATCATGGCTTCTGTGTACCAACAGCACACAGCTATCTATGCCAATATTCAGTTAAAAAGAAAAGAAAAAAGCTCAACCCAAACAGCAGCCCACAACCGTTTGAGAAGAAGTGCATATGCACAATGGGACATTATTCCAAGATATCAAGGAATGATCAGAGAAATGTTAACAAACAGAACTTAAGAACTAGAAGAGACCCTACTTCAGTTTAAAGATCATGCCAAACTATGTTTTGTGAACATTAACTATAGTTTGGTGCAATGTCTGAATTTACATGACATGTTTTGCAATTAGTTGGCATTGGTTTGGCATGATTTGTGAATTGACTATTTCACTATGGTTATTTTTCTACTTCCAGGGTGAATGAACCTAGAGATGGGAGTCTGTGCAGATAGAAACTAAAGCAACTCTAAGCCATGGTTTATCCAACTTTTTTCTAACACTCAAACCATAGTTTACGTTACAGTTAATGGCTGGGTTGCATTCTAGCGTTTCCCCCACTTGCAGATTTGGCAGTTGCCCTTACAGCCTGCCCTTGGGTTTCCAGATGCTGCTTTAAATGCCAGATTGGTGCATAATAAGATCTCCCACATCCATGATCTAATAGTGGATGAGGGAGCCAATGTGGCAAGTATAACTGAGACCTGAGTGTTAATCTCTCTCAGTTGTGTCCAACAGGGTACTTGGTCCAGCATGAGGGTAGACTTGAGGGCCGGGGAGTAGGGTTGCCACGGTCTATAAGAATTCTCTCTCTCTCTCTCTGCTTCCTGTCTTCTGACTACTGGTTTGGAGTGTTTGCATCGTGTTGGGCCAGTGGAACAGATTGGGAATTCTGCTAGTGTACCGCCCACTGAACTACCCAGCAGTCTCCCTACCTGAGCTGACAGAGGTGGTTTTGGATGTGATGCTGAGGTCCCCCAATCTGCTGGTTTGGGGGATGTCAACATTCATGCCAAGGGCACCTTGCCTCAGAATTTCATGGCCTCCATGACAACCATAGGACTGTCCCAACACGTCATCAGCCCAAAATATGTAGCAGAGCACACTTATATGGCTTTATGGTATAGCCCGAAGCTAACAACAATGAAACAGAATAGGAGAGGGCTTAAATTCAATCCGGAGGGAGAGGCAGATTAGAAATATATAATATATATAATGTTCAGATGGAGGAAAACTCTTTGTGCCTATACTCAAGCATATTCAGGCAGTGACAAAAAAAACCCATTTTTGTTGGGTAAGTTTCAGTTGGTTCAGCTCAAGGACAAGGTGTTTGGACAGGTTTGAGCAACCACTTCCATAATGGATCCTTGCCACTCTTAGCTTATAAAAACTGGTTGTGAGGAAACAGTCAGCTGGGCCAGGGATATGATTAATGCCTCCTTGTGAGAAGGAGTGGTCCTGAGCCACCTGGAAGAGGCTAGGTGAGACCACTCCTGAAGAAATCCTCCTTGGACCCTGAAAAACAACTTTAGGCCAGTGGCAAATTTTCCTTCCCTGGGCAAAGTCCTTGAGTAGGTTATGGTCAACCAGACACTCTTGGTTGAGACTGATTATCTGGATCAATTTCAGTTGGGGTTGAGGCCAGGTTTTGGCAGAGGAACAGCCTTGGCTACCCTGTATGATGATCTATGTTGGGAGAGAGGGGGGAGTGGGATCATGTTGATACTCCTAGATCTTTCAATGGCTTTTAGTACTACCAATCATGGTATCCTTTTGGGGCGACCATCTGAGCAGGACGTGGAGGGTACTGCATTGCAGTGATTCTGCTCGTACTTGAAGGCCAGCTGCAAAAGATGGTGCTTGGGGAATATTGCTAGGCCCCATGGACTTTCCAGCATGGGGTTCCTTGTGTGCATTTATGTCAGTTATTTTTATCAGGTCCAGTATCTTACCGTACTGTAACTTTTTTAACTATTTAAATTGTTTTAAATTTTATATGTTAAAGATTCTATAGTATGTTTTTGTTATTTTGTTATTTGTGGTTTGTAATTTTTGTGAACCGTCCAGAGAGCTTCAGCTACTGGGCAGTATAGAAATTAAATGAAGAAAATAAATAGTTGGACCTAAATACGGTTTGCATATCATATGGTTAGTGCAAAATATTTGCATATCATTTGAATTGAGCCACTGGTAGAGATATATTGCAAGCTCAAGAGAGCTTAAGCAGGCCTTTGAATCAGTTCTTGATAGGGAAGCATTTTAAAACAGAGTAGGCGGATTACAGACTTTGTGGTCTAATATTTTTTAACTAGAATCTCCACGGTCCATCAATGTGCAGGATATCTTAACAGTAAGACATAACTAATTTATGTTATACAATTCTGAATATGCATTCCTGCTTAAGAATATAAGAATTGCCCTTCTAGTTCAGACCAAAGCCCACACTGTCCAGCATTCTTTGCAAGCATCCCAACTAATAGGTGCTTAGTTCTCCATTAGAATTTGCCCAATGGTCCATAGTCTTCTACTCATACTTGAGAAACAACAACTTGACAGGTGACATCTATTCCAAATATTGTTAATTACTCACTTACCTTAAGCTGCAAATGCTAACACAGACATAAGAAGTTTGAATCATGCACCAATTATTATATAAGGCCTTCTAATCTACTAAAACTAATCATAATCTCTCTCTTCTAACATTATGCAAATGTGAACGGCATGTAAGTTCTTTTCTTATGAAGTTCTTAGCACGGATTTAATCTCATTTCTATTCACAGAGAGCAATGGTATACACCTAGGCATATCTTCTCAGATATAAATCTAAATGTTTCTTCTTTAAGAAATTAGGATGTGACAATAACATGAATTGCATATGGCAAATAATGTTAAATAATGTTTGTAAAATGTTAAATAGGTATTCCTTAAATTTACCTTGAAATTTTCTGTTATCAAACTGAACAATTTTGTTGCATTTCCTGTATCACATGCAGTATTTGACATTATTATTTCTAAGGGTGTTAAAATTCTGAGTTTGGTGATAACCTAGAAGATATGAAACAATTTAGGAAAAAATGTTTATTTGAACATGTTTATTTTTTAAAGCACATCAAATAGTAGATGAAGTTGTTATCGTTATGACCATCCTCTACGTATATCAGTCGTGGGGAACTTCTTTCAGCCCAAGGGCCAAGTTCAATTTCAGAGAAACTCTTGGAGGGCACAATCCAATGGTTGATGAGGCCAAAGGTAAAGGGGAGGGGCTAAAGACAAAAAGGGGGAGGGCAAAATACAAAAAAAGACCAGCATACTGGAGTTTAAAGCTCTTGTTCCTCACGACGGGCATTTCAACCTTTTAGAATGAGGGGAAAACTGCATAAAAGCCTGGAAACCACCAAACAATGGGGCCAAAGGGGCAGAGCTGGACTGAGGCAGCAGGGAGGCTGCATTTGGCCCCTGGACCTGAGGTTCCCCACCCCCTGATTTGTATAATTCCTGATTTCTATATTACAGAATGTAGCTACAAGAAGGCAGATGACTGCACCTAGAAAATTAAAATCAAAATTTGATAGCAGGGAGATGACAAAGGGAGAAGAAAAAGACTGAGCTGAGGGATAAACAGAGAAACAATCTATGTTCAATTCAGTTAAGCTGCATTCCAGTGGGGGATGAGAAGTAAGGGATTGCACCAAAGGCTTCAAAGAAAATGTTGCAGGCATAAAGGGAAGCAAGGGAGTGAGGGAGTTGTTTGAGGGAGTAGGAATACTTCAGATGGCTGAGGGGAGTGGGATGAAAGCCATGGCAAGGGTGCATTGGGATATTAGAGCAGAGAGCTAAGAGGAAGCAAGGCCCTGGGGCTGCAGAGCAGAAAAGAAGCACATTCTGGCCTCTTCCATTGGCCAGGAGAATAAGGGCTGCCAGGAGGTTGCACTTCCTACATTCCAGAAAGAATATCACAGCAAAAGGAAAACTAGACTGGTCATCCATCAGCTAGAGAAGGAGAAGCTGTAGGGAGCTTGCTTGTCGCTTCCCAAAAAGAACACTCTGCTCCCGCTGCCCTAGGATTGAAGAAGTGAGGAGAAACATCCTCTACCACTAACCAGAAGAGCAAGAGCTGCTGGGTTAGTCACAGCACCACTATCCAAGCATGGCCAACAGCAATGACAGATCACCCTGAACCCCTGATATAAAAGCCTACTTACAACTCATGACTTTGTTTTGGCATTATCAAATTGATTTGCCTCTTCTACCTTTTCCCTTAACTCCCCTTCCCTTCCTTATCTTGCCCTTTTAGTTGGTAAGTCTGAAGGTAAGGCTTCTCTCTCTCTCTCTCTTTAACTGATGTGAGCTGCTTTTGAGATAATATTTGTTTGAAAAGCGGGATAAAAATACAAGGTAATATGAAATTGTTGCTCCTTCACTGATCTGTCAGAGAAATGGGGAAGATTTTCAGCTATGGCTTGGAGGAGTCAATTCTTATAGGTAGAATAAGTTAATGTTATCAGCCACATATTGAAATATTAATCATTAACCAAACCGCAATGCAGTGCCACATATTATTGCCCCTCTATTCTAATTTTAATTTATTTTTCATCATAAATCAAAGATCACAATGAGAAAATCCATACACTCATTTATGCTGCTTAGGTAAAATAGAATAAACTTAATATAACAAACAGAAATATAATTAAAAACCTAGCCAATCCCTGAAGAGGTCAGATTATTTTTACAATTAATTCCTTACCATATCAGTGGGAAATCTCTGGCTTGTGGGGTGGATCTGACCTGCTATGTTTCCCCATCTGGCCTGCCAAGGCCCCACCCCTCAAAGAAGGGTGGGAGAGAGAAGCTGGCTCACTGCCACATCAAGAGGTTTGAGAGCATTTTGAAGCAGTAGTTCCTGAAGGAACAACTCCCTCTTCAACACTCTTCCATTGTTTCTTAACAGCTAAGCAGTGGGGGAAGATTGCCCTGCTCAGCTATTCAGGAAACAGCTGAGCAGTGGCAGAGAGAGAAGGAAAGCTGTTCTGGTGGTTCCCAAATAATTCCTCTCCCTGCACTAACATAGGCTCTTCCTTTTCTCAGTACATGGAGATGGAACAAAGCCAGTTGGCGATGCAGGAACAGAGCAATCTCTTCCCACACTGCCAGACAACTTAGATTCCTTCTCCCTCAACCCCCATGCTACCTAGCTGGTGTGTGTATGTGCATGCGAGAGAGGCAGGGAGGGAGAGAACACAAAATGGCCTACTCTGCTAGCAGCTCAGACCCCATACACTCCTACTCATTGCTGGCATGTGGTTTCCAGAGACCATGTGGCCCTCCGGCCAAAAAAGATTCCCCAGCCCCGCCTTACTGTCTTTGCCCTACATACTGTATACTTTTACCCTGCTTTTTCAGTCAGGAAGGGACAATTACGATGTAACTGAAAAACAATCAGAGAAATTTAGAATCCTAATCCAATCCTCCAGAACGATGGTTACCATTTTGTGCCCAGGGCACACAATTTCTATTGATTTTAATGCAATGGATTTATACAGTAAGAAAATATATCCAGATTTACCTTGGCATATGTTGTATTGTCTGCAAACTGAGATAGCACAACTTCTGGATTTTTTAAGTCAATACTTGCCATTCCCACTTCACCTCTAGCAAGACCTCTTCCTTCTATTACAGCCACAATAACAGATGCAACACTATGGCTGGAGACTGCTGAAGATGATGTAACTGTAAAATAGCGAGATACATTTAGAATCCAACCTAGTCTAAGTTCTGCTCTGATGTAAGCCTTGAAAGAATTAATGGAGTTTGTTTATGAGCAGTGCTTGATAATTCACAATGATATTTGAAATATGTGATTGTCCCAAGCATACTGGAATTTTGAAAAATACAAAATAATTTATATTTGCAAAAATCACTGATCACGTTGCTTTGATATGGAGATTGGTGTAAACTTTACAAATGTATGCAAAACAAATCGATCTGGATAAAGAGAAGTATACATACAGCATTTAAGTAGGCATATATACCCTACAAACTATTATTTTTTTACAATTAATCATTCCACACAAAGTTAAGTGCTAGCTGGTTTCAATGGGAGAGATTTAAACAAACTTTCCCATAAAACACAATAAACTTAACTTTTTCTGAACTGTGCTCCATAATTTTTAAAAGTCAGAAGAACTTTCTGATAAAGTTTCAATATTAATTACATAAATAAATCTCAAGCTTTCTATTAGATCCAATGGCCTACATGTTTTGTTTTATCTTGTAGTAAGACCTGTTCGTCTGGATTTTAAAAGGAAAAAAAATCCTTGAATGTACTTCAATGCACATGTGGAGTTCCCAAACATGAGAATGTCGCATCCCTTTGACTACAACAGAGGAGAAGTTCTATGTGCATAAGATATGTCCTCTGCACTGAAGCTCAGAGGATAAATGGCAGACCAACTAAAGGGCCACTTTTCCAGTTGTATCATTGTGGAGACTCAATTCCATACCAAATGTCAGTTTTTGACTTGGAATGAACCAGCACTCCTCTCCTAGTTTTGCCAAGCAAAGACAAAAACACAGCTCTGCATAGCATGATAAATCCTTCTGCAGCATGCTAATCAACCCTGAAATGCTGTTCACTTTTTCAAAAGGGCTTTTAAATGCTAGTGTGACAGGAAGAGAAATGGAGCTATCAGCGACAGAACATTTTGGGTGCTTCTGGACAAAATGAGCTTATTTTTAATATAATTACATTTTCAAAAATGTCCCAAGAATTGTCTAGATAATTATTTTCAATAAAAGATATAATAAGCTTAAGAAACTGATGTTAAGAAATTATATTCATATGGCTCACATGTCCACTGAAGCATATTTGTCACAGAGTGTTCAGTCTTACAACAGAGATATTGCTTACAACAGCACAACTACAAACTACATGTATGTCAATGATGAATTCCGAACATCATAGTGTGTTTGTCCCTTTGCTTTACAAAAAAAAATGCTCATCAAGCTTTTAAATCAAATGTTAATATAGAAAGTTACATCTTCATCAGTCTTCCCCCCACCCCGCCATTTCTCAGTCAAGTCACTATCCTGGCAGTCAACATCTACATCAATGTAAACATGCATCAGAATCACATACAGTATAACAGGCCAAACATGACTAAAGTAATATTTCTATGCATTTGCACATCTAGTGCATTTGGTTGGAGATCTCCCATATCCCAGCAGCTGTCATGCCCCATCCCAAACATTGCACAGAGCTAAACTATGGAATGTGACAATAACCACCAACTTATATAGCTTTAAAAGTGGATCAGACAAATTCATGGAGGTTAAATTTACAACTGCCTACTAGTCATGATGGTTATATAATTTTCAGGATCAGAAGCAGGATACAACAGTGGGAGAAAACTATTGCCCTCATATCCTACTTGTGGTCTTCCCATGGACATCTGGTCGGCCACTGTGGTAAACAGAATGGCATATTCCATAGGCCTTTAGTAACTGAATCAACCATCACCCTCATGTTTTTTTCCTCCTCCCACCCAATCTTTTTCATAAGCCTGAGGGCAGGGACTGCATGTTCATTGATTCTTGTAAGCAATTTTGGGAGCCTTTTGCCTGAAAAGCGGAATTCAAATTCGTTGAATAAATAAATTTATTAAACATTGTTATCTTTCCGGCGCCAGGTCAAGACTTTTCTCTTCTCCCAGGCATTTTTAACAGCATTTAACAACATTAAGTTTGTTTTTAATGGACCCCACAATTGTTGTTTTTAAATGGATACTGTTGTTTTTATACTGTTTTTTATGTGTGTGTGTGTGTTGTTGTTTTTAAATTGTATACTTTTAATGTTTACTATTTTTAAATGTTGTAAACCGCCCAGAGAGCTTCGGCTGTGGGGCGGTATATAAATGTAATTAAATAAATAAATAAATAAATACTGCCTCTGATACTGGAGGTAATATATAACCATTGCTGGATGTAGGAGGCCACTGGGGGAGAAGAGAATCATCCAAATCCTGTAGCAGGTTTTACTTTTTCCTGTTTTGCTTATTGAAGAGTGAGCCACACATCCTTGCTGGATAGGACCGCTACAGTTCAGCATAAAATTAATCTGTCTAGAGGTAATTACATATTTCATTGTGTGACAATGGGAAAGCCAAAAAAAAATGTACACCTAATTCCAAAGAAATTTATTTGGAATTGGCACAAATTATAACTGCAACAACATACGTATAAAATTTAATCACACTGCTTTTTCAAAATTATTTATTTGAGAGGACTGTAAAGATCCTCTCTTAGAAACACTGGCTTGGATCCCAAGCACAGGGCTTTCGGCCCTCCTCTTTCCTATTGCAGTCACTCACACCTTCTGAAAAGCTAATCCTGAGGGTCAGAGGAATGGTGTTGGATATAGCGCAGGGGACTATGGGCCAACAGCACCTTCCTGTTGAGGCTAGATACCTTTGGGTCCAAGTTTTTTTATATATTATCCAATGGTGAAGGCATTTATAACTCAACATTTCTTGTTTTCCTATTGCTGATAATTAAATTTATTTTTATATTCCTATTGCTAATTAAATTTATTTTTTCATATTTCATTAGAACTGTTTAGCCTGACAAAATATATAATTTTAAACTGTAATTTTTCTTGTGATTGTGTAATACTATAATCAAAGTCAAGTTTGATAGCCGTTTACATTTTTTTAAAAAAAACCATTCTAATATAATTTTACACTGCCCTCTGCTGTCCACTTGAAGAACTTTACCAATGATAGAAACAAGAAAATATCAGAATGTAACTCCATGTAAACTTTTAATACCTCTGGCCTATTATTTGTAAACTATCCCCAAGAGTATGAATATCTGCCTCAATAATTGTTTGACATAACTCAAGAAACCTAGGCATGCAACACAGGCATATGGCATTTCTGAGAAAAAGAAGGCTTTCTAACAGAAATCTGTAAACTCTTCAGTGCATTATTATAATATTTAATTACATGTGTTCCCTATTACATATAATTACATATTTAATTACAGTGTTCCCCATTTCTAAGCCTTCCTATTCTTATCAGATTTCTCCTTCTTATGTTTCACTCTCATTTCATTACTGCTCTCCTTGTATCCTAGATTAGTTGTGAACTTCCCAGAGAGCCTAGGCTGTTGGGCAGTATAAGTATGTAATAATAATAATAATAATAATAATAATAATAATAATAATAATAATGTAAAAAAATCTGAAGCCTTTGGCCACCTGGGAACCAATACCAGCATTGCCCGAATACTGTGTGACCAGTATTTTTTTGTTGCACACAAGTGCAAGTTTATTGTGCACTATATTAAACATGGAAACAGACAATACATCTCCAAACCTACCCTAAACTGGAAAATATGAGAATAACATATTTTAATCCTTTGCAAAAGTATTTGTATATGCAGTGACACCTGATCAAACCAAGTATGGATTGGATCCAGATTTAGTCATACTTAGAGTAGGCCCACTGAAATCAATGGGACTTTGGTTAGTCATACTTTCAAGTCTGATTGAAACTGGATCCAACCCATGGAGTCCAAATATTTTTCTATACAATATCAATACACTTTAAAAAAAAATTACAGTGGGTCAACTCTACCTGAATATCCCATGAAAGGAGTCCAATTTTTATATCCTACTCTACTAGAAGAAAGAGGTGTTTTCCGTACCCGAGCAGTATTTAGACCTCTAGTTGAAGGGCTTGTCAAATTCACCGTGCTAATGTTTTCTGCATAAGAACTCTTGTCTCCAAAGTATGAATCTATTAAATATTTAAAAAAAACAAATTGCTCTTAAAGTGATATTTATATATAGTTATGCTTACTTTCCAAAAGCTCAGAACTGGAACAGTATCTAGCAATAACCATCTTGTTTCTCTCAAAATCAGTAAATAGGATTCAGAATAAGTTAGCAATAGATTACGGAGCAATCCCATGCACAGGGCAGTGCAAGGGGAGAGTCCAGTTCCTAACACCTACTGGGCTTTTACTGGGGGTGAAGGTGGAATGGGGATGCTTTGAACCTCTCCCCCCTTTTTGCTTGCTGGTTTTTAAGACACATGTATACTGTCAATTGCATCAAGGTCTTTTATATGTAAGTAGTTTAAAAGTCCAGAAATTGCCAGAGTAATAATGCCTACTCTCCAAGAAGAATGCATGTCTTGTCTGAATCTTGGAGTGCAATCCTAAAGAATGACTCTGTGTGTGTATGTAGGGAAGGAACATTATTGTTTGGTGTATAATGATTTAGCAGAGTTCTAATCTTGCGCATGTTGACTCTGAAGCCCCACTGTATTTAAGTGGATTTACAGCACAATCCTATACACCTATTCAAAAGAAAGTTCCATGGAGTTCAGTGGGACTTACACCAAGGAAGGTGGATATGACTGCAGCTTTAGCACTGGTGAGGGGAGGATAATGAGACATAATTGACTTTTTCAGGTTTTAACACATTGAACTGGTCTCATAAATGGTTCGATACATGCCTAAAAATTATTTACCACATTTTGATTTTATACTCTTCCAGAAGATCTGGATTCCTCTGCCTCTCCCAAACTGATGTAAGTACATTTGAACTTCTTTTGCCGTCTGGGTTCATAAGTGAATGTTGTTAATGCAGGATAGAAGGCAGAGAAGAGCCATTTATAATAACATTTCTATCTAATATTGTACATTCCCATTTACTGATGCAGGAAAAGCAAAATAACTCAGGAAACTGCTAGTTCCAGGATATGTGAGTTAAATTCCAATTCAATATGCTACTGCTGTTCACTGAAAAATTCAAATTGTGAATTCTATGAAGACACGAGGTATCAAGGGGTGGAGAGAAGCCAGAAGAAATTTAACAAAGTGAGGAAATTATGGGACAGTTTTGACAAGTTCAGAGGTTTTGAGAATTGTATGCCAAGGTGTTATAAGAGAGGTATGGTTTAGAGTAAGAAATTCCCATTAATATCTCTTAATCTGCAATCCTGTTCCCACTTACCTGGGAGTAAGTAAGTCCCATTAATAGGACTTCCTTCTGAATAGGCATGTATAGGATTGCACTGTTAATGCTGGGAACTAACATAGCAATTAACTATGAGCGGGCTTTTAAACATTCCAAATCTGAGCTGGTAGCGGAGTTTTTGTTTCTACCAGGAGAGAAACTGCCTCTCCACTGATGAAGGGTGTGTGAGGTCCTAGTCAGGCAACACCCACCTTCCAACCCCCTTGGGAGGAAGGCCGTGGAAAGGCTGCTGCTGGCGTCTCTGCCTTTCTGAGGGCGACGGGCCTCGTCGTTCGAGGAAGACGGAGGGCCGCCGCTTCCCGGCGTCTGTTGCAGACCGAACCGGTAACGAGGCCGGGGCTCCGCACAAGAGGAAGAGGAGCAATGACCTGAGAAAGAGCTGGAGGCGGCCTCCATTAGCAGGTCTTGGTCGGAGCTTCCCTCCCTGAAGCCAGCAGGAGCCGCCTTTAAGCCTTCGCTTTAAGCCTTCCACAGGGATAGAGCGGACTGTCCCATTTCAGCCAGCACAAGGGAGGTGCACTTTTGAATGCTGCCCCACTCCAAGTAAAACAAAAACAAAACCCTGCATATGAAGGACAAAAGTTCTCACTTAAAAAAAAAAAACTTGTAGGGACGGTTTCCCCGCCCCACATGGGGAGTATTAATAAAGTGATTCCCCCCTTGCAGTCTTAAATGGTACAGTCCATTCTAATCACTTCTGGACTCTACAAGGTGTCAGGGATGGCGCCATGAGTTGTGGAGAATTTAGTACCCAGGAGGGGCGGCAATGGCTTTGACTATTAACCCAGCTACAGTTGATGTGCAGCAGCTTTCTATTACACCCTTCCCCCAACCTGGTGTCCTCCAGATAGGCTAGACTACAACTCCCACCATTGGCTATGCTGGTTTGGGATGATGGGAGTTTGTAGTTACTAGAAGATCCAGCCGCCTCTGCGGCACGTGCAGCAATACTGCTTCCTCCCCCACCAGACTCAAAAGGCAGAAAGCACAGGTCAGCTTCTGCTCACTTGCCCAGCTGTGAAAATAGGTAAGTGAATGGTGGCTGTCTCCTTGTAGAAGAGGGGGTGGGCAATTTGTGGTCTTCCAGTTGTTAGACTGCAATTCCCATCATGCCTTACCATTGGCTATGCTAGGAGTTGCAGTCCAACAAAGTGGAGGGTCACAAGTTGCCCACCCCTGTTGTAGAACCTGAGATATGAATTAAAAGGTGTAGCTGCTATTTTCCCTATTTATTTTAGAAGAAACTAACCTTTTCCCAGCGGTTTTTAGTCAGTGAATGAGGTCCCGCTCCACTAATCTGAACAGAACTGATGCCCAAGAATTGTTGCCACTCAGACACCAGATAGTCCTAGGCCCTATCTACACCTAAGGATTATCCCAGGCAAATGGTGGGGTCATCCCTGCCTGCTCCCGGGATCCCGTGTGTGTCATTTGCATGCACAGGAATGATCCTGGGACGATCCCTGGAAAAAAGGCAGGTGTAGAAATGGGCCTAGTTTCTCATGCTATCCAGGCTTTTATAAAATGTGCAATTGCTGTTCCAGAATTTGTGCAGTTCAAAATTCAAGTCATGTAAAAGCTGCATTGTTGGTTGATGTAAAAACTGGCTGGTAACAGTGTGAAAAATAGTCCAGGGTCCTCTAAACTGCAATCAGGCATATCCATTTCTCTCCCCCACCCCTTGCCAAAGATGCTCTCCACACCCCACTGCTATTCTTCATAGTTTGTTCACCAATATTCCCAAGATGAAAGATGTCATTGTAAAGTTGTCAATATTATAAGGGCAGGGATGGCAGAAAATATCTAATAAGATAAGATTGCTGTACTGCGTGCATATTTTTGTTGTTGTTTTTAAATCCCTCACTGCCACAAGTTTTGTTCATGACGCCTTTTATGTAAAGCTTAAACGTAACACTCTTCCACATTAGTGCTGTCAAATTCCTAGGATTTTCTGCCACTCTGTAGGCTTTTAAATGTCATGGAATGGGACTCTTAAGCAACAAGCTCACACACCGATAATGCACAAGTATATTGTAATAGCACACACTACAAGGTACTGCCTAGAAAAAGTGTGAGCAATTGTTTTTAGCTGCTCATCTGCCCAATCTCTTTAGCTAGTTCAACATAATGGGTTGGGCCTGCTGGGGCCAATGCCCATGAGCACATCACCCAAAAGGTGCGCACAAGCATGTAAAGGCGAGAACTGACTTGCCTTCTCACTCACTGCACTCTCTCTACGTGCCATGTTCATGAGGATTGGACCCAGCAAGCTCAATCATCCCCATCACACCTGGCAGAAATAGGTGGTGGTGGTGAGTGAACAGGCTGAGTTGGCGGCTCTAAGCCCTCTTGTTGTCCTTTCTCTTGGCAAAGTGTGGCTTGGGGACACTGGGCACATAGCAGGGCACCAAACCAGCAAGTCATAACCGGCACTAGTTTTCCTACCTCTCTAACTGGTGGTCCATTTCTCCTGCCTCTTAGCGCTAACAGCAAAAGACACTTCTTTAATCCTGAAGAAAACAGAAGTCTGCTACATTCTGAGAGTGTAAGCCAGCACAGTGCATTCATGAGAAGTTCATCATAGCACGCCTTTTTTTTTTTTTTTTTGCTGGGCATTTTCAGTATTTGTACACCACCAATTCTCTTTTGTTTGAATGTTGATACTTAGGGACATTCTTAACACTTGTAGCATAGTTGCTACTGAGAAGTCCACAATTCTAGTTCCCCTGCTGTAGACCCACTAGCTCATTTTAGACAAGGCATGGTCTCTGCACAGTAGAGGGAAACAAAATATTGTCCTTCTGACAAGGTTGTTGTAAGGATAATGGCTTGAATCCTAAGTTAAGGAAATTTACAGAAGGGGAATATTGTGTACGTCCCTCCTTCAGCAGTCCCTCACATATTGTTTAGGAAGAGCCCTTCCAAAGGCTTTGACTCTGTGACACAGTTTGTATGATCACCACAACCCACTGTGGCTTACTCAAGCCATGATGGGCTATGGTGCATGCCAACAGTCATTGTGAATATTGAAGCTACAGCAGGTGGCCACTGTGACTTCAAACCGAGGGTGCATTATTGGCATGGTTTGTTAACCACACCAACAACCCAGCTTGCACCAAGTTCAGATATTATAAGCCATGGCGACCGCCTGCTGCTATTTGAAAATTCAAAATGGCTGCCAGTATGCGTCACACTCTGCCATGGCTTAAATAAGCCACGGAGGGCTATGGCGGCAATGTGAAATGGCCGTGTATGTTTGTACATAACAGAAGAAATAGTTCTTCCTTGAACTTCATTATCTTGGGAACCAAAGCCATGTGTGCATGTTAACTTCTTTGAACTCTGCATGCTAAGTAAAAAATGAGACAGATTACAGTGTCAATGCAGTTTTGCTGATTGCTCTTTTATGAGTCTGATATAATTCTGATCAATATTATAGAAATTATTTGGCAAAATACCTGATGTGTAATGGTGGAGCTGCAACTAAACTTAATTTATCTTAAGCACATATCCTTTGACATTTACAACAGAAATGCAATATACACTCTAGACCAAACTTACATTTTTGCTTGCAACTGAAGTCTAATCAACTTAATTCCATTTGCTAAAAATGCAATTAAGAAAACAAATGAGTTTTATGTTAATAAAGCATCTCTCCATTCACAAATTCAAGCTAAAGCCCTAACAAGCTAGACCAGTGGTTCCCAATTAGCTAAGTACTGCAGACCCCTTGTTTTTCAAATGCCAAGCCATGGACCCACTTTTGAAAATTTTGTTATCTCTATAGTAGTTACCTGTGTGAAGCAATTTTTTGGAGAAAATAAGGAGTAGCCCCTAATAAGCAAAGGATTTTAGGGATAGTAAAAAACAGACCATAAAATTTGTGATATTGCCACGCAAAAATGACAATGATTTAGTTAGGAATATAAAGACGAATTTAATTTTACTAACGTCTAGTTTACAATTAAACAAATTATATGTCTAGCAGCTACTAAACCTAAATGTGATGGGAGAAATCATGCCTCTTTTTGTCCTGAACAATCCCTTCCACATCCGGTTCAATATTTCCTACTTTTAATCTGAAATCTGGATCAACATCAAGCCGATTTCTATGCTTGTTCTTCACATAACAAAATGTCAAAAATGTTTGTTAACAAAGATATGTGGAACAAAAAGGAACTAGATGTTTCAAAGCTTTTTCACCTAACTTCTTATAATCAGGAAAAACCTTCACCCAGAATTGGTCCAGTATATATTCTTTGAAAAATTATTTCAATGAACCATCACAAGTCACGTCAACAAGTGCATCTTGCTCTTCTGCAGATAGAGTTGTTAGTTGTACATCACCACATTCAAAAGGATTCCTTATCCATGTGTTTTCAGGATTAGGTGCAGGGAAGTAATCTCTGAAGCTAGTCGCTAAATCATGCAGGTGCTTTTGCGCATGATGTTACCGTCGAAGCAAACGGAGCGCAGGAGACGGCGTATTTTCTTTTATTGAAGTGTGAACCATGCAGAGCTAATGGTCCGCGGACCACCAATTGGGAACCACTGAGCTAGACAAAAAACCCCAGAGATAAACTATTTGTAACCTGAGATAACCAGAGTATCCATCCAGTAGAGATGATATGCCTAGCTATTTCAATAACACAGACATGTTTTCCTTTAATACAAGCTGTTGTTTTTTTCATTTTGTCTTCAAGTCACAATAATGTATCTCCAAGGGAAAGTTTGTCATTTTCTTTTCACATGCAGGTAAGATATTCAGCAGCAGTGTACTTTACCTGTAATCCATATCAGACAACATAAACTAATTAAAAAACACATCTTATATACACCCACCAACCAATTAGGAAAGCAAGGAGCCAATTTATTTTTTCCCATTGTGTCAGAAAAATCTGTAAAATGGTTGATTTCAATGCTTCCGATAGCAATTTGCGTGCCCTCCTCCAACAACAACAAAAATGGAAATTTGTTGCAATACATGGGCTTAACCAAGTGTCAGCAGCCATGGCTAGATGCTTAATTCACAAGACTGTGTTATGTTTTGCTTCATCTTCTAGTTATGAAGTTGTAGTTCAAAACATTAGGAGGTAACCAGGTTGCCTACCTCCTGATGTTTTGAACTACAACTTCCATAATCCTTGACCATTCCCCATGCTGAAATTTATGGGAGTTGTAGCGCAAAACACCAGGTTGCCTACTCCTACTCCTATACTTAATTCCAATATGTAGGATTCTATGGTGAAGTAGTGCTACAAGTACATAATTTAACTTAATATGAATCTGGTTTTTTTCTACTTCCTTGTTTCCACTGCTTGCATTTCTAGCAATTATGGATGCAAAGTTAGGTGAGAAAAAGTCTCGGAATTCAATTCTTACAAAGTCTTAGAATTTAAATCTTGATGCAGCTTTTTTTTTTGGAAAGTACATGCAAGCCTGTCTATACCTGACAAAGCAGAAATCTAGAATGACCATTATTGTGCTTCTACAGTTTTATTTTCAGTTCTGGTTGAACCACTCAGATGTAGTTTAATGGATTGGGCCTTAATATGTGACTGAAAACCATTTTCTTGTAATCTACCAAATCTTGTAACTTCTCAAAACATCAGCAGAAAAAAGTACAAATACAATGCTCTTACACTTCCAATGGATGATAGACAATTGAAGCCTTTACTTCATAATTAGCTTTAATTTGTTTCAAGCAGAATCCCATTTCATACTTAGATTTCAGCCAAGATACAAATGCACAATTGTGACAAATGTGAAATGGAGGCACTTCTAGAGTTCCAGTGGAAGCAGATATTTCACCCTGCAGAAAACAATGTTCTTCTATAGCTTTAGTCTTGACTCTATATAACTGTTCTAAAAGCTACTGAAACTGGGATTCAAATCACAGTTACAATAAATACTTTAGGGCAAATGAATCAATTCTAAAATTCAGCAAGGCCGTTAGTTTAAACCAAATTACATTATAATTGCATTATTAATCTTCATTAAAGGATATCACTCATAGAAAGCAGTTGCCTGAGTACCATAACATTTCTACTATAATGTAGTACAAGAAAATGTGATTCAAATTGGATAAAAAACTATAGCAGATCCTAAACAGGAACTCAAGTGCATAAAGTGTCACTGGCATAAGCAAGTAATTTTTTCTCCATAGAAACAGTGCTCAGGACAATTCACTGTCCAGTACATGCTGACTGTCACCAAGATGAGTGAATGATTGTGTCAAATATCACACAATTCAAGTATTTATCTACTGTGCCTAATACAGTATGTTATTTTGAAATAACATGAGTGGAACAGAGCCCAGAGGCAAACATATATGAAGACAATTTAAATGTGTATGTACATATGTTACTGAAAACCTCAAGCACATGTAACACTCAGTTTATTTACTTTGGATACAGTCCACATACAAAATGACAGTGCTTACAGAAAAGTGGTAATTTATCATGTAAACACATTTAGAAATGTCTCTTGACGGAAAAATTCAAAGCAACAGAGTATGACAATGTTATACACATGAGAACCTAGCTCACAAGCTCTGGCTGTACATTTATTTTTTGAAGGACTTCTTCAGGCATACAAAACACAGGATTTACAGGCTTAATTTGTTCTTCTCCCAATAACGATAGTCCAGCAATTCCAAACAAGGTATGAAATGGATCCACCTAGAACATACAAAGATATACATTAAAAACATTAGCAGTAGGTTCTTACGTGAAGTTATTTGTATCAAATAGGTTTGAGGATTCAATTAGGGAAAGAACTACAGCAGAGATATTTTAGTAACTATTTGGAAATTTCAGAAGCAAATAAAACTAAAGTAAATGTTCTAATTACAGGAAATGTAAACTGATCAGCCAGGGTAACATGGATCACCCAATCATCAAACGCTTAAAGAAACTCTCCAGTAGGCTAGATGGCAGCAGAGAGGCATAAAAGGTACATTTGCTTTGGTGCAAGATGATATGGCCAGAATTAGGTGACACCTGTGTACGCTCAAAGACAGGAATCACAAATTTTCCTTTCCAGTGGCACTCCCTAATGTATGATAAGGTCTCATTTCAGCGGTATGTTTGATGTTCAGGCAGGGTGGAGTGAAGGCATCAATGAGACTGACATGAGAAGCTAAAAAAAGCCTCCCCATCCATTGCATGCAACCATTTGGATCCCAAGATTTGTTTTCCAGATTTCAAATATTTTATGAGCTGTATCCCAAACTTGCACCTAGGAACACATGTGTCTCCCAAGCAGTCACCCATTCAGGTAGCAGTTGGACCTAGATCTGCTTAGCTTTACAGATGAAGTTATTGTGTCAGTTACCTTATCATCTAGAGGGAGAGGAATTTGATTTGGGAAGATGATAATCTTTTATGGAAACAGTGCAAGATAGATCCAAGACTGCCACATCTGTGTGTGGGTTGTGTTTTTGTTTGTTTGCAGAATATGAAGCCTTTTAAAGAGTCCCAAATCCTGCATATCGCTTTAGAAGTGTTAAACACACATAAAAATATTGAAGGTGGATAACTTGCCATATCTCCTGGCCTGTCAGCAAATCCTCCAGTCTCTTCATCCTGGCAAGCCAAGATAAAGCTGCGTAACTTCTCTCTATCAATCCAACGCAATCTGCCAATTATCTTCAAGGATGCCAACACCCACCATGAATAGCATACATCTGGTAACTGACAAATAAAATTGTAGTAGCAACAGCAAAAAAAAAATGTTAGGTCAGAGTGAGAAACTACCACCATAAAAAATAAAAATAAAGAGTGAAAACAATGTAAAAATCTGTTTCCTTATCTGTGAGAAAGACTATTCCTACTACTCAGTAGAATTCCAAGAGCTTTCTTTGAGATTTTCTCCTTTCAACAAACATGTGCTCAACTACACTTACATTGTCTTAAGATCCCTTACTTAATGTTTTCCTTTTATCATGCTTGCTGGGGCATTTGCTGCTCCTAATTTCCTCTACACCATCAGAGGAAACTGGAGTTTGTGAGATACCCTATATGTAAGTAGATAATGGTTGACTATGCTTAAGATTTTCATAGTTAAAATGGGACTTAACACATTAGACTAAACTTAAAAACTAAAAACAATTCTCATAAACGTTAATGTCATGTCATACCCTTAAAATGAACTGTGAAATAATCCAACTGCCATTCTAAAAGGCTTCCAATTTTCATACTCTGGTAAGATTACTGATGTGTATGAAACAGCTTGCTAGCTAAACCCAATCTTGAATATAACACCCACAAATTGTTTTTCAGAGTGTATCTATTTGTAGCAATGCAATATTTGCTAAATCATTTAATTAAAATAAATTATTAATTATTCCTCAACTGTCACCCCCAGCAGCCATTCAAGCAGGCTGCAACAGAGGGAGATGAAAAAGGAAGCAGGACCATTCCTCCTCCCACACCATGCTTTTTCCCTTGTGTGTCATGACTTTTTATATTGTAAGCCTGCAGGCATAGATAATCTGTTTAATTAATACTCTGGCCCCAAGTATTTTAGAAATTTAAAGGTCAACACCAACATTTTGAATTGGGCCCACTCTGAATCAGTGCCTGGGCATGGCAATGGTCAGGATTGAGGGCCAATAAACTGAGACACAACCCAGGCAAGACAAACATACTTTTACTGGGTGGTTCATCTACCTGGCTAACTGATGTTCAACCTGTTCTGGAGGGGGTCACATTCCCCCTAAAGGATCAGGTTCAAAGTTTCAGGGTGCTCTTGGATCCAGTATTGCCACTAAAGGCACAAGCAGGCTCAGAAGCGCAGAGCGCCTTTATCAGATTAGGCTGATGTACAAACTACATCCTTATCTAGACAGATACCCTAGCTAAAATCATCCATACCCTTATACCCTTTTGTCTGGATTACTGGAATGCATTATATGTGGGGCTGCCTTTGAAAAAGGTCTGGAAACTTTAGCTGGTCCAAAATAGAATTGATAACAGCAACGGGCCAACATGATCATATTATGCCAGTCCATTACCATCAGCACTGGCTGCCAGTCCATTTCCGAGCCCAATTCAAAGTGCTGGTATTAACACTTGAAGCCTCAAATGGCCTGGGAACTTGGTTACCTGAAAAATCATCTCCTCTATCTATCTATCTATCTATCTATCTATACACACACACACACACACAGACTCTCAAGATTGTCTTCAGCAGTCCTTCTCCAGGAATCCCTGCCAAATGAAGTAAGGTAGGTAGCTGCCCAATGAAGTGAGGCTACAAAGAAGAGGGCCTTTTCTGTTGTGCACTCCAGTTGTGGAATGAACTCCCCAAAGAGCCTCATCTGGAGCTTATGTTTTGCCCTTCTCTGTGCCAAATGAAGACCTTGTTATTCTGCTAGGTATTGTACTTTGTTGTTTTAAATCTGTTACTGTATTTTAAATCTTTGCACTGCTGCTAGGTCTTATTTTGGTTTTTATTTTATACTGTCATTTTAAACTTTTATATTTTATCGTATTGTACTTTATGACTTTAGAAAGCTTCAGCTATTTGACGGCATAGAAATGTAGTAAATAAATACAAAATGTAACTTAATACCTTTTCTGGCCTTCCATTCAAGCCACCAGATGGCAACTGACGTTCACATAGCCACCAGCCTAACAAGTCAGCGTTTATTTGGTGTAATTGGCCAGTTATGGCAAGAAATCCTGTGCAACAATAGATCTAAAATTACAGATATAAAGTTCATGTCTATTTAAAAATATAGATAAAACAAAGGAAGATTACAATGAAGAATCCCAACCATTTATGCAATAAATGTTTAAAACAAATTCTATAAACCTCTCGCCCCCCCCCCATGTACTTTAATTAGTAAGATTTTCAATCAAAAACGTTAAAATCATGAAATTGATTTAACCCACAAAGCTTCTCAAATGAGATAGCATCTAGAAATGGAAAACATTTAGCAAGGTAACATATTAACCACATTGGTGCAGAGTTAAGCTTAAAAATACAGAACTTGGTATGAAGGCACAAACCAATGGAAGGTGCTGTGCCAGTATTTATCTTGCTCATGGCAAGAAGGGTTCTTCCTAGGCTTCATGCATGACGCCTTATGGGCCTCACCCATAAGCATGGAGATGCCCTATTTGCCCATCAGACAATCCCATTTTAGCCACTGTGGTACCTCCATGGCAAAAACAGATAGGATCGCAATGCCAGTCCTTCCTCCAACTTAATCCTTAGCTTTGTTACATTTAATCTTGTCTGCAATGGTACCGACAAGAAACATTTATTACTGAACTTATTAAGCAGCTTTATTTTAACACTTAACTGTTCTGAATTCAGTTCTGCTGTTTCAGACTCCAGTTCCAATTCTCTTCATCCAAATTGCTAAAGATATTTATAGCATGGGAAACAAGGTAAGACATCTGTAGAAATCCCACACTTGCTACCTCAATCCCAGTTTGAAAGTGCACAATTAGTAAGTTGTCATTTGCAGGCATATTTAGGAAAACACTATGTAGAATAATCATAAACATTATGATTATTATATTATGTAGAAACTAGGAAAATTTAAAGCAGAAATGGGAAACTTCTGGCCCAAGAAGCCCCTTTCCCTCCCTGAAGCCCCCCCCCCCCCCTAAGCCTAGGAGGAAGGGAATCTCCTTATCACACTGCTCCCTCTCCCAACTGAGAGGGGAAGTAGCAAGCAGGGGAACCCCACTATTAGCTCCAATCACAGCAGATTTCTCTCCTTGCTAGCATTGCCTGGTCCAATGGGAAAAGCAAAATTGCCAAGGTGCTGGCTGATGCCTCTGGGGCAACTTCACTGCATGCGGGCTTTTCCCAAGCCCGTGCAGTAAAGCTGGGTTCCCAGATGAAGTGCTTCCAGAATACCTACAAAGGCGTGTGTGTGATCTGGCCACCCTCCCAAAACTAGTTCCACACCCCTGCTTTAAAGGTCTTATGTCTGATTTGTGGAGATGCTTCCATTAAAAAATCCAACACAAATAGCCTAGCATCTTAATGTCAACATGCACTAAGAATCCTTTGCAAGGTTTACTTAAGAAGCAGCACTACTTACCTGTCCTGCATGAGATTCAGATCCTGGTCTACAACCAAATCCTCCATCAAAGTTCATACAGGACAACACAAATTCTACTGCTTTGTCCACATCAATTGCATCCAGTCTTCCCTACAAAGGAGTGAATCCTTGTAATTAGTTTTCCCTATTGTAACTCCAACTATATTGAACCACAAACTTATTAATAAGTGTTCAGCCCAATTCTCAAATCTGTTTTCTAAAAAGCAGCAAATGAAAAGGAAACTATCAATTCATCTCTACAGGGCATAACATAAAGTTTCTCCCACACCTCACCCCCTTATAATTCCTCACCCACTGAGGCAACTCGGCAGACCTGATGAGGAGGGCAAGTACCCCAAATATAATATAATACACCTCCACGGCTCAGTGCTCTGCAGGTTACCAAATTCACCTTTTGCCAGGGCCCCAGGACCGAGAAGCTGAAATATAGCTATCCAAAGATGGGCAGAGAGAAAGGGAGCACAGTGCATAACATCCTGAGGACCTGAATCCCTTGCATGCTACATTTTGGGTTGTTGCAGCGTCATTAGATAATAATAATAACAATAACAACAACAACAACAACTTATTTCTTACCCGCCTCTCCACTTGGATCGAGGCAGGGAACAACAGCGAATATAAAACACATAAAACTGATTAAAAACTTACCATACATGATTAAGACATCCTTAAAACATCCTAAAAACATTCTAAAATTCCACTGGATAGGCCTGCCAGAATAGATCAGTCTCTATTGCTTTTTGAAATGCTAAACGACTGTCAAGTTGATGAATCTCCTCTGGCATTAAAGTATTTTATCCCACATTTCCATAAAAATGTCCACAGCTGCTCTTCTACCTTCAAATCCAGTATGACTTGGTCTGTACAGGACATCCACCGTGACCTTGGTACTGCAGTACCTGTTTCAACTCTGGCAGTATTCCTAACGGTAAATATAACTTTGAAAGCCTTCCTTGCCTCTGACCAAAGGACTTACCAGAAGGGCTAGTGTTGCTACCGCACAAAAGGAAAATCTTGTATCAATTTCTCCTGCAGGAAGAAATAAAATTAAGTGTGCACATGGTATTGAAGTATTTTGGTTATAAACAGAGATGCAAAGATAAAAATGTAAGATTATGGAAATATTCTTCTGTATTTTTTCCTTCTTGTTCTTCAAAAATTACTTAAGTGTTGTTGCACTGCAATTTGCCCAAAGAAACAACCCTTTAGTAATTTCACAAGCAGTTTTCAGCTTAAAATATTTCAATAAATTCTACGTGTACCAGCAGACCTTACATTAGCCGGTACTCTTGATCTTATATACAGTGCACATTTCCCCCCAGTATAAAACAAATAGAATAAGGGGGGTTGTACTCAACAAGCAGAAAACTAATCTATTAATATTTTGACACAGAATTTAAGCACCCATGCACCCATTCTGCTCTTGTGTAAAATGGATCTAGTTGTGCTTTAAATAGCTCAGCATACATGTCTTCTTGATAAAACATTCAAAACTACTTATTTAACTGTGCATATATCAGCAAACTAAGACAAGCAACATTTGTTCTCACAGCTGAATTACAATATGTGAAAGTAGTACATAGTTCTGGAAAGGCAAATAATATGGGATCTTTAAAGCATTACACAGTAATACTGTTCTCAGATGTCAGAGTAATTCTAGAGCTAAAATGATGAGACATCAGCTTTAGAGTCAGATATATATTAAAACTCATCATACATCTGAGAAGCTACCATTTTAGACAAAAATACCATCACAATCCCTCTGAAATTCTGGATTTTCAAATGCATGACCATGCACAGTACAAAGGAGAAAAAAGTGAAGATGTGGAGTGCTTTTTATTATTGTATCAGAAAATGGAAATACTTAAAAAAAAGGTTACCCCATCTGTCTCCAGCAAATGACCCATCCTCCTTTTGTAGATTCTTTACATAATCAACAATTTTTTTTACATCAACAACCTGAAGACTGTCATACAGAGATAGAATCTGCAAAACAAAACCAATCATATTAAGATTATTAGAATTAAAAGATTACCCTGAATATAATACCCAAGAGAATGTCAAAATCAGCAACATGTTTTAATTGGCACATTGGTTTGCTGTACTATCATGGCAACAAATGTTACTGCAAATTGTTTGTTTCCAGATGCTATATTTCTCTCATCTCCATTAAGAAATACTGATTTTGATATACTATACCCCATTTAAGTGATGCTCATTTTTCCATTATGTACAAAATACAGGGGGTTAGATCCTGGTTTAGTCACACTTAGAACAGACCTATTTAAATCAGGGCTATCTTTATGACTAAAGCCATGACTAAGAGAGCTTCGGCTATGGTGCGGTATATAAATGCAATAAATAAATACCATTTCAGTTGGTCTACTCTAAATATGACTAAATCTAGATCCAACCAAATAAGGCTTTTTAAATTTAAAAATAAAGCATGTGCCAAGGTATGACTTTGTGCCATAGAATGCCAAACATCTTCAACTCCCAATTCAAGCCAAACCAGTGACGTTATAATGACATCCAAGGAACATCTCTCTTACCAGACCTTTTTCCAGCTGCTTTGAATAGTTTTGCACTGAACTATTAATCTTTTTAAAAAAAAATTAAGAGAGTTTAAAAAGAATTTTGGGAACTTAGTGGAAAGCTGCTAAACATATAGCAATCCAAGTACATGCATGCCTGCAGATCACAAAGGTATACAGTATTTGTTTCAATTACATAGGTAACACTTTTGCATAATGTAAAGCACAATTCTTAGTTTTTGTGGAATTTTCAGGAGTACAACAAAAAAGTACAGTGCTGAATAAGGAATAGAGAACTAACAGTTTAGGAGTGCTCTTAACTCGGAATAGTAACAATATGGTGTTAATGCTGAACAACGACAGAGGGAGCGCATGATTTCCCCCCGTCCTTAACATAATTTGGCATTTCATCTGACTGTTGTAGCCTCTCCTCCCATTTTCTAAACCTTTCCCAACCAGGTACTTTTCAGATTGGACTACAATTCATATAATGTCAGTAAGGCAATGGCCATGCTGGCTGAGAACAATAGTCTAACACAGCTGGCCAGTGCCAGGTTGGGGAAGGCTGCTCTAAACCACGGTTGATCGCTTGCACTGGTGTTTCAAATTTAAGATGCATGGATTCAGAATCAGATTCTCAGTTTTTGAAAACACTATAAATTCAAGATATTCACAGAACATTCTCAGGTCTCAGAGTAATTCTAGAGCTAAATGTTAAAACCACATCAACTTTAGATTCAGATAAAACAATCAAACTTCATCATCGACCCAAGGACCTACTGGTACTATGTCATAAGCACCAGTGTTTTTAATTTTACTGCACAAAAGGTGTACAACTTTGCACAAACAGGGGAAATGTTACAAGTAGCATCTCTAATACAGGATGTATGCATGCTGATATTTAATATTTGTGCAAGATTAGCAATATTATAGCCTCGGGAAGATCAATTATGGCAAATTTATGCACTAAACAGATATCCATCACTCATGTGTTTACCTGGATAGCACTAAGTGTATATAATAGGTGAGGATCATGACCTATACTGGCACTTATTCCTCCACATTCATGTTGACATGATTTAATAAATGCCAGAATTTCTTCTTTGCTCATCCGATGCAGCTGTCCCATAAGATCCATTACTGTCAGTCCCCAATAGACACCACTCATTCTTAAATATTCTGACATGCAGTATTCCTGCAGGGGGAAAGAATGTTTTAATTGCTGAACTGAAAGAAGTAAGCTTAAAATTGAACGTAACTTCCTATTTAGTTATTTAAAAGAAGAAATCCCAATTACACAAAGTTTAATTTTATTTCTTATTATTAGCAAAGACCTTCTTAAACAGTTTTAACCCCCAAATTTCCCCCTTACTGTTATACTCACATTAGCCCGAGCACCAAAAGGCCTTGCTTACGGGGATCACTGTACTTCTGTCCATAGCTTATATTTATACAAAAATATTTTGAAGTCAGGAACGTGTACAAGAATGCTAAAGAAAGTGATCATATATTCTACCAAATTTGGAGTTGTTGTTTTTAAAGCAAAATTTGTAGAAAATGGAATTTTGCTATAAATAGCTACTTTGTTTTTTAAGGGATCTATTAGTGTAAAACAATAGGATAGCTCTTAGCCCTTATATTACTACAAGAAATCTGGATACTACACAATAAATGTGTATCTACTCTCCTTCCCATCTCCAACAAAACCAATTAGTCCTTTACATTTTCATATGGAACACTGGTCAGTTGCATTATAAGAGAGCCAGTGTGATGTAGTGGCTAAAGTGTTGGACTGGGAGTCCGGAGATCCGTGTTCTAGTCCCCACTTGGCCATAGAAACCCACTGGGTGACTTTGGGCCAGTCACAGACTTTCAGTCCAACCTACCTCAAAGGGCTGTCGTTGAGAGGATAAAACAAAGGAGGCAGATTATGTATGCCGCCTTAGTTTCCTTGGAGGAAAAAAAGGCAGGATATAAATGCAATAAATAAATAAATTAACATTGCTTCTTTTTTGAGTTTTTCCCTGCTTAAATCATTACAGGTCTATATATAATTAAAACTAGTTAGTAATAGTCCAATTACAAATTGCGATCTTAGCTCTCAACACGTGCTCAAATTACCTACAACTAGTAGTAGTTTCAGAAAAGCTGCCTCACTATCTACCAATTAAACAATGTTTCCAAGAAGTTAGAAACCTCTGAATTAACTGTAGTTATGTGTGTGTATATATATATGCGCATATAAATTGAGAGAAAATCATATGCACACATTCCTATTTAAAAAAAAGATAAAAAGAAATAAACCCAGATAAAACTGGCAATGATGAGGGCAGGAAATTTTTACAATGAAAGCGAAGCAATCATTGCTTTCTAAGAGACCAAAATAAACTGGATTCTCCAGATACATAAAAATCCTGAAAAAAAACCTTCAACAGGAAAGTAAATATACACACTTATGGCTAGCTTTAGTGAAGTAACAGCATCTTCAAATTTGAGGCAAAAATCTGAAAGACATTAGGCTGTATCCAGAGAACAGTAAAAAAAAAAAAAACATGTTTTACAGACAAATGCATTGATCCAGAAACCTCCTGAAACCCATGGCCTTTAGTGTGCATATGGAGGTATTACTGTTTTCTGGCCCATTACTTTTTCCTTGCATACTTCAATAAAAGGAGCTGTTCAGCATATGCAAGGGGTTGTGAATGGAAAACCCACACTCATGCTAGAGCTCATCAGGGGTAGACAACTTGCAGATGTCTAGATGATTTGGTCTATATCTCAGGCCAACTGCCTAGAGCTACAGCTTCAACCCTAGCTAGCAGAGCCAATAGTAAAGGATGAAGTGAGTTGTAGGATACCACAAGTTGCCCACCCCTGCTCTGAATACGAACAACACTATATACAAGGCTGCAGATGAAGGTTGGTTCTGGTGCTGATTCAGACTAACAATAGTCTTTTAGTCTCATTTCAAAGTATTTCATATACAAAATTTCAAGTCAGAAGATTTCAGAGGACAACCACATGCAAGTGGAATCTAGTTTAAAATGATGTTTCTTAGGTCTCAGTGTAATTCTAGAGCTAAAGAGCTAAATCTTCAGCTTTGGTGTCAGATAATACATGCCAGGTTACATCACTGACCTAGAGAAACCATCTGCAAGTTACGTCACTAATAATTTTCTCTTTCAGGCAATAAATTAACAGTTATAGCACTATAGTAGAAGAAATAAAAATGCTACTCAACTTATCTTAAAATATGGTACTCACATAATCATCTTTCTTGGTTCCATAAGCAGCTATGTAGTCTGCATGTTTCTCTAAGAACAACGTAGCTGGTGCATCATTTTTTATAACGACATCTTTTTGTGGTGTTCCCTTAAAAATATTACGGTTAGATGAAATCATTTTTAAAAACTGTTTCAACCTGAATTCCATGTTACAAGTAATATATAAAACCAATAAAAAAGATGGAATACTTGTGCGCACACAACTACACTCCTATCTCCTGTATCTGACACCAGCTTTCAAGAATTTGAAATCTTGCACAATCTTTTGTAGCATTTTGTTTGGTGATGTAGGATGGATTTTTTTCCCATGGAAAAAAATCTGTTTCATAAGTTTATTAGTAAAAATGAATGAATGTCAATTGCAAATACGAGATTAGGCAAACTTGGCAGTTTCAAAGTTGGAAATAATATTGTTCAGTTGATTTGCCTAGCATTCATATATGTCAGTGAAATGCACATGTCTCACAATGAAGTGGAACTATTAGGTAATGACAGAGAAACTGAAGGGATGATGGGAATTATAAGCCAAAACACATGGATGGTGAGAAGTTATCTATTCCTGCTCTATCATCAGAACATCTTCCAATGCAAACTTTTCCAATAGTTTAAGTGTGGATTTAGATCCCTCCCACCCCCAATTCTGATTCCACACACACCCCACAGACCCTTTTTGTCTGTTTCTGTGGTTTTCCAATAAGGAAATATTATACTTCTCCAATTTGGCAAAGGAACTTCAGCATAAGCATTCTGTTCCTCATAATGGTTTATATTTCCAAATGTATCTTATTTAGCTTTATATTATGCTAAATACAAATATGTAACCTACCTAGCACTTTTCTTTGGCAAGCAATTCCAGAGAAACCTTCCTTTAACAATTTACAGTGTCAATAAATAAGCTACATATCATAAAAAAGAATGCTTAGAGTGCATTTAATTCTATTATAAACTATATTTTTGCTTTAGCACCATCTATTGACTGCACATGTGGCTGAGGTAAGCAGACATTGAAGACATTTATTCCCAAGCTCTACTTGGGAAAGATGTCCCCACTGTGCCCCAGAAAACTGCAGACAGCATATAATAAAGGTAAAAAAAACTTTTGGCTTAAAATATTGCTTTTCTTTGGTCATGTTGTATTAGTTTATATCCTACACCATAAAACCGTTATATTTAAAAATTAAGTACAATTCTGAATATGTAAAAAAGCGATGGTTCGCTTCTTAACCTTACTTGGCTCCATTTAACTATCCCGATCTATCTTTATCATCGCACTTACAAGGTACACCGGCCTTTTAACAATCTACATCTCGGGCAGTGTATCAGCCTTTCCCCGAGGTGACTCAAAGCAAATTTTAGAGAAGGCGAATCGCTATTGTTCCGGGGCTTCTCCACGAGCCCAGACCGGGAGCCCTGATCTGGCGCCTCCTGGACTCCCCAGCGAGACCACAGAACTAAACAAGGGGAGGAGTGGGGGGGGGAGTTCCAGACACGCAGCCCCACGGGGGAGGGGAGGGGGGCGTGCAAGAGAAGCGCTTTAGAAAGCCGGAAGCCTCCGAGTCGGACACTCCGGTCCCAAGGCGGCGCCAGGGAGGCCGAAGGAACCACGTCATACTCTCACAAGGGCAAGCGTGGGCCCTGGCATGACCCGTAGAGCCGCACGGTGCTCGTTCGTTCTTTGGCCAGGCATGAAAAAGGGGGGGGCTTGAGTGGCAGTGCGATTAACCAATCAACGCCCAACCTATCGCTCCCTCCCTCACACGCACTCCGTAAACCAACTCCATTAGTTTCCTCCTCCCGCACCCCACCCCCACCCGTACGCCAGACGTCCTTAGAAAGCACAGACTGATTTGTTCGCTACGGGGGCACGGCCGGCTCATTCCCCTCACCACGGCCACCCCCACCCCGCAGCCACCCCCACACAGGGCAGGAGGAGGAGGACGCGCGCGAAAAGCTACCCCGGAGAAGCAAGCGGCTGCTCACCATGTTGGCACATCCGCTGCGCCGAGCCCAGTGCTCACCTCAAGCGCGTGCGCGTCGCTGGGCGGAAGGCGAAGGAGGTCTATCCGCCTCCTGCGCGCGAGGACCCCGTCGCAGCTGTCTTCGGGCTGCCTGCGATTGACCAGCTAAAAGGAGGCCTTTTGCACGTTCCTTCCTTCCTTCCTGGCCTTTGAACGAAGTGCTGCCAATCCACGTTTAACCTCTCGCGCCAGTCTCATTAAAGGCTGGGTTCGGACGACACGCTTATCAACGGTTGTTTCCCATTCTTTTCCTGTTACCCCCCACCCCCCATCCTGATTAGTGTGTCGTCCGAATTCAGGCAAAGGCGACTCTGCGCATACTTTTATCTGCACCAGGTTGAGGAGAGCTGCGAATTCCTTCCGACTGAATAGGCAGGATGAGGCTGAAGCTTGCAGTTGCACGCTTGCTCGCTTTCCTTCCCAAGCACTTTTATACATTTTGGCTTTTGCGGTTAACCTATTCTTGTAAGAGCGCAGCTCTTCTGCAGATGCACATTAGCTGCAACAAAGGGGTTCCGTTTTGGCATAAAAGATAGGCCCCACGGTTAAGCATGACTACATAAGAGGGGTATCAGTTTTCAAAGGTGTAGTAGGAAACACACACTGTGACACGTGAATGTATCTTTAAGAGGTCTGCAGCCGTCACGTCTCCAGGTCCTCCTAGAAGCGGCTTCTGCTTTATGCTCTTCTTGGTGCAGGCTTTGAAGCAGGCAGTTTGATGTGTGGCTGTCCCCAGATGTTTTACCAATAAAGGAAACCGTCAAGAAAGGCTTTGGAGTTATTGCTTGGCAGTCAAGGTCTGGGGTGAGCAGCAGGCTGAGCAGGTAAGGTTACCCCTACGGTCCCTATGCCCGAGGGATACCCACACACAGCATAGACCAATTTTAATTGGATGCCTTTGGCAATATTTTCAGAAAGGAACTGATCTACAAGAGTATTGTTCAAGATTGGTAACCTGACTCGTTCTTTTTAATGGTTCATGTAATTTAGTCTTCCCCATTCTGGTGCCCCCTCAAGATGTTTTGAGCTACAACTCACATCAGTCCCAGCCAGCAGAGACAAATGGCAAGGATAATGGGAGTTGTTGGGCAAAATATCTAGAGGGCAGCAAGTTTGGGAATGCTGATGTAATTGATTCCTACCTGCTCAGCTGCAGCATGAAGGTAAATACATAGAGGGAAAGAAAAACACTGCAGAAAACAACATTCCTAAGAGTTGATAAAGGTAAGATGGCAAGAACGTACTAAAAGAAAGCAAATGGAAATAGTTTTAGCTGCCTATTAGTGGGCTACATAGCCACCCATGGAGTTGTTCTGCTAACATGACTTTTAGACATTAAATTTCAAGCATACAGATAGCTTACCTCTCCAAAAATGCTTTAAATAAAACTGGTTTTATTTTGTATGTTTCATCTGTATTCTAAGGAATTCAGAGTAGCCTTTCACTCTCATAACACGCCTATAAAATAACTGGGTTAAGCCAGACACTTGCCAGGACCACTACAGTAGCTTCATAG
Source organism: Elgaria multicarinata webbii (assembly GCF_023053635.1). Classification (NCBI taxonomy): domain Eukaryota; kingdom Metazoa; phylum Chordata; class Lepidosauria; order Squamata; family Anguidae; genus Elgaria; species Elgaria multicarinata. Next base: position 135,591,659 of record NC_086171.1, read on the forward strand.
ACAAGCAATAAATTGAACTAGACTCACTGCCACCCTAACTGGTTTTTTAAAGGCACTTGAATTTTCAACTGAGATGTTTTGAAAAGAAAGGCTGCAATATACAATATAATAGCCTCCTCTTCCCTCAACAGTCACCACTAGCTACTATTTCAACAGGCTGCACAGAGAAATATGAGGGGAAAGCGGCACCATTCCACCAGCCCTGCTGAAAGACTTAACTCATGTGGCCGCCATTCCCTTCCCATTTTGTGTTGCATCTCTTAAGATTGTAAGCCTGCATGCAGGAATTGTTTTACTGATTGCATGCAAGCTGCTTCAGGAATCTTTTAGGGCTTTAAATAAAATAACCTATGTTTAAAATAATTAGGAAGGACCCATGGCTGTGTTTATATATAATCTACACATGAATGTATGAAAAGTTGAGCAAGAGACTTTTGAAAGGGTTACCTTATTACTTCATGCATCTTCTGCTCAAGTGCTACATTTTCTCAAAATTAGTAATGTTGCCTTCTTATAAAGCTCTGTGTTTTAAAATAAATAGTAAAGGTGGAAGGCTTTTTTTTACTTTAAAGACAGTGCAGTAAAAATGTCAACATTCAAGCTACACTATTAAACTGATGGCAAAGATGAAAGAAAGAATCTGAAATGTGAGAAGACAGATCACACATTTTTTTTAGAAGGAATTGAATGTTCTAAGTGCAACAAAGCCACAAATTACTGAGTGTGTACCCTCAGTGCACAAGAAAAAAAAAGGAATTCAGTCACTCTTTTGTCACTCATTTTTTCTACCAGAACAAATAATATGAAAATGCCTGGTTTCACTGAGGCACAAGTTACTGAAAAGCATTTTTACTCCAGGCATATTAGAAAACTAGGACAAGTTTACATCATGTGGATTGCTCTTTGTTGCAGTCTACTAAACACAGCTCCTGCACAATAACCCATCATTTATTTATTTGCCTTATTTAATGAATGTCCTGGCTGCCTTTTACAGCTGCAACTTACAATACAAAACATTTCATTTCAATAGGCTCCAACAGTACAGCTACACTGATTAATGCCTTATAAGTAAAGATGCTTTCTTAATATTTTACTATCTGACATTGCAATATAAACCCATTACCTCTGAAAGCTACAAGTTCTTGTGTTTCTGTATTAAGGATATGCATCCTTGCTACTTCTGAGATAACTACTGAGCCACTTCTTAGGATAGATTTAATAGTAAATAAGCTGTTTTCTATTTCACTGTCAAAAGAAATCTGCATTCCAGGTTACAAAGAACATTTTTCCACTTTTCAACTAGAATTCTTGTTTCAGACTTGTTTATTTTTAATTTAAAACTGTAGCTGTTCCAAATAATGCTAGTACTATAAGTATTTCTAGCTGCAATATTGCATTGTATGGCTATTTTCACCATATTTGACTGTTACAAAACATCCATTTAGAAGGTTGTAGATGGCACTGTAACCATTAGCAACATATACTCAAAATTGAAGGCAGGTAGCGCAGTTCTTATTTTACAACTGCAACTTACAAAGTTGTTTGCAAAACTGCTAATATTCACCGTTTACAAGAAACCTTTTTTCAGTAAAGTTAATATAATGCACACTAAAAGGTGACTTGTTCTTAAGCACTGCTTTAAACACACTAGCACGGATTCAGATAGGAATTGGTTTCAAAGGAAGACATAAAGTCCATCATTTCACTTTGCTCTCTATGCTAGTGAACAAAGCATAAGAAATGATCCAGCTGATAGCTATTTTGAATAGCTTCAGAATAGAAAGTCTACAAGTGAGCTGAATCCAACTTATGATTGGTAGAAATCTCAAAGTGGGGAAAGGTGATTTTTCTTAACCCATCTCCCCCTAAAAATCTATTCTAGACCGGGAGACCCTCCAGAAAGGCAGGAGAGGCTACATGAGGGATGGAAGAGCATCCAATGGATCTCAGTCTATTCTGTGAATTTAAGGAGCCCTTCCATTCACAGAACTGTCTGTTTAGATTTAACCTGCAGACAGCACAGCTGGTATGATTGTAAGAGGTAAAACTTTTCATGCTTTACCTTGTGTACAATATTGCAGTATTTAATAGTCGTTAAAATATAGACCTACTGACAGAGTCAGTGATAAGTGTATGATAAAAACAGTCAAATCAGAATTTTCCTGTATCGCAGAATCACTCTTGGTGGCCCTACCCCAATATTACATTATTTGCAGATGGAAGACACGGACTCTCAAAACTCCCACTAGTGATATCAAAGTCTCGATTTAATAGACGACAGCAACATAATTCAATTGTCAATATTTAGGCACTTAGTGTTGCAGAGAAGATTACTTTGAAGGACAATAAAGTTAGGTGAAAGTGTAAAAGTGTAAGGCATTCAGTACTGACAGGTGTGTAATGATTCCATGTATCAGCAAATCTCCAGCTAACAGTTTTGAAGCTAAGTGACCAGCCTCTTCATACAAAGAAGAACTGAAACAGCTGTGGAATGCTACTACTTTGGGGGGCATTTTTGTCTTCCAATCTCAAAAAATAACATATCAGAATGAACACAAATGTTTACAGTCAGGTTAGCGCATGCCAGGAATTAAAGCCCTTTTCTCTTTTTGGTTTCAAAGTTCTCTCAACCCTTAAATTTGCCAATATATTCACGAGCTACAATCAGCCTCTGAATCTGAGCCGTTCCTTCATATATCTGAAAAGACAAAGTGCACAGTAAGTAAGTGATCCGTGTTTTTGACCCCCTACAGAATTATATAGAACATCAGTGAAAACACACTGAACATTTTAAGTGACCATTAACATGTTACCAATTACCGTATTTTCCGGCGTATAAGACGACTTTTTAAACCCAGGAAAATCTTCTCAAAAGTCGGGGGTCGTCTTATACGCTGGATGTCGTCTTATAGGGCGGGTGCTGTAACTTCCGAGCCCGGCTGGAGAATCTGCGGTCGCCGCATATGGTTCAAATCCCCAGCCTTCTGTTTAAGGCTTGCCTATATATATACACGCACACCGTTGCCCCCCTCCGCCTCTTTCTTTTTCTCCTCCCCGCCCCCCTTTTTACTGTTTGGGTTCTGAGGGTGTCGGTGGTTGAGGCAGGCAAAGGGAGCGCGAGCCGCTCGCCTTCAACCGAAGCCATGAGCTCCTGAGTTCTGTGTGTGTGTGCACGCGTGTGTGTGTGTGAGAGAGAGAGCGCAAGCGAGCAAGCGAGAGAGCGCAAGCGAGCAGGAGGGAGGGAAGGAAGGAGGAGAGCGAGGGGGGAGGAGAGCGACGGAGAGAGGAGAAGTGGCTCAGCGAGCAACTCCTGACAGAGTCTAGCCCGGCAGCGCGCCACAGACACAGACTCGTAAACCAGGAGAGAATGAGAGCACGAAAGCAGCACCAGCCTTCCTCAGCTCAGACAGCCGCTTCTCGCCAGCTGCAGGCGCACAACTAGAGCAGGGAGAGGAGAGGCGGAGAGGGGAGGCTGAAGGGGGGCCACAGAGGCACATTCCCCGCACCCTCGCCCGCTCTCCTACCTATTCCGCTCGCCACATCGCCCGCTCCCCTCCCTCCCTCCCCCTGTGTCGGAAGAGGGGTAGTCTTATACGGCGAGTATATCCCAAACTCTATATTTTAACTGGAAAAGTTGGGAGTCGTCTTATACGCCCAGTCTTATACGCCGGAAAATACGGTAAATGCACAACTTGCTACAGATGTGTAATGGAGTAACTAACAAGTTTCACTGAGTACTGCAAGGCTCAATGTAATAGCTTGGGTCCAATGAGCTACTTTAGATAAGTCTAAGGACCCAGAGATGTTCAGCGAGATATTGAACTTTTTCTTTGAATGGCTGGTGTTTAAAAAAGCCAAAACCTCTATCAAAGTCTTCTCCAACCTGGTGACCTCCAGATGCTTTAGATTGCAACTTCCATAATGGTTTAGTGATATATAAGGTGAAAAGATTTGTAAGTAGCAGGTAGGTACAATTAAATGCACACTGGTACATTTAAAATCTGCGCAAGTTCTTTGCAAATTAGTCTATCTATACTTAAAAAACCCAGTACATAGTCATCTAAAAGTCTATTTAAATCTAACACAGTGGTAATCAACTTTAAAATTGCTATACACTGTTACTTGGACTTATGCATTTATTTATTTATTACATTTTTATACTGCCCAATAGCCGAAGCTCTCTGGGCGGTTTACAAAACTTAAAACCATGAAGAGCATAAAAACAACCAACTATTTAAAAATATGAATACAAAATACAATATAAAAAGCACTCTGCTGAACTCAGAATAAATAAACAGGATCATTCTGCATGGGTGCAAAATTCATCAGGGTGCAAAAGGGTGCATGGGTGCAAAATTCATCAGGCTTTTAAAATTTTTAGTGCCATTAAAATTAATCAGTGGAATATAATTTCAAGTTAAGATTGTCAGGACTGAGCTGTTAGTTTTTCTTAAGAGTTTCTATTTCAATGTTTCATGGCATGTCAATCACTTAGATAAACAGATTTTAAACATAATTGACTAAAAAGGAATGTCCCCAACTATATTAATAAAGCACTCACAAAAAACTGCAAATGGCAAGAGCCACTTTAAAATTGACACCTTCTCCCATGACGCTGCATTTTAATATGATGGCTGCTATATGACACACCATTTAAAAATTCTTTTCTCTTTACAATAGTTGTTTTTCATATGCAAATTTAGTCTATTAAAAAACTAATGCTATTAATCCACTAACATTTTCTTTACTGGGTGACAACGTTAGTATTTACATATGGATTACTTGCCTGGAATATTTTGGCATCTCTCATTAGTTTTTCTACTGGGTATTCACTATTGAATCCATTTCCTCCGAAAATCTGGACAGCATCAGAAGCTACTTGATTTGCAATGTCTCCAGCATATGCCTTTGCTATAGATGCATAGTAGGTATTTCTGCGACCAGCATCTACCTCCCATGCTGCCCTTTGATAAGCGAGGCGAGCAATCTCCACTTTCATTGCCATTTCAGCTAGCATGAAGGACACTGCTTGGTGCTATGATTGTTGAAGAACATAGAATGCAAAAGGATAGTGTATACTCACAATCATTATTATTATTATAAGTATTCCATAGAACAGTACAGCAATGGAATGGGGTCAACTGTCAAAGCCCCAATTCACAATTCTAGCTGCAGATATGCATTACATGTGACAAAAAAAATTAAGATAACAGAACAATTACAACGTTTATCGGTTTTTTAATAGTCAAGATTTCCTTAAGACTACTTGACTTCTCACAGCTTTCTATTCTATTCAATTCTAGCATCACTGTTCTCATAAACTAATGTACATTTAATGTGAAGTGTTTATATATCAAAGTAAAAGACAGCTGGCAAATTTCGAAATCAATTCTTCTGCTAGTGACAAACAAGAAAACCCTCAAATGGTTTATAGTCAAACAGATACAGTCGTGTGAAAAAGTACACCCTCTTGGAATTGTATGATTTTACATATCAGGACATAATAACAATCATCTGTTCCTTAGCAGGTCTAAAAATTAGGTAAATACAACCTCAGATGAACAACAACACATGACATATTACACAGTGTCATGATTTATTTAACAGAAATAAAGCGAAAATGGAGAAGCCATGTGTGAAAAAGTAAGTACACCCATACTGCTTCCATAGGAATTAAGATGCTAAGTAGCAGACAGGTGCTGCTAATCAAATGCCCGTGATTAACTGATCATCAGCAAGTATGACCACCCCTATAAAAGCCAAAGCTTTTTCAGTTTGCTGGTCTGGAGCATCCAGGTGTGTGTTAACACAATGCAAGGAGGAAAGACATCAGCAATGATCTTAGAGAAGCAATTGCTGCTGCCCATCAATCTGGGAAGGGTTATAAGGCCATTTCCAAACAATTTAAAGTCCATCATTCTACAGTGAGAAAGATGATTCAAAAGTGGAAAACATTCAAGACTGTTGCCAATCTTCCCAGGAGAGGACGTCCCAGCAAAATCACCCCAAGGTCAGACCGTGCAATGCTCAGAGAAATTGCAAAAACCCCAAGAGTTACATCTCAGACTCTACAGGCCTCAATGAGCATGTTAAATGTTAAAGTTCATGACAGTACAATTAGAAAAAGACTGAACAAGTATGGTTTGTTTGGAAGGGTTGCCAGGAGAAACCCTCTTCTCTCTAAAAAGAACGTGGCAGCACGGCTTAGGTTTGCAAAGTTGCATCTGAACAAACCACAAGACTTCTGGAACGATGTCCTTTGGACAGACGAGACCAAAGTGGAGATGTTTGGCTATAATGCACAGCGCCACGTTTGGCGAAAACCAAACACAGCATATCAGCACAAACACCTCATACCAACTGTCAAGCACGGTGGTGGAGGGGTGATGATTTGGGCTTGTTTTGCAGCCACAGGACCTGGGAACCTTGCAGTCATTGAGTCGACCATGAACTCCTCTGTATACCAAAGTATTCTAGAGTCAAATGTGAGGCCATCTGTCTGACAGCTAAAGCTTGGCCGAAATTGGGTCATGCAACAGGACAATGATCCCAAGCATACCAGCAAATCTACAACAGAATGGCTGAAAAAGAAAGAATCAAGGTGTTGCAATGGCCCAGTCAAAGTCCAGACCTCAACCCGATTAAAATGCTGTGGCGGGACCTTAAGAGAGCTGTGCATAAACAAATGCCCTCAAACCTCAATGAACTGAAGCAACGTTGTAAAGAAGAGTGGGCCAAAATTCCTCCACAACGATGTGAGAGACTGATAAAGTCATACAGAAAACGATTACTTCAAGTTATTGCTGCTAAAGGTGGTTCTACAAGCTATTGAATCATAAGGTGTACTTACTTTTTCACGCATGACTTTCTCCATTTTGGCTTTATTTCTGTTAAATAAATCATGACACGGTGTAATATGTCATGTGTTGTTGTTTATCTGAGGTTGTATTTACCTAATTTTTAGACCTGCTAATGAACAGATGATTGTTGTTATGTCCTGATATGTAAAATCATACCATTCCAAGAGGGTGTACTTTCTTTTTCACATGACTGTATGTGTGGAGAAACAGAGTTAATACCAAATGGTCATTATACTAATGATTGCTTTAATCCAGGTATGATCAGTCTATGGTCCTCTAGGATATTCTTGGATTACTACTCCCCTTTTCCCTAACCACTGGTGATGCTGGCTGGAGCTCATGGGAATTGGAGTTCAACAATTTCTGGAGGACCACTGGTTCACATATCTGTTTTAGTCATTAGCAATGACCCCACATAGACAGAATCAGCAGTAGCTTTGTCATATGATGGTCTGCTGATTTAACTGTCAAGTGTAGCCATCTTGAATCCTCTTACAACACAGGAGTCCTTTTACGAAGTTTCATGACTCCAAATTTAAGTAATTTCTAGTAAGGGATTACTGAATTAAATTTCATTTTTACCTGCATTATGACTTTGTTTGCTAATTGGGGTGGATGGGGTTGGTCCCTACAAACACTTTGTGAATAAGACTTCCCTAAATACATATTAACTGGAAACTATATTATATAAGTGAGTGGAAATTCACATACCTCTGCGAGTATCTTTCCAAACGTTTTTCTTTCCAAAGCATACCTTGTAGCTTCATCTAAAGCTCTCTGTGCTAGTCCTACAGCACCAGCCGCTACCTGTGTTTTTAATGATGAATATCATAAAATGAGAACTCTAGAAGTATGAGATTTTTCTCAAATTTATTTCAAATACTTACTGGAGGCCTTGTTTTATCAAATGCTCCCATAGCTATTTTAAAGCCAGCTCCTTCACCAAGTAGAACGTTCTCTTTGGGCACTCTTACATCCTCAAAAACAATCCCTCTTGTATCTGAACAGCGCTGACCCATATTAAGTTCCTGAAAAGAAGAGGTAATTATCCATTCACACAATAATTCTTCGATATATTGGAAGAAAATGCAGACTTGTCCCTTTTAAATTAAATGTGCAAGAATAATATACTGTAATTGTCACAAGTATGGGTTTTCACACAAAAAAATATTAAAACTAAACATCTTATGAAGGCTTTTAGAAGTTTCAAAATAAGTAGTGTCCTCTTGAAATGTCACACAGCACATAATTAAATTATGGAATTCACTACCACAAGATGATGTAATGGCCACCAAATTGGATGGCTTTAAAAGGGGGTTGGATAAATTCCTGGAGGAGAAGGCTATCAATGGCTACTAGTACTTGTGCTACCCCAAGTATCAGAGGCAGTAAGCCTGTATATATCAGTTGATGAGAAACATACAGTAGGTGGGACCCAGGGGCTGTTGTACAGTGTCCTGGTCAACAGCTGGTTGGCCACTGTGTGAACAGAATGCTGGCCTAGATGGACCCTTGGTCTGATCCAGCATGGCTATGTTCATAATATGACACTTTGATCACAATCTAAACTGGTGGGGGAATTTCAAATGCACAACCACAGTTTTCAGAGGAATTGGGTGCAGTACTGTCCCAATTCTGCAATAAATAGAGAAGCCGTTTCCCATACGAGAATACTACATGAATACTAAAACTGGCAGTCTTCCAGGTAAGGAGTGAAGAAGCAGTAGCTAACCTGTGTTTATTTCAAGCCTATCTGCCCCTCCTCAGCAGCTATTGCATGTGCGTTTGCCTCCTGCTCTCTTGGGAAACAAGTGAGTTTACTTGTAATATGAGAGAGAAATTAGTAATTTAAGTAGCAGGTTGGCAACCATCTCTTTAATATTCATTTTCCAAGTTGTTTTATTTTATTCATTAATATTGGACATGCCACTATACTCCCACATTTATGTATTTACTGGGGTTGCTATTTATGTATCTCCTGTTCCCCTGGCAAGAAAAGCACTTATATTAAGCAGCCATATATCTCTCCATCAAGCCTGGATCCAGCTCCAGCTGACAGCCCCCTTCCCTCCTGCTACCATCTGCCACTGCTGAGGCTATCAGAGGGAAGGGAAGCAGCAGCCAGGCATCCCTCCATTGTGCCTGGATCTGTATAAGGTTATTAGAGCAAAGGGGGGGGGGGGGGGGAGAAGAAGTGGCAGCCCTTTCACTGTGTCCATGACCTGCTGAACTTCGCAACTAAGAATCTAGTGCCTAAATTTGCTTTCCCCCCGCCCACCCCATCCCCTTCCCTTTTGTGTCATGATTTTTAGACCGTAAGCCTGTGGGCAGGGATTATTTTAAGAAATATTTTTGTAAGCCGCCTTCAAAGCCTTTTTTGGCTAAAGGGTGGGATAAAAATACTATAATAAATAAATAAATAAGCATTTTGCTTGGAACAACTCTTATGCAATACAGGCGACTAAATGCTAATTATAAGGCTTTTTATATATATGATTATATATATATTCACCTATTGAGAATTTCTGGAAACTTAATTAAGATTAAAATATGTCAACCCCACCTTTCTTCCTAGTTGTACTCCAGGGCTGTCAGCTTCCACAATAAATCCAGTAAAAGCTTTGCTTGTAGGAGCTTTGGGATCAGGATCGGAACGAGCCAATAAAAAATACCTAGTAAAACACACATAGAAACCACAGTGACTTAACTTTAACTTTCATTCTCACAAGTGCTTATGGTAGTTTTATCCCCACAAACTAAACACTGATCAAGCATTCAAATAATGGGGTCAACACAGCCTCACAGCACTCTCTTATGTGTGTCTCACCAGGGCCATAGCTAGACCTAAGGTTTACCCCTGGATCGTCCAGGGGTCAAACCTGTTCATGTAGGTGACACACAGGGGATCCAGTGCTCAGTCAGGGGCGAATCCTGGATGATCCCAGGATAAACCTTAGGTCTAGCTGTGGCCCATGTTTAGTAGGAATTAACATAGTTGGGATCGAAGACTAATCTTTCAAAGTGCCAAATATTATACACTAGGAAAAGATCAATAAAACATTCACACATGGTATTGTGGCAGTTTGAGGAAACATTCACAAGGGATAGCTTTATTTATTTATTTAAGCATTTTTATCCCACCGTTCAGCCAAAAAGGGCTCTCATGTTTTATCCCTGCCCCTTACACATTTGCTATCATTCTTGGCTCATTGTCACCATCTAAACTGCCTCTCCATTCTTTCCTTCCCAAGGCTACTTTTTACTTGTTGTCAGGAACGTGGGATACATATCACCACATTGTCTCTTGCCTCATTTGGTAAAAAGCAATAACGAATCCCCCCTCCATTTTCAAACATTGGGCAGTATCTAAGGGGTGCTTACACCCCCACTGATTATTTTTTGCCCCATAGATTCCGTTGCACAAGCAGTGGGTCCTGCACACTGCATTGTGCAAAGAGGACCACTGCTGCTTACGCAAGGGAGATTTAGTGCTTCCTAGGGGAATCCCTGAAATAAATGTTTCTGGAAGGAAGCGGGTCAACAGAGTTTGCATAAAGGAGATCCAGTGATATGCCTCCTTCCAGAAACAAGCATTTCTGGTTATTTCAGCTTTCTCTGGAAGTGCTAAGACACTATTGCACAGGCAGTGTGGATCACTTGTGCAATGTAATTGGTGAGGTGGAAGAGAATCAGTGGAAGCACAAGCACCCCAACGGATTCTGCCCATTGATTCTTGGGTCACCTTGAGTATAATACAAGAACTGTCAGAATGCTGGAAAGTGACTTTTTCATGTATAAATCAGTATTTTAATATGTAAAAAGGAGAGCACTACATAAAAAGTTGTTAGCTAAGTAACAATTGCTATACCAGTTGGCTTTGCCACCATTGGTGATCCACATTTTTTGTCCATTAATTATATATTCATCTCCTTTCTTTTCAGCTCTTGTTTTTAGACCTGCTACATCAGAACCTGCTCCTGGTTCTGTTACACAGTAGGCCTGGAAAAAAAATTACATGCTGAAGAAACAAAAATAATAAAAAAATAGGATAGTATTACACAGCTGGTTCAATATATTTATTGTGATATCCTAAAATTTAAAGTTAGGAATACTAGAGCCACCAGTGGAAAGGGTTTACTGATCATTTATAAAACAGTAATGTATCTTTGTTAATAATAGCAGAAATACCGTAACTGAAATTAGAATGAAAAGTTAAGTATTATGAAAAGTACGTTGTCCTTTTTAATATGTACAAAGCGACCAGGAGTAAAAAGAGGCTCCTAATAATTAAATTATGTCCCTGTTATACTCTTGCACCTCTGTGGTTTACTATTCCTATGGGTGTGCAGATTAGGTCGTAGATTAAAACGAACTATGCCCACTGTGCACATAGAAGCTGTATATATACTTATGGATCAAGACCATACTATTAAGCAAACATTGATTGCGGAGGCTTTTAGAAGGCTGTACTTACAGCTTATTTCATCAATGACCCATCACATTGTAGTTATTATTGAGTATGTAGATAAGTGACTACTAGGCTTTTAGAGATTTTTAGGTTTGAAAAATCCTACTATGTGTTCACATAAATGTAAAGGATTTTTCCTTAACATTTAGTTTTATTGTCCTTTCATTCAATTTATTAGTACTTCTTTACAATAAATTGTGTTGTACATTCAGAATCAGCATGCCAGTTAAATATCACAATGTTGCCAAGATCTGCCTATATTTTCAAAAATACTTTGTCAATGTGCTGTTCATAACTGACAAATGAGTAGTATATACATTTACATGACCTCAGAAAAGTTAACCAAGCTTTAAAACAAGTGTGCACAGGTTCTGTAAACAGTGAAAACCCACTTACACACATTAAGGGTTCCTCAGTCAACCTTCCCAGATATTTCTTCTTCTGATGCTCATTTCCTGCAATGATGACTGGCACTTGCTACAAGAAAAGGTTTATTCTTTTAATACATAAGAAGTCATTGTCGAAACCAAATATTACAAAGAAAAGAGAAAATACTTACACCCAGGGTATTTGCTTCAATGGCAGTTTGAACCCCTGTACATCCATAAGCTAATTCTTCAGTAATAAAGCAGGAATCAAAACAGCCAAGGCCAAGGCCACCTGTAATAAAACAATATTGAACAACGAATAGTCTCTTAAAAATCCACACTATGACACACATTTAATTATTTATATATCCTATTAAACCAAGACATCCTATTCCAATTCACTCTAACTCAGGGCTAGCTCACACAGGCATATTCCTCCCATGACATGCATATGTAAATTGCCAACAGATTAAATATCACAGATATCGACAGAATTTTATTTAATGCTAATTGTTTATATCCCACCTTTCATGATATAAATTATTCCATGGCAACTTATATGTAACAACCACCACAACAGCAAGACATAACAAGTCATCAGGATTTTTCCTACTGGGCAGTTGGTGGTAGATAGCCCTGTGGTGAGGGGACGTTTCTGCTCCAGCACAATGGGTTGGCTCCAGGCTTGTGCTCAGTGGAGTTCAGCTCACCCTGGAGAAAGGGGGCAAGTTGGTCATTATCATCAATTCCTTCACTCCCCGAAAAGCTGCTCCTTAGGATTGGGGGACCGTGCGGAATTGCATGGGAGATGGCACTGGGAGTGCAGGGCAAAGAGGGAATTAGCCCTCTTCCTTTCCCATGAGAAGATTCCATCGGATCCTGGTTCTCTCTGCCAGTAGAAGGGACAAGTTTCTGGAACCAGTCCAATGACTTTCAATGAAGTCTGTTCACATATTCATCTGCCAATTATAAGGGCTCAATCCTATGTCCACTAGGTAGCCTCTGGGGGACATAGGATTTTCGGTTTCTAGGATCTGAGATCAGAGAAACCCTTGTTCCACATCTTCTTCCCCGCCCCCTCACAGCCGGCATGGTTCTCTCCACACTGGCTATGTCTCTGCGCTCAAAAATGGAGACAGCGAAAAGAGGGTGGTCCTGGGGCGGGGAGGAGAGGAGACTGTGGAAGCTGCTTTATACAGCTTCCTATGCACGTCCCAGCTTCCCCAGCCCACCCCCAAAATTGCTCATCTAGGAAAAATACAGGGTGGCTGGAGCACAAAGGTGAGGATCCTGCATTGGATACTCGTCAGCCTCTGACTTCAGAGGTTGCTGACTATCAAGGTAGGATTACTCTATGTACCATAGAGCAATAAAAGTGATATGCATTCATGTTTAAACTACTCCTGATTGTTTGACAACATTGCTGTTTCTAATAGTGTGTCAATAAATGAGAATTTATCTTACCTCAGAGAAGCTGGTTATCATTATTTCTTTTTCAAATTTAGAAAACATTTTATTATAAAATCCATAGTATCTTTCCCTCCTATAAAAGCGCTCCTCAGTCTAATCTGTTTTATAGCTTAAAAGGGAGTTCACTCACCATAGCTCTCTGGTATGTGTGTATTCATTAAGCCAAGCTCCCATGCCCTTTTTATGAGAGGAACAGGATACTAGAAAATAAAGAGATATGAAAATATGTATATACAGCTTCTCTGTTTAGAAAAGTTTACTCACTGAAACATTAAGCAAGACATTTCCCTTTTATTTTCTTCCCTTTCTTATTGTTTTATTATGATTTTATTAGAATGTAAGCCCATGTGGCAGGGTGTTGCTGTTTTATTCTTTTTCTGTGTACAGCACCATGCACATTGATGGTGCTATATAAATAAATAAATAAAATATAGCAAACCTACCTCTCCACTTCTGTCATACTGAGCAGCAACAGGCAAGATTTCCTCTCTAGCAAATTTACGAGCTGTAGCTTGAAATTCTTTCTGTTCATCAGTAAGTTCTAGAAAATAAGGCATTTTTGTTTTAAATCCTCAAATATAGCAAAAAACAACAACACCTGACTTTAAAGTGTCCAGAATTATGCAAGACAGTGGATTGCAATACTGTACTCTAGCAGTAAATGCCATCTCTAGTTCTTCTACTAGAGTTGTGGAAGATGCAACAAGACAAGGAGTGCAGCAATATAGAAAAAGCACTGCCTGAAAGGAAGACAGAAGGATTTTCTAAAAACCATCAGATGAAATAGTTCTCAGACACCTTCAGGCAAAAAGAAAGGCAAGGGGTGACAATGTCATTTTCTATTTGTAATCCTTCAATGTTTTCCTGTGTTTTCTTCTGTCTTTTTTCTTTCCACAAGAAAATCAGTTGCAGAATACCTTTTGACTGGTAGGAGCTGTCTGTCTTGGAGCACTCTTTAATATAAAATATTATGGAATATTTTCTAATGCTTTGTCAGTACTTACCAAAACAAAATCCAGCTGCATGTTTGCTTTTTGGTGATGTTGCGGTAGCTTGACTGGACTGTGCTCTCCAGCCACATGTAGCAATGGTTCGTATCACCTGAAATTTAGATTTTAAAAATAATTAAATACAAAAATTATTACTACACCAAAAGCTTTATAGAAGGTCACAGAGATGAAAAAGCACAGCATTTGGGGCTAGAAGTAGTTGGGAAATTCTGTATACCTCAACGTGGAGCACAACAATTTTCTTGATTTCCCATATACTTTAAAATCTATCAGATTTGGGCTCAAAACATATTAGATGCTTTTTTAAAAAAACTAGTTGTCTCTGGCCTTAGCTAGACCTAAGGATTATCCCAGGCAAATGGAGGGGTCATCCCTGCCTGCTCCCAGGATCCCCTGTGTGTCATTTGGATGCACAGGGATGATCCCAGGACAATCCCGGGATATAGGCCTGGTCTAGCCATGGCCTGTATCACTTATGGACCTTGTTATGTTGTACTTGCTTTGGGTACTTGCCTTTTCTGAATAAAACTTCCTACTAGCAAATTGAATATTTTACTAATTACTATTATACAATTCTGTTGAACATACATCTAGAGGAGACTGTATTGTTTAGCTCTATCTAGTGGTATCCACAGCGTTTATTATTTATAAAAGTATCTAAAATATACTAGGAGTTGTACCCAATGTTAGTTCTACTTAGAATAGGCCCATTGAAATGAATGGGATTTAAGTTAGACTAAGATTAGATACAACCCTACATGAATGATAAAAATAAAACAAACAGGTCTTGGTTCATTGGCTTACAATATTAAGACATTAGACAAAAGGTGAGCAGGCTTGGAAGGGGAAAACTCAGCACTATCTGGTTAAAACACGGAGAGAGTTTTAAAGTAAAACCTATGCAATCATTAGTTGACACATAAGAAATTAATCAAATAAGTCAAATGGAAAAAGTAGGAAACAAAGAAAGAAAACTTTGATTTCTTAAAGGGGGTCAAAGAGGCCTACTGAATATCTAAAAGTGAGAGAGTTCCACAAATAAAGGACCCAGAGAAAACACAATGATACATGATACAATAAGAGGGGGAAAAAGTAGTGATAGAAGGTGATATTAGAGGACAGAAAGATTGAGAGAGAGAGTATCGGGTTTAATAGAAGTAGTTAAAATGGACAAATTTTAGAATTATGAGAGAGAGAGACTAATAATGTGAATCAAGAAAGAGAAGGATCAAAGATATCTCCTAAGCTCTTAAATTGCAGGAAACATTGTCAGGATATCTTTATTAAACTCCAAGGTAGGTATGTAAACAGATGGGAATGAAAATAAGATTTGACTAAGCAGTGTATAATGGTTTTTAATGCTTTATGTGTGTATGTTCTGTGTTTTAGAATTTTAAATTTTGTATACTCGTTTTAATCTTAATTTTAGAATTTCTGTAAACTGTCCAGAGAGCCCTGGCTATGGGAGCGGTATATAAGTGCAATAAATAAATAAAATAAATAAAGAAGCACAATAGAGTAAAATAGCCCAGGGATTTCAGCAAGAGAAGAACAAAGTCCATCTAATCGTACACCAGCAAGTGCAGGTGAGTTATTCTCAAGAAAGAAAAAAAGTGACTATAGTAGAGGCAGAGAGGTACATGAAGCAGATCCAAGATACATATGACTGAGAATGAGTCCCTGGAACATCCAATGTATAATATTAACTAAAAATGGTTGTTCTAGTTACATAAATCAAATAATAAGTCATACATTTACATTCAATTCCAATTCTGTCCTGGTTTTAATATTGATACTTATTAATTTGCTTAATACATTTTGATTCATTATTCCCCACTCTTAAACCCTGGATCACTCTTTTACAGACCAAAGTTTCTGTCGGACTTCTTTTCCTTAGTCCTATGCTCTCCATAACTCTGTATATGCCAATGGAGGCATTCTTCCATATTTTGCTTTATTTACAAATTAAGTGAATTTCCTTCATACCCCTTCAAACTTGTCTTCATTTAATTGTCCTCGTGCAATCCCTAACTTCTGGGTGAATTTCTCAAAGACAGCAATCTGCCATACTCTCTGGAACCAGTTTTTGATACAGAGCCCTTTACCGTCTTTCCAATACTTGGCTATCAACCATCTTGCCGCTAACAATAGATGACACACTAATACCCTACTTAGCATATATAACCCTCTATATTAAATTTAGCAAGGCTAGGTGAGGAGATAGATAAGCCCACTGTCCCGTTATCAAACTAGTCTCTTGAAAGACTAATATCCAGAAATTATTTACCCTAGGGCAGGTCCACCAAAAAGCCAGAAAGTTTTGGTTAATAATGCATACATTCATGCTTTATGTACTCTTCATACTTTAACTTCACAACTCTTTACAAGAGTCATTTATCTTGAAGAACTTAATAACTTTTGGCTCCTTGTATACCTTGGAAATAATATGTTTATGCTACTTTTTACTGTTTTAATATTACATTTTAATATTGTATTTTATTCTTTTAAAATTCTGTAAGCCCACCCAGAGAACATGAGTTATTGGGTGGCCATACAAGTTTTTTGTGTGTATTATAAACATAAACAGACACACACACACTCCAAACAAAAGTGATGGTTCAGCAAACAATTATGGAGGTTAGTCCCCGATGCCAACTGCTGACATTTTATATTTTGTTCCTTTAATTCCTTGCTTTTCAGGGGTTTGGAACGGATCCATTACGTCGCATGGCATACTCAGGGAAATAAGACGGGGGAATAAGAAGGGTACTCACTGCTACTACCAGATTCCATTACTATCAAAATAGTTCACTCGTTTAAGGCTTTGACCTTTCCATTGTGGCAGTTTCCATGTACTTGTTTTCCCTGCGGTAAACTCTTCTGTTTTTCACTCTCATAGTTAATAGTTTTGTTTCAGAGATCTTTGCACACAAATGATTTTGCCCTATTTATTCTCCAGTTTCCTAAGTCCTTGCTAGACAGGAATGCCTGCTCAAAGAACAGGAATGTTTTATTGCTGTAACAAGTAACTACATGGTTTCTCACACTTTCAGAAACTGATTACTCATCTAAATAAGAGCACATGAACTGCTAAATTCTGTTTCAAAACTGAGCACTTTTTATATACAAGCAGATCTTCTGGAACAAGATGGGAGCAGAGGTGAACTTTCAATTGCTTACATGCCAGTAAACAGGCACGGAGGAAGAAGACAAATGCAATCAGATAAACTAGTTTATCATGCTAGTTCTCTGTTATCATGTTAGGTTTTGATATACTGCTATTTCTTCTGGTTAAGTCACTGGGAATTCCAGTAAACTAACTTCGAAACCGGCCATTATAGGTACTGCAAGAAATTTCCAGAACATACACTTTCAAAAAATCTTCATTTAGATAGAAGATTGCAACCGTTAATTTCTGGACATGATTTTCACTTGCTATTTTTATATATATGTCACCTACGGAATGAGATACTCAAAGCTCCCAGATGATAAACCAGCGTGTATGAAACTGATAAACTGACGCAACACACTGAACGGACTCGCCCCATACACTGCAACAGCCTTCCCCCAATCTGGTACTCTCCAGAAATATTGGGACTAAAACTCCCAGGATCCCGGCCAGCCATCTGGAGGGCACCAGGCTGTGGCAATGTATGGGGCGAATACGTTAAGAGTGGGGCAGCACCCCGGCAGTGTGCTGCATCCTTTTACCAGTTTCGTATATTGCTGCACTACAAGATGGAAACCCTCCCCAGCCTCCGGCTGTGCAAGCGTCTCCCAGAACTTCCAGGCTGCCCCGAAATCCCGACGCCGCTTTTCGTCTCTTCAGCGGCCTTCATTTATGCACCCCGACGTCTCCCCCTCACACACCCCTTCCAGTCCGCCATCCGCCGCGCAAACTTCCTCACCCGAGAGACCCTGAGCGCAGCCATGACGCCTCCGTCTGCCTCTTTCCTTCCCTGCCCGGCGCTGCTGAGAGGTCGGAGCTTAACCTCCCACCCAGTAGGCTGTCGCCCAGGCCGACAATACAGCGGGAGGTGGGGAGGGCGACGGGAGGCAGGCCGAAGGGTAAAGTTCGCCAGCGACTGACGACAGTGCTATGGGAAAGATCGGTCGGTAAATGAAATAGCCGGAACTCCGGCCTGCCTAGTATATCCGTCGTATGAGGTCGTGTTCCAAGCTATGGGGAGGCCACACACGGCAACCTGATTCTGGTGTGTCCATCAGTAGCCTTCGCCCAGCTGTCACTGCCGCACTACCAAGGGCGAGCAGAGGCTACGGATCGCCGGCTAGCTTTATTTCTGGGGGCAAAAACAGCCATGGCTTTAAATGTGTGTCTAGCAATTACGTTGTATTTTTTATTATTTTATTACTAATTTATTCTTGTCCTCTAGAGATTGGGGGTTCCGCACCTACTCTAGTGTAAGAATGAAACAGCGTAGCTGCTTAGACCCACATTGAAGTCATGGCTGTTTTGTCCCTGGATGGCAAGAGCAAGAGAGGAAAGGTAGTGGCTGCTCCAGAAAAGAGCTTCTCTTGCTTGTATGCCCCCTTGTAGGCAATCCATCTGGACCCAATTCCCACTGCCATGCCTCCCTGGGAGAGAGAGAAAGTGGGCAGAGGCTGCCTTCTCCTTTTCTCTCATTTGGGTGTGCTTTCTGGCTGGTCTAGTGGCCCCAGTTCCAACTGCCACATTTCCCAAAAGTAGAGGGCAGCCAGGCAAGCTGTATTTTGGAGACCGCATTTTGCAACTGCCACTTGTTCACGCTGCCACTGCTGGGGGGCGTAAAAGGAAGTAGTGTGTCTGGAGAGGTGCACAGCAAGAGGGCCTAGATCTCTGAAGGGCTACTGTACCCCATTAGCAGCTAGTCAGTAATCATGTGTAAAGCAGTAGAGAAATGAGTACACGCCACCCGGTGGAGGGGAGCAGGGAAAACATGCCCTAACATGAAGGAGCTCATTTGCATACAGTGTTGTGCATGCAACAGTCTCTTGCTGCAGAAGGAGGAGCTGAACTTTGACATTGTTAGTGTTGGAGGTGGTTCCTGTTTTGGGCTTGCTGAATCAGCTCTCTTTTGCAGCGCACCCCAGTTCCTGGTTTGGGCCTACTGAATCAGTTTTCTTTGCAGCGCACCCCAGTTCCTGATGCTGCTGAATCAGCTCTCTGCAGCGCACCCCAGTTCCGGTTGCTGCCACCTACCATCCACCTTATTGCATGCCTGGAGGATCCCTATTCATTCACTGTCTCCTGGGCTTGTGAATAAGGCTAAAGGACACAGGCTTCCATCGGCCTACCTAGACCTTGGGAGGGAAATGTGTTAATCAAAAGGTTGTCTCCCATGTTCTATTTTTGTTGCTTGTTGTCAAACTGAATAAATACCAGTACTTATACCTCAGGTGTGTGGGTGAGGTTGCTACTCAGACATCTCTAAATTGGTGTCCCAGGTTTCCTGGGTGGGGGCTTGAGCCTGAGCTAACCTTAAGGGAAAAACAAACAACCCCTAGACATAGAACCCGGCCCTAGGTTCCGACCCAAGGGTTACACATGGCTCTGTCCTCCTGGAGTGCTGAGGCTTTGCCAACCCCTGACACTGGTGGTAATATTTAAGACTACAGATGTATGGGGGATTTTCTCTCCCAAGCACTGCCTCCACCTATCTGCTCCCTCACTGTGCAACCCCATCTATCTGCTTTCTTATTTGCAACAAATGCTTATATTTCAGGGCCTAAGGAAGTTTCTGGCTGTGTAACTTAGGATTCCCCAAGGTGATCCTTTTTCCCCTCTCCAAGGTTGCTTTTCTGACCTCAAAGGGCAATCGGAGTGGTTCTTTTCTGCAAGGGGGTGAGGGAAGATGTTGGATCTCCAACTCCCCCTTCCAAGGTTGGAGCACCATAATATACAGAGCGCTGTCTCTGACTTTGGAGGAGGGAATCCCTAGTATCTTATGGCTCCTTGGACAATGTCTAGGGGCCATAGGATTGTTCCCTCAACAAGTTAATTTATTAAATGTATATTTTACACATAAGTAAATACTTTTGGGATTTCCAAAAATCTGCTTACTGATAATCATTAAGGACTGAAGAGACACTCTTGCTGCTACAAGCCATTTCATGGCTTCTTTTACCTCAGGCCAAATTCCCTAAATGTCCATCCCAACCAAATATACTCACAACCAGTTCCAGCTCTTGGGTACACACTTCCTCTGATTCCCAGTGCTGCTCCCCTTGTATTTCTGACTGTTTATTTGGATTGTTATTGCCTGTTTGTGTTAGGGAAGCCTCCTGGCATAACACTGCCACCTGCTTCCTACTCCTGATCTACAGCCTTGTGTGGTTATCCCAGAGAAAAAGAATAGTTTAATATTCAAGCTTTAGCTATTCACTTTCTCCTCAGCTTTTTTCCAGTCCTACTAAAATACCACAATTGTATACAGAGTTGTGTGCAATTTGACTTCCATGGGGTGACTGTGGGTATTTCACATATTCACATACGTCATATGATTTCTCTACACTTGATTCTGGGTGGCTGAACAAGTGACATGATGCTTCAGTTTGGATCAATTACTCTAAAGTGATAGAAATGAATTATAAGTCACACAGGAGTTTGGAAAAATATGCTAATCTGACAGGTAGTGTTTACTCAGCTGTGCTTGGCCTATCTTTACTCAGCTATGTCTTCGAACTTTTCATTGACAAGATGGGAAGGACCAGCTTGAAGCAGTCACTTAGGTAATTAATAAAGAAACAAGGCATTCTTTATTTAAAGTTACACAGAGGCCCTCTAGGGACAAAGCAGTAAATGTGTGACTTCAAAGCTTTCTTCCAGCACTGTAAATAGTAAGGATGCATGTTTAGACAGCCTGGAATGGTAGACTTATTCCCCCTAAACATGCATAGAATTACACCCCAAATCAATCTAAAAAGTGACGGTTTTACTTAAAGAGCAATCCTATTGACCATACATTGCTGCTCAGAAGCTCCCAAATGCAGAGGCTTCTGAAATTCCTATGCCCTATCAGGCTGAAGTCAACGGATGAGAAGAGCAGTGGAGGTGACCTTTGCTTCCCTGTCCCTTTTTGTACATTTTTGGTAGAAGGGCTTTTCAGTTCATCTAGGAAGGCCCTTTGGAGGGGGAGGAAAGGATGCTTTGGAGGTAGGAGGCGGCTCAGGATAAACTGGAATGCCCCCTTTCCCCCCCTCTCCGAGGCCAGCTGCAAGTGGTCAGTGGTCAGATATTGACTCCCCCTTCCGAGCCATTCTATAGCCCCTGGGATGGACCACAGGATTGCTTTCTTCAGGCACTCCTGGCTGGCTGGTGAATGCTGAGAGTTATTGGACTTTTTCTGGCTGTGCTTTTAATGGTGTGTGTGTGTGTTTTGTTTTGTGCTCATTAAGATGCAAGACTTTAACCCACACAAGTGAATATGAGTTCAGAACCAAGGAGTTGTAATTCATATGTGTACTTGAGGCAAGGGATGGGGGGAGGGTCAATTAAGGAATGGAGGAGGGAACAGAGGAACCTGATCAATCAGTGAGAGGAAAGATGATCAAGTGGGGGGAATGGAGATGTGAAGAATCATGAAGAAAATGTATATAGTGGACACAGTAATCAGGCTATGTAGGATATGCCCAAGAGAGCTTTTCTACTTGAGGCATTTGTTGTGCACTTGTTATTCACTACTCATAGTTTATTTTATTTTTATTTATTTATTGCATTTATATACCGCCCCATAGCCGAAGCTCTCTGGGTGGTTTACAAAAGTTAAAAACAGTAAACATTAAAAACAAACATACAAAATTTAAAAAGCATAAAAACAACAGTATCCTTGTGAAAACAGCTATTCTGGGGTCAGTTAGAAACAAACAAAACTCAGTCCATGTTGTTTATGGGTTCTTTAGATGACACCATGACCCTCCAGTTTTGCTTCTGTTTGTAAACTGCACTTTTGGTGATTTTTTTAAGAGCAGGGCAATTGGGTATTATTTCTGATGGCGAAAGAAAGCCCATGATCCTCCTGTGTATTTGCACTATTCCGCTCTACCATAGTGCCATGTAGAGGTTATGTAGCAGAAAAGCAGGAAAGGAAAGGAAATGCTCCTTGTGTAGTGCTCGGATCTCAATTTTCCAACAAAAGCGGAAGTAGATGCAGCTGGTTAACAGCCTTGTGTAGAAAAGCCCTCAGTGGTATTTTCTTCTGAGTAAAGATGCTTAAGAATTCAGTGTTAAATAGGGTAAGCTGGGCACTCCTGGACAATGGTTCAAAAATAAGAGAGAAAACAGCTATTAAGAAGGTGCAAGGTACTTAGCCTAATCTGTGACAGAATAGTGCCCTAGAGAAATTATGGAGGGAGATAGGTTATGTAAAAGGTGAACATGTGTTTTTGAAGATATTTTATCATAGCAAACCTGTGGTTACTTCCACTGTCATCTTCAAGCACAGAACTTAAAAATTGAAGAACCTCTTTATAAGATGTGATTCTGTCTTTGTTGTTATGTCATTGTTGTTGTTATTAATAATTAATAAAATAATACCTTGTCATGCTTCAGTAATCTAGCAATTTCCTTCTTTTATTATGATTAATTTAAAACTCACAGTGATTATATCTTATCAAAAAAACACCAAAGTATATGTTATTTATTCCTAATTTTGCTTTCCTCTTTCTGTAATTGAACCTCCTGATTGGAGGAATTCTTTACAATCCTGTCCAATACATATCCACTCAGAAGTAAGCCCCATTGAACTCAATGCGAATTACTACTGTGTGAGTACATAGAGAATTGAAGTAATAGAATAGAATGAAGCCCAGTATTGGGAAAAAGGTAGGATACAAATAAATATAATAATAACAATAATAATAATAATAGAATATAGTTGTACTTGATCCAAAGTATGTACTTATGTATCTTTATCAGTCAGAATCTAAATAAAAAACTGTTTGAAATATATTCCCCATTTTTAAAAGATGCTTAAAAATGATTTCCCGTTTAATATTTCTGGGTATACATAATCTCAGTGAAGTCCCCACAAGGGATACACAGTCATATACCTTCCTCTGTTCTTACTGAGCATTGACTACTTTACTAGTAAGCTTGCAGTACTTTTGCTTATAATTTGTCTTGTGAGGATTTTTTTAATCCCTGCAGTGTGTAATATATATTAACTTAGTTGGTTTCATTAATTCAGCAGAAACTGGGTTTTTTTTAATTCTAATGAATGATAGAGACTTGTGGGTTATTACTAGCTTGTATAAATTAGCAAGTAAACACTGTAAAAAATAGGGGTAATTTGTTACACACACCCCATTTTTCATTTATTTAGACACTTGCAGTACTGTTTTCATTATTTCTCTTAATATTTCATGTGTTATTTTAATGTTAAATATTTATTGCATTTATTACCGTTATATTTGTATTATTTTTATTAATTATTTGGTAATATAAAAAGTTACTAAACTATATGCTAGTAAATTATTGCAATTAGTTATAAATGTGTCAGGTTTACCATTTGGGTTACAAAGGCTGTGTTGAAGAACAAAAGATTTCTAAAGTTTAGCCATGGACACCTTCCTAAATAAAACACCTTATCATATTACAAAATATAATAGTAATAAAATTGTTTTTGTAATATAAAACTATTTAATTGGTACTTCATGTTACAGAGTGACATTTAAAAAAACATGTTTGCCCCAAGATGTTTACAATTGAAAGGCAATATCCCATACTGCTCATTTCGCTGCACCAGCAGAACCCACTGCTAGCACAACGGAGAATTAGCACTTCATAGAGGAACCCAGGGAATGAGATGAAATGCTAGTTTCTGGATTGGGGCAGGTCAGCACAGCTGCCCTCTGCAAGCTCTGTTAAACCTCCACCATTGCAGAAACTATAGTTTCCACTTGTTTCTGTTTTGTTTTCGACATGCTGGCTCCCTGTTGCACTAGCGGTGGGTCCTGCTAGCATTCTGGCAACATAGGATACTGCCCTAAATATCTAAATACAATCTTCTAAAGGGAAGAGAAGAGGGATGGACAACAACAGAAGGGAAGAATATTCAGAAAGACAACATGTGCTTTGGCTTAGTTTTAGAAGGTGTTGAAGACTAAGGTATATAGCCAAAGGCATAATCAAAAAGTTTGAGCAGAGATTTGAAGGAAGAGGGAGGCGGCATCGTAGAGGTATTCTGAAAGAGTGTTCCAGACATAAGGAGTAGCGAGAGAAAATGGGCAGTCTCTTAAGGGAGTCCTTTTAACAGTGGAGTGTGATAGAAGTGGAGAAGCATGGGCCACAGGCTGGGGAATATTGAAATGGGAAGGCAGAAATAAAGGGGTAAAGCCATGAAAGGTTTGCAGTGGATAGGAAACCAGTGTTCCAAATGGAGTGTCACATGGTCTTAATGATTAGATAGGTGAATGATCTTGGATCATACTGGACAGAGATGAGAACATAAATATGTGACAAGAGAAGGCCAGAAAGTAGAAGGTGGGAATCACGGCAGGAAATAACCAAAGCATGAATCTGCATTTTCACCAAGAGGAAGAACTCATTTTATGCAATCTTGTACAGGGAGAAGTGACATGACTTGGCAGCTGTCTGATTGAAGAGCAAAGGAATGTGCTGTTAATATTTTGTTCTTTTAGTAGATGCCCAACAGACTTTCACACTGATCTAGAGCTATGAGTTTTTGTTTTTACAAACTTCCAAAAACTTCCTTCCTGGCTTTAATGTAGGGATTCATGTATCTGTCTAACAGATTTTGAGTTTTGTAACATTGCTGCCTTTGAGGGCTATTAAGAAGGCAAGTACACAAGAGAGAGCCTTTTCCTCAGTGGCCCCACACCACTGATCTATCAGGGGCCCTTCACTGTAAGTCTTTAGGGAGGTCCTGAAGACAGACTCGTTTTCTCTGGACTTCTCCTGATTATGTTTTATTAGGCCAGATATGAGCTGCAGAGAGCAACTAGGTTTTATATTGCCTGTTTGGACTGCCAGTTGACTTGAAATTTTAAAAACTAAATCTGGTCAGTTTAAAGTAGCAATTTTATTTCACGGGTCCTACCAGTCACACTACAGGGTTGGATGAGAACAAAGAAAGGACATATAGTAATCAGGGTGCGTGCATGAAGGAGCAGTATGGAGCCTGTTAAGAAGCTACAATGAAGAATTGGTAAAGTCCCAATCTCTTTGAATCTTGGACATTATTGGTTTTGAACTGGGAGTGTCGAAAAGAACAGATGACCAGATACCAATGCATTGTATGCAAAACAAACAAGATACCTTCCAACAGTGTACAATCTACAGGATCATGCAGCATACAGCTATATTTAACCTTTTGGGGGGGGGCAATGAATGGAAAACATATTGATTACATATATTAAATTCATTGTAATTCTGCTTTATACTGCACATTAGTTACATTTATATGCAATGCTCTTTGAGTTCTGTTTCTGAATAGGCTGGTATCTCCATTCTTCTCTCTCCAATTTCTTCTCTATAAAAAAGTTTTGTAATTTATTTCTCTTGGTTAGAGTCTAGAGCTAGTTTTATTAATTCGAAAGATCTTAAAAACAACTCACATGTTTGCCTTTGATAGGACTTGGAAAATAATTCACTGCATGGCTTAAAACCATTTTCAAGGCTTTTTTTCCATTTTGTGTTTAGATGATTCAAACATTGCTTTGTGGCTTTGTGTTTGCACTCCAGTAAGGAATGGCACTTGTATCTTGTTTGTTATTATAAAACAACATTTGTTCAAAGTTGCTGGCAATGAAAAACAAACATTATTGAGTGGAGAGCATGTTGATTTCCTTATCTTCAAAAAAGGACCAACAAACGTGTATTTGAAGGTTAGACTTTTAAACAAATGTTTTGTAAAGCAGGAAGAGACAGAAGGAGAAACAGAGCTGCCATGTCAATTAGAAAAACTTTTAATAACAATTTAGTAATATCATAAGACCTGCTATACAGGCACAAATGTCTAAGGATGTTGGGCACCAACAGTAGAGATTATATGTTTTCAACATGTGGAAAACTCCATTTTTTATTTTGGAATTTGAAAAATGTACATCATGCAAATATATATTTCATTCCCCCCTTTCTTTTCTTTTTTTGGTAAATGAATGGAAAAACCTACATTGGCTACATTCACACACTATAATGCTAAACTATAATTTAGTGTTCCATGCATTGAGCCTCAGGTTCATATGCTCCCCTCCCCTGTCTTTCTGAGGCATGGTGAAAGGAGATCAGAAGGTTCCATTTCCATTTTCAGCTAACTAGTGTCTGAACTAGGAACTATGGTTAGTATTAGCTATCGTTGGTGAAAGAAGCCAGGATCACTAACCATAATTTGAATGTTATTTATTTCAAGAAACCGTAGTTAACACTAACCACAGTTTGTCTGCATTTAGACATCATAACCTTGTTCAGACAACATGTTAAGCCATTATTATACTGCTAACCCTTTTGCAGCAAATGGTTAGTGAGTATGTTTAAAATATGGTAATATAGCAACCATAGTTAGGAATGGTTCACACGATACGCTAAGTCATTCACATGACATGCTACACCATAGTGTTTAGCTCAAAATGCTTAACCACTGTGACTTAGCATGTGGTCTGAACAGCGTCACTGAGACAATGCAGTTAACTGAAAATGGAAGCAAAAGCTTCCTTTCTCCTCAGAACTGTGACAGAGGAAAAAGTGGAACCAAGGCCAGTGAACATAATACAAAACTGGTTTAGCACTGTATGCAAACCAGGCTGTTGACAACTATGTAGATTTTATTTAGTGTAATTTTGCTTTATATTGCACATTAGTCACATTCACAAGTCATGCATTCTGGACTAAAAGGTGTTCTGTCCATTCCCAATCAATATGGAAGTGGGTCCAGGGTCTAAAAAAGGGTGTGGTGGGGGGTCTGGAACTTGGCAGAGAGGTTCAGGGGATCAGTTGCATTATCAGCCACTTGGTGAATCCTGCCACACTTTCTGGTTCTTAGCCAGGCCCAGATTTAAACAGGCAATGGCTTCCCCATCCTCCTGAGTGGTCCCACATAAAGGGTAGCCTTGTACAGCTAGAAAAGTGTTCTGCTGGTGGATCCTGCCTAGCTCATTATCTCCTCTCCCACAGCCCTGGGGTTATGATCCCAGGCAATTGATGTGGAATTTTCCAGTGCCGCAGTTTGAAAGATAATGGGCTCGTTGGGATTGCTGGCAGTGGTAGGATTCACTGGAAGGAGAGGGTTCTACAGTAGTAGTAAATATGATAGTTATGTAAGTTTTAAAATGTGTAGCTTCTCTGCACTGCCTGATTAATTTCCTTCTATACATTATATCCATTGTCTTGAAATGCTCATTAATAATTTTCGACAAGACTTCTTTTTTGTATCCGTGGTTGTGTACAAAGTCAGTGTGTCTTAAACTGATAACTCTGGAATAGCTCTGTTGGCATCAGTGGGATTATTCTTCAGTAAATTATTTCAGAATAATTAACTCAGACATGTATATGGGAGTTTCCTGAAAGTTGAAAAGACTAAATCATAACCATTTTAAAATTATAGAGTTCTAGGTGAAAACAAAATTTATATAACTAAGCAATTTGGATCTCAGTGCAATCAGGATGGAGAGCAAAGTAGAAGGAAGCAGGTTATTTTCAAAACTGAAAGGATGATAATTCTGTGGTTCATCAAAAAACTGTCATACCTTTAATTTGTCAAATTGTAAAGCAACAGTAGAGGGCGCTCTGGCAGGAGATTGCACTCAGGATTTCTAACATTCAAACTGATATTTGTGTGTGTATCAGAACAGAAGACATTGTATCATTTGTCATGTGCAAAGTGGCAAATGTCATATATGCTTAACTTCATAATTGGAAGAAAAATGTCAATGTCTATATACAATAAACAAATATACAAATGATTTCTAGAATAATTCTACCATTTGTGTCACAGAGGCTCTTCTTACCGCAATCTTGGAAGAAATTCAGCCTGTCCATAACACAAAGGCATTCAGAAGAGCGAAGGATATAGAGATTCTATTGGAAGATCATAAAGTATTTCTACAATAAGAACAAATTCTGAGTTTAAAGGTCCGAGTCAATAAGCATTTACTATTAAGACATATAGTATAATAGTGGTAACGTAATACTATCCAAGTCACCTTTGGATGGGTTCACACATGCTTGACATATTCAGTGGATATCATTTGCCTAAAACATATTCAGTAGATATCATTTGCCTAAAACAAGCACGCAATGATGCAAGTGGAGTGCATTGTTTTCTGGAACTCCCATAATGAGAACCTCCACCTAACGGTGAATGAGAACATAAGGACAGCCCTGCTGGATCAGATCAAGAGTCCATCTAGTCCAGCACGCTCTTCACACAGTGGCCAACCAGCTGTCAACCAGGAACACAGGGATAACAGCAGCACCCTGCTCATGGTCCCCAACAACTGGTGTATATAGTTTTACTGCCTCTGATACTGGAGGTAGCACATAGCCATCAGGACTAGTGGTCATTGATAGCCTTCTTCCAGAATTTATCTAAACCTCTTTTAAACCTATCCAAATTGAAGGCCATCATTGTGGTGGTGAACTCCATACTTTAACTATGGCCCTTCCTACACCTACATGTGTAGAGGGAGGGAGAGGGGACGATCCCAGACTTACCTGCTTCCGGGATTGTCACATGGCCACGCAATGTCCCGGGCGTCATGCCCTTCATGGCTGCCATTTATTTATTTATTTGTTTTAAAGAAGAGCTGGAGTGCACTTGCGCTCCAGCGAAAATTAAAGTTTAATAAAAAAGGCCTGACCCTGCTTCCCCCACCCCCTTCATTCCTCCCGGCCCAGCTGTTTCCCTCTGCTAAACTTGCAGGGAGGAGGGAAGAAACTGGGACGGGCGCCCACACCTCCTGCAATCTTGGGACTATCATGAGACCGCGAGAAGAATTGGGTTTTCCCAGGGATTATTTATCTCTGGGAAAACCTGTGATTGTTCCTCCCCTGCCCCCGGGAGTCCCTGTGTGTCATTTGGATGCACAGGGACTCGGCTGTGACCAGCCTGGATTTTCGGGCTGGTGTAGAAACGGCCTGTGTTGTGTGAAGAAGCACTTTCTTTTATCTGTCCTGAATCTCCCACCAATCAGCTTCATGGGATGACCCCGGGTTCTAGTATTTTGAGAGAAGGAGAAAAATGTCTCTGCATCTACATTCTCTGTACCATGCATGTACACCTCTATCATGTCTCCACTTACCCTCTTTTCCAAGCTAAACAATCCCAGCTGTTGTAACCTTCCCTCATAGGGAGATGCCCCAGCCTCTTGTTCATTTTAGTTGCCTTTTTCTGTGAATGAACCATTTGTTGCTACCCCATACCTTGCAATTTCTATCAATTTTCACCATTCCAAGTGACACAAATGGCAGTTTCATATCATCAGACATAATATCATGCTTTACTTTGGATATTCAAGGAGCTTTTGGCACTTATGTAGCCAAAATGGCAAAACCTAAGTGCAAGAGGCAGGTGTCAATAGGCATGCAGGAATCCTGAGGTTTGCAGAAATACAAAAATAAGGAAGGGGGAACCTCCCAGAACAGACCGTGGAGGACTGAGGCATTGCGGGGGGTGGGGACAAGTGGGAGTGGAAATAAAATGGAGAAATCCAAGATTTTAATGAAAGATTTTGGGTACTCGTGTGTACACACACACACACACACACACATACACACAAGAAAACCACAAGGAGAAGAGTTCCTTCTCTTTCTAACTTGTTAAGCTGAAACAGAACAAGGCCCTTCTTGACAAGCATTCTGTTCACACAGTGGCCAGTCAGCTGCCCACGAGAAACTTACAAGCAGGACATGAATGCAACAGTACCATCCCATCCATATATCCCAATAACTAGTGTACATAGGTATACTGTGTCTGATACTGGTGGTAGCATATAGCCATTGGAACTAGCAGCCATTGATAGCCTTATCCTCCATGATGATAAATTCTGATATAATGTTAATTTTTAATTTAAAAAACCTCTGCTAATGAAAAATGTAAAGGAAATGAAATTCATTGTCCCCAAACTGCAGGCTTGAAGAAGCTGTGAATAGAACCTAGTGCCATATAGCAGCCCTGCAGTGTAGTTCATACTTACTACTGCAGTTCAGGTTCTGTTTTAATTAGGGTTTTGTTGTAATCTCAATTTTATTATTGTTAGCCACCTTGTGTGCCATTTTGGTGGAAAGGTGGGATATAAATTTAATAAACAAAACCTGCAATGTTGTCCTTAACTATTAGATGCTCTATTGCACATTGGGAGTTGGGCTGAAGCTAAGACTACAACCCTCCACAATGTTATCCATTGCAATTTGAGCTGAGAGAGATCCAATAACCCTATAGTACAATTCATTATTATACCCCCGTTGCAGGTTCATAGGCATGTGCAAGGTGTGTGCTGGATGTGCCCAGGAACACCCTAATGTCTCAAGCAATAAGCACTGAATTGAGTGGGCCATTGAGTAGGGATCCAGAGGGGGCTCCGCTGCCACCATCACAACAGCTTACCATTGCTCCTGGCAGCAGGAGTGAGAAGGAATCGCTCTGCCAGGAGCCACACTTTAAAGAGACCAGGAGGAGGCCCTCTGAAGCCCCTCCTTCAGCCACTGTCACCACAAAGCCCCACCAATGTTGGGGCTTATTTATTTATTTATTTATTTATTACATTTTTATACCGCCCAATAGCCGAAGCTCTCTGGGCGGTTCACAAAAATTAAAACCATCATAAAACAACCAGCAAGTTAAAAACACAAATACAAAATACAATATAAAAAGCACAACCAGGATAAAACCACGCAGCAAAATTGATATAAGGTTAAAATACAGAGTTAAAACAGTATATTTTAAATTTAAGTTAAAATTAAGTGTTAAAATACTGAATAAAAAGGTCTTCAGCTGGCGACGAAAGCAGTACAGTGTAGGCGCCAGGCGGACCTCTCTGGGGAGCTCATTCCACAACCGGGGTGCCACAGCGGAGAAAGCCCTCCTCCTAGTAGCCACCTGCCTCACTTCCTTTGGCAGGGGCTCACGGAGAAGGGCCCCTGTAGATGATCTTAAGGTCTGGGTAGGTACATATAGGAGGAGGCGTTCCTTCAAATAACCTGGCCCCAAACCGTTTAGGGCTTTAAATGTCAATACCAGCACTTTGAATCGGGCCCGGACCTGGACTGGCAGCCAATGAAGTTGTAAAAGGACTGGCGTAATGTGATCTCGCCAGCCAGTCCCTGTTAGTAAACGGGCTGCCCTGTTTTGTACCAGCTGAAGCTTCCGGACCGTTTTCAAAGGCAGCCCCACGTATAACGCATTGCAGTAATCCAAACGAGAGGTTATCAGAGCATGGATAACTGTAGCTAGGCTATCACTGTCCAGATAAGGGCACAGTTGGTATATCAGCCTTGGTATATCTCCTCATTCCCCCCCCCCCTTCACCTGCAATGGCCCTCCCACAGTCAGGCAAGCCAAAGGTGGAGTATGGCATCAGTGTCTACAGTATTTAATAAATAAATGAATAAAAACAATGTCCTTCAATAAATGATCACTTTTAAAAATAAAAATTCCCTGGGTGCACACCCTAATGAAATGTGCTGCGCACGCCTATGTGCAGGTTGGAAAGTTATGCTGAGAGAAAGTAACTTCGAGCAGTCTTGCAATGTAGTCTATTTTTAATATTGTAGGTCAGAGATGGGATTGAGGCTGGTTTGGATTCCCAGTCAAAAATATCACATCCTTCTTAGGTTGCAGCAAATGTGAATCTACATAAATTTCACCCCTCAGATCTCATCCCAGGCATCGAGAAACTTCATGATCCATGGACTTGCATGCAGACTAGTTGCTCTTTTAAATATTCAGAAACTTAAAGAAGAAGACTATCATCAAAATGTATTTGCTTACATGCCTGTCCTCCTTGATAAAATTTAAGGCAATATAGTTCCCGGTCAGTCTTCCATCCAGGCATCAAGCAAATCCAGACCTGCTTAACTTCAACAGGGCTGTTGCATACGTGCCTTGAAACCATACCCCATGTCCATTAGCAATAGACCAAGTTGTCAAATTACCCTGAGAGAACATCAGATTGTCAAAGTCTGGCCTCATGGCAAATACAGTTCAAGGGAGACAATTCTTGACTTTTTTTTTAACGTCTGTGATGGTGCAAGGGCTTGTGTAACTCAAAAGCTTGTATCCTGCCTTCAGAACAAAATGTTGCTCCGTTAAAATGTGTATTCATTTAAAGTTTCATTTTACTTATTTTATAGTACAGGGACTGGAGTCATTTACACACATCTACTGGGGTTTCTAATGTGGGCACCAATGTGCCTGTAGATTGGTGCCTGTAGACAGGCACTCTTTTGGTGCCTGCCAAACTCCATGATTTCTCTCTTTCTTTTTCTAGAGCCAGTATAGTTTAGTGGTTAAGAGTTTTGGACTGGGACTTGGGAGATCAAATTCTAGTCCCCATCTTGGTCATGAAGCTCAGTGATTACTCTCAGCCTAACCTACCTTACAAGGTTCTTGTGAGGATAAAGTGGACTTATCACAGCTACATGGAAACAACTGGCAGAGTCCCCTCAAAAATGAACTAGGAATATAAGGATGGATTTGAATGTTACTCCTTTCAGTCACCATAGATGATCACAGGAGACAATGATCTTGCTAAAGAAAATTCTACAGACACTAACTTCTACAAGTAAGGATTTATATATTTTACTTTTGTTGGAAACCAGTTTTATATGATTTTATTAATACCACATGTGCATAGGCCCTAGTGGCTGTGGCACCATGTTATGTTAAAAGTTTTAAAGCTTACCTGTGGACATAGGCCCTTGTGGCAATGTGCCTAATTTACCTAATAACAAGAACATATTTTAATGTTATGTGTTATCCTTATGTATTTTATTGTATTATTAATGTTACAGCCCAATGGGGGAGGCCTTAGAATAAAATACAGGCTGAAATGTGTTAGGCTTTGTGAAAATAAATTATTTACATCCTGAGAACCCGTTCCCCCTTTTTTCTGACCTGGCTTGGATGCTCCCCTCCTTTTGTTTTTGGAATTCAGACCCCACCTCTGCTTTGTACTTAGGTTCTAGGCAAGTTGCATTTTCTCTTAGTCTCAACAGTTTGATTTCTGTGAAATGGGTATTTTGTGATTTCCTCTCCCCTATGGCAGCCAATCTGTGAATGAGCAAGATGCTATTGTGGCATCCACAACATTCTCTCTCTTGAAATTCTAAATGTACTCACTGACCAAAAATGGTTGGGGGGGCTAACGCAAGTGAACTGAACTCTGATTTGAATCTCCCAACTCTATCTGTGAAATGTTCCTGCAGCATTATGTCCCATTAGTTCCTATTACATCATATAGATGAAAATCCAGTTAGGCAATACCTTTATTAGGACCGTGCAAAAATGCTAGAAAAGTGTGCAAGCTTTTCAGTTCTCCAGAACTCTCTGCTTTATTGTCACACAATACATTGCTAGGTGTAATCTGATACACATGTTTTTAACTTGTTGGTTGTTTTATGATGGTTTTAATTTTTGTGAACCGCCCAGAGAGCTTCGGCTATTGGGCGGTATAAAAATGTAATAAATAAATAAATAAATAAATACCAGTGATTCATTCACTCTGCAAATCTCCATTTTAAGACTGTGTCTAAACTGCGGACTTCATGGGTACAAGTGGCCTACTCTTTGTACCGTTTGTGTGACCCTCCCCACTTTTTGTACCTTCTAAAGTGATGGAGAGTTCTGAAGAAATTGAAAGCTTGCACACTTTTGTGGCATTTTTATAGGTCCTAAAAAAGTATTCCCCATTTGTGGATTTTGGATTTCCCCCCTTCTCCCATGGACCAGTATGGCTTTCTTTCTGTTTGTTTTGTTGTGTTATATTACACCTTACACATTATTTTTATGTATACATGTAGTGTGTTTGCGTGCTCATTATTTTATGCACACATAAAATGTGCACATATAAAACATTGTGTGGAGTTCATGCACACTGCCATTATTCTTTCTTCTTTATTGTGGCCTCCAATGATGCTTAAAGCCACCTCTCAGCCAATGTCTGCATTTCTATGAACAGAGCTATGAAAGGTGCTCCAAGGCCCAGGTCTGAAAGACAGCAAGTAGGAGGCCCAAATCGTGCGATTCCGCCGTGGCGGCAGATCATCAGCACGGGATGAAAGGACAGCTCCAGGATGGGCACAGGGGGGAAAGAAAGCAAACTTTCTAAGGGCAACGTTAAAGCTGCCTTTAAGGCAAGGACCACTCTACGATGCTCTGTTGGCGGTAGAATGCTCTAAAGTGTAGGAAAAAGAGACAAAATCGTTGATTTCCCTCGAAGCACTCTGGAGCTTGGAGTATAAACCAACGACTGGTGCTGTCTTGTCCATGCCTGGAGAGATTTCCCTTGCCTAAAGGAAGTAGGGGGTGGGTGGGGAGAACACCCTACCGATCACGATTGGGAGAGTCGAAACTCTATACGCCCCTCTCAGTTACGAGAGACCCAAATGAGTCGGCTGGCGAGGCGGAGGAGGGATAAATGCGCACTTGAATCGCACACGCCGGCAAAACCCCCCTCCCCTCAAAAGCTACTGCTTGACCAAAGTTCGGTTACCACCACAACCCCCTCCTGCCTGAAGTTAGCGAGACTCCCTTGCGGGTGGGAGGGGCTTGTGGCGCCCTCAGGGGCTCGTTGCCGCGGTCTGGCTCGCTGCATATGGATGGCGGGGCGGGCTGAGGCTGGGGGGCAGTCCCACGTGCCACCTCCTTCTCCGCATGCACAGCAAGGCCGGGAAGGCTTTCAGTAACTGCAGCTGCCGCCGCCGCCGCCGCCGCCGCCTGTTCCGAGAGCTCGGCTCAGTGTTTACCTGCTGCAGCCTCTCTGCCTTAAACGCTGCTTGGAGCGACGAGAGAGGGGTCGCTCTTGGGCGCAGCGGCGGGCTCCAGAGCAAAAGAAGCGCAGGGGAAAGAGGCGAACGGCCGCCACGCAGCGCTTGACTGTTGCTGCTGCTGCTGCTGCTGCCGCTGCCGCCGCCGCCGCTACTGCTTCTTCAGAACCGCCTGCCTGCCTGCCTGCCCGCCCGCCCGCCTGCCTGCCTGCCTCACATGCCATCACAGCAACAAAGAGCACGCTGAGCAGCGGGCGGAAAGACGCCCGGGCTCCAGGCTCTGCCAGCCCGAAAGCCGACAGGGGACCATGGCTAGGAAGGGGGACTCCTCCGCCTCTCCTTATGGTAAGCCTGTGCGAATGAAGCGATGGGCTGGCGGCGGCGGCGGCGGCAGTGCCAAAGCAGCGCGGGCTGAGTGAGGGGCGAGCGCCGCGACGCAGCCCAATCCGGGCCGGCGGCTGGCTCCGCGTTTTGGCCTGTCTGGGCGCGTGCATCCCGCTGCCGGAGTTCGTCGCCTTCGGGAGGGGAACCAAGCCAAAGGTCCGCCGCCGCCGGGCATGGCTCGAGCTTTTCTCTCTCTCTCTCTCTCTCTCTCTCGAGCGCTTTTTCTTCCCTCCCTTTCCTCGGGCGAGCGCGGCTTGTTGCTGCGTCTTTGAGGAGGTCGCAAAGTTGGGGCTGAGGCTCGGCGAGGGGGAGCGGAGGCGAGAACTCCTGCCAACAGCCGCTTCTCTTCCTCCCCCCCCCTCCTTGCTACTTGCTTCGGGCTTGACTGAGCCGAGAGCGGGAGAGAGAACCGCTCGGGTGCAGGTGCATCGCCGCCGCCGCCGCCGCCGCCGCTTTGTCTGCCTCCCGGCTCCGGAGGGGAGAGGAGGGAGAGGGGGGAGGTCTGGGAATTGTTTGCTAATTCTGGCCACGAGGCTGTGGCGGCGGCTTGGGGTTAATTTGGGGAGACAGGGTTGTGGGAGGCTGGGGGTGCATGAAGAGGTGGAGCGATATAGGGAGAACATAGTTTGGTGGGGGGACGTTGGGACTTGTAAGCCCCCCCCCTCCGAAGAGGAGGGGTTTTAAATAAACCCGTGGCAACCTCTTTTTTGAGGGTTCTTGCAAGAGGACAATGAGAAATGATGATGGTGCTGAGAGAACAAATAACTCTCTTCTTCCCTGGCGCTGCGTGGGAGCTGGGCTTCTTGGGGTCGGGTGGTGATGCTCCTGTTGAGCCAGGAGTTCAGGGAGATAGATGTGGGGGACAGGTGTGGCGAGAACGCGGCGTGAGGTGGAACTGGGGTGGATTTGAACAGTCGTGTGGTTTTTGCGGGTGCTTTATAGAATTGATGGTGGTGAATTGGGGGTTTGGAATGCTGTGATTAGCGGGTGAGGGTGAGGAAACTGATGCGGATGCACTCTGAAAGACTAATAGAAGAAGTTGCAATGTGAACGCGGGAACATAGTGTTTCATTGGAAGAAGCCTGGTGATGCTCGAACAAGACCCAATGAATAAGGGACGTATGATTTGGGGGCGGTCCGCCAGCGTTTTAGGGACTTGGAGTGCCTGAAATGGTGATCTAGCACTAAAGACGACAGGGCAACCTGTGGCCTTCCGGATGTTTTGGCCTACAACTCTCATCAGTCCTAGTCAGCATAGCCAATGGTGAGGGATGATGGGAGTTGTAGGCCACAAGTTACCCATCCCTTTCATGGCCTCTGTTTCTGTAGCCCACAGCTTTCATGGCTACTGTTTCTGTGTCTAGAGAGACAAAGATGAAGATTTGGAGTCTGGTGTGCGGTTGTGCACATGAGGGGATATAAATATGCAAAGAACTGGATTTGCAGAATGTAGGACTGAAGCATCAAGGCTTTCCTGTGCATCCTATACCATTTGGAATACAAGGAGCTGATGTCTGTATCATAGTTTGCATTACAGTGAGACTGCTTGAGTAGATTTAAAAGGGTAAATTTTAAATGTATATACACACAATACCAATTAAAGTCCCAATTTAAAACATGAAATTTAGTTAAATTTACTAAATATTGCTAATAAATAATGAA
Source organism: Elgaria multicarinata webbii (assembly GCF_023053635.1). Classification (NCBI taxonomy): domain Eukaryota; kingdom Metazoa; phylum Chordata; class Lepidosauria; order Squamata; family Anguidae; genus Elgaria; species Elgaria multicarinata. Next base: position 135,628,819 of record NC_086171.1, read on the forward strand.
TCACTCCAGGTCACCGCACCACCAAACACCAATCCTTCCCCAAATATTTTCTGAAATATGGTTAAGTTTGGGCTTGGCACATTTAATTTAATAGGGAAAAAAACATTCTGGTTTACTGTAGTGAGAAATACAATGTATAAATGTGTTGTATAAAACTATTAAAATATGCTAAGGAATTGCACATATCCAAACTAAGAAGTGGAATTTAGAAATGGTGTGTGAACATACAGCACTAGACATGCCAAAAGTGAGAACTAAGTTAGAATAATGTGGTGAATATTATTCACTTTCCCTTGAAAATAAAAGGTAGCTATTAATTCCTGCTTTTTCTCACCCATTCTTATCTTCCTCTACCCACACACTGACGTGGCACATTTTAGCTATCTGATAGTATACCTTACAACATATAACAAAGATCTAGATCTGTTGCCTGCATTTGCACCAGATAAATCATGAGTTAAAATAGCAACGTTTTATCCATCATCACTTAAGTTCCATTTGGTTTTTCTGATTTTTAATGAATATCTGTGAATTCTGTATTTTCTGTGATTTCTCAAAGTTTCTAGCTTAACTTTCTGTGTAAGGGCCCTTAATGTAAAACTGATTTAAATATAAGTGGTGTTTTCCAAGAAGTGGATTTGTAGAATGTAGGATTGGTGAGAGATTCAAGACAGGAAAGGAAGTACTTCTTCCCTACCAAAAGATGTAGTGATGGCCACCAATTTGGATGACTTTTAAAAGGGATTGAATACATTCCTGGAGGAAAAGTAGTGGATACTACTCCTGATGGCTATGTGCTACCTCTAGTATCAGAGGCAGTAAGCCTGTATGTATCACTTGCTGGGGGAAATGGGTAGAAGGGTGCTATTGCACCTGTGTCCTGATTGTGGGTCCCTGGTTCACTGCTGTTTGACCACTGTGTGAACAGAGTGCTGGACTAGATAGACCCTGGGTCTGATCCTGGATGGCTCTTCTTATGTTCTTACTGATCTCTCTTCTTTGCCTGTAACTATCTAATTGTGACTACAGTACTTCAGCTAAAGAGTTCTAGGATTAAAAAGAATGAAAAAACGACTCAAATATATTTTGGGCTATAACTAATGGCTGCCTCTATCACTGTAGCTGATGGCTGACTGAAGCTTTCCTTCCTTACTCTGAGCACTAATTTGATGGATATCTGATTATCTGGATTGAGACATTGGAAACTTGTCAGTTGACAGCTGGAGAGAGCTAGATAAGTGGCTTTTGTGAACTTGTAAGCATTTCCTTTACACTGTAATCTATGATATATAACTTCTTTTAGACATATTGTTTCCCTGCAGAGTACACAGGGAATTTCTGCTTTTCACTTGAAACAGTCTTTTTATTGACTTCCTAATTCCCAACACGAGTGTTCACTCATCAATGGAAAACGCTTCCATTGACCCCCCTTCATTACAAGAGGTATCCATATTTGATGCTGTTTTTATTGCTTGCTTATCAAGTATACTTTTGCTTGCTGGATTTGCTTTTACCTCATATCTTAAAGTGTGCGGTTGAAATACAATTTGTGAAGTTATATCTTTCTTATTAAAGGGAATTATTTTATCAATTATATTCCCATAGTGCAGAACATAATAGATATTTCTTATTTCTGCATTTCAGAGTTTGATAGAACATAACTGGTGCTCCTGTGTTTCATATGCTGAAATTTCTTAATGCAGCTTAATTGTGAAATGTTGCACTATAAAACCAGGCTTGGGATAATTTCAGTGAAAAAGAAGTCAAAGAAAAACAAAATTGAGATCCATAGTTAAATTATGGAATTCACTACCACAAGATGTAGTGATGGCCACCAATTTGGATGGCTTTAAAAGGTGGGTGGATAAATTCCTGGAGGAGAAGGCTATCCATGGCTGATGGTTATGTGCTACCTTCAGTAACTGAGGCAGTAAGCCTGTGTGCACCAGGTGCTGAGGAACATGAGTGAGAGGGTGCTGTTGCTCCATGTCCTGCTTTGTTGGTCCCTGGTCGACAGCTGGTTGGCCACTGTGTGAACAGAGTGCTGGACTAGATGGACCCTTGGTCTGACCCAGCCTGGGACTTCTTAACTATTGTGAGAAATCTAATGTTGAAATGGAATGCCTTTTTTAGTATGGGTAGTTCACCAGTGCTCATGTGTTTGTGCTAAAAGGAATGGCCACTAATACAAAGGGTAACTAGTGCTTTCTATACCAACCCTGAAACTAACATTTCTGGAACAGGATGGGTGAGCAGAGCTCCCTTCCGTGAGCTCCACTGACTTTTCCCGTTTAAGAAATGCTCATTTGAGTTAGTATTCAATTATACAATTGGATATTGCCCTACATAATTAAATGGAGCCAAATCTTATGGTCACATGGCAACATCGCATATTGTTTTTCTTGACACAAATTATCAATGTGTACTTACAATTTCAGAAATATTCAGGTGTTCTCTGTTCAGCTCTTTGTTTCCAAAAGTTACAAAGAAGAAATACTTCCTCATATTTAGAATCATCTCTTTGTCTGCCATAAAAAAATTGCATAGGAAGAACATGTGAAAAGTGAAAAATCACAAATAATTCAAATTCAAATAATTAGAACATAAACTATTTAAGCTGGATTATTTTACTACTCGGGACAGAACAGGTTTTAACTGACACACTGATTTGGTTGGATATGCCCAGGAGTGCTCATGGTTGCCATGTCACATTTCTCCTCCCTGCCCCCTTAAAATTGTTTTAAGAAAACCCTTGGGAAATGTTAGGGCAGTCTTCTTTCACTCCCTTTCTAGCCTCTAGCCTTGCTGTTTTCTGGCCTCTTCCCCTTTTCCTTGCTGTTTCCCCCTCTTTCCCATCCTCTAGCCTCTTATTTCTCTCCCCACCCCCAACCTCTAGCTCACTTTTGACTAGCCAGGCCCTGATGGCAGCCATTATGTGTCTAGCCACATCTACGACAGGAGCCATTTTGTGGTGGTGCTCACAGCAGTTTCTCTAATTCCAAAATGTGCTCATGTGTTCAAAAAGCTTAGGGACTCCTGCTCTAGTTTGTGGACTGGGCTGACCATGATTGGACCATTGAATTGACCTTACTATTTGTTGAACATGATAATTAAATGGCGAAAAAAATCACATAGCATGATAATTTTCAATCAGTTTGCATTAGCAAATTGGAGTGGACTATTAGTGAGTATTTCTTCACATTTTAAGCCCCCTTTATATCTGTACTGCTTTTTTGCTTTCTTACAGCTGGCTGACATTTGGTATTTTTATATCAAAATGATGCTATCCAGTTCTATTTTTAATTCTCTCCATCATTAAGGAATTGTACCATAGAAGTCTGGTGCATTTAACTGGTAGTACAATTGATACCAGAGATGCCCGGTACAATACATTTATTTATGATTTAAAACCCATCAAAAGCCTCTTTCACAGTGGAAAAAAACCAAGGGGAAGGAGATATGCCAAAAATAGCAATTCACTTTTAGTTAAGACATCTGGAACAAAAATGTCTTTTGAACAATTTGTAAATCAATAGGTGGACTATTGGAATAGAAAATGGAGATCTGGGTACAAATCCCAGTTGAGAATGACTGCAATCAAGTCACTTTCAGTCCTCTATTGTAAAATGGGATTGAAAATGGGTTATTTCATTGAATTTTGCAAAATTCAAATGAATTTAGGAATACAAAAGACCTTATACATAAGGAAAATGTATGAAAACCCTTTTTTCTCAGTTAGTGGATTAAGATATCTTAATGGTCTAAGATAGTTTTAAGGGTGGAATCCTATGCATGTCTTATTCTAGAAATTATGACAGGGTGGGGAATGCTGGGAGTTGTAGGACTTATTTCTGTCTAAACATGCATAAGATTGTACCCTAAGTGAGCAATCTTAAGCGGGGTGAGGGGAGCAAAACATTGGATCGTTTGCCATTCCCGAAGCACTGCCAGCTTATGCTGGCTAGGGCAGGAGGTAGTGCTGCGGCGTTATGAAGCTTTTTCGTCTGACAGACTTTTAAAATTTTATTTCCCCCAGTTGAAACTTGGGGAGGGGGAGGAAATTATCTCTGTTAGTTCCAGTCTGAGTTAGCTGAAGGCCTTTTCCTGGGGTCCCTTGAAGGAATTGATGGGCTTTGTTTCCAGTGTATCCAAAGCTGCCTCTGTCTTGGCCCACTCTGGAGCACCTTGTTTTCAGGAACACCACCAGAAGTAGATCTGTGCCCACAGACCTCTCCATGGGCATAATTGGGGGCTCAGGGACAGACATCTCACTCCTGCTATTGCAGCTTCTAATCACTGGAGGTTAGGATTGCTCTGTAAGTTGAATTAGAAAAATGACTAATTTAAATGCAGTAATTTTCATCTTTGGTCAATACTACTTTGTGGCATAATGCCATATGATCCTGATGTTCAGTTTCAATCATATTTATTTAAATTTGAAACATCCTAATTGCAGTTGACATTGTCCCTCTTTGGCTGCAGCAGTGGCATCTGGCAGCAATTAGTGGGTTAATGAAGTCACAAATTGTGGGGTTGTGCGTCATGTGAGATCTGCTTCCAGTTTCTAGGAACTGTGTATGAATGTGTAGTTTCCAAGCCCTCCTGCCGAAATGTGAATCAATAAGGAGGTCTGTCAAGTAATCCACAAAGCTTTATTTAGTAAATAAAGGGAAGGTCCCTTCCCTGAGTCACTTTAAGGAGGATTTCTTTGAAGAAGTCTTTGGCGAGATGCTAGCCTAGCTGATTGCCTCTCGCCTACTTTTAGCTCCGCCCATTTTATTTATTTATTTATTTTATCATATTTATACCCCGCTCCTCAGCCAAAAAAGGCTCTCGGAGCGGCTTACACTTAGCAAAAAAGACAAAAAAAATTGACCCTATGGCGGACCCTATGGAGACCGGCCAGCTCTGAAGTTCCCTTCCCTTCAGAGGATTCCTGAGTGCCCACAGACTGAGTTGTTAATGTTTACACTGATAGGGTCTGTGAAGATTCATCCCTGGTGAGAATGGGAGAATCACCTTTCCCACTTCCTATGAAGGCTGGGATGGTTCTAGTCCTGTTTCTTCAGCTTCAGAATCTGATTCTGATTGATAGCATGGAACTTCTTCCCTCATACCAAGGGGAACAGGCCTGATCATGACAGAATGCAGCATTTGTAGGTGGTTTCCATGATGTCTGAACAGGGACACTTGAGGTGGTTTGTAGGTTAAACAACCCCAAGTTAACCCAAGAACAAACCATGGGTTAAATTGGGGTTGTTTAACCCATGGACAACCATAATTGCCTTTGATTGGATGTTACAGAAACAACCTACAAATGCCACATTCATAGGTTGTCCCTGGAAAGTGGAAGTGGCTTGCTCACAGTACGTATTAACCCATGAATTGCTGCCAGACTCCGCCATTATATCTGAACAGGATCATTGGGTGCTTTTGGAGAGATGGCTCCTAGAGTTACCAATCAAAAGGCATTGTGCAGCTATTCCCTCATTCTTTTGTAAATAGTTTTTTTTTTCTGGTGAGAAAAAAGATAAAAGAAGTGGTGGGGAAAATGGAAGATGGTGTTGCCTGGACCCCTTGTAGAATCCCATGAATGAGGCAGGGTGATTACACAATAAAAGTTTTGTCTGGAAATATGCATAGGTTGTGTTCGGACAACACAATAGCCAACTCTGTATGAATAGTCCAGTCCACAGATGACTATTAGCATGTTGCACTGGGGTGACATGCTAATAGTCATCTGTGGAGTAGGCTTTAGACATGGTATCCTTCCGCAGCGCCTTCTTCGCAATTAGGTCCTTGGGTGAGAGCAGAGAGAAATGGAGGGTGGGACGCAGGAGGATGCACTCACTCCTACTGCGTCCTGCCCTCTGTTCACCACAAAGTACTGGCAACGGGACACTAGGAGCTCCTCTCACTCTCAAGCAGAGGCAGGAGTGCCTAGCTTCCCCTGTCTCCAGTTGTCAGCATTTTCCCTCCATGGCAGGGATGGGGGTGAGGAATGTGCATGTCCCTGGGAACACGTGGGGCACCACGATTGGCGGTGCCCCACCCAGGGATGACAGGTGCCCATCCCGGGAAGCTCATGCAGCGCCGGCGATCACAACACCCTACCAAGGGATGGCATGATAGGGATGGGATTATTTCCCATGCCTGTAGAGCTTCGCTGGGCAAGAGTGGCAGGGGTTTCTGCCACTCTTGTCTTGTGACTCTGTAGGCATGGGAAATAATCAACGGTGCCCGCCACATGACACAATAATCAACAGTTGTGCAGATAATCAACTCAGTACACCATTGATTATTTGCATTGGTTAATTCAGGGAAATAACCAACTATGGCATGATTTTCCATGACAGATGACACAATAATCAACGGTGGACTATTTAATCAACGGTTGACTGTTGTTTTGTCCAAAACCAGTCATATTCACATATTTCTGATGTTCTTGCCTAGCTCAAAATATAATACCATTAAATATTTGAGTAATTTTACATCTTTGATAACCAAATAAGCATGTTAATCATGAAATACACGTATTGTCACAGCTTCCCTTGGCTTACTTTTCAATTTGTGAGCTCCTTGTATCTATTTGTGTCAGTTGGGAATTATGTTATAAACCTCAACAGGATTTGGCAGCTGAATCATCCTAACTTATTCTTTCTTTCAGTGCCAAACTGAAAGGGTATATTAAAAGGGCCAGATACATAAATCCCTCCTATAAATGTGCAAGGGGAGACACAATGAGAAGCCAGTGGCATTTTAGAGATATTACAGTCTATTGTAAATATGTATTTTAGAGTTGTTTAAAGTATGGATTACGTGAATGTCTTGGTAAGGACTGAAAAAAAGCGTTGTGCAGAGAAGGCTATCTAAATAGGTTCTCCTAAAAACCTGAATTTAGGGAGTTTTAAATACATGTAACATTTTTAGGACTATTGTATATTTAATAATGTTAGAGTATTGGGAAGCATAAACATTAAAGTCTGCAAAATATGAATTACTATTACATTTATTTTAAAAATCTCTGTATTGTATAACAGACTTGAGGATTTTATAGGATATGCAAAATTTTGATAATATTGTTGGCACTTTGGGGTGCTTATTTTGGCATTAATTGTGCAAATACTTAAGAGCATAAGCAATTTTAGTTGTTATTACTAGTCATGCCAGCTTTAGTGGTTGGCTCACCTGAGTAGGGCTACATTGTTTTACAGATGAGAGCTCAAAAGAATGATTGAACAAAAACCAGAGCTCAGAAATATGACTCCCCCACTCTACACAAAAGTTCAGGGTGATTACTAAATCTTTGTTATGTTTGAAAAAAAATTAATTGCAAGACTAAGTAAAAATAATTGGTCAAGATACAAAATGCATACATTTAGTCCCGGGTGAGTGAGCAAAGTTTAATTTAGCTGATGAAGCAGAACTATAAATGCAATTCATAGAACTATTTCCTAACCACTGAGCTTTGAATTTTTGGATTTCCTACAAGAGGAATTTATCCTGTGCTGTCATTCCTTACTCATGGTTGTTTACAAGTTCTTTAGATGACGTTGTGACACCCACCCACCTCAGTTTCACTTCTGTGTTAAATCAGCACTTTCAACAAGTTATTTTAGGGAAAATGTGGCATTTAATTGGGAAAGTAAAAGAAAGTGCAATTTGCTCTTGTGCATTTGTGCTGTAAGCCTATAACACAGTGCCACCTAGACATTATATAGAAGAAAAGCAGAAAACCGAATTTGCCTTGTGGAGTGCTTGGATCGCAATTCTGCAATGGAAGTGAAAGTAGATACAGCAGATTAACAGCTCATGTAGAAAAGTTCTGCATTACGCAGGTACCAGGGCTCTGGGACAGTACAGAAGAACATATATTGGACTACATTAGAAGAAAAAAAATCATTTTATTTCTATAGAGTGGGGAATGGGAGTGCTAGTATACTTCAAGCCACCATTCCCCACTTTATGAATAATTCTGAAAAATAGTTAAAAAATAGTTAAAAAAAATTGCCATGCCATTTGCCTACCAGGGATAGTCTGGTAGCTGTCCAAGGTAAAGTACTGTATAGTGGCTAGAGTGTTGGACTGGGATTTGAGAGATCAGGGTTCTAGTCCCCACTCATCCATGGAAGCTCACTGGGTGACTTTGGGCCACTCACAAACTCAGCCCAACCTACCTCACAGGGTTGTTGTTGTGAGGATAAAATGGAGAGGGGAGGATTATGTAGGCCACCTTGGGTTCCTTGGAGGAAAAAAAGGTGGGATCTAAATGCAATAAATAAATAAAATCTTTGGTGCCTTATAAAATTGTTTTACTGTATATTGTGAGTCTTTACCTTCTTTCTAGAATCTGTAGAAATTTCATATCTGCATCATGTCTTTAGTTCACATGCTCTCAAATACATGCACATGAGCACCAAAACTGCCATCTCATGTGCGCATATCTGGGATGTCGTCTGTATAGTACCATGTAGTGCACACTGCATTGCAGGATAATAATGTTTTTTTATAAAATATCTTAAAAGAATATATTAAGGCTACATCAGAGTAAATGAATAAAGCATGAAAGAGACCGAGTAAAGTCTATAGCAACATATAATATCAGGCAGGGGATTAAGCAGTGGTCTTTGGTATGAGTATAGTCGTGTTACAAGCAAGCTCCTTTTTCATTTATTTATTTGTAACATTTATATACTACATATATATTTTCAGCTGTTAAAGTACTGGTGGATGTGCAGTGCCAGAAATGCCATTGAGCACATACTGGGGTTGAGTACCTTGTATGATCTTAAGATGCCAACTAAAGTGACGATTTGGATATTAACACTGAGCTCATATTCAAAATAGAGATGTAGAAGGGCTAGAAATGATTCTCCTTCCATATGCACTAGCAGGTGCATTGGGAGAGGGCCTGGATAATGCACTCTGAGATCCTATTATAGTCAATTAGATACACATGTCCAGTAATACACGTAAGTCCAGTAATACACGTAAGTCCAGTAATACACATGCAGTGAATGTTGACAAATTCATATAATCTCTTATTCTTTTTGTGGGGGGATGGGGCACAAAGACCAAAGTATATATAAATTGTAATTAGTACTTTATCAGTGTATTAATGGTAGCTCCGTTAGAGTTTCTGAATTCTTCTGTTTCATATAGGGCTTGATTGGTCTTCCTAAACTGATTTCTTTAAAAAAAGCCAACCAACTTCAGCGAAGTCTTTGCAGCACAACTGTTAAAAACATTTTTAAAACATCAACTCTCAATGAACTAATCAGCATTTCATAGAAGTACAACAATGATGGCTTTGCTATTCAGATCAGTACAAGAAAACATACAATGACGGCTGCTTAATCCAATGGTGGAGCTGCAATGTGATTTGAAGTTTGAAAGGCGTGCAGTTAGCATGGTGACACTGTGTGTGACCCTGGCAGCTGTGTTCCATTTCTGTTTATTCCTTCAGCATCACTCGCTAACAATTGCCTTCTATTTTCAAACTGAGTACACACTCCTTTCATATTCTGTGGGCATGGCTAGACGAGGGGAATGGAGGGGGATGATCTCGCAATTTTATGATCATGAGATCGTCTCCCTTGTCTACACGCAGTGTGCGATGTCCCAGGAGGAAGAGGACACCACACCCACCATTTTGGATTTTTTTTAAAAAAACTCAATATGAGCACTTGAGCACTCCTTCGCAAAAGCAAGTCTTTTTTTAAAAAAAAAATCTCCCGCTCCCTCCCCCCCCCCCCCATGGGCACGGATCTCTTGAAAAGCTCCGTGCCTGAGTCTCTGCTCCTTGCAGTTACTTGTGAGGAGCCAGGACAAAACTGCGATGGTGGGCCTTATGTCCCGTGGTCTCGGGATCATCTTGAGACTGTGGGAAAAATCAGAAATAAAGGGTAGGGTGATATCTCAGGGCAAGGGAGGGATCATCCCTCCCTGTTCCTGGGATGCCCTGTGCGTCATGTGGACGCACAGGGATGATCCTGGGACGATCCCTGGGATATCGCCCCATCTAGACATGCCCTGTGTATAGCCCTGCGACTCCTGAAATAGGTTTGAGTGAGATTCCACCTGTCCTCTGCTTGGCATCAGACCTCTAAACTGCAAGTCAAGTCCTCTCAGGCATATATCAACATGTTATAAACTTTTATGGCAAATGCCCAGCAGGGCCTTCCTTAAGCAGTATCCAACGGTGACATTCCACAAAGCCAAATAATGTTAGTGGAACGCCGGCGAATCTTTCCATTGCACACGCAGTTGCCCATTATGCTTGCACAACCAGTTGTGTGAGGAGTTGCGCCACACGTTTCACAATGCATTGCATGATGGGTGCAAGTGGATGTGTAACTGGTTGCATAATAGGAAGGGGAATGCACAATGCATTGCATAAGAATTATGCAAAATCGCTTGCATAACCACTTTTGCGCAAACATAATTTTAGATTGATTCTTCCCATGTGCATAGTTCAGAAACTAATTCCTGCTAGCTCAGCTCATTTGCACTAACAGAACGACACAGTTGGATACTGTCCCCTTGTCTCTAGAGCCATTTGGAGAGTGATCACTACCTGGATTGGAGGCCACTCAGGCTCATGTAAGCTGTTTCTTTAAAAAGCACACACAGGGTATACAATACATGTAATTCAGGAATGGGAACCTTATTTCCCCCAAGGATCACATTCCTTTGGGGGCCACACACTTTTTTTTTCTTTTTCTTTTTTACTGAAAATGTAGGCACAGGAGCCTGATTCAAATCAGGACCCTAGTATGAAAGGTAGGGGTCTTTTAACATCTGGATTGGGCCCCTGTGCCTACTCTAGAGTAATAATGAAAAATGCTGTAGCTGCTAGATACAGATTTAGGGCACAAACCTAGGTGTCATGCCTTACCTCGAGGAAGATTCCTCTGATAAGGAAGAGGAGGGGGAAAGTCAGCAGCAAGAGCCAGGCAGGGACCTGGAAGCTTTGGCCGACAGTACTCTCCTGGGACCACTGGAAGAGCAGCCTGGCATTATTTTTGGGGGTGGGGGAAAGGAAAAGTATCAATGAAAAGTGGGTAATAGATCCTAAAACAGAATGTACACAGAAATGATTGCATCGTCAAGCACTTTAAGGCTATCAGTCTTGAGCTAGTATGTCTATAGTCATCTGTCTCAATCTCATATGCAGCTTAAGGCACGATAAGCTTATCTGGATTTGTCTATAGTACAAGCTATGTGGCGGAACTGCAGACTCTCTTTCAGCAGCAAAATTATCTATTAGTTTCAGAATGTGAAAGTTCATTATTCTGTGTGAGGAAACAGAAGAACATGTTTTAGTCACCGTCAGCCTGGTACATGTTTACTTCTTATCATCACTGCTACAAATGCAACATATTTTTCCCCACTGAAAATTTGCAGAGTTTTTCATTAATGATATCCCTCCGGGAAGACTTTTTTTTTGGAAACAGTTGGTACAGCTTTTACAACTTCTTAGCTATTCCACTTTCTTGTAGTTCTGTTCCTTATTTGGGATCTTTTCCAGACATCCTCTTGTATTACCGGGGCTCTGGTCTCACTTTATAATAATATTTATGTCCCCCATTTTTCTCAGTGTGTATGTGTGTGTATATTAAATTATGTGCAAACTGAGAATCACACTTCATGCATCTGATGAAGTAGTCTATAGCCAGGCCTCTCCCATCCTTGGGTCACCAAATGTTGTGGGGCTTGAACTCCCATCACTCCCAGCCAGTATGTCCAATGGTCATGGATGATGGGAGTTGCAATCCAACATGGAGCATGTTCAAAGGAGAGCAACGAGGATGATCAGGGGTCTGGAAACAAAGCCCTATGAAGAGAGACTGAAAGAACTGGGCATGTTTAGCCTGGAGAAGAGAAGATTGAGGGGAGACATGATAGCACTCTTCAAATACTTGAAAGGTTGTCACACAGAGGAGGGCCAGGATCTCTTCTCAATCCTCCCAGAGTGCAGGACATGGAATAATGGGCTCAAGTAACAGGAAGCCCTGGACATCAGGAAAAACTTCCTGACTGTTAGAGCAGTATGACTATGGAACCAGTTACCTAGGCAGGTTGTGGGCTCTCCCACACTAGAGGCCTTCAAGAAGCAGCTGGACAACCACCTGTTAGGTACGCTTTAAGGTGGATTCCTGAATTGGACTCGATGGCCTTATAGCCCTCTTCCAACTCTATGATCTGGGGACCCAAGGTTGGGAAAGGCTGCTTGAGCCCATGAAGGTTATGCTGCAATTAGTGCTGGCTCCTGTGTTTGAAGGTCCCTTGGACAAGATGCCCTCACTGCGTCCTTCCTTTAGGACTCACCTCTTACTTCTGTTCCTGTTCCCCATTCACTTGCCCTCTCCCTCTGGACAACTATGCAACCACCCAGATGGAGAGCACAAGACAAGTGAAGGATGCTGCTCTTTCTTAGTCTGGTCATTGCTTGAATACTCAAAGAGGCAGTGAGGACAAACAGGGCAAGGAGGTCCTAGAGGTAGATAATGGTTATGAGTCTCGGCAGTGTTTTTTGTCTGTGGTCGCCATTTTTATTTTCTTTTGCAGTATTACAGCTGTGTTTCCTTCCACTGCCCCTTCGGCATCATCTGAAGTGGAATCAGGACAAAGGCAAGAAAAAGAAGGGTAGATCAACCCGAAGCTTGTCTTTCCTTTTCATTCTAAGCAGGCATGATTAAGGAGGAACTAATTGAGGGTGGCAGAGCAGTCTACCCTACTCACTTCTGAAGTAGCAGAGAATGAAGTCTATAGAATGAAGTTTATGGGAATTTTTGTAATGAGGATTCTGAAATGGAGACAGGCTCAGAGGATTGCTGCATGAACCCTTGATCCACCTTTGATCCACCAGTCATCTAGAGGTGGAGACTCTTCCTTTCAAAAGCATTTCCCTCCTCTAGAAAAGTTAAAACTCCAGCCAAGGATTCCAAACTGTAACCTGTTCTAATAGTTCAGGCATTCTTGACTTTAATTTATTCTACGAAGGAGTGTAAATTAGCATGGTCAGAGAATCCAGTAAAATATGATTACCTGGTCAGACTCTTCTATGTTGGAAATATTTCTACCTAAAGTAACCCAGACCCTGGGTTTGGTTACCCCACATCCAAATTCAGCTCCTTACTCTGCAACTTGCAGCACAAGTACACACCAACTACCTTGAAGCAAGAGCTAGTATTACCTCTTGATGCTTCCTTTGAACAGATAATTGAGAATGAATGGGGAAAGCCAAGTAAATCATTCACAGTTAATAAATCTACTCCCAGACTTTTATCTACTTTCTAGGGAGAAGGCTACCATGTTTTTCTCCTCTAAGTATGTGCTAAAGTTGCTGTGTTAAAGGATGTTTTATCCCTATGGCTGTACATGTTCAGTCTAAGAATCTTACAGACTGTAAGATGCATTGAAAAGAAATTTTGAAATCTCAGCACTTAAGGCATCCATAACTACCTTCCCTATTTTGTCAGGGACCTTTCCTCCTAATTTGATCATTACATTTATATCCTGCCTTATGTCCCTTAGAATTTAGATCTTAGAACTCAAGTTCAGGCAGATAAGATCACTGCTATCATTAACAAAATTTCTCTAGTAGCTGCTTTCAGTGGTACTGTGAGCATAGATTCTGACTGGCTGGCAGTTTGTACCATGGCAGTATGAGTAGGAGAGATGGCTTTTTTAGCTCAGGCGTTGGAATGCTGATTCATCCATTTAGGGCAGGGGTGGACAACTTGTGAACCTGCAGATGTTTTTGCCTACAACTCCCATCAGTCCTAGCCAGCACAGCCAATGGTGTATGATAGAAGTTGTAAGCAAAAACATCTGGAGGGCCATATATTGCCCATCCCTGATCTAGGATTTACCTGGTAAGTTTGCCCTTTTTTTGGACTAGGAAGTGTTGATTGGACAATTTCTAGATAAGCATGTTTCTGATCTAGCAAGAAAGAAAATGAAATCTTCTGCCTGTGGTTTCCCCCAAAGCCTTTCTTTTGTTCGCAAGTAAATCTCAAGGGCAGAAGAGAGATTTCATTAGTCCTCAAATCAGCACTATAGTCAGCCCGAGATTCAGCCAAAGTGGGCTAAAGATCAGAAAGGAGAAACAAAGCAAGCTTTCTCTAGCAACTAGTGTAGCGGTCAGCCCTACAAAAGAAAGAGTGACTGATTCATGCCCGCCTCCCTCCCACAGAGCCTACTGTGAAGGAGGCTAGCCAGCTCTTCTTTGGAGTGGAAAAATACCTCTTCAAAAACAGTTGTGCATTAGACATCCTATCAGAAGGTTATCTCACCAAGTTCAAGTGCAACCCGAGAAGAGCTTTGTGATCTTTCCATTACTTTTTGCCAGAGCAAGGAGGCAGCTGGGCACTCAGGAGCTATTACAGTCCCAGGGTATAGAAGAGGCTCCAGATACTGAGCATAGTAGTAGTCACTTCATTTGTTGGGAGCTCCCCGAGAAGGACCTCTGAAGTTTATCTTTGGGTCCAGGCAGGTATATGTGGGAGGAGATGATCCTTCAGATAACCTGGCCCCAAGGCAGTTAGGATTTTGAATGTTGATATCAGCACTCTGAATCAGGTTCAGAAATGGACTGGAAGCCAGCGCAGCTGGAAAGGTACTGGCATAATATGGTGACATTGGCCAGTTCCCGTTAATCTTGCTACCCTATTTTGGACCATCTGAAGTTTCTAAACCATTTTCAAAGGTAGCTCCATATATAATTCATCGCAGTAATCCAGGTGAAAGGTTACCAGTGCATGGATGACTTTAGCTTGAGTACCTGTTCAGATAGGATCATAGTGGATATATCAGCCCAGGCTGATAAAGGTGATCAGTGCCACAGAGGCCACCTGTGCATCTAACTGGTTGCCCTTTATTGACAGAGAGACAGGGGGAGTGCAACCCTGTTAATTCTGCTCATTCTCTCATTGGCTTTTGATACCATCAACCATGGTATCCTCCTCGATCGGCTCCGTGGGATGGGCGTTGGAGGCACTGTGTTATGGTGTTTCTGGTCCTATTTGCAGGGTCATTTTCAGAGTAACATTCGATGAACTTTTCTCGGCCCCTTGGCGATTAAGCTATGGGGTACTGCAGGGCACTATCTTGTTGCCAATGTTGTTTAACATTTATATGAAGCCTTTGGGGGTGGTCATTAGGGGATTTGGAGTAAAATGCCATCAGTATGCTGATGACACACAGCTCTATCTACCTGTGAATCAGGAGAGGCTGTGCAAGTCCTAGATCAGTGCCTAAACTGGATGAGGGCCAATAAACTAAAGCTGAATTCTGGAAAGACAGAAGCCCTGTGGGTAAGTGGTTCCCGAGTTCAGGAAATAGGCGCATTGCCTGTTCTGGATGCGGTTGCACTCCTTCTGAAAGATCAGGTTTGTAGTTTGGGGTACTTCTAGATCCATCATTGTTGTTGGAAGCTCAAGCGGCTGTGGTGGCTCGGAGTGCCTTTTACCAGCTTTGACTGGCTCGCCAACTGTGGCCTCTTCTGGACAGGGATAGCTTGGCCACAGTGGTACGGGCATTAGTAAACTCAAGACTGGATTACTGCAATGCAGTCTATGTGGGGCTGCCCTTAAGACTGCTCTGGAAGCTGGAGCTAGTGCAGAATGCAGCAGCTCGGCTGTTGTCAGGAGTTGCCTATTTTCAACATAACTCCTTTGCTGAGGGAATTACAGTGGCTACGTATTGCTACAGGGCCAGGTTTAAGGTTTTGGTACTAGTGTACAAAGCCCTAAACAACTTGGGACCAGGATACCTGAGAGAACGCCTTCTCCTTTACCAACTTGCCTGATCACTGAGGTTGTTGTAGGGCATGCTCCTGGTGGCTCCACATGGCCCTATGGCCGTATTGGAATCTACCAGGAAAAGAGCCTTTAGTGTAATGGAACTCTCTGCCCCTGGAGGTCAGGCAGGTGCCAACACCTGCCTGACCTCCTGAAAACAGCTTCTTGTCGGAAGTTTCTTGTTTTCAGGAGCTTCCGACACCTCCTGAAAACAACTCTGTTTTGAGAAGCCTTCCTCAACTGACTAGCCACTGGTTTTTTGGTTCCTTTGTTTTTAAATTGAACAAGTTTAATTTGCTTTTTTAATCATCTATTACTGTTTATACCTATTTTCACCACTCAGGAATCTCTGTTAGATAATTAAGTGGTACATAAATATTGTAAATAAATAATAACTTAATAATGACAGTTCTAGTTCTAAGAGCACCCTAAAGCTATGAACCTGATCCTTTAGGGAGAATGCAATACGTTGAATATCATTCATCTGGGCAGAGGAACCACCCACTACAGTACCTACGTCTTGTCTGAATTGAGTCTCAGTTTATAGGCTCTCATCCAATCCATTACTGCACCCAAGCTCTGATTTAGAAAACCCTCTGCCTCATCTGGATTTTATGAAAAGGAGGAGAGCTGAGTGCATCTGCATATTGGTAACATATCTCCACATAACCTCCCTCCAGCGGTTTCATGTAGGTGTTGAACAATATGGAAAATAAATAGAGCTCTGTGGCATCCCATGGCAAAATTGCCAAGGGACAAAGCAATACCACCTTCTTGAATTGGCTGTTCAAGTAGGAGTGGAACCACTGCAGCGCAGTACTTCCAACTCCCAGCTGAGATAGCCTATCCAGAGGAATACCATGGTCGATGGTAACAAAAGCTACTGAGAGGTCCAAGAGGATCAACAGGGTCATATTCCCCCTGTCCCTCTCTCTGTGTAGGTCATAACACAGGGTGACCAAGGCTGTTTCCATTCCAAAATCAGGCCTGAAGCTTGTTTGAAATTGATCTAGCAAATCAGTTTCATTCAAGGGTGCCTGGAGTTGGCTGGCAAACACCTGCTCAAGCACCTTGCCCAGAAAAGGGATATTGGCTACTGGCCTATAGCTGTAACATCTTTCAGGTTCATATTAGGCTTTTTTCAGAAATAGGCTAATAGCTGTCTCCTTTAAAGTGATGCCAACTGTCTCTCAAGGAGGAGTTGATCACCTTCTGGACCCAGCCGGACATCCTTATTAATTGTAATAAGCCATGTAGGGCAAGGGTCAAGCACACAGATGGATGACTGGACTTGGCCAAGCACCCTGTCTGCATCCTCAGGCTTCAACTACTGAAACTTATCCAATAAAACTGAACCAGTCTGTGCTCTGGATATCTCTACAGATGGAGCTGCATTAACAGTAGTATCCAGGTCATGATGAATGCAGTCTTCAAAGTTTCATGCAAACTCATCACAGATCTTACCACATATTGGAAAACCTGTTCAGGTAGAAATTAAGAGTTTTGCCCCATTATTTTATTTCTGTGCTAGGAAAAATGTAATGTTGTGAATTTTATCAGGTGCTATTAATGGCAAGATTTATTAATTTGTTTTTAAGAATTTCTAGACTGCCCTTCATCCTGCTAGATTCCAGTGTACAAAAATAAAATATAATATAATATATTTATATTATATTTAAATATAATATTTCACATCCTTCTCCACATAATAATAAAATAAAGAGACTAATAAAAAAGTTGGCAACTCTAACAGGGAAGGGGGGAAAGTAGTGGATCCTCTTCCACTTCCAAAGTCTGCCGACTCATACTGATCAGAGTGGGAGATGAGTGGGCAGCTTTGTCAGGTTTTTCAGCCTGAGAAATATTTATTTCGGTTCCGATGGTGGTAGTGGTGATGAAATTAATCAGTTGGATTTTGCTAAGCCAGCTCCAGGCTGGCATAGCTGAGGGGTCCAATCATAGTGCCCCTTGGGGAATTGGAGTGGTTTAAGAATCAGTGGACTCAAATCCACCAGTACCCCACTCTTACCTCTTGTCCAAAAAATGCCCCATTTTGGAACTTTATGATAATGGTAGTTTTCCACCAATGAAGTTTTTCATGGGTGAAACTGGACCATTGGGATGGGTGGAGTTCTGCTCCATCAGTGCCAAGGTACCTTTGCCTCATTCTAACCCTATAGTCAGAAGATCTGAGTTAGGATCGCTTTATCCACTCTTACCATGTTATTTAGTATTGTCTCCTTTGTACATTCTGTTCTTGAGGTTTGGACATTGCTGATATTAAACAAACATGTTTTTGTTTTTGCGTTTTCATTATGGGCAAAAAGTTTACTTTTAGTATGAAGAGTAAAAAGAGAAGAAGGAGAAAAAGCGTTTGGCATTGACACTTCTGTGTCCCATTTGTTGATTTAGGAGAGCATGACCAATAGGAAACATTTTCAATTTCTTACTTATTGAATACATATTTTAGAAACCAGCACATCAAAATGTAATGTTACCTCAGCATGGGAAAAATATGAACACAATCCACTGGGAAGTTCTCTTATATAAGCCCAATTGAAAGGAATATGAACTAGCATCTTACAAGCATGGATTCAACACTGCTCAACAAAATAAACCAATAAACACAGAGGCCCAGAAGTGTAAAGTAATTAGATCTTTTCCCACTGACTACAACTATATTCTAACTTCTGCTTACTAAAGATTTGTGTTAGTGGTATTTCACTCTACTATCAGGAATCCATTAATTTTAGTGTGTTGTTCATCTGTAAAGTCAATTCAGTGATCAAAAAAGCCCTGCTGGTTTAAAAGACAAGAGTTAATACTATCCCATGTTGGCTTAAAATCTCTAAAGCCAGGAAATAGGAAGCTAAGGCTGATGTCTTAACAGACGTGCCCTGTGATCAGTGATGATGTTTTGCAATGTCACAAATTGTGCTTGCTTACTAGGTTAATTTTTTCTTAAATTTATTCCTTCTGTTTTCATAGATTGTTAGATGTCTTTTGTTCCATTGTCCGCTTATTAACAGAAGAGGATTCTTTGCGGGTGGATGTATTGGAAATTTGTTCTTGTTTGTAAATGCCAGTGTTCACTGTTGAATAATAGCTAAGAGCAGCTTGCTAATTATGCCACTGCATCACTAGCTGTCCTTGATCCTTGAGGCTACTACATAACTATTCAGACTTCCCTCCTTCTAAAATGTTTACTTAACATGTTTACCACTTTGGGATCAAACCCCTTGCATGATGTTCATCTCTGTAGTTACAATTATCCGTTTGGGCATGATATGCATTATTGTTTCAGAGTTATGTCTCATTTACAAGACAGCAATAAAAGTATGTTTAGAAATGGGATAATATATTTTATCGATAGAAGCTGGATAATTGCTATATATATTTTAATTAGCTTACTCTAGTTTGTGGACTGAATATTATTTACAATACTTTAATTCTGTTTGTAGTTTTAGTTTCATACATATGACTGCCTAGCTTTATGCTAATCCAGGCTATCACAATTTATGACTGTCTAAACTGAATGCACCCTACTAGTCATGTATGTGGCACACCCGGGGTTCAATAAATTTCCTGTTCTTGTTTCTGGTCTGGTAGTAGGAAAACACAAACCAGGGGAATTGTCAAGCTACATGGTCATAATATGCAACTTATGAGCTAAATTTAGAGCATTTCTGCATGAGGCTTTTATTGCACACTCATGACTGAGTCACTCATGGAAGTTTGCAGGTCCTTTACATGATATCATTAACCTTCAGAGCATCTTCTGCGCTTTTTGAGCTTTATTCCACTTTTTATAAGATCGGAGATAGAGCTATAAGAAAGGTTAATGTGAGATATCGGCAGTGTGAAATGTTGGTGTTGTGCTATAATTCAGCCACTGCATGGTGCTGCATAATAAAACAGAATATTGCCAAGAAAGGAAGTTTTCAATTCAATTCAAAGGAGCCCATCATAATCCTGCAAAGAAACCAGAAGCAGAAAAACCCTGTAAGGGTGCAGGATTTCAGCCTCCTGTAGTGAACTTCTTGGTTTGACGGGTCACAAACTTGAGCAGGCAACATGAATAAAAACTGTAAAAAATAGGTTGTTACATAGTAATGTGATTATTTTGATCTGCTCCAAGTTTGTTTTTAATTATGAAATAAAAACAAAAATTAGTACCATTAGTACCAAAGGTGGCCCAACTTCACAAGTACTCTACTTCTACTCTAAGCAGAAGTGGCAAATTTTAAGGGGTTCAAGGCTTAGTGAGAGGTAATGACTGCTTGTTGTAGATCTCAGTGGCACCAACACCAGAGAGAGATATCTAAAATGAGTGAGCAGGGGGAAATATCTATTGTGTAGAAGGCAGCCAGGCTGGAGGAGTCATGGAAAGAAAGGTGGGAATAAGGGGCAGAGAGGTTAGTCAGCTCTAGAAAGCAGCAGAAAGAAGTAAGGTTTGTCCTCTTCAGTGAAGAGAAAATGAAGCACATTGCAACCTACCTGTCCTGTTTTACAAAATGGTTGACACAAGGATGGGGACAGAATGAGTAAATAACCCAAGAAAGATCAAGGGAAAGAAGACCCACTATTGCATGGGGAGGATGATTAGATGAGAACAGTAGCACAATTGAGACCAGAAAGTATTAAGCTGTCTTGCTCTAAATATTATCATACACAGACACACCATTTACCTGTCTCTTATTCAGTATAGCCAAACCTGCATGGCTCTTTTCCAGATTTCTCTTTTTAGATCTCTCTGGATGTCAATATAGTCTTATTTCTTCCCCACCCCATTCAACAGGGACAGGCAACATGGTGCCCTCCAGATATTTCTGGACTACAACTGCCATCACTCCCAGGTAGTATGGCCAATGGTCAAGGATTATGGGAGTCATAATCCAAAACATCTGGAAAACACCATTGAAGATCTTGACTCTTTTTCTGTCTCTTGGAGTGCTATTTATTTATTTATTTATTTAAGAAAAGGGGGGATTTCCAAATCATGATAACTGTGTTGGGCAACCCATAACAAGTGGGGTGCTTTATGGCAAGTGGGGTGCTTCATGATAACTAATGTGGGTCCCTTGTCCATTTTATACTGTTTAATCCCCCCTTTTGATTCACAGTTTAGGTACACATTGACAATAATTTTTTGTGGTTTCATTTCCATTTTTTACATGTTAACACACATTCCTCACTCCTCGGTACTGGAATTGTAGTGAGATCAAGGTCATTAAAGAG
The DNA here is from genome assembly GCF_023053635.1 of Elgaria multicarinata webbii. Lineage (NCBI taxonomy): Eukaryota > Metazoa > Chordata > Lepidosauria > Squamata > Anguidae > Elgaria > Elgaria multicarinata. The sequence continues at coordinate 135,649,863 of NC_086171.1, forward strand.
TAGCTTCCCCCCCTTCACTCTTTATTGGCATGTTTATGGCCATAGAGAGGATTTTAATCCTCATTAGTGACTATATATGAGGGGGTTGTTTCAGATTCATTAATATCAAGTACATGGCTGCTACCCTTTACACATTCATCAGGCTCACTTGCTGGTGATGTTTAGGAAGCAACTGATGCTGCAGTCCAAAAACACTTTCCTGGGAGTAAGCCCACTAAACACACTGGCTTACTTCCAAGCAGGGTTGTTAAAAATCAATGATTTTTTAAAATATATATTTTAAAATTGAATTTCTTGGATTTAAAATGGATTTTTTAAAATTTAAATCAGATTTCAGAATTTTCTTAAAACACATGGTTAAAAAAAAACAGTATAAAGCTATCATCATTCAAAGAATAATTATATTCTTTGAACATGTTAACAGCAGTTTATGGAGATGAGAGATAACTTGATCAGTCCTATTCTGCCGTGCAGGTGGTATACAGAAGTGCATTCTCTCTCTCCCCCCCCCTCTCTCGGCCTTGCCTTTCTCTAAGTGCAAAGATAGAAAAGGTCAATGAATACAGAGTTTGGGGAGTAAATCTGAACAAGGAGAAGTCCAGATATAAATGTAAGAGATGGGGAAGGGATAGAATGTGAAACCAACAATGAACAGAACATATTTATGCAGTCCTGATTCCTGAGGAAACTTGTGCTGCAGGAGGAGGGAAATACCAAGCATGGTGGCAGCAAGCCATATTTTGTTTCTATACCTCCTGTGGTTAAAATTGCATATTTTTTTATTTTTTAAACAACTTTATATTTATCTAAAACCAAAAATAGTTAACCATTCAAAAATCCATGTTTGTTTTGTTAATGTTGTTTGTTTATTCTCCTGATTAGTCCAAACCCCCCCCCCCTCCCGCAGCAATCTTATTAATACAGTTTAGAAAACCTATTTGGTTGTGGTGATTCTGGCACATCATGACAAAAATATCATGATTAATTGAACAGTTGGAGCTGTGTCATCTCCTGACTGACTTCACAAGTTTATTCTGGTTTAGTACTAAAATGACCAAATTATCATCCTATGTTTTGATGAAAATCAATCTGAAAACAATTCAGAATAATTGCTTAGTGTGTACCTATCTTCTAATAAAACCTACATCTCTGAATATGTACTAAGGTTATATTAAACAATAATGTATGTCTACTAAAAATGAATGAATAATTAAATACTGATGAAGATGATTAAATAGAATCTTTCTCACCAGTGATTTAAACTGATTTAAAGCATTAAAACTGAGTCCTTCAGAGAAGCGATTTAAATCATTTGATTTAAATCAAATCAACGCTCCTCCCAAGTAAACAAACAGAAGGAATGTGCTAGAACTGCCCTTTTTCTTTAGCTTTTAAATGGAGTTTTGTGTGCCACTGAAGTGGATTTGTGAACTGCTTTTATCTTGTGGATAGTCTTTCAGGTAGCCTGATCCAAAATTGTATAGGGTTTTATAGGTCATAACCACCACTTTGAATTCTGCTCAGACACAGACCAGTAGCTAGAGAAGCTGATGTAACAAGTGAGTCACCTGATCCCTGAAAACAGCTCCAGTCAACAGTGTGGCTGCAGCTGAAGTTTCTGAACAGTTAAGGCAGCCCCCATAGCGTGCCTTACATTAGTCCAAACGGGATATAAATAAGGAAAGGTGTGACCATGGCCAGATGAGACACCTCTAGGAATTGGAGCATTTGGAAAACTACCCTTAGTGGGCAAATGCACTCCTGGCCACCACCGAGACCTGGGCATGCAGTTTGAAGGATTTTTTCTTCAATTGCAATTTTACTGAACATGTAACAGTGGGGTTATAAGAGTTTGTTGGAATAGCATAGAGAAAGAAGTTTTTTTTGGGGGGGGGGTTAAATGGATGTACAAGTGATGGGATAATGCTTTCATATTAAGGGGGCAAGTAGGCATACACACATAAAACACTGTATCAAGGGTTAGATGCTTTGGTTTAGATAAGGCCTGATGAAATAAGATTTGATATTGCTCAATCATTAGTCATAAGAACTTGTGACTTGTACCAACTGTATGTAGTCCCGTTAAAGGAACAAGGTAAACGGTCCAGAGTGATGGAAAGGTAAAGTTGTGGTTTAGGAAATTCCCGTGTCCGTAAGAACAGAGAACTAAACCAGACAGTTGACCACATGAAAAGCAGAAGTAATGTGCAGATTTGGGATAAACAAGTATGTCAGAAGGGATGGAACATTCTGGAAAGAGTACGATCTAAACTGATTTTTTTAAAGAATAAATTAATATGTATTAGGAGGGAGGTCTTTGATTTTGAGAAGGGTGTTTAAGGCTGAACACAGAGGAGAAAGTTGTCTTTCCTTTCCCTCAGGCATGACATCCAGGATGTTGCTTTGACTCTAGCATGTAGGCCTCAGTGACTCCTTGGTTTTGCCTGGGAGAAATGGAAGTCCCTCTGCGGAGAAGAACTCCTTTGCAGAGTCAGTATGAGTGATGACAGATACTCTTCTTTCTTTTCTCAAACTATCAAGACCTTAGCTGACTTTTCAGCACTGGCTTGAGCCTAGATGCTAGGCTGAAGACCATGGTCTTTCTTGAGAAGGGGGAAGAGTCCAACACCGGTATTGTCATTGGGATAGTGTTTGTCTTAGCAAAGATCTTGCTCTCCAGAAATCTGCCAGACTTGTGAGTATATTCTTTTAACTTGCTTTGCTGAATGGAGGTCCGTGTGCCTGTTTAACTTTCTTAAATTGTTTTAATAAATGTTTTAAAGCTACAACAGTTTTATTGAGTTTGTCAGTCTGAGTGAAGTCAATCATTCTGATAGTTATCTCTAGAGGTTTCATGTACTGTTGTGGGGAGCATTCTTGATGGGCATTGATGAAACCTATTGCAGGAATATCTACTTCAAGGCATCCTAGGTTTAGTACCTTTCAAGTCTTCAGGGGGAGTGTAACCCATCCAACCCAGGTTGAATCCCTGTTCCGTAATCTGCCTTTTGACTGACCAGAAGCACCTCTGTCTTGTCTGGATTAAGCTTCAATTTGTTTGCCATGCGATTACCAATATCAGGCACCAATTTAGAACCCAAACAGCTTCCCTGGGTATATGTGGAACGGTCCAGCATAGATGGTCCACTAAGGTGATGAAAGCAGTCAATGGTCTTAGCTAGACCTAAGATTTATCCCGGGATCATCCCAGGGTCATCCCTGCCTGCTCCCGAGATATCCCGTGTGTCATTTACATGAACAGGAATGACCCCGGGATATAGCCTGAGGCTATATTGAAATAAATCTAGATAAACTTTTTTTTATCCAGAAATCCCTGTAGCTGAGAAGCCATCACACACTCCAGTACCTTGCCTAAGGATGGAATATTGGAGACCAGCTAGAAATTATTTTTAATTTCTAGCTGGGATTCTAGTGGGATTCAGGGAGAGGAGGTGTTTTTTTTAAAGAATTGGCTTATCTGGATAGTGTGGGAGAGTTAAATGTGTCTAAGGGTGCAATCCTATGTATGTTTAGTCAAGAAAAAGGCCTACAACTCCCAGCATGCCCCAGCCAGCATGCCCTTGAATTGCTTTTCTAGCTCCTAGTTATGTCTAAGCTCCCCTGCTCCCCACCTTTCTACTATTTGCCTCCAAAACTTTTCTGCTTTTATTAAACATGTAACTACAGTTACATGTGCACCTTCTTTCTTTATAAAAATGTATGGATGATCAAGAACAAGACACTTGTAGCTGAATATGAATTCATTATGCTTCTTGCTCTTGTAATCACTCCTTGCATGGTAATCAATCTTCACTTACATCTGGAAGTGCTCCGTTTGCTGTGCAGTCACTCCTGAAGTGCAAAGGCACATAACCACCTACATCTGTTAACACAAAGTTCTGTTCCTTCTTGTTGCTCTGCTGTCCATCCCAAAGGTAGTAAGTCTTTTTTTAAAAAAAGCAATTACACAGGCTATATGAAATGGAACACACATACACCACAGCTTTCTCTGGCTAGATACTATGCCAGAAACAAAAAAGATAAATCTGTTAGTTGAAGGTTATTTGGCCAATAAAATAAATCTAGCTGTATTGATTACAATAATGTAAATTGCATTGAGTTAGAACTATTAAAACACTTAAGTCCTGAAGCAGAGTGATTAGTTGGCCTGTGATGTTATTGGCAAAATGTGTTACAGAAAGCAAGATTACTGTTCTGTGCTTTTAGGGCTGGTTTCTTGGTTTTTCCACCTGTTTAGTGTTGTGTCCTGGCAGAGTCCATAGAAATATAATTTACAGGGAAATGCACTGGTGATTTTTAGATATGGTCATATTTTGGAACTTTATTGTTGTTTTGAGGGCACATAGTGTAGCCACACTGATGATGCTAATCAGATGGGGCCTCGTCTATGTCTGAATGGGAGACTGCCTGAGAACTACATATACTATGCCTGAAATTTTATCATGGGAGAAAGGAGAGATATACGTTTAATAAAAAATAATGATTTAAAAACCCAGTTTGTGTGATTGGTTATGCTGAGCTCTGAATCTTGGCACAAGTTCTACTTCCAAAGGGGCAGCTGTTGCAGATAAAACCAATATTGAGACCTGTAGCATCTTGAAGACTAAAACAAAATATTATGCCATAATAATGTTGGTTTTTGCACAAATGTTGCTTTGGGACAAGTGTTTCAGAATGAATGGCATGCAGATGCTGCATTATCAAGGAGGTTGGGGGAGGTGTAAAGTGTCCGATTATCTTCTTTTTAAAGGATGAATAGAAAAGGCAAGAGTAAATAGGCCCCAGATCTCTTAGAATAACCTTCTTACAGGTTTCTGAAGCATGATTACCCTGGGAAAAGAACTCTTTAAATTATTACAGAGATATTTGTGTTCAGAGGTGTTCAGCTGTGTTCAGGTATTGAATCCCTTGTGGTTGTTCTCCCTGAACCATGCCACTTTAACGTCAGAACACTTCCTATGTAGAATATTCTTGAAATATAGCTTCCTCTTCTGACTTTAGTGTATTAGACTAAGAATGTTCTTAATGTGACAGAAATCTGGGGGCTATCTTAATGCTGTCTTTCCCCCCGGGTGGCTCCTACTCTGCGCTGTGTCAGTTAGATGATGCAGATGTAGATTCAAAGCCACACTAGGGCAAAGAGGCGAAGATGCATGACTGAAAAGTCGGGAACTTACCCTGACTTTTCCAACCAGAGCGAGGTCAGCCCAGCTCTTCCAGCTCTCTGGCATCACTTGGAGCCACTCTGGGGGCATTCCTGGGTGGAAGGTGACTTCCTGTTGGATGATGATGATGATGATGATTTCTTACCCACCTCTCCATTTTGATTGAGGCGGGGAACAACAGTAAATATAAAATACAGTACATCAAACTGAATTAAGAACATTGTTAAAACATCCTAAAAACGTTCTAAAATTCCCCTGGATAGGCCTGCTGGAAGAGATCAGTCTTGATAGCTTTCTTGAATGCTACTAGACTGTCAAGTTGACAAGTCTCCTCCAGCAGGCCATTCCACAGTCTGGGAGCAGCAGAAGAGAAGGTCCTTTGGGTAATACCCATCAGCCTAACTTTGACTTGCTGAAGTAGATTCCTCCTAGAGGACCTGAGTGTGCGGGGCGGATTGTATGGGAGAAGGCGATCCCTCAGGTTGCTAGAAGCCACAGGAAGGGGCGGGCTCATTGAGCCTAATGGCCGCCAGAAAGCTTGCACTGCCTCCCCTCTTTAGAACAGCTTCCTGCCACCGCACACGAGGGATAGCATGGGGTTTGGTGACAGAGCAGTGCCAACCCGGTGCCATGAAGAAATCCCCAATGGTTGAAGCTCTTAACTATGCTAAAGAACGTTACATTTCTTTCAAAATTTCTTCTTAATTTTAATAGTTTAGGGAAGGTGATGGAATGTGTATTTGGACAATCGCACAGTGCCATTTCAGCATTTTTATTAAAATAATTTCCAGGATCTTTGTAACTGAATGAGATGTTTTCACTCACAAGGCAAATTCTTTTCAGCTCAGGAGCGCACAGTCCTCCAGCTAGTAGAATTCCTTGCATAGAATAATGGTATAAAATAGGGGAGAGGATATCTTCACTGTCACACAGTCTTGCTCTTGCTAAATCTGGTGGCTCACAAAATACTAATTTTGTGTAGTCCTAATGATGCTTTTGAGTCATTGAGGTTCAAGAGATATTTTAAGTGTCTTAAGTTCATTCTTATGCAATAAATGCATTTGGTAATAACTGAAAACCTAGAATGTTGTTGTTCTGGCTCTTACTATATGGAATTACTTGTACTGGATGGTACTGTAAAACTAATTGGTTTTTCAGTTCTTACCATTCTCCCTGACAGGATTTTTCTGACGTGTTTGGTATGTTAGAAAAGCAGCTGACTAACAAATAATGTAGCAATAATACTGCATTTATTTTGGACCTATCCAACAGAATGATAAATAGCCTCTGTACTGTAGTGTTGTTGTAGCTGACAAAGACCAGTGAACTATATCTCTGAATACCCCCTTCTGTTGGTTTCAATACAATGTGATATCTGTGCTAGTATCTAGACAGCAAGAATGAAGATAATAAATGTTATGTCTCTCTGGCCAGCATACTTGAATTCTTGTAATGTTTATCCCAGTGTGAAAGTATGAAATGAGATTTGTGAAAATCTCATGGTATTCTATAGAGGATGGTATTCCTTCTAAGTCCCTTTAATTCTGGTGTTTGGAAATTACTCAACACCAGTGTGAAGAAAAGAGTTATTATTCTAAAGCAAGGGATGACTTGCAGTTCAATCCTCTGTGGTCTGTGTGAGACCTCGGGAGAAAAAAATCTAAGTGGGGATTTCCTCCCTCCTGGCCACTGCAGAAACTTTAAAAAGTGGGTGAGGAGAGAAAGAAATGGAGAGGATTTGCAAACCAATGGAAATTGGAATCTCTTCTCCTTGTCCCAAGTTAAGTCACCTGGTAAAAACCATAATTCAGATGCTGTAGCAGCTTGTGCATGGGAGAATGGGGGGCAGGGGAAATGTAAGAATTCTTCCAGCAGGCTTAGGGTCACATGTGAGTGTGGTGCTTGGTCAGAAGCGTCGTTTTAAAGTCTAGGTGTCCATAGTCTCTGAAAGACAGAAGAAAGCACGGTGGAGCAGCCAGGCACTGAATACAGAGAGTGGACATCTGGTTCCCTTTGTCTTATCAAGTGCACAGAATGAAAGAGCCTCTTTGGAGTTAGAAGTATTTCTAATTTTAATTTTAAAGAAACATATTTGATCTCTTGCCAGAAATACCTACATGTACATGTGGTACTTGGTATTTTCATTTAGTATTTTATTTATTTCAATAGGGATATGGATTTGCTCTCTTATTAAGATACAGGTATCCTCAATTATATGATGTGGATAATTAGTCTGAGGCCTTAGCTAGACCTAAGGTTTATACTGGGGTCATCCCTGCCTGCTACCGGGATATCCTGTGTGTCATTTACATGAACAGGGATGACCCTGGGATGATCCCGGGATAAACCTTAGGTTTAGCTAATACCTGAGAGTGCAATCTCAGCTGCCCACATTACAGCACTAATGAAATGCATTCTGAGGAGGGCTCTTGTCCAAGGTAGCTTATACTACCATAAATGTGTTAGTGTTTAAAGTGCCTCAAGACCCTTCGTTGTTCTTGGTTACCAACGTGCAGTGTACGTCTGTGCAGTATCCATGCACGGAAAGCAGTACTGTGGATTTGCCCAGTATCTCAAGGTTGTGGAACAATCCATTATCTGAAGACTGAAGTGCAGTGTATATTTTCTTCTTAACAAAATCCTGCTTTTTGTATTACTGTGGAAAATGCTTATACGGATAGCAGAGACATTGGTAGGTATTTCCCTCAAAATAACTTGAGATGTGTCATCTGTATATCTGCGTAACAACTTGCCTATGATAATAAAATACGGATATGCACATGGGATTTAGATGAGGCAAGATTTTAGTACATATTGTGTCCTCACTGTGTGCCAGTCTCTTGTAGTTTGCAATCTGTGACCGAATTATAGAAGCGGTAGCTGGAATTTTCTGCAAATCATTTCTGGAAATGCACGAAATGCCTTTTAATAGATTGAAAACGTCTTAGAAACACCTATACATTCCTATTCTGTAAACACTTCCTCATAAGTAAATTTCTTTAAAAAGAGCATAAAAAACCTTACTAATGTTGCAGCCTACTGTTTCCGATAATGGCCAGCTAGCAACTTCTGGAGAGCCAGCAAGTGTGACATGAAGTCAACTTCTCTTGTTGTTTGTTGTTCATAGACTAATAGAATAGTATAGTTGGAAGGGGCCTATAAGACCATCGAGTCCAACCCTCTGCTCAATGTAGGAATCCACCCTAAAGCATACCTGACAGGTGGTTGTCCAGCTGCCTCTTGAATGCTTCAGAGATGCTTCCTTTAAATATGGAACTTCCACTGATCTGTCTTTCATGAATTTTTGCAATTGTTTTTAAAACCCATCTAAGGCCTTAGCTAGACCTAAGGTTTATCCCGCGATCGTCCCTGCCTGCTCCCGGGATATCCTGTGTGTCGTTTACATGAACAGGGATGACTCCGGGACAATCCTGGGATAAACCTTAGGTAGGGTGACCATATGAAAAGGAGGACAGGGCTCCTGTATCTTTAACAGTTTCATAGAAAAAGGAATTTCAGCAAGTGTCATTTGTATATTTGACATTTGACAGACTTGACCTTGGGGAAGCTGGGGGTGGCGACAGCCGACAGAAAGCTCTGGCGTGGGCTGGTCCATGAAGTCACGAAGAGTCGGAAACGATTGAACGAATAAACAACAACAAACATTTGTATATATGGAGAATCTGCTGAAATTCCATCTTTATCCCAATAGTTAAAGGTGCAGGAGCTATACTAGAGTGACCAGATTTAAAAGAGGGCAGGGCACCTGCAGCTTTAACTGTTGTGACGAAGAGGAAATTTCACCAAGTTCCCCATATATACAAATGACAACTGCTGAAATTCCCTTTTCAATAGAACTGTTAAAGGTACAGGAACCCTGTCCTTTTCATATGGTCACCCTACCTTAGGTCTAGCTAAGGCCTTAGCTAGTGGTTATTATCACTATTGGCAGCAAATTCCATAAATTAACTGTGTTGCGTTAAGAGGTTCTTCCTTTTGCCTCAATCTACTGCCTTTCAATTTTTTTTGGTATCTCTGAGTTTTATGAGAGAGGGGAGAAAATTCTTACCCTCTCCACTATGTGTGTGTGTGTGTGTGTGTGTTGTATTGTATCATCCCACCACATGTTGTCTTTTGTCTTAACCAAAAAGCCTTGCTTGCTTGCTTTGTAGTAAAGATGCTCAAAAACCTTGATCAGCTTTGGGGCAACCAAAATTGAACATGATTGTAGAATTGTACATATTCTGAATGCATAATTGTACATATTCCAAATTCAGAATATAAATTCAGCATTGTGATACTTGGTATTTTATTTTCAGTCCCTATCCTAATAAATACCCACCATGGAATTAACCTTTTTCATGAAAATCTCTAGAGATGCGAAAGCCTGGGGAAAAACTATTTTCTCTCCACTTTCTCCCAGAGGATGACTTTTCAGTTTTTCCAATGAAAAAAAAATGGAAATTTTGAGGAACACCTCCTATGAAATATTTTCTCTTTTGGAATGAATAAAATGCTTTTTAATACAAGGTTTTACTCAATCAAAATGTGTAGCATGAAGACTTTTGTGAAAGACTCAGAAGTTGTTAATCTTTCTGAAATTCAGGTTCAGAGTGGGTGGTACACCAGCATCCTCAATCTGTCTCATTGGCCCAATGCCAGATCTGCTCAGTCTGGAGGGGCTTCCTCATGAGCAAGATAGTATTCTTATGGGCTACAGTGGCTCCCACCCCCACCCCTCTAACCTGGGTTGATGCTGCACCAAATGCTCAGTTGAGAAGAACTGGCTCTGATCAATTCCACCTATCTTGCTCATCATATTTTGGTGATGCATGCCAGATTGGCTCCCTCATCCATAATCAAATCATGGATGAGTGAGGTCTTATTGCAAACAGGTCTGGCATTAAGCAGCAACAGTACCAGGCAAGAGGGGCCAGTAGGTATGCCACCAGCTGAATCTAGCATTATCATTAGGCAGAGTGATGCAGCTGCCTCAAACAGCGGATGTGAGGAGGGTTGTTGCAGTGCAGAGCTGGATGTGCACCGTGCAGCCTGGGTTGCACACCCTAAGCTATTCTGTTGCCATCGGGTACAGTAGCGGCAGCTAGAGTTGAAGTAAGATCTGTTCAGCTTCCGTCCAGGGAATAGGGAGGATCGGTGGCATCTTGGCTCTTGCTTCAGGCAGCATAAGGTCTTGAGTCAGCCTTGCCACCAGTTGCCTGTAAATTAAGAAAATGCTGAGAAGATGAGATGGCCTGCACCTGTCTACACCCTCTGGACTGCCAATTCCTCTTTCTATTGATTGCATGCCATCCCTGTCCTGTAATCGCCCTGACCTGTAAATGCAACCCCCCCCAAAAAAAGATGAGAACTAATAAACACAGCAGGAAATAACAGTAATACTAACCTAAGTTACTGTTTAGAAAATGCCTTCTTTTGGAATGGAATGGGAGAGCCTGTATGCATAACACACAACATTCAGCAACGGCTATTAACATTTACAATCACGCTCCAAAATTGCAGTTTTGGTAATAACGTATTACTTTGCCATGAAGTGGTTTCATCATCAGTCCTCTGGAAGTAACATTTTCAGAATGGTTAATATCATCTCCTCTGCTTCAACGCCTGCCAGTGCCTCTCCAGCTGGGGACAGCAACCCCCACCAGCAGCTCATGCAGCACATGATCCAGCTACTGGCCGGCACCAACTCTCAATCGCAGAGCCCAGGATTACCATTTCTGCAGCAGCTTCAGCAGCTCAATGCCATGGGGTTTATCAACTGGGAGGCCAACCTCCAGGTGCTCATTGCCATGGGTGGAGACGTCAATGCTGCCACTGAAAGACTGTTGGGATCCCAGCCCTCCTAATGCTGTGCACCCATCTGAGCCTCCACGTGAGATCCGCATATCAGGACCGATCAAGGGGACTGCTGTTTTCATACACACCTGAAAATAAGGAGTTATAATATTAAAGATACCCTCCATAGAAGAGGCACAAATATTAAAAATGATAAGAGGATTATTATTCTCTTATTATTATTCCATTCCTTTTAATTCTTTCAGCCTTTTTCACTCTGTCATTTTAAGATCAAGAATATTTTATGCTGGTTTTGTCTCTGTGCCGTTTTTAACTGCTTTGTTAGATGTCCTGGAAAATAATTAGTTGAGAAGCATTGTCACAACATCTGGACTTGCTTGGGACAGCTCAGCATCACAGAGCTCCATATCCTTTCCCCTGGTTCCCCAAATAACGAATGCCGCTCATGATACTCTTCTGAAACATGAGCAAGCATCAAATTTTCTCTTTTCAGGTGGCCGCAGAAGAAAAGGGGATTAGTTCCATATACCAGTCCACTGGATAATACTGAGCTAAAAGCTGTCAAGAATTCTAATAAACAGTTTTGAGTAACTAAAAAACTCTGCTGGTCGTGGCATCCATTTAGAAATATGACCTTCTAAGGCCTAGCTTTGCTGCTGGCTTTGCTGCTAAGACCCTGGGCAAGCCATCTGTCTGTGGTTTTGTTTAAAGTTCTTAGAGATGAGGAAAATAATGCTCTGTTCTCTCACAAAGGTGCTTTTAAGAGTGTTTGTAAAGTTCTTGGATCAAATGCGCAGTATACATGCCAAGTATAACAGCTTTATAAGATGCATCATCTATTAACCTTAAGGTGCTGTTCATTGTTTCTGTATGATACAAGCTAACAGGACAATTATGGGGACATAATTTGGGGGTGAAAGGTCACCTCAGCCACCAAGGGGTTTTGCAGTATCTGAAAGTGTAGTGCATGATAATGCTAATATGTTTCTGGCTTGTTGACAGAGTTAAGAGTTGAAGTGAAGATTTCTGCTATTGGTTGTGAAAAGGTTGTTCTTTCCTTCTCTCAGTAAATACTTCAAAGCAGTGTGTTGGTAAAACTCTCACATATTAAAGGGTTTACTAATTAGCGTTTTCTCAAATATAGGTTAAGCAATTCTAAACAAATGGTGGCTCAGTACAGACATCATACCAAGCCATGGTTAAGAAAGCTTAACTATTGTTTATAATGATGTCTGAATTGGGAAACATGTTTTATTACTTGGCTTGCAAACTAGACTGAGAAACCATGCATTTGTAAACTATGGTTTCGGTAATTATGTCTGAATTGTCGACCCATAGTTAAAGCAATTGATCTACCTGCTCAGCATATGTCTCTGTACCTAGAGACATATGCTGAGCAGGTAGCTCCAAACGATGGTTTTCCAATTGCCTGCATTTTTGGAAGCTTAAAACTTGGTTTTGGTTCCAAACAATGGCTGGCACAAGCAAGTATTCTCATATGTAGTGAATTTGCTGAAAATGTAATTGACATAGAGGAAATGTTTAGATGTGGATAGAGTCCTGTAACAAGAGATTATGAAAATAATATTTTTATATAAAAATAATATTAAAGCTTGTCAAGATTCATATCTGTGAATAATATTGTAAACATAGAACTCTGTATAGAATGTAGCCATTTTCTTTGTACCGTGAAATAGGTTAAGCCACAATCAGATCTTAGCTATTCCCTAAGTCCCCTGCTCTGCATTTGCTGACAGAAACGTTATCTTTCAGCATACCACATACTACATTTATGTTCTGGGCAATTCTTTTTTAAAGAGTTGGACATATGGACAAACCTGCTGTTGTTGTTAGCCACAAGCTAACTCCTGTCAATTTCCCCACACTGCTCCTTTAAAACACGCCATAGATGCCAGAATTTCCACTATATAACAAGATGATTACTGTGTTACTCTCTCAAACTTGGCTTGCTTCAAGTTGAGTTTCTGCAAGATATCTTAGGCCTTAGCTAGACCTACCTGATAATCCAGGATGGAAGAGGGAAGATCTTGTGTTTCGATTAACGCGAGATCCCTCCTTTGTTTACACGTGAGGCGTGACGATCTCAGGAAGAGACGCATCGTGCCTACCATTTTTTATTTTTAAAAGAGAAGCAGCGCAAGAACGCTCGTGTGCTTAAGATAGGTCTTTTTAAAATTTAGCTTAATTTCCCCGCTCCCCTCCTCCTTCCCCGATGGGTGTAGCGCTCCTGAGGAGCGCTATGCCCTGTGTGTGAACCCTTTGAGGAATCGTGTGGAGCTGGGTCAAACCGCGGCAATGGGCACACGTTCCGCGGTCTTGGTCAGCCCGAGACCCCGGAAAAAGCAGGCCCAAAGAGGAAGGCTCTATCCTGGGGCAAGGGAGGGATGTTCCCTCCCTGATCCCGGGATCCCCTGTGTGTCATGTGGATGCACAGGGACGATCCCAGGGTTCACCCCGGGATAAAGCCTGGTCTAGCTAAGGCCACGGTTTCTGTGTTGCATGGAGATGTATCCAAAGTTCTTTGCAAACTGCCTTAATTCTTGATAATCATGGTATAATGGCAACTGAATAAGTACACCCAGTGCTGTATGTTTTCAGCCAAATGGTAAGTATAGTGCTTTTTCTGCAACAGCAGAAGAACTTGACAGGGGAAATGTATTGTAACATCTCTCCAGTTTGAAAAGATACAGGCTGTGAAGATTTAATGGATAATAGACTCATGTTTTAATTAAAGATTTGAAATCTTTAATTAAAATCCATTGCTGAAGAAAGGTTCTTCTATACCCTAATCATGGAAGGAATTGAATAGATATGTACCTTCAGTGCATAGCCCATAGGAAAGGAAAGGAAAGGAACCTCTTGTGCAAGCACTGAGTCATTACTGACTCTTGGAGGGACACCAGCTTTCCCTGACATTTTCTTGGCAGGCCTTATAGCGGGGTGGTTTGCCGTTGCCTTCCCCGGCCGTTACTCCCTTTCCCCCAGCTAATTGGGTACTCATTTTACCGACCTCGGGAGGATGGAACACCCTGCTCATTTAGGTATCTTATAAATTGCTTTTATTGTTAAAATTAATTGTGAATTGTTTGTATCTTTTGCTCTAAAGGCATTTACACTTGACTAAAAATTTACAGTAATTAGGCTGCATTATTTAATGGATTAATTGGTTAGATTAATTGATGAAAACACTTAATCAACTATACAGGGGCTCTTTGTTAATTGAACAGCAGACTTACAAAACAGGACAAGCACCATCTTATAAGATGCAGTCCTCATTTTTTCACAAAGGACGGAATATGTCCTCTAAGATAATACCTGGTATTATACATTCTAACAAAGAAAGCATGCTTTGAGCTTCTGAAACATTGTTTTTACTCATATGCAAACTAACACTGATATTAATTGGCCAAGACTTATTTAATTGGCTGAGTGCCCTAACAATAATATGTACTTCTATATAGGATACTCAGTAGTAAGTACATTGCTAGTAAATCTCTAGGTGCTATAATTCAACCTTCCCCAATTTGGTGCTTTCAAGGTATGTTAAGTTTACGTGCATAAACTTGTAAAGGGGAAGTTTTTCAGCATCCAGATCTGGCTCCATTCGTTGGTGAAAGGTACAGGTTCTTTGAAAAACAGAAGTAGAGAGAAACTAGACAGTTTTTATATTAACAAAGCTTGAGATAATTCGAGATAGTATGATTAGGTTAAAAATTAAATAGAAACAAATTGAGTAGCTTTACTTAGGAATTGGCAGGAATATACCCTCAGAGAATGAAGCCCCAGCTTCAGGTGGTATAAACTCCTCTCTTTCCAGTGTATGATCACACTGTTGCAACAGCTTGAGTTAAGAGTTTGTTAACTTACTTTTAATAGCCATACAAATAAACCCACACCTTAACTTACACAGGCTAGTGGTGTAGTTTACATACACATAGGGTGACCATATGAAAAGGAGGACAGGGCTCCTGTATCTTTAACAGATAAAGGGAATTTCAGCAGGTGTCATTTGTATGCATGCAGCACCTGGGGAAATTCCCTCTTCATCACAACAGTTAAAGCTGCAGGAGCCCTGCCCTCTTTTGTAATCTGGCCACTCTAGTATAACTCTCTTGTTAAGAAAGTGGGAGTAGACAGACCTCTTCAAATTCTTGCATCCTTTGACTTCCAAGCGGAGGTAATGCTTGACAGAATTGTGTAAAATTTAATACACTATAAACTAAATTGGGACTGCAGCTTGGCAACTATATGTTGGGAAATAAATAGAAGATCTAATAAAAAGTGGCTGAAAACCATAGCAAATTCCATTGAGAGCTGTATAATATGGCTCACCAGTAGGTTTGGAAACTTTGTAGGTTGCACCTGAATGCACAAGGAAAAAATAGAAATTTTAAAGTCTTACCTGTCATAGAGGAATAGTTTTCCTCCCAATAGGAAAGTAAATAATGATGCTCTTGTGGCTACAAATGAAGAGATGGAAGCTGTACAGATTTTATATATGCAATCATTGTATTGAATCAATAGATTTGTTTGCATCCAGAAGATTCATCTTACTTCTTTGGCTGATTCATTCTGTGGATATTGTCCTAACAGGCACACTGTGGGGAATTTAATTGGGCTTCTTTTATCTAAAAAGTGACCCATTCTTTCATTAATTAAATAAATATAAATGAGAGTTGTGAAGACTCAGGAGAGATAATTAGTATGTCCTACAGACCTACACCTTCATCTTGCTTTATTTGTTATTTTGTACATCATAATGACTTTATAAGAACTCTCCTCAAGCATTGTAACCCTTGCAATTTAACATGCTTATCAGAAATCTCTTAGATGTATTACTTTTATCTCCCTTGTAGCATTGGAAACTTGATGAACTTCTCAACAAATAACCAACCCATTTACGACCTTTCATGTTCAAGTTCTTTTTCACTGACATTGATCCACCGACCTATCAGATTTTTAAGACATTCGATTGTAGTTTCATGTCTGTTTCCCATGTGAGTTTGATAATACCTCTGCCTTCTGCATGAGTTCAGGCTTGTAAGGAAAGGGTACAATGTAGCCATGTTGGATTCTGGGAACTTTTCAGAGATGGTGTGTGTATGTATGTATGAGGGAGAGACTGAAATCGAGAAAGATCTGCTACTCAGTGTTTAGTAATTCCACCCAACTGTTGATAAGTCAATTGTTGTGGAAGGCTTTTTCTTTGATTTGTGTACACATCAAAGAAGCCCTTCCCCCTTCCTGATGTTTTGTGTCTTAGAGGGGAGAGGGAAGCTGACTTAGTCAGTACCTGTCTCATCAAGGACCTGGGCCGGATCTACACTATTGCTTTAAAGCGCTTTATAACAGTTTTATAGCGCTTTAAAGCGCTTTATAACTGTTATAAAGCGCTTTAAAGCAGTAGTGTAGATCCGGCCCTGGATAGCATTGAAAGAGGAGTTCTTTAAGGAGTATCTCTTTCTTTGCTGCTGCTCAGCTGTTTCCTGAACAGCTTGGAGAAATTGTGCTGCTCAGCTGTTCAGGAAACAAGCTGAGCAGCAGCCTAGAGAGAGCTGATCTGGAAGTTCCCAAAGAGTTCTTCTCCATGTACTGAGGAAGGAGCTCCCCTTTCTCAGTGCATGGAGAATAAACACAGCCAGCTTTTGATCCAGGAAGAGACAATCTCTGCCTGGATCTCCTTGTCACTTGGATTCTCTCTTCCTTGTGTCCAGATGGTGTCTCATGAATGGTGTCTGCATGTATGAATATGAATGAGGTGTGTATATGTGTGTGTGTGTGTGAGAGAGAGGGGTGGTGGTGGTGGTGAGAGTGAGTGGCCCTGCCCAATGCCAGCTCCTACCCACTGTAGTTTTGTCCCTTGTTCACTTTGGGCTCTGGCCCTGCCCACTGCTGGCATGTGGCCCATGACAGATTTCCACAGAGGCAATGCAGCCCTTGGGCTGAAGAAATATCCCTACCCTGCACTAAACCCAGATGGCACACAGTCTGCCCAGATGTACAAGCAAAGCATCTAGTGAAAGTTTCAGATGGAGATTGCATGTGCTGCACCTAGTTGCCCAACTGGAAATTTGGATTTGTTCTGAGTCTGTAGGATGAAGGATATATAAGGCTGTGTTCAGATGATTGTTTCTGTCGACCAACAGGAGCAGCTCCCCCTGTTGCAGCAATGATAATGGCTCAGATCCTGTTTTAGTAGCTTGACAATCATGAACTCATAATGAATGAGAGGGGGACTAGGGACTAGCAAATGGGCTCGTAATGCCACTTCTGACAGTGCTTTGATTCCAAATTAGGGGAGAATGAGAAGCGAGAATACAATTTTTTTACCACTTGAATAAGGAAGTCCAAGTTGCACAGTAATCATAAACAGTCTTGTTTTCAGTGTGTGTGTGTGTGTGTGCATGGAAAATATTTAAACAATAAATTTTACTTAGGGGCTTGCAGAAATATATAATATTGTACACTTTTAAATGGAAAGCGGGGAAACAGTCCCCTAAAAACAAAAACAAACAAAAACACATCCCAGGGTTCTTAGGTTCTTCCTACAGGCTGCACATTTCACTAATCTCATGGAATTCTTTATGAAAGAGACAAAAAGCTTTTGGTTCTTTGGCTGATTAGTGGGACCAGGCTCATGAAATTGCTACACAATGATCTGGTGTATAGACACCACTGCAATTGGCTTATGTGCTATGGAAATTCATTATACTCAGTTTTGACTGTGCAGATTTGGACTTGCTGAAATTGAATCAGACTGCAGTGTAGAAGGTTTTGTGAGCGTTCAGAATGTCATGGAGATGAGTCAAATCTACAGCCAGGAGTCTCATCTGATCTAATGCTGGATGATCAGAGTCAAAAGAATGTGATTGGCAGAATGTAGGGTGAGAGCAGAAACCAGGAATCAAGGAGGAACAGGGCTGGAGCATGTTCAGAACCGGGAACAAAGCAGGTGCCTGAAGGTCAGAGTAAGGAAGAAATGGGGGAGAAGAAGCAGAGTTCATTTACAGCAGCCTCCCCCACCCATCTCTGGAGGGCACTAGGTTGGGGAGGGCTGATTTACAGGGACTGACTACATCTAATTGTTACCTCTTGTATTTTGCAGGACAATCCTGTTTAACACTTTATGGGCCCTGTCCATTAAAAAGTCAGCAGGAAATACCAGTCAGCTGGGACACAGAAAACTTGTCCCTTCTCATTTCAGCCTGGTTAATTTTGATTGAGTGAAACATACCACTGTTATGGACAACATTATTCACTACAAGGAGTTTATTTTGTCTCTGGTATATACTAATACCATACTCAGATGATGGAGTACCTATTCATTTGGAAACTGAATGGAACCACTTACATATAAGATAGTGCTTGCTACTTACTTGCTTACTACTTACATATTCCCCAGGTACAGATAAGTATGTAAATTTGTAAATTAAAAGAAACACACACACACGCACACACCAAATAGACCAGTGAGAACTATTCATGCTCAGTAGTCTCCAGGAACAATGGAATGTTGAGACAGTTGGAAATGAAAACCTGGAGGTAGGATTGGTAGCTGCTACAATATAGGGACATAACAGGCATTGCTCTATCAAGCAGCTATGTCGTTTATAGGGATGTGCTCCGCTTCTCCTCAGACCGGAGAAGCAGGAGTGGATCGGGGGGCTTCGCCTCCACTTAAGGCGGAAGCGAAGAGGATTGGGGGAGCAGCGGAGCGGATCGAGGTGAAGGTGGATCCTTTGCCTCGATCCGGAGCTCCGCAAAAAAGGTAAGGAGGGTTTACTTGGCCCTGCCACTGTCGCTGCCGCCCATGCGGCGACAGTGGCAGAGCCAGGTAAGGGGGAGGGGGTCTTACCTGCATCCATCCGCGGTCCGGCGGCTGCTTCAACTGAGCCCAAGGACTCAAGCAGGAAGACTAGGCCGCAATTGAGGCCTTGGGCTCAGTTGAAGCAGCTGCGGGTCCGCAGATGGACACAGGTAAGGGAGAGGAGGGAGGGGGTTAACCTGGCCCTGCAGCTGCCCGTGCGGCGATGGCAGCAGAGCCAGGTAAGGGGGCAAGGGGGAGGGGGATCTTGCCTGCATCCATCCGCGGTCCCGCGGCTGCTTCAGTGGAGCCCGAGGACTCAAACAGGAAGACTAGGCCGTAACTGCGCCCTGGTCTTCCTGGTTGAGGCCTTGGGCTCAGTTGAAGCAGCCGCGGGTCCGCAGACGGACGCAGGTAAGGGAGAGGAGGGAGGGGGGTTTACCTGGCCCTGCTGCTGCCGCCGCCCGTGCAGCGACGGCAGCAGAGCCAGGTAAGGGGGCAAGGGGGAGGGGGATCTTGCCTGCATCCATCCGCGGTCCAACGGCTGCTTCAACTGAGCCCGAGGCCTCAAACAGGAAGATTAGGCCGCAACTGCGGCCTGGTCTTTCTGGTTGAGGCCTCGGGCTCAGTTGAAGCAGCCGCGGGTCTGCAGATGGACGCAGGTAAGGGAGAGGAGGGAGGGGGTTAACCTGGCCCTGCAGCCGCCCATGCGGCGACAGCGGCAGAGCCAGGTAAGTGTTAGGCCCTCTGAAGAGTTGTTGGGGATGGATTCAGAGGAGGAAGAAGCAGAACCTTTACAGGCAGAAGCTAGTGTCACGGCTGCTGAACTGGTGCCAGCTGGGAGTGGGGTCAACGCAAAGAATGAAGTGGAAGCAGAGCCAAGTACCAGCGAGCCGGTGATTAAACCAGCAGGGAGTTTAGCCAATTCAGACACAGCGGGAGAAGCAACAAACTTACCTGCACAGTTGTTTAGGCAGCATAGGGCAGAAAAGGAAGCCCGGTGCAGATCTCTGCGTATTTATACTAGACGCCAACTCAATAGGGAACACCTGTAGCTGCCAGGGAGGGGTATTTAGAGAGCTGGGAAGCAACAGGAACTTTGCCAGAGATTATCTGAGCATCCTGGCGAAGGCTCTTGATTCCTTTTTCGGATCGTGGTGACCCTGTATCCCGGTTGAACTTTGGACTGGCTTGGAATTCGTGACCTGCTCCTATCCCTGAACTTCTGGACTGTTTCGTGGACTCTCGCTACCTCTTGTAAGCCCTTGACTTTTGGAACGGAACTGGACTTTGCCTTATGTTTAAACGTCTTGTACTCTGACATTAAAGAGTTAACTGTGTTATTTCACAGCACAGATAAAGACGAACTTCATTGTTGGTTTGCTGAGTTTGTGGCCAAATTCTTGAGGTTTGTCTGGGCACCCTGCCCACATCTGTATCTCTGTCTAATTAGCTGGTCTGGCTGGCAGCTTTCCCGGACAGTAAGGGGGCAAGGGGGAGGGGGATCTTACCTGCATCCGTCCGGGGTCCTGCGGCTGCTTCAATGGAGCCCGAGGACTCAAACAGGAAGACTCGGCCTGGTCTTCCTGTTTGAGTCCTTGGGCTCCGTTTAAGCATCCACTGGTCCGTGGACAGATGCAGGTAAGGGGGAGGGGAGGGGTTTTACCTGGCCCTGCAGCCACTGCTGCTCGTGCGGCGACGGTGGCAGAGCCAGGTAAGGGGGAGGGGGCTCTTACCTGCGTCCATCACGGCCTGTCGCCACCTTCACTAGAGCCCGCGGCTCAACCAGGAAGTGTAGGCTGCACAACATTTGCTTTTTTAAAAAAATTTTTTTTATTTTAAAACACAAAATATACGTCTTACAAAAACAACAACACAACATACTACATACATTTAACTAAATGTTGAATACATATATATTGAGTAAATATTATCTATTACTTATCCTATCATACAATATACCATTCTTAACATATAAGTGCCCCCCCCCCACCTCGGGATCTATTCCTGCTTCCAAAATCTCATGCTTTCTTCCGCTGGCGGTTTCCCACTTCCTTTAGAAAACACAAATATTAGGAACTGTTTCCAAATTCCTTCAAAATCATTTGATTTAGCTATACCTCTTCTCCATTTAATATTACTTGTCAATTTATCATTAATAGCTATATCCCATACATCTTTATACCATTCTTCAATAGAATATTCCCCTTGAATCTTCCAGTTCCTAGCTACAATCAATCTCGCTGCAGTCAGCAAATTCGTTATCAGTTCCTTAATTTCCTTTTTACATTTAAAATCATCTTCAAATAGTGACAGCAATGCAACTTTTGGTGTTCGTTCTATCTTCATTTCCACAACAACATTTGCATGTCTCACTCTTTCTAATAGTGAACTCAAGTGATTCAGTGTCTTATCAGTTTGGAAGAGAAATGGGGCCACCAAAAAATAAAAATAGTAGTTTTTCCAAACTGTGGTGATTCCTGTAGTACACAGAAGTATAGAAGTTTATAAATTAAAAGAAAGCTTTTTTAAAACCCAAAATGGACTACAAGGAGATGTGTGCACTCAGGAAAGCTGATTTATGCTTTATCAAACTTTTTATCCACCTAGCTCAACAAGTGTCTGTCCTGATTGGCAGTTGTCTTCTTCATTCTCAGGCAAATGTATTTCACATCACCTGCTACCTGATCCTTTTAGCACAGCAGGGGAGGGCCTGAGCTGTGGGAAAGAGAAAAGATATAATTTATGCTATTCTGCACCCTCTTCCCTTGAGGCCTGTACAACACTACTGGTATCCTAAACAGGAACACTTTCTAAGGAGCTGGGAATAAATTGCAACATTTTGTGTCAAGTGCCTGATTTGTCTAGCTCAACACAAGGGAAACTGATTGAAATAGCTGCACTTATTAGAAGGGTGAGGCAGAGTCAAGTCCAGGTGTGAAGGAAGGCCATGCCTTTCAGGACCATGGACAGATCTATGTTGCCTATTACTCACTCAGAACTCTTGTCTCAGCAATGTGTAGAGGCCTTCTGAAGGCTGGCAGATCTGGGCCTGCTATTAACTTCACCCTCTCTGAGAAGTCTACTTTTTAAAGGATCAGTTCTGCAGCTACTGGTTCCTGTGGCATGGAGGTGATTAGGAAAGTATCAGAAAGGTGCTCTCTTAGTTCAAGGAGTCTGGTAAAGCCACGTCTTTCAGTTCATAAGGTCTTGTAGCATCAGTTGATGGGTTCTGGATTAACCATCTTCCCCCTCTGAGTCCTCCTCTGAGGCAGAGGAGGGATTGAGGCCAGAGAACATAACTGTCCTATTTGTACAATCCTATTGGTGACTGAATGAAAAATGACTGAAAACTACAAGTTTCCCCATTCAACTAGAAAGGTATCTCAAGGAACTGTCAGTGTCAAGACATAAATGTAATTTAAAATGGATATCATTTGACCTTGTCTCCTCTCTCAGCTTTCTTCCTCACTTTCTTGATCTCAGATATAACTGGCACCTGTGACAAAGATTAGAATGGTAGTGTTTTATCCATACTTAATACAATAGAAAATTAGTCCCAGTTTTGTTCATTTTAGAGTGTCTGAATTGCATTAATCTTCATATATTTTTTCTTTGTCCATTATTATATAGCTGTCATTCGCCTGTTTTGCAATTTATACCTATTTAGTTCTTAATTGCTTCTTGCAGATTTTACTTTAAGTTGTTATCAAGGACCAGCAAACTAGGACTGTTATGAGCCAGCATGGATCAAATGGGATAAATTTATCAAAATACAGAAATGTTTAGTAGAAAAATGAAGAAATATCAAGCAAAGCTAAAGTGAAATGTGATGGTGTAGGGAGGGGGGGAATGCAGATATGATTAAGAAAAACGCCTTAACGCTACAAGTACATGAGCCATGAAAGGTCAGTGAATGGAGAAGAGGCCCTTAATAACTGACAATAGTAATTTATTGAGCTACTATAGACATTGATTTGAGGGAAAAGTATTAAATGAGCCATTTGGTTCTGTGTTCACAAGAATGGGCATGTGATGGCTTTTTAAAAATTTGCCAAAGGAACAAAGAAAAAGGTGCTTATAGCAAACAAATGTATGACTACTATGTTTTAAGATGAGGGTTGAATCTTCTTGAGCCCAAGGGCCGAATTCAGTTTCAGGGAAGCCATCAGGGGCTGCATTCTAGTGGTGGCTGGAGCCAAAGGCAAAAGTGTTGAGGTCAAAATTACAAGAATACCAGCATATAGTAACTTAAAATTCTTATTGCTGGTAACGAAGCCTTAGGAGAGGCATTTCAACCTTTTAAAATGGGGAGGAGGAATGTAACTAAGCCAGGAAACCACCAAATGATTGTTGGTTGGGAAAGGGGATGAAGGTCAGGGGAATGGGGCATGATGTTCTGGGGTGCCTTGGATTTGACCCTCACTCCTATTTTAAGAGAAACCAAATTCTAGGGTCTGGTGGGAATGGTTTTAAATATTAAAAACCTATATTTTACAGCTATTTGAAGTGCTTTAGAGAAACAGAATACAGAGGAAACTAGGAGATAATAGAATTAATAGTTGAGGAAGTTTCTGTGGAATAGTTTGATTTTAGGTTTTTTTTAATTGCATTTACATTCTGCCTTTTTTCATCCAAGGAACCCAAGGTGGCATACATAATCTTCCTCTCCATTTTTATCCTCACAACAACAACCCTGTGAGGTAAGTTGGGCTGAGAGTCTATGACTGGCCCAAAGTCACCCAGTAGGTTTCCATGGCCAAGTGGGGACTAGAACCCAGATCTCCTGACTCCTAACCTAACACTTTAGCCACTATATACCACACTGATTTAGTGTTAACTGTTAGTGTCCCCAGTTATTTTTGAATAGTTTTCTTTGTTTCACACAACCTTTTGTCAGCCTGATATTGGTTCAAAAGGACATGTGAAATAGTTCTTATGGGCTATTTGCACTGAATCACAGGCTGTTCTGCAGATCATTGGTGGATAGAAGGTTGAACTTGACAGGCCACAGGTTTAAATTGTTGCTGACCTATAAAGCCCTCTTTTAATCCTCACAGCAATCTTGTGAGGTAGGAAAGAAAGACTAAGAATGGTGCCCTGAGGTCCTGGGAAGAAAGGGGGATAAAGTTGCAGTTCAGTTCAAAGGAATCTGCAGCAAGCTATGCACCTGGGTTATATGTGACCTTTTGAGTATCTCGTAGTCAAGCAAAATGTAGATTAACCAGAAACTACTACTGGCTCAAAACGTTATGTGATATGTGAATGTGTCTTCACTTAGAATGAAATGAGCTTTGCTTGTAATAGCCATTCAATGGGTTGGTGATTGAAAATAAAAAAGTTATCTTCTCCAGGTGACCTGGCATTTTAAAACTGGGAAATAAATCATACTTTTTTCTTCTTTTTTTCCAGGACACCAATGTGCCTCAGGTTACTAACATGTATGGGTATGTGGGTTAATAGAATGTATTTATGGACTAGTAACTTACATGGAGTTGTTTGCCTGCAAGGCAAGCATTAATAAATTTTGTTGAGTATTAGCAATAGCTAGAATGAAGGTAATGGGGAACTGCTAAAGGTCATAGAAAAGGATTGTCTCCATCCATTTTTCTTGATTTCTTTATCAAGAGTACTACAGAAAAATATCAGTTGTAAGTAGTATTAACATTGTGTTTTCTCAAAGCATAACAGATGCTTTCCAAGCAGATTTTGGGGTATGGCATGTTAAATTATTCTATAGGGAAGACAGTACAATATTCTATCCTTACTGAAAGGAAATTGCTTAAAAGGCATAGTTCATCTGTCTTTTAGATAATATATTTTTGATTTCTGGATCTTTTTCTGAATTTAAGAACTCCTGTAGGCTGTAGTGTGTTATGTAGTGTGTTTAACACACAACACCATGTTGTGTGTTAAATAACCTATAATGAGCCAGGACATGTCGGCTGAACCTAGTCAACATAGCACTGTTCCTTCTACCACATAGCTTAAACATTCCCCCCCATCTCAAATCTAATGGGTGGAAATGTACTCTACTTTTAAAGCCTTGCAGGCTAGTAAAGAAACAGCTACTAATCAATCAATCGATCATAGTTGATTGTGCCTTAGCAAATTGCCATTATACACAAAACACCTAAGTGAAATGAAAACAGAAAATAAAGGTGCAAGAGCATAAAAGTCATCTAACCCAGCCTGTTGTCCTATGGCCAGTATGACCAAGGAAAGAGGTGAATCCACATTTTGAAAATGGCTAAAAATATGTCTCATTTTAAGATGGTTTCCTCAGACCTTAGGAACCATTTAGTAGCGTGAGCTCTTTGAATGATGAGTTAAAGTTTTGTTTTTGTCTTCCCTATAGTGATCTTATTCAGATTTATACAGATAGATTGTGCCACAAACTTTACGGTATCTATCACCAATTATAATAGATATTTGAATGCACAATTCAGGTTCTTTGTTATAGCTGCTTAATATAGTTTGTTTAATTCAGTACAATTATATTAGGCCCAAACAGTCTTTATTTGTAATCAGTCAGTTAACTGAAAAATCTGCTGTTGTTTTCATCACACATTGAAATGAGATAGTTAGTTATTACAATCAGTATGTTTTTGCTTCAGTATGTAAGAATTTACAAATATGAATTACCTCATTAGCACCATAAAAATCTTGCTCAAATCAAATTAAGTTGGGAGAGGAAGGAAAGATTAACATGATTACCTCTGTGAAGAACAGTGTGGGAAGCAGAAAAAAGAAAGAAGTTTGAATTTGTCTTATTTGTAAGTATTCCATGATAACAGGGCTAACCTGAACTGGAAGTCTGAGGCATTTCATGAAAAAAATCACCCTCCCAACCCAAAATAACCCTCATGTTTGGGTGATTATTAGCATTGCCTCCACCCTCATTTGGCTGCATGATGATTTTGAGGTATCATCAGAAAATTTGACTGACTTTATAATGATTTGATGTCATCATGTTACCAGTATGATTTCTGATTGGCTTGCCTCAGAATTGCCTATCAATGCTAAAGCTACAAATCAGGTAAAAAGGTATCTGAACAGTGTGCAAAATCAAGTTTTTAAGCATAGGGTGGGTGGGTGTATTTTGTGTGCCTTTCACCTCCTGGAACCTTTCTTTTTATGCTGGCTGGGGAATGCTGGGAATTGTAGGACTTCTTTTTCTGTCAACATGCATAGGTATGTGCCTTTAACGTGTTAATATATATACAGAACGGTGAAAAACCCAAATATTTGGAAACTAAACAATGATGGTGTAATGCAAAATAAAATTAAAAAATAGAATACAACTGCTAGTAGTAAACAACTGAATTCTAATTTGGCACACATTGAAAGTATCAAAGGCTGGTAGTAGATAAAATATAAAGTACACAAATAGTTGGACTTCACCAAACAGTATAAATCTAAACGGACCTTTGCTGCCAACGGGATTAAAAATGACTGTACTTGGCTAGTAAATGCAGGTACAAATAAACCTCTGCTGTCTCTTAAATGCCATACATAAAACCAATCTGTGAAAAAACGTCCTCCAAATTTGCTGGCAAGCCAGAGGTGAAGAAAGTGAGGTTGTTTAGTTTTTCAAAGTCCACTGGTTTGGAGAACACAGTTAATCTTTGTAATAAATTATCTGTAAAGCAGAACGGTTCATACAATCATATATAGAGTATAATCAAGAGCTTCTAGAGTTGTAGATAAATTGGGCTGTAAACCAGTTTTCTACAATGTGGTATACCGTATTTCTTCGATTCTGAGACACACTTCCCCCCCATATAAACGTCTCTAAAAACGGGGTGCGTCTTAGAATCACAGGTGCATTTATTATTTCTTAGAATCAAAGCTTTTTTTCTGTTGGTGGTACTGAAATTAGTGTGCGTCTTACAATCGATGGCGTCTTAAAATCGAAGAAATACGGTACTCTAGATATTTTTGACTATAACTTTCAGCATTCCTGGCCTTTGGCCATGCTGTCTGGGGCTTATGGGAACTGGAGTCCAAAACATCTGGAGGGCATCCGGTTGGGGAAGGCTACAGTAAATTATCTTAACAATAAACTAATATTAAAAAGCTCAATAGGTTGCTGGTCTTTTGCCTTTTTCATGTAAACTTATACTTGGATAGCTCCACATAAATTTATTTGTTGCATTTCTTTCTGTTGCTACAGAGTTGAAATGCATTCAGGAGAATAGTCTATGTAAATCAGTCCTTTCTCTGGTTAAGTGACGTTTGGTTTTTGCTCTTCTTTTTCTTGGTGCTTTCTCCACTCCATATCTATGTAAAGTTTTAATCCTCAATATTATATTGCATTTATGGTAATAATGCAACTTCCTTGCAAACTGTATAAACAGTCCACCTGTGCTTTTCTTTCTGTTTCTGAAGCAGCAGCAGAGTCACTGGGGTTGTGGATGTGGAGAAATTTCCTGCTGGGAAGTGCTTGCAGTGTTTTTGCAAGTAGTTGATGATGGGGGTGGGGGGTATGGTGCTATATTGGAAGTTACAACACAAAGATGGTTTGGCAGCATTTTGTATTGATGACCAGCTTCTGTAGTTGTACAGATTTCGGATAATTCCGTGAGCTGATTCAAAGGTCTTGAATTCTGTAAATGTGCTAAAATATGTTGTGCTCTCTCAAGTGTTTAGGTTTTGTTGCCAACTATATAAGCCTTCAACCTCCAATCATTCATGTGCTAATGTTTCAATCCAAATTGCACAGAGCCAGTGATGAGTCAATTGTTTGTATGAGATTGGTTTGGCCAGGATGTATAGAATCTGCAGAGTTGGATGGAAAAGGATCTAGTTTCAATTAATTCCCCGTGCACACAGCTTATTTCAAGGAAGAGCAAGCCACTATTCTGCGGGTCCTTCATGTTCATGGCTTCATAAGTTTTTATTCTTAGCAGGTAATGAAATAGAGTTTTGACTCTTAATTGTTTGTATCAAATGGCAGCTTCCTCTGCGGTATAGGAAATCTTTCAGCTGTGCAGTTACTGTGAGCGATCTGTTCATTTGTAAAGTTAATTCTTGGCTGCAGCTGAAGAGTTGGGCCATTAAGTGCTGTTCAAGAGAAAGTGCTAAAAACGGCTTCACTTAACCTCTGTGTGATTTTCTGAATCTGGGAAAGCTGTGTGCCAGTTTATGGGCACACTGAAGAGCTCAGTAGTAGGCGAAGGGCATGATCTGTTCCCATTTTGAATCCCTTTGCAACATCTTACTTTTGTGGTAGCAATGAAAGTGTTGTTATCATCATCATCATCATCATCATCATCTTTATTTGTATCCCTCCTTTTGCCCAGTACTGCAGCCCTTTCTTGCAGGAGTCTGGCCTTGACACAGACTGCCTGTTTTCCTTCATAATGTTTGTGAAGGAGCAAGACTGATTAGCTGTACCAGACTTCGGCTTGCCATGAGAGTGAGGAAGGAGTATCTACCGTGGTGTTGTCATTTACTTTTCTTCCACTGACACAATGCACAAGGAAACAAGACATGAATAGTGGGTGGGATGAGTTGATGTTTCCATCTCTGGAAGAGGTTCTTTAACTTAGTTGAATAACTCTATTCATGAGGCACAGATTCAATAGTCGGGGGGAGGCACCAGAAAATGGTGGAATACTCCCGTTCAGAGATGATAGTGTTTAAATAAAAACATTGAAAATAGAAACAAATGGTTGGTGAAATAGGAACATAGTAAGCTGCTTTGTACTGATTGATCCATCTAGCCCAGTAATGTTGACACTGACTGGCAGTGTGTCTCCAGGGTTTCAGACAGGATTCTTCACTCGCCCAACCTGGAAAAGCCGGTAATTGAACCTGGGACATTCTGCATGCAAAACATGTGCTCTGTCACAATGAGCTATGGCTCCTCCCCTATAGCAGGGCTGCTATTTGCCACTCTAAGGGGAAAAGGTTGATTTAGTCTGCAAACTTTTGGGTGACCATATGAAAAGTAGGACAGGGCTCCTGTATCTTTAACAGTTGCATAGAAAATGGAATTTCAGGATGTGTCAATTATATATATTAGGGGTGTGGACTCTGCACCGGAAAGTTCTTGTGACCACAAACATCCGCAGAGCACTCAATCTTCCGGAGCGGAGATTGGACACTTATAAACCCATAGAATAATTTCATAGCTTCTAACGTCTCCGAAATTATTCGACCGTTTAGTGTGTGTGTGTGTGTGTGTGTGGTGTGTCTAACTGAAAATCTCCCAATAAGGAACATGGGGTGATGGGGTGGGGTAGTTTGGATAATTGATATTGACATCTGTGGTTAACCAATTAGGAATTGCCACAGCGCTATCTATGACCGTGTTCTCCTCCAAACGTAGTGTTTGTGGGAGGGAATGCTAATCATTTTTCCCACAGTGTCCTTCATTCCGCACTCATTGGGTTTTTTGGTCTGGCAGCGTTCATTTCAGTCAGAGAAAGATAGAGATAAAGAGAATAGTTAGAGAGAGAAAGAGTGCAAAGAAACTGTTTGCTTAGTGTTTGTTGCAAATTGAATTTATTTAGGAGAGAGAGGGGGGACCCTGTTTTTTGTTTGGCTGTCTTTAATGCTTTGTTCGTTTGAGCTGTTCCACCCCCAGCGTGTGTGCATCCAAAAATCTTAAATCCTTTAAAAAAGACTTTTCTTTGAACTGTTTCTTCAAATATTCTTTTAAGTCCATTCAAGACAGCTGAGTGTGTGTCTGTTCAGTTCTTTAACTTAAAAAACTGAAAAAAGAAGCCGTTTCAATTGATATGTGACTGTTGTTTGATTTCCTTCCCCCATTAAAAAATCTTCTTTGTGTGTTTTAGGGCTGTGCAGTGCACACAAGCAGTATGTAATTAATAAAGCACACTTTGATAACATTCCATGAGGTGTGGGAAGCACTGACTGCTGGTGGTGGTTCTGGTTGTGTGGAGAGAGGGGGAGTGCAGGGCTGGTTGGTTGTGTGTTTCTGCTTGGACTCATAGAAGTCAGCCACAGTGTGAATGTGCTGCTGGGCTGGCATTGTAAGTGAATAAGCTTCTACACCTGAGTCAGGCAGACTCTTTATTTCAGTTAATCTATTACTTCTATTGCCTGGCTGGGCTTCCAGTGCAGGGTGGGTGGGTTCCTTGTCATCGTCGTTGTCCTCCTCCAAACCATATAGCCTCCTATGGGGAAGCTGTTGCCTTGACTCGACTTGCCCCGATGTGCTTGACTGACAGTGGTGTGTGTGTGTGTGTGTGTGTGTGTGTGTGTGTGTGCCTCCTCCTCCTGCAAACCATCTGTCCTCTCTCTGAGAATGGGCAAGTTGTGTGCTCCTGTTGTGGCATTTATTAATTTATATTTACTTATTTATTATATATTTATTATTTATTATATATATTGCGCTAAGTGCTTCCCGCTGATTCATTTCCCTCTCCCTCACCATACAGATCAAGGCATGAGAGGTGCCTGAGAGGACATTTGAGTTAAAGAAAATCCCTACAAATCACTGCATGCAGGGATCTGTTCCAAACTTGGCATGCCTAAAGCCCTCTTTCAGAGCTGTCATGGTGCCAATTTTCATATGTTTATTTTTAAAAAATAAAGTAGCTGTAAGCATTTCTGTTAATTCCCATTGACGATAATGTAGTAGATACCTGAAAATGGAACAGTTCTTCAACGGGTAATTCAATGGAGCAGAGAGAGGGACCCATTCTGGAAATCAGGGCAGAGAATTGCCTCAACGAGGCTCCAACCTGAATTTTGGGGCAGAGAATAACCGCTCTGCACACCCCTAGTATATATGCAGCACCTGGTGAAATTCCCTCTTCACAACAGTTGCAGTCAAGAGGGCAGGGCTCCTGCAGCTTTAACTGTTGTGATGAAGAGGGAATTTCATGCATACCAATGACACCTGATAAAATTCCTTTTTCTATACTACTTTTAAAGATATGGGAGCCCTGTCCTCCTTTCCATATGGTCACCCTACTCCAGGGTTCCTCAGAAGGCCATGCCCCCTTCTTGCCTCCAGCCACCAATCATTTGTTGGTTTCCCAGCTTTTGTACTATTTTTCTGCACATTCTAAAATGTTGAAATGGGCCGTGTCTACACCAGCCGTTCATTACAGAATAATATCAAAGTGGTCTGTACCGGGCCACTGATCTCTCTGTGATCTCAGTTTCATCACTCAGTTATTCTGGGATTTCGCTGACTGGTTTTGTAATGGTTCCCCCCTTTCGCTACAATCCTGAAGTCTGCGGCCACTTTGCCCCCCACTTTGCAAGGTCGTTGCAGTTTGCCCTGAGTTCTGGGATCAGTGAACCTGTGAGGGGCGTGTGCATGGGTATCGGCGTGTTTCATCACTGGTGTGTCTTCTCCCCCCCCCAACACAAACATATATCTGCACAGCATTACATATTCAATGGATTCCTTATCCCCCCCATGTGTAGCTGTGCATTTGCATTCATGAGCGCATCTCTGATATGTCATAAAAAAAATCCCTGTAGCTGCGTAATCTGCCTACCCCTGCCCACTTCTCCTGATCCACATGAGGAAGCGTCATCGTGGGGCACACGTCTTCCCACAACAGTGCTCATGAAAATGTGGGAAACTTCACTTGCGCCAATCTCGCAAAAGGGCTGTAGGTGCAGATTAGGTCTTAGTTACTGACAGTGAGAGATTTAGGCAGTATTTAGGGGTTTTTGCCCTGCCCATCACTGGAATGTAGCCATTGAGAGCTTCTCCAAAATGAAAGCTCTCGGGCTAAAAGGCAATCTGCAACCCAGTTGTACACACTTATTCAGGTATGTCTGTTGGGCTTCCTTCTGAATAGAATACATGGAATTGTACTACTAGTGTTTCTGCACTAGAGTAGCATAGTGGAACACATTCCAACTTTAAAACCTTGCAATTATATTTACTCTAAAACAAAAAGGGTCACAAAAGTTGCATGCTGAAAGGAAAGTTCTGTCACCATTCTTCTCACAGGTGATATCCAGTAAGTCCCTGTATTACCCATTCAACCACACTCCACACAGAGTACCCATAGGCATGAATATGATTTCCATAGGAAAAAATGTCCTTTTCTCAGGTGCAATGTTTTTTGAAATTGGTGTTCAGAAATTATGATGCCAGAAGTGAAGACATTTGAACTCTCTGCGTTGGGATGACAACTGGGTGTTTAAGCCACAGTCAAGCCCAAGAGTTACGTGCACAAGCCCATTGATTTCAGTGTACTTAATTATGTTTAACTGTGTATTGGGTCATTGTGGTCTTTTTGCAATAAAAGCCGATATTCCAGAAAGGCCCTAGAAGGAAGCAAAGTTGAAGAAAGGGCCATGAGGACAAGAATAAGCTCACATCCAAATGAGATGTCTGTGATGAGCAAATGCACAGGCTACGCGTTAAGATTTCAATTTGTTAAGGCAGTTAAACACATGATTAACTTTAGGAATGTGCTTTGAGTGCTATTAACTCCTTGCTTGATGGTGATGAGTACACACTTGAGTACTTTCTTAAACGTATCGAGTGAGGCATTGACATTGACAGTTAATGAGCATAAAGAGAATGCTTTGATATGTGGGCTGAAGTAAGATTGCATAATGTGCCCAGCTTCTTAGTGTTTGACCTTTGGGACTTGTTTTTGGTGGTGTAAAGGACCTGTTCTGGGTGTCTGGTAGGAATATCTGGGCAGAATCCCGATGGGGTACTTATGCCCTTGCAGATTCCTCCCCCCCCCCAGTTCACTTCCATAAGCAGTGGGTGCCACCCTGCCAATACTGTTGCACAAGTAGGCCTTCTACTTACACAAGGGAGATTTAGCACTTTCTAGGGGAAGCCCCAAAAGGAACAGAAATGCTCATTTTTGGAAAGAAGCAGGTCGGCGGGCTCCCTTATGCGAGCTCCACCAACCTGCCGCTTTCCAGAAATGAGTGTTTCTGCTCATTTCAGGTTGCCCCTGGAAGTGCTAAATTGCCATCGTGCAAGCAGTGGGGGCCACTCATGCAATGGAATTGGTGGGATGTAAGAAATTTGGCAGGGCATAAGACAAATCAGCAGAGACGTAACTGCCCCCTTGGATTCTGTCCTGTTTTTATTTTTTTCCAGTAGTTCACTGGGTTGTGACACTAACTATCAAGCATGTAGTTTACTTTGAACAACTCTGACCATCCTTTCTGACAGTGCCACTTCCCAGATTTTGGGAAGCTAAGCTAGAAGTCTGGGTTTGCCATATTGGTCAGCCTACTCTTTGGATATGATTTCAGGGTACCAATGGCAGCCCCAGTTAAAATTGAGTTTAGGCTCTTTTTCCAAGCCATGCTAATAAAATCATTTTCAGAATATCCTGAAGCAAGGGAGATTTAGCACTTCCGTTTTGCAAGCTCCACCAACCTGCCTCTTTCCAGCAACGAGTGATCCTGCTCATTTCAGATAACTTTGAACTGCTAAAGAGCCATTGCACAAGCCGTGGGGCTGCTTGTGCAGTGCATACAGTAGGGGCAGAAACACCTTGTTGAATTCTGCCCCCTGTTTTGGTTCCCCTGATGCAATATTGTTATGGCAGTTTTATATAATTCATTATTGTGCATTAAAAATAGTAGTACGTAAGGCTGCAAGACCACACTTTGGAAATCCTGATTCTACCTTTAAAAGTTCCAAGGCAGTGAGGGGGGAAAATAGAGCTGTTGCACCTCACACCTTGCTCTTCTGCTGGTACCTTTGTCTGCAGTCCTCTCCAACTGTCTCTAGCAAGAACTCTACTTTTTGCCCTCAACCATCAGCTTGGTGGTAGAGTTTGAGATTCCTTACTATGTGACCAAACCTTGGGTGAAGAACCTCCTCTTATTGATATAGAATCAACCTTCCTAAACAATTGTTCAGTTTAACCATCATTATTACTTTTTTTATTTAAAAAATATTGAAAAGGTAAAGTACAATGAGTACCTGTTGCACGTTGCTCTTTCACTGCAAGCAACTAAGATTGAAGATTATGATTTTGCATAACAGAAATTTCATTAAAGTAATGAATATTGTTACTTGACTATTATAAACCTACACAGTGTGTTCTGTTCCATTAGGATTCTGGAAATGTTGTACTCCCCCGCCCCAAATGTATATTAGTTTTCTTTTCTATAGCTGTCATACTTTTTGTAAGGAAATTAACACTGGTTGATCTTCGAGCTTCCTCTAGAGTTTGTAAAAATTGCTCTGCATTAATTTGTTTTTGTATTTTTGCTTATTACAGTACTTTAGGGGTCCACACATTTTATTTTGCCAGGATTCCTGATGATCACACATTCATTGACTCTCTTAACCCCTCATTTCTTATATAAAATAGAACATCTCAGTGACTGTTCTGTCACTTCTTGTTTCCATGGAGACTCTCTTTGAATGTAGTTATAATTAGCATGCTGCAGCCACAGTAGATTGTCCTTTGAAAAGAAAATCCTCAGAAAGATGTGTTATACTGTCAATTTCAGAACACTTAAACAGAAGCAATTTCTATGAACTATGAGGTCAAGCTAATAAAATGTGTTCCAAGGCATAGCAGTTTGGCTGAAGCATTAAATAAACCACTGCTGAGATGTCTGCCACACGTGTAAACATACTGCAAATGTTACATTAGGTACTTTAGCTATGTGCATTCATTGTATTCTTATGCAACTCATTCTGGTCTGAACTAAATGCAAATAAATGTGTTTGCATATGCTCACTTGTAAGTCACAAGTCTGGAGTTGTGAAAATCCATATTCTGCCATCTTGCAGATAGGCAAGGGATATAATCATAATTAGTATGGAACTGTTAGTTCAAAAGGAAAAAAAAACAGCACTGTCTACTAAGATCTGTTATGTTGTGCTCCGATTGACACACACATGTGAACTTGCATTTAACCAGAACATGTATATATAGGATCTCTAAACTTTGTCAATGAGCACCACTGAGAATAGAGACCTTATTTAGTAGAT
Source organism: Elgaria multicarinata webbii (assembly GCF_023053635.1). Lineage (NCBI taxonomy): Eukaryota > Metazoa > Chordata > Lepidosauria > Squamata > Anguidae > Elgaria > Elgaria multicarinata. The sequence goes on from NC_086171.1 coordinate 135,684,619, forward strand.
TCAAGGATCTGGAGATGAGTTTAAAAATAATTGTATTAGAATCAAAGTATGGAAGATTAAACAGTTTATTTTATGTATTTAATGAGAACCTGCATTTGCAAAGTTAAGAGTTCAATACTATACATTTTTAGACAGAAAAAACCCTATAACTTCCAGTATCCTCCACCCAGCATGGCTGGCTCGGAAATGCCAAAGTTGTCAGACTTTGTGAGCTCCGGCTATTGGGTGGTATAGAAATGTAATAAATAAATAAATAAATAATAAATAAACATGCATAGGATGGCATCTGAAAAGAAGTATAGACTTTGGGGGGGCGGAGCTTGGCAGCCTGAGCGATGGCGGGTTTCTTCTGAGGCTCTGAACGGCGCTTGCCGGAAAAGGCAATTATCTCTCTTTTAATGGGCATAAATCTTTGAGCAACTGACAGAAAATGATTATAAAACCAACAGGAGCCGGGAAAGTGGAGAGATTTGGAGAAGGGAGGTGAGATGAACTATGATTAATGCAATGTCTGTCTAAACGGCAACTCTATGAAAAGTGAAAGTAAACGCTGACTGACGCAGTTTAAAAAGAAGGAATTTATGTTTGCTGGACATTGATCTGTGATATAACCTCTCATCTTTATCTCACATGGGAACGATTGGAATGCTGGCTTTCTAAGGTTAAAGTGGTTGACTGGATTTATTGGCGTGGCGAGAAGGGGGGTGAAGGGGTGAAAAAAGCTGCATTTGGCATTCGGTGAGGGAGATGTGGGATGTGAGAGACTTTGAGTGATTAAATCTGATCCCCTCTAGTGAATGCTGTTGTGAACTGGATTTTTCCCCCCTCCTCGTGAAGAAGGAGCTGTGAGTGCTATATAATAGAGAAGCCAGCATAAGTTGCTAAGGAAGAGAGTTGGACTCTAAGATTTATGCCCTACCCAGAAGGGACCCATGCCCAACGTTAAAAAAAAGATCAAAAGTTGGGAAAAGCTTAATAAACAAAAAAAGAAACCTTCAAATCATAATTTGGCTTACCTCTCCTTCCTGGGAAGTACAGCCCCTGGAGTTGAACAGGAAGAGGAAGATATAGACCCAGTCTCTTTGGATACAATACCAAACAAAGAAGGAAACATGGCAGAAGGGGGGAAAGAAAGTGGTAGTAACCCTCCCTCTTTAATGGAAATCAAGGCTATTATAGCAGAAAATAATATGATTATTTTTAAAAAAATGGATCAGCAAATGAGTGAATTCAGAAAACAAATGCGTACTATTATGGATAAAACGATGGAAAATTCGGATAAGATCAAAAAGATAGAGGCTAAAGTGGATCTGGACCAGAAGAAACAAGAGGCTTTCGAAAAATCAACTAATATACAATTTAAAGAATGGGAATTGCGTTTGATCGCCTTGGAAGATCAATCTCGTAGATCTTCGCTTCGAATAAAGCAGCTGAAGGAGATGCAAGGAGAAGATCTTAGAGAAATTATCGTGAACTGGTTCAAGGAGCTGACGCCTGACATTCCAATAGACGGATCGGATCTGGACCGAGTCCACCGTGTGGGGGGGAAAAACTACAAAGGGACTAGAGACATATTGGTGAAATTTGGCAACTATTACAAAAAAGAGCAAATTATGAAAGAATTGAGATCTAAGGTTCAGATACAGTGTAAAGGCAAACCAGTGCAAATTTACAATGATCTTTCTCAACGCACACTAAATTGGAGACGTAGTCTTAAACCAATAACGGAAACATTAATGAAGAATAAAATTCCTTATGCATGGGGTTACCCGGTTTTCTTAAGATTTACATATGGGAGGAGGGAATACAGAGTAACCTCATTGGATCAAGGTAAAGATTTGCTGAAGAGGCTGGGTCTGGATGGGGAAGCAGATGGGGCTGGAGTGGGTGGGGGAGGGAATGAGGCTGGGACATCTGGAGAGTAAGAGAATTGTTAATTATGTTGGAGATAATTGCAAATAAAAATGCTAATATAGAGACCTGCCGGCCAGGCACAGCACTGCCTCCCCCCTCCCCCTTTAAAGTAGATGGCTGGAGTATTAGACTCACGGGGATATGGGGGGGGGGATTAGAGTGGGGGGGTGGGGAGGGGGGGAAGGTAGGGGAGGAGGGATCGGGGTAGGAGGGTGTGGGTTTTATGTATGGAGTTTGTGTTTTTATGTAAGCAAGTTTGAATTGCTGAGCACAAGGGATCGGAAGAGATTTCAAAAGGGTGATTATGGATAAAAAGATAAAGGTATCAACACTCAATGCTAAAGGTTTAGGGGCAGTCGTGAAAAGGAAGAGAATAGAACAAATGCTAAATAAAGAGGGATCAGATATTATAATGATCCAAGAGACACACCAAGGCTCCGAGAATTCGAATATGATAAAATTAAAGTGGTTAGCCTATTATGAAAAATCATTAGGGACATCAAAAAAAAATGGAGTGGCCACTTTGATTTCAAAAAAAAGTGGGTTTATATTAGAAGAGGTAAAAAAGGATGATAAGGGTAGATATCTTATGTTAAAAGGTAAAATTGAGGGAAAGGTTTATACTTTGATTAATGTTTATGCCCCAAATGAGAGGCATAGAGAATTTTTTATAAAGCTGTTCAAAGAAATAGAAGAATTTAAGGAGGGGTGTGCATTATTAGCTGGGGATTTTAATATGGTTATGGATAATAAAAGGGACAGGTCAAATCCCACTAATGCTGAAAAGAGGAACAATATGACTATATTGAATAAATTAGTAAAAGAAAATGATTATTTAGATTCGTGGCGCTTACTTTACGGGAATAGGCCTGGATTTTCATACTTTTCCCCAGTTCATCATACATACTCCAGGATAGATTATATATTTGTTTCAAAAGACTTTGCAACGAGGATTTGTAAAATGGAAATGGGGGTAATAAAAGTAACTGATCATGCCTTGTTAAGTTTAGAATTTACAGTTAAGAAAGATTATAAAGAGGCATATAGATGGAAGTTGAACACAAAGATATTGAAATACAATAAAATAGTAGATAAAATTCGGAAGGAACTGTCGGAGGCATGGGAAATTAATGAAAAAGGAGGAACAGCTGGGTCAGTCATTTGGGACACCATGAAGGCTGTAGCAAGAGGAATCTGTATTAGAGAAACATGTAGTTTAAAAAGACAACAACGTGCAGAACAGGAAAAGTTAGAGATAGAAATTAAAAACTTGGAGGAAAGATATTGGCGAAGTAAAGATAAATATAAATTAGTGGAAATACAAGCTAAGAAGAAACAATTAGAAAACTTAAATATAGAAGAGATTCAAAAGAATTTAATGTATATGAAAAGGGAATATTTTGAAAACAGTGATAAGAACTCGAGGTTGCTTGCCAAGCTCACACAAAAAGAAAAAGGGAGGAATGGGATAGAAACGTTGAAAGATAGTCGAGGGAATTATTGTCATGCAATGAAAGCTAAAATAAAAATTTTTCAGGAATTTTATCAGGAATTGTACAAGGGTAAAGAAATTCAACAAGAAAAGGTGGAGGAGTATATTGGAAGGTTTATAAAGAAGGAAATAAAATCAGAATATAAGGAGTTAATGGAGTCAGTAATAACTCAAAGAGAAGTTGAAGAAGTTATTGATAAGTTAAAAGTGGGTAAATCACCAGGAGCAGATGGTTTGGGTCCAGAATATTATAAGGTCTTCAAAGATTGTTTAGTTCCAAAATTAATGGAACTTTATAATAGGATATTATCAGGAGAGAAGATACCTGAATCATGGGAACATTCAGTGATAATTCTGATCCCAAAACCAGATAAAGATTTGACTAATCCTGATTCTTATAGACCTATTTCTTTAATAAATCAGGATGCTAAAATTTTTACATCTATTATGGCCAAACGATTAAATAAATTTTTGGCAGAATATATAGGAGCAGATCAATGTGGGTTTGTGGTAGGAAGACATATGCATAATTTAGTGGGTAGAGTTTTAAATGTAATAAATGTAATAAAAAAAGCAAATATTAAGGCAGGTATTATGGCATTAGATATTTTTAAAGCTTTTGATTGTGTGAGCTGGCAGGCACTAAAGAGTATTATAGATAAATTGGGATTTGGAAATAAATTTAAAAATGTAATAGAACAGTTATATTCCCAAAATACGGCGGTAGTGGTGGTAAATGACGGACTTACTGAAAAGATACGACTAGCCAGAGGAACAAGACAAGGATGTCCGCTCTCGCCGGTCCTTTTTGTAATGGTTATGGAAGTTTTGGTGAAGGCACTAAGGGAGGATAAAGAATTAGAAGGAATTGGAGAGGTAAGGGAGATAAAGCTAAACATGTTTGCGGATGATACTTTATTGACCATTAAGAATCCATTAAGAAAATTAGAAAGAATTAAATATCAGTTGAGGGAATTTGAGGAAATTACAGGGTTAAAAATAAATTGGTCTAAATCAGAGATGATGTTGTTTAACTATACTAAGAAGGAAGAAAAGGATTGGGAATTTAAGGGGATGGAATTGAAAGTTAAGAATGAGATTAAATACTTGGGAATTAAAATTACAAAAAATCTAGAGAATTTAGAAAGGGAAAATTTAACGAGGTTAAAGAAGGAGGTACTAGAGAAATTGGAGAAATATAAAAGATTAAATTTATCTTGGTTTGGGAGAATAGCTTTGATAAAAATGAAGATATTAGCTAAAATTAATTTTGTATTTAGGATGCTACCTATAAAAATATCAGAAACCGAGATAAAAAGTTGGCAAAATATTATTAATAAATATTGTAATGGAGAAAAGAGAGCAAGAGTGAATAAAAATAATTGGTACCTAAGCCAAAAAAAGGGGGGAATGGGTCTCCCAAACATAAAATTATACTACGTAGCAAATAGATTAAGACATGTTGTAGAAGCAATTATGGGAGTAGGAGATTTATACTGGATGGAAGAAAAAATCATAAGTAAGGTAGAGATGAATCTGGAGAATGTTTTTTTTAAAGATGGAGGAAGAAAATGGGTTGGAAGTATAGATAATCCACTCCTGAGGACTCAATGGGAAATTTGGAGCAAATTTAAAGGGAAGCTGCTTCCGAGCAACTCTCCCTTAGCACCGATAATAATGTTAAAGAATTTCCCAGAGGATCTAAAGGGTAGATTATGTAAAATATTAAAAGAGAAAAATAAAATAAAATTAAAGGATTGGGTAAGAGATATTAAAACAAGAGAAGATATGGAAAATTTGTTAAAGGAGAAGAAACTATCTTGGCTAGAATATGGTCAATTAGAACAATGGAATAAAAAGTGGATTAAAGATAATAGAATGTGCAGAAAGATGACGAGGTTTGAAGAATTAGTAGTAAGTAAGGAGAAAGGAAAAGGAGGTAGTATAGTTTCAAAAGGATTAATGAGTGAAATATATAAAATATTGTTAGAGAAGGAGTTTAGAGAGAATACAGAGAAAGTGATTTGGGAATCAGATTTGAAGATACAAATAGGGCGACAGAGCTGGGAGGGACTATGGAAACAAAGAGTGTTGAGAAGTTTATCAGTAAGAATAAAGGAGAATTATTTTAAAATTTTATGGAGGTGGTACCTAACCCCGGTTAGATTGAACAAGATAAGTGATCAACATTCAGCAAATTGTTGGAGAGGATGTGGGGAAAAAGGAACGTATTTACATATGTGGTGGCAATGCAAATATGTACAAAGATTATGGAAGATGGTGTTCTCAGAAATTGAAGAAATAGTGGGAATGAAAATAGAACAAACACCAAAAATAGCATTGCTGTCACTATTTGAAGATATAAAGTGTGGAAAAGGAATTATAGAGCTGATATCGAGTTTGTTGGTTGCAGCACGATTGATGATAGCTAGGAACTGGAAGATCCAAGGGGAATATTCTATTGAGGAGTGGTATAAAGTAGTATGGGACATAGCCATTAATGATAAACTGACATGTAATATTAAGTGGAGAAAAGGCGTAACTAAAATAAATGAGTTCGAAGGAATTTGGAAACAGTTCCTAGTGTTCGTGTTTACTAAGGGAAATGGGAAACCACCATCAGAAGAAACGATTAGATTTTGGACTCAAGAATGATCCCGAGGTGGGGGGTGCACTTTTATGTTAAGAATGAAAATGTTGTAGTGTGATAAGGCATATGTAATAGTTTTTGATATTTGTACTCAACAATTATTCAATATGTATGAAGCAGATATTTGATGTATTTCTTTTTCTTATTGTGTTTGTTTCAATTATATTTTGGAAATGTTCATTTATGTTTATATAGTGTTGAAAATGAATAAAAATTATTATTAAAAAAAAGAAGTATAGACTTTAATGATCCTAGCATATATTGGAAAAGCAACAGAGAACTGTAGCAATTAGCTGTATACTATGGTAGAGAAGAAGGCATAGCATAGATGGACATAGGTGGAACTCAGACAGGCTTAAGTTGGTGGTTTTATAAATAAGGTGTTCCTGGCATGATATAGGGAAGGAGGCTGGGAAACAGTTTTACAGTTCAAATAGAGGATTGCTGAAAAGAAGGAAGAGGTTAGGTGGCAGAGAGAGAGGGAGAGGGAGAGAGAGAGAGATGTTCAAGGGAATGAATTGTGGTAAGAGAAGTAGTGTGGGTTAAGGAAGGGTTAAGGGTTAAGAGCTCATCCTAGGTGCTTAGACTTTGGCAAGGTCTTCATTCTCAAACAACCAAGAAGAAAGGATGCTTGGCTATACTCATTCTTGAACAGCCAATAAAAACCTCTTGGATTTAGCAAAAACATGGTTAAAAGATAAAGAAACTTAGCAAATATTAGGGAGAGGAAAAGGAGTCCCAGCCAAGTAAGGACCAGTTGAAGAACATATAGGAATTAGCAAAAGGAATATGCTAATCCTTAGTTTGAACAAGTTGAGATTGAAGTGCTGTAAACAAAATATCCTAGCAGTCCCAAAGAAAAGGAAAAAGGGGTTGAAAGGCAGCAACCTGCAATGTCTTAGAATTCCTTGGAGAAAAGGTTCCTAAAATATGGTGGCTTCTAGCCTTTGCCCCTGGTTCTGGGTTTAATTATTACAATAAAAACAATAGTTCTGTCTCCAGTTTGCTGGTTAGGTGCTGTTGGGAGTGAAGACTGATCCTGTGACTTTTTCCCATCTATGTATCAACCGTGGAAGGAGTTTATATTAATGTATAAGCAGCAGAATCCATTCCAGCCAGACCGTTCCTCCTTGTAAAAGTCATGCCGAGGATCAAGATTAACTTTTAGTAAGCAATATTTGGAAATGGTAGGGAGGTGTAGAAGATGAGGCATAGGAGAAGAAAACAATCAACGTAGCCATAAAGTGTTGAACACATGATGAGAACTGATGTTGTTAATGGACGGCTTCTCTTTGATGTTTTGAGACTAGACAGTGCTTCCTAATCCAGTTTCATGCTACCAGTTCTGTAACAGGGATGGGGTTGTTGGCAATAGGTGTTGGGCAAATTTGATAATTAGGCCTGGTTCACACTTAACAACCCTGGTGTTTTTTCCAAATCCTGGGTTGTCATGAATAAACCAGTGTGCTAGTTCATACTGCTTGATCACTCCTACTTGGCTCCTCTTGCTTGTGGGCGTGGCTAAACAACTGGTTGTTTAGCATGATGTCTGAATCTGGAACTCTGGTCTCTCTCTTCCCAACAAGCCAGAGTTAGAACCCAGACTTAAAGAGGAAACCTAGGGGAGAGACAAGACACAGTTTCAGATTCTGATGTCACATTAAACCCAGAGAGCCAATGTGGTGTAGTGGTTAGTGTATTGGAGTGGGACTTGGAAGATCCGGGTTCTAGTCAACATTCAGCCATAAAGCTCATTTGGGTGACTTTGGGCAAGTCACTGTCTTCTTAACCTAATCCACTTTACAGGGTTATTCTAAGGATAAAAAGGAAAAGAGGAGGACCATGTAAGCCTCCTTGGATTATTGGGAAGGGGGGGGGGTAAATGCAGTAATGTAAAAATAAATGAAGAAAGAAAGAAAGAAAGAAAGAAAGAAAGAAAGAAAGAAAGAAAGACAGGCAGTAGGATCAAAATATTTTGCACCTTCAAAGTGTTAAGTATATTGTGTAAATCAAATGGTAAACATGCCAATTAACTCCATTTTAATCCCAGGTTGTAACACAACAAAATGTGGACATGTCAAAGAGTGTGAATACTTATGCAAGCACTGTATATTTACCTTGTAACGTACTAATGCAGTGGGATATGAGGTAGCTACAGCTGCTAGCTTAACCTTTTTTTCCTTCTCATTCTTTGTTTGCCACCTTTCCTTCTTGCAGCATGAAAAACATGGCAGATGTGGTTCAGTGTAGCAAGTGTAAGGTGATGCACGTTGGGGCAAAAAAAACACCCAACTTCAAGTATAGCATGATGGGACCTGAGTGGGTGGTGACCGAACAAGCAAGAGCTCTTGGGATTGTGGTGGACAGCTCAATGAAAATGTCCATCCAGTGTAAAAAAGGCAAACTCCATGTTAGGCATTATAGGAAAAGGAATTGAGAATAAAACGGCCAGTATCATACTGCCTTTATATAAACCTAAAGTGCGACCACACTTAGAATACTGTGTACAGTTCTGGTCACCACACCAGGATATTATAGAGCTGGAAAAAGTGCAGAAAAGGGCAACTAAAATAAGTAAGGAGCTGGAGCATCTCCCCTATGAGGGAAGGGTACATCAACTGGGATTGTTCAGTTTGGAAAAACAGAGGCTAAGGGGAGACATAGAGGTGTACAAAATTATGCATGGTATAGAGAATGTGGATAGGGAGACATGTTTCTCCCTCTCTCAAAATACTAGAACCCGGGGTCATCCCATGTAGCTGATTGGTGGAAGATTCAGGACAGATAAAAGAAAGTGCTTCTTCACACAGCACATAGTTAAATAATGGAACTCATTACCATAAAAAGTAGTGATGGCCACCAATTTGGATGGCTTTAAAAGGGGGTTGAATAAATTCCTGGAGGAGAAGGCTATCAATGGCTACTAACTCTGATGGTTATGTGCTACCTCCAGTATCCGAGGGAGTAAGCCTGTGAGCACCAGTTGCTGAGGGAACATGGGCAGGAGGGTGCTGTTGCATCCATGTCCTGCTTGTGAGTTCCTGGTCGACAGCTGGTTGGCCACTGTGTGAACAGAGTGCTGGACTAGATGAACCCTTGGTCTGATCCAGGAGGGCTCTTCTGATGTTCATATGACTCTTGCTCACTAATACAGGCAGGGAAGAAGGGAAGACAAAACAGTCAGGTATTGAACATGGCAGATTAGCTGTGGCTACTTTATATACTTTGCAAGTAAAAAATAAACATGTTCTCCTAGTTGCAACCCAGCAAACTAATTTAGCAAACAGTTTTTTAAATGTTACATTTTCAGTCCATATTTATTCCTTATTTCTAGGACAGGCATTGAGGTGGTTACAGATAAGGAAGAAGTTCCATGTCTCTTCTGAATGGCTGAGATTGGACGACAGCTATAAATAGATTGTTTGTATTATGACCTTGGTTGAAACTGATTATCTGGAGTCATTTCAGTCTCATTTCAGCCCTGGTTTCAGTACAAACTGCTTTGATTATCCTGCTTGATGACCTATGTCAAGAGAGAAATAGGGGGAGTGTAGCTCTGTTTATTGTCCTGGGCTGCTTAGCAGCTTTCAGTACCATTGACTGTGATATTTTTCTGGACTGACTCTCTGGATTAAACTCTGTGTGTGTGTGTGTGTGTAGGTAGGTCAATGGGGTGGTTATCTTGCAGACCTTGGGAATAGTTCTTGCATGTGGTGCTGGGGGGCTGTTGTTCTTATCCATGGAAACCATCCTATGGGGTTCTGCAAATTGCACCTTTGTGTCCTAACCTTCTTAACATCTGCATGAAACAACTGGAAGAGATTGTCTGGAAATATGGGGTGTGGTATCCATAGGCGTGTGCCCAGGTATACCCTAATGTCTCAAGCACTAAGTGCCAAATTGAGGGGACCATTGAGTAGGGATCCAGATGCAGCGGGAATGGCTGCTGTGCCACTGTGCTGAAGAACTGCTGCCTCTGAGAGAGCACTGTTGCTCCCGGCAACAGGAGCAAAAGGGAATCACTGTGCTGGGAGCCTCTCTGCACTTCAAAGGTGCCAGGAGGAGCCCCTCCCCCAAAGGCTAATAATGCCTCATAAGTCCCTCCTCCAGACAGTGTCACCACAAAGCCCCACCAATGCTGGGGCTTGAGGCGCGTCTCCTCATTCCCCCCCCCCTGCAACAGCCCTCCTACGGTCAGGCACTCTGAACGCAGAGTGGGGCATCATGAATGAATAGAAATAATGTCCTTCATGATTTAGTATTCAATCCATGGAAGTCAGAGATGATGATAGGAGGAGACACCATAGACTGGTTAGCTTAGGAAATGCCTATTCTGGGTGGTTCACACTCTCCTTGAATGAACATGACGTGAGAGTATTCCTGGAATAAGCTTTGCTTTTGGAACCCCAGCTAATGGTGGCTTTTTCACCTTCAGTTAGTCCATGCCCACTATTGGACAGAGAGTCCTGGCAACCTTCATTCATACCTTGTTAATCTTCATATTAGGTGATTGTAATACACTCTGTGCAGGATTGCTCTTGAACACAGGCCAGAAACTTCAATTAGTTCAGAATGCTGCAGTTTGGGTTTTGTTGGGTATGGCCAATGGAAAATATTACACTGATTCTGTAACAATTGTGTTTCTTGGCTCAATTTGACTTATTAATTTCTAAATAGTTTGGGCTTGAAGTCTGTCCGAGAGCATTTTCTCCCATATGAATTCTCCCGTCTATGCTTTGAGATCTGCCATTTATGCCCACTCTTAGGGCTCCCTAATTTGTAATGGCAAGATTAACATCACCAGGTTCAGAGGGTTTCAGCAGTTGCCCAATGTTGTGAAACACCTTCTTTCAGAAGGCTCAGTTAGCCCCTATGCTTTTCTTTCCCAGATGATAGAGAAGACATGTTTTGAGTTTTCTCCTACTGTTAAAAATTGTGTTTAATTGCTTTATTTTTATATTACATATTTTATGATGTAAACAATTTAAAAATGGTTAAAAAGTTGTATATCCAATTTACTAAATATATAAAGTGGAACTATTTGAGAAAACTTCTGCTGCCATTGTTTTCAGTTTATCTTGTTTTTTTGTTAGGCAATATAAGAGTACACAACCCTCCATTGAGAAGTGAGTCAAATGAGAGCACTGAAGAAAATTCATACAATTTTTGTGTCAGTCTTCCACAAATCCATGTTTCAGGTCCCCAACCATGACATTTGCGGTGTTATTTTTAGGGGCCATTCTCCTTTAATTTACTGAATTGAGGGGGGTTGATTGGTTGGTTTTCTTTTGGCTTTGGAAGTCAATTTTACCCCTATTGGAATGACTGAGAAAACTGAAAAACCATATATATAAGGTGCTACAGGAGAAAGTGCCCCCCAAATACTGTTTAAACTAATTAGTTACTTGTCATGTGTACAGAGGCTTGTCCCAGAATCTGTTCTGTCTATTCCTTGCAAGGAAGAAGCATAAAGGGTGAAAAAGCCCAATATTTGGTCTTATTTCATAATAGACAAATCACTCACTACCCCTCAACCTTACCACAAATGTTATCAGTGGTCACTGGTATGCTGCAGATTTACAAAACCTCTTTACAGACCTTAATTTTAAAAACGTTTTTCCTGCAGTTAGAACCTTCCTAACTAATCATACCTATCATTTTGTGCAAAACCGATTGCTTTGGCTTTTGGGGTCACTTTAAAATGAATTATATCTGCAAATGTTTGCAAGCAATCTGCAACCCTCACCTTAGTAGGTGGGCATACTTAATGGCAAGTCTCAATCAAGGACCTTTAGATGACCACTGCTCTCCGTTCTTGGAAAGATAAATGTGTTGTTGAGAGATGCATTCAACACTTCCAGGGTGCAAAACCACTGGCCTCCTTCAAAAGAATTATTTTGTACTTCAAATTGTGGGGTGTTGTTGACCCAATGGTATAATGAAACTTTTTGTTTTATTGGAAATGGGAATGTCTCAAAGCATGTTCTTTTTAAAAATTTGCAAACAGCATCATACTTAAGAACTCCCACCACATATTTTATTTGTATGCCTTTCTTGGGGTACATTTGACCCTGATTCTGTATTGGTATAGTCAACTTTTATATCAATGGAGGATAGCCTCCCCTCTTAACCTTGAGGGAAACAATCTTTAATGTGGTTTTAAAATTCCAGACGTGTCCTCCTTTGTTCCTCCTTATCCCCAAATATTGTCCTGTATTATTAGAGTCATGATGTGCTACACACACAGCCAAGCATATACTGTAATCTCAGAAGTGTATGGCGGTGAATATTCTTTCAAAATGTTGCCTCTGAAATGCATACAAATGGGGTTGCTGGCTTTCCAGGAGATTTGATACAACTTGAATAGGACATAGGATGAACTGGAAATATGTGCTCAGAAATTGATTTTTGTTTCGACATCTCAGAACCACTTCCTTTTAGCAGATTTAGGAAGTCAATAGGCCCAATTACCTCAGGTTAAAAGTTCTCTGCACAATTTTTTTATGAGGACATATTTAACTTTTTGCATTCTGTTAGTTTAAAGTTTAGAACAGCTTTCCTGAACCTGGTGCCCTCCAGATGTTTTGGACTACAACTTCCAGCATTTCTAACCATTGGCCATGCTGACTGAGGCTGATAGGATTTGAGTCCAAAACTTCCAGATTTGAGAAGGCTGGTTTAAACCCATGACTTCCACAGTTTTTGCCTTATTTTGATGTAAAAAGGGTCAAAATGACTATAGTCCTCCAATTTAACCTTTTCTTCAAATTATGCAAAGAAACCCCAAACCAACAACCTTGGATATTATAGACCCAAACTGTTACAAATATGAACTGCAATGTTGCAAAAATCAGTTTTGTCCTGTAAGTTTAATGTGTCCTGGCCAGCCTAAAAATATGGGGAGAATGTTTTGTCCAAAGCCAGTGGGGCTGTAAATCTGCTGGGAAAAAGTAGTTTACAGATGCTGGAATGAAACAGAATTATGGGTCTAAACCTATGATCTCTTAATATTCAGTGATTAATACAGTGAGTCCCAGAACTTAATAGCTGGGATCTCGAAATTTCAGTTACAGCTATAAGGGACAAGGGGCCATGTTTACTAGTGGCCTTGGTTGAGGTCTTCAGAGGGTGGATATGTTTTTTCGTAGTGCATCAATATGATCTTGTTATCAGCCCACAGATAATATTGGGTTAATCTTTCAGTGTATGTGTCAACTGTCCAGCTCAAATGAAGAATGGTCCAACAAGAAGCTGGTCTGTGGTCCAGTTTGCAGTATGATTCTAGTGGGGGTTGCTGTGGCTCTCTTTTAGTTCTAGTATTCAGTTCAGCTCTTTTGTACTTTATCCAGATACAATTAATTCTTTAAGCTTGCTATCCCTGGATCTGATTTATGGAATGAACTTTGAAGCTACATTCTAGTTTGCCTACTGACTTTTATCTTGCCCTTGTGATTTTTCATTCATGAACTTGTTCCAACTATCCCAGGCATCTCTTCTTTCCAAATCTGATCTAGTAGAGTTTTTCTTGACTTGGTGCCAAATCTTTTAAAGAAGTATTTATTTACTCTGCTTATCATTTGCTTTTACAGAACAAGCCCATTCCCATCCAAAGGACTGATCAGGTCTATATACAGTACGCTTAACTTTAAGGATGCTGTAGCATTAGGTACTGCCAGGCTATCACCAGGTCAAATACTGTTTCTTAAATGGTCATGAAATGAAATGAGAGTGAAAAGTCAAAGTTGTAAATAGTCATTTTGCACCAAGAGATTATGTTAATCTCTGAAAAAGTGTTGCATATTTATGCTTTTAAGTGTTTTGCTTTAGTGTGTTTGTTAATTTGCAAATTTTGCTGTAAACCCTCCAGTGAGCCAGTAAACAAATATGTAATTTTGGTCTAAATGGCATAAAGCTAAGTATTTCTTCATAAGTTTCACTAGGAAAAAATGAACAGCCCCAGTTGTTACTTCCTTAGCAATAACCATTTGCAGTCTGTGTCTGTGATATTACACAAGCCTAATTAAACCAGAGGGACTTGCAGGAAGAAAATTCAGCAAGTTAGAACTGGATTCAGCTCTCAGATAAATAAGAGTAAATCCATAGCAAGCTAGTCAAGCTATTTTTGCTATTTGTATTAGCCAAGATCCAACGAACTGTGCAAGTAGTTATGTGTGTCCAAGGAGGCTTTGGAGTCATGCTGCATGGTTGAGAGGAGAGTTTCAAAAGTAGAAGGAAGAAAGAGGTAGACAAAAATTCCACTGGGCATGTGCAAGCCTTGGCATGGATTGTTGTCGTCTAATGCTCAATGACATGTCATCCCTGTGTTAAAGCCAAAACTGGCTTGGCTGTAGTGGAAGCTACATCTGAAGGTAAAACTAAATGTAATATGAGAGATGGTTGTAAACAGTATCAAGGAATGGTGAGAGAGGGGCTTCCTAATTCTCCCTGACCATTTGCTTTTACTCAGCTCCTACCCACAGCTGCTTTTTCACCCAATGAGAGAAAAGCTATTGTCTCCTCCTGCACTGAATCTGTTCAGAAAAATGACCAGAGGGGTTAAGGACACTTTATCCTGCTATTCATACGCTCAAGGTTCCAGTTGTCTCTTTTCAATAACAGAAAAAAATGCAGACGTTGTTACATGTGCCTCTCACGTACATTTTTTTTTACTCCGAAAGCACAGGTTTTCTCAAAGCTTCTGATAAGATGGAGTGCTAAATCAACATGGTTATCTAATGAGAAAAAGACACATTGCTTTGCGGTATAGGAGTGAGGCATATGGACTAGGGGCGTGGTTCGGATTTGGCTGAACCTGAATTAAGAGCTCTATCACACCAGCAATTTATCGCACTCTCGCCATGCCTGGTATGTGCTTTTGCAGTGCGGTACTGACATGATGTTGTCTAGGGTGACCAACTGTCAGGATTTCCCCGGATTTGTCCTGGTTTTTGTTCTTTCCATGGTGTCAGGGGGGATTTTCTATAATTTTCAATAATGTCCTGGAATGACACACCTTCCCCTTTAAGGCTGCCATTAGCATGGCAGGAGGGAGTGACATGCTTTCTTGAGGCACATCATTCCCCCACCCCGAGCTCCAATTGAGGTCTTAAAGGGGAAAGTGCGTCATTCGTGGACATTATAGAAAAGGCCCCAATTGGAGTGGATGGTGGTGGTGCAGAATGAAATCCTTTCCCCTCCTCCACTCAAATCAAGCTCTTTAAGGTGGTGAGGGAATAACGTACTTTCTGCAGGACTCAGAAAGCTGCTTCCCCCCCCACACACTAGGTGTCCTCTTTTTTGGTTTCCCAAATATGGTCACCCTAATGTTGTCCCTATCCTGTGCTCATCTCACCTCTTCCCTTCCATTTTCCATCTTATTTTGGAGCGAGGAAAGTCCAATTCCCACCCTCTGTGTGCAATAAAGCCTCTCCTCCATCCTGTGTATTGCTGTCCTTGTGCTATATCAGACCATCCCAATTTTTGTTGGGGGCATGTGTGTCGAAAGGTGGCTTCACTGACAAGAGAGGAGGGCTGGGCGGATCTCTGCTCAACTGCTCAACCATGCAGTGGGAGGAAGAGAGGGCACCCGAACACCCCACGCAAAAGGCGAGCGAGGCTGCCGCCTGTGTCCAGGACTCAGTCCCATTCAACTCTATGGTTCTTACTCCTGAGTAGGCATGATTGACCACAAACTTCTTCAAAAACGAATTGTAATACTTTCTCGTCACTTATATTGTTTAATATGGTCATAGGGGAAAACATAGTGTGTTGTTTAACGCATATATTGTAATTGCGCAATTTCAGGCTGCCATACTATTGTATTTGCGATCCAGGTGAAAAGATACACGAGCTGAAAAAGCACAACAATGCACAGACATGAAGGTGCCCAGCGCTCAACTCACTAAGGAAACAGAGGGGGAAACCTCAGAGTCAAAGCGGGAGGAAAAAGTAGGTGTGATGGAGCTCTAAATCAACTTGCACCTATTCCTCTGAAATTTTGCAGGTTTCTTGCCTAGGGAAACCTTTCTGATCGTTTGTATTTTCATACAAAATACCAAAAAGTCATGGAAGGGGGGCAGTCAGTGGAAGTGAAATATTACTATTGTTATTATTAATAATATACTATATGATTGTTATATAATACATTTTGTGTGTGTGTGTGTTCCATTACATAACAATATTATAATATCATCACCATCATCATAAATTCCTGGAAGTAGAAAACTACAACTGCATTGGGAGGGCTCATTTAAAATCTTTCTCCTGCATGTGCTATAAATTTCTACTGGCAGGCTTTTTTCTTTTTTTTTAACGTGATGAAGAATTAAAATTGTTTTCCCTGGTATACTCCACCTACAGCCTGAATTTGTACTCCCCACTTTGCCATGCTTGCCACTTCATTCTACTATATAGCTTCATCCCACATAGCTGTTTCCCTCGAATTATCCCCTACAGCGCTAAGCTGTCACCATTGTTGTTGTTAGCTAAATCACACCCCAGGCGGCAGCGCTCCTAAGATCCTTTGCATACCAGGAATTGGGTTTAAGGGGGAAATGTAAAAAATCAATGGATGACCCAATTCAATTCAAATTTGGTATGCTTAAAGCTCTCCTTAATATCTATTACTGTGCCAATTTTGATGTCTGTATCTTTAAAGCTTATGCAGATGTAAGCATTTGTTTAATTTTTCTTTAAACATATCAAATCCTACTCCTGCGACCCCAGTGGCTGCTCAGAAAACAACAAATGATTCGCTCGAAAAGTAGTACCAAAATAGGGTGGGTCTATTGCCTTTGAAGCACAATTAAAGCAGGATGCATGGGAGTACTTCACAGTCAAAGCAGATTATAAACTGGAAAACTTCGGAATCCTTTGCACGCAATTCGCAGTGATTGCACAGTATAACTCTGGTGTGATAAAGCTCATAGGTACAGAGCTGCCTTCCCCAACCTGGCATACTGGCTGGGGAATGCTGGGTGCTGTAGTTCAACATATCTAGAGGGCACCCGGTAAAGAAGGGAGAGCAGGGCTGTATTGCTGGCCTCGCAACATGTGCTAGGTTGAACCACTCTTCAACATCCATTAGTTGAGTGAGGATGTCTGCATGAGCAGAGTCTACAAGAGAGAAGCTGCTCAGATTTAGACATTTTCTTCATAGACATTGAGGATGCAGCTGGCTGGCATGCATGGTGTTGGTGGGGGGCGGGGGCAGCAGTGCCAATCTCTTTGACTCCAGGAAATGGTTGGTTTGCCTGACAAATTGTGAATGCAATACACCAGGTGTTTGACAGCCCCCTGTTTTGCAATCCCCACTTCAACAGCAGAACTAAAACATTAACAGGACTGGTGGACTACATTTAATAATCTAAGCCAATTTTGGAGCATTCTCTTGGAAACATTTGCTATCAGTTAGTAAATAATTGGCAAGTTCTTAGTGGTAAAGAGCCTCATGTGGCGCAGAGCGGTAAAGCAGCAGTTTCTGCAGCTGAAACTCTCCCCACGGCCTGAGTTCGATCCCAGTGGAAGCTGGTTTCAGGCAGCTGGCTCGGGTCGACTCAGCCTTCCATCCTCCTGAGGTCGGTAAAATGAGTACCCAGTTAGCTGGGGGAAAGGTAATAACGGCTGGGGAAGGCAACGGCAAACCACCCCGCTATAAGGCCTGCCAAGAAAACGTCAGCAAAAGCTGGCGTCCCTCCAAGAGTCAGTAATGACTCAGTGCTTGCACAAGAGGTTCCTTTCCTTTTTTCCTTAGTGGTAAAGTTCCAACTTTAATTTAATTTTCATATTTTAATTACTAAAATCAAATTTGGGTTAAACAGCTCGATTGTTGAATATTGTCTGATGTCTCAAATAATAAGATTTCAGGAAATTCAGTTCACAGCTCACTCGAGGGGGTATTTTATGATCAAATTAAATAAATTAGTGTCAGAATGAATAGAATAACTCATAGTAACAACAGAATCGGACTCCAAAAACAAAGAAACATCTAGGAAAATGATGGGTAATATCAAAAGCTTCCAAAGACAGGCTTAGTTTAAACAATCAAACCCATACTGCAAAATTGTTGGAGGAGTTTTGACATTCCTTTGTGGTCTGGGGCTGTCAGGATCTGCATGTATAATTCAGCTTCTAAAATTAGCAAACAGACTGATCATCAGAAAACAGCTGTGCTGCTCCAGCAGATTGTGGTGCACACTTATTGGATCAGTATAGTGCTAGTCCAGCATAGAGGACTCCCCATTCTACAAAGGAGCTCATTGAGGAAAGCTAGACAGATCATGAAAGGGCACTTTTTAACACTAGTGTCAGGAGCTAAGGTTGGACAAAGAACAGTAAGAAGAAAGGAAGGCTACAAGCCTTTGCTGTGCTCTTATAACCAATGAGTTTTCCCTTCCAGGCTGGAAGACTTCTAGATATATGCTTCTTAAAACTATGCCCTGGATTTTAAGTATTCAGTTTCAGTACTCACGCTCTCTCTCTTTCTCTCTCAGTATCTTTCTAATCTCTCAAATATTGTCCCTTTTGCTCTGCGTTCTAAAAACAAGTATTCCTATTGGGAGCTCTGAGAAATTTTCAAATTTCCTTAAATGTTTATGGCTGATTTTCGTGTAGGATAAAAAGATGCCAAACTGAAGGCATGGTTCAATCAAGAGATTCTGATGACATTCTAAAGTTGAAAGATACAGTTTGAATGGTTTATGAATAGCTCCACAACTGAGACATTAAATTACAGCCTGTATAACCGCATGAGGACGATGAATACTGGATACATAAAACACTTTTATTGCCAGTTACCTTTAAGGTTGAACAGAATGAAAATCCATCATGTGGGAGCTGTCCTGCAGCACATCATGCACAGGGGGATTACAATAAGTGCAGCAGGAAGAAGAGAGGCAGAATTTGAGATTCAAGAAGGAGGAGAATTTCAGGGCTTGTGACCCAGAGAAATGAGGAGGATTACAGGACGCATGATACAGGAGGAAAAGGATTACAGCTCATGTGATGTTGGAAGACATAGATTATGGCAATACAAATTTATAAATCCTCACATATTATTTTTTTATTTAAATTTTAGTTGGAGAACCCAGTGGAGATCTCTTGTAACAAGGGGACTGCTATCTTTACAGCACAGTCATTTTGCACATTTCCTTCCTAGCAAATGCCTAGGTGATGCAAGTGTTATCATGCCTCCACACATGGGCATGTGACACCCTGGGGCGTTTATGTGAGCACTAAGGATATCCAGCTTGTTAAAGAAGGATTAAAAAATAAAGTATATTGCAGAAACCAATTACGAAGTAAAACATGATCACTGTAAAATTGCTGGTTAATAGTATTTTCTTAAATGTTTGCAGAGTTAAATGGGCACTTTGAAATATTTATTGCCTGTTCAGAATGAGTTTTCAGTGTCATACATACTCTTTAGGTAATATTAGATGTTTACTTTTTCCACTTCTTGAGAAATGTGAGTTAATTTCATGCTTATCAAGGGCTAGTTTAGCTAGGCAGTGTGTGCAGGATTATCTAGCACTTCAGTGCTACTGGGATGCTACAAAGCATGCTAGCATGTATAACGTGTACATCACCCTTCCTTTGGGATCCGAGTGGGATTTTGCGAGTTAGGAAGACCAAATTGTGACAGGTTTGGAATGGTGTGTGTTGTGCCTTTGACCTTATGGTACCTTCCTGGCAGTTGGTACCATGTAGCACTGGAATAATTTCAGTGATGGCTTGCATGGGTATTAGGATTATGACTCAATAACATTTTGTGTTGCTTAGGACCAGCATGTCCATTGATTGTATCCCTAACCCATTCAATCAATCCTCTTAAGGCAGGGCACGTTGATGGGAGAAAAGGAGTAGATATGCTGCATGTAATGTACAGTATATGCTGGAATTGTTTGCTATACATTTTATAAACCTCTCTTGTGCACATTATCTCCCATGGAAGTGAGGAATCCAGGTACACATTCTCCTGAAAGAATGTCAGGGTTTAAATGCATTAAATATGGGTAAGTGAGAATGTACAGAGGAGAGAAACTGATGGTGGTAGCAGCTGACAGTTGGTGCTGAAGAAGAATGTATTTCCTTTTAAATTCATTCAATCAATCAAGGAATAAGGTAGTCATGGCTGCTTTTTGTGTTCCTTCCATCAGCTCTCTGGCAATAGTTAGCAGGACTCCATCTTTGCTCTATGAAAAAAGTACCTTTTGCTGAGCTTGGAATATTGGGCCAGCATCTTTCCCTGCATTTCAGAATTGCAGGAACGTTATAAGGAACTGGCGACAGATCTTCCATCTTTACCTCTTTTAATAGATTTTTTTTTTTTTGGTGGCAAGAAAAAAGACACAATTGGAAAACGTTGGGAGTATTACAAACTGAAGATGATGTTTTCTAGACCACTGTAAAATTCCATGAATGAAGCAGGGCAATTGGATAATAAAAGTCTAGCCTTAGCTAGACCTACCTGAAAGTCCGGGGCAGAGGAAGGGAGATCTCACCTTACGTGTAAATGGGGGTGACATCTCACATTAATCACAATGCGAGATCTCCCCTCCTCTGCCCCGGTACTCTTTGCCACTGAGTTCACCTGTACCTCAAGTGACAGATCTGGATCCAAGAGCACCCCCAAACTACAAACCCATAGTTTGCTTGGTGTAACATCTTAGCATTAAAAGTAAGGTCAGTTTACGATGGAAGATAAGTCTGGGATTTATGATGGCATTGAGGATGGGTGGTGTGGGTGCTATATTTAAACAATGTTATGGTGCCCAACCTTACAAAACAAAACAAAACAAAACACATAAACTTCTCAGTTACTTGGCAGCTGCATGATCCATTTTTATTTTGGATGCTTATTGCATATGACTTGGTCTACATCTATTTTAAACAACAATATCTATCTTAAACAAACAAAAAACAAACACAAATCTATAGACGAGGGAAAAGTGGAGACAGAAACTGGATTCTATCTCTACATCTTCCTCATCTGTAGATGATTCTGCCAATTTAAATTTTGTTTCTTATTTTCTCTGCTCAACAAATTAAAGTGGTTAGGAAGGATTTGTTACATTCAAACTTTATAGGTATTAATTTTATTATGCACCTGAAGTATGTATAGGTGTAAGGTACAGGCTAAATCAGAAGAATGGACCTTGAGTATTTCATGCAAATAATAAACTGTTTGAATTTATAGTTCAAATTGATGGTAACTGTTCTAGACAATAGAATTTCAAATGCCTTTATTGCTTTATCATTGTTTTCAAGTTTATGAATGCAACATAGTTCATAAAAACTGAGAATGGCCAATAAAATGTTTATATTCCGTGACTTTTTCATTAAAATTTTAAGATGATGAAGCATACTGTTAATATGTGAAAATCTATATTGAAAGAATACAATATATTAATCTTTCCCAACCTGATGTCCTCCAGATCTGTTAGTCTACAACTCCCATCAGTCTCTTCCATTATGGTCAGGAGAGTGGTACCACAGGGTAGTAACCCAAAACATGGAGGACACGATTAGAAAACCCTTCAATATATGATTATAGGTAAGAGGAATGGTGCCTTCTGTGGGTTGTGTTTTCTACTACCTCGTTATCAGTAGTAGTTTTAAATATTATTTAGGGGAAATCCTTTTTAAAGACGCATTTAACAGGTCTTACTTTTGAATCCTTACGTATGTAGTAAGAAGCTGTTTTTGTTGGTTAGTGGATATGTCAGGATAGTTTCACTAACCATGTTTCTGGAAGACATCTCAGGCTTAAATATGTATTATTTAATACATATTTGTTCCTCACTGCACCATGAATGTACATAGCACTGTACAGAGTCACATATTTAAAACTAGACAGGCCCCTGCCGTCTAGATGCTTATAACCAAAAATAGGGAATGGGGGAACCAAAAACAAAAAAGGGAAACAAATATGGAAGGAAAAGTATAGCCAAATGCAGCTGCACATACTTAAAAGTAGGGATGGACTAATATGACTGTTTCTGGTCCATACTTAAAGTAGGAATGGACTGTTGCTCTCTACTGTCACAAGATTTTAGCAGTAATTCTATTCCGTTGCACTTTTGCAATAATCTGCTAAAGTAAAAAAACACGTGCACACACATATACAATCCCCCTCTTAAAATACATATTTAGATATACATTTAATACATATTTAAGTATGTACTAACACACATATTTTGTGTTAGTACATACTTGTGAAGCCACACATAACACACAACTGCAGCTTCTATCAGGAGGCAAGAAAAGCCCTTATCCATCCTTTCACGCAACGATTACCTGGACGATCGTCCGTGACCCTTATGTCGGTCCTTTTACAGGGTCAAGATAAGCATACCACTGAACAAGTTGCTAAATTTCTTAATCATGCAATCCTTACCAGATCAGTTATGGTGGCAGGATTTTCCTTTGCTTCTAGCACAGAACTTTAAGAAGGCTCATGTAATCATACTCTGTTTTAATTTCATGTATGTTAAATATTTATTGTGTGTTTTTATATGTTTTATTGATCTGTTGACTGTAATAAAAGGAATTGAATTGAACACACATATTTTCTACATACTAAAAAACCTGTATAACTGCTAAGAGCTAAGTAGCATCATTCAGAGAAATACAACATCTGTTGCACAACGAAGTTCCAACCTGCACATTAGTGCAAGATCAGGATATTTCATATAGGAGTTAGCAATTTGAGCATCTGTAACTTAAAGCTTCGACACAGTTGGCAATAAGGATTAAGGGATTTATCCAAACCCCTTGCACAAAAGGGAGAGAGGTGGCACCTAGCATATTTTCAAGGAACCTGTTCCATACATAGGGGTTCAGCAAAAGAAAATGGAGACAGCATGAGAAAATGAAGATGTTTAAGTGAGATGGGCACCTTCTATTAGATGAGGATAGCAGTGAGAAATATGTGAAGGGATATCATATGATCTCTAAGCAATGAGAGGGATGAATGGTTTTGGCAGCAGACTTTTTAATAGAAGTAAGTGGACTGAGATATGATAGAAAAGGCCAGAGATAAGGTTGCCAAAGTCAAGGTGAGAGATGACCAGAGCATGTGTTGAAGGGACAGAGATTAATGGATAGTATGGAATCTAAGCCTTATGTATTTCCCCCCTCTGGTCATTAAAGAACTGGACATTGTAAAGTACAATGAGTAAATATTGGCTGGATGCTTGCTCAGTTGGACAGGATCTTTAGAAAATCATCAAAAGAGAAACTTACTCCAGTGCACACCTCAAAAACATAAAATAGAAAAGAAACATAAGAGCTTATATTTGACTAGCTTATATTTGACTAGACATTCAAAACTGAAAATGTAGCTGTTGGCTCTTTTATGTAATTTAAGTAAAGCTTTGATTGCTGTTCAGAAGTGGGTTATCAATTGCTAGGGAATATTTTTTTTCACTTCAAGATAGAATTAAGACTCCGTTTTTAAACTAGAATTACCATATTAATCACATCCATATTATCGTCCTCTCAGCATGAAGAATTTGTGTATAGTGCTCTTTTTGCACTTAGAGCAAATAGATATAGAGGACCCTCTTATGAATCACTTTTCTGTGTTAAAAAAAACCTAGTTGCCATAAAGTATGGTCCAGTAGAGTGCTTGCATATGTTTGTCCATGACTTTATATGTGGTAACAAAAATATCAATTTGTTTGCATTTGTCCCATGTAAAGAGGAAATACCACTGTAACTGCAGTCACTAGATAGCACTGTTTAATGAAACATATAGAACTCACAGATAGGGGCAAAAAGGGAGGTGGCTGAGAAGTGCATGTAAAGGGAAGATTTTAATCCTGCAAAGAATACGGAAGCAGAAGCCCCCATAAAAATTGCAGAATGAAAAGCCTCCTTCTGTGTGGAGATGCACAGTTGGATGAAATGGGGAACTCTGGTTTAATGCTAGCCAGAAACTGACACAGAGTTGGAAGAGGCGAGCAGCAAGGGACGAATGCATGACAATCAACCATGGTTTATGAAGCCATGGAAGAAACCTTAAAAATCAACCATAGGGCCTGTTCAGACAACACTCTATGCCATGGCTAGGCTGTTAACCCTTTTGCAGTAAATGGTTAGTGAGTGTGGTTATGTAGCCACCATGGTTAGGAATGGTTCACATAACATGCTACGTCATGGTTCACATAACATGCTACGTCATGGTTCACATAACATGCTAAGCCATAATGTTTAGCTCAAAATGCTTAACCACCATTGGAGAGAAGGGCAACAGTTCAGGGCCAAGCAAATGCAACTAACAACAGTGTGTGTGTGCGCGCTAAAAGCAGCCATGTGGGGGGAGGGATATGGATATGTAGCACAGGAGGAGGGGTAATTGCCCCCCCCCAAAGGAACTTCTCCCTATCTGCTCTCCTAGAGCTGCTATTATCCCTGGAAGGAAAATGTACAGGCACAATAGATTGTGTAAATTTTGATTTCCACCATTAATAGCAGCTCCAGGTGGGTGCTTTGCATTAGGGTAAATGGTTACCCCTTCCCAATGTAATACCTATGGCTGCTTTAGCCAAAAGACATAAAGGGTAAAGTTATCAAGAATTGCATAACTACATCTGTGACGTCATGTGTAACTAGGTCATGTGATAAATGTAACATAGCAGGTGTTACATGGTTATGCTTGAAATCCTCTTATCTCTTTATACCAAGTCCTGTCTTTGTAGCCCTTTTCTGTGATTGAAGAATCTGTAGCCTCCCAGCTGTTATTGAACTCTAATTCCCATCAGCCTCAGTCAGCCAGGCCAAGAGTTAGGGATAATGGGAATTATAGTCATTGGTTCTCCACCCCCTTCCCCATGTAGCATTATTTATTATTATTGACTGTGGGCAAACGGGTATTGGGGGGAGTAATGACTGAACAAGCAGAAAGGACTGCAAATAGGAGATGACTGTAGTAAGGAAGCAATATGTGGGAGGACAATGACGTTACTGTTTATCAGAGGAATGTGTGGCTCTCCAGATATTGTTTGACTGCATCTCCATGATGGGTATTGCAGCCCAAGAAGATTTGGAGGGCTA
Organism: Elgaria multicarinata webbii; assembly: GCF_023053635.1. Lineage (NCBI taxonomy): Eukaryota > Metazoa > Chordata > Lepidosauria > Squamata > Anguidae > Elgaria > Elgaria multicarinata. Next base: position 135,709,731 of record NC_086171.1, read on the forward strand.
CACATTTCCCAAATCTGCTGTAAGTGAATGACTGTATTTGCTGCTGTATGTAAAAAAAATCATACCTCACTAAACATAAGAACCTAAGAAGTGCCCTGATGCTGGATTAGACCGAGGGTCCATCTAGTCCAGCACTCTGTTCACACAGTGGCCAATGAGCCATCGGCCAGGGATGAAAAGCAGGACATGGTGCAACAGCACCCTCCCACCCATGTTCCCCAGCAACTGGTGTACACAGGCGTACTGCCTCAAATACTGGAGATAGCACACAACCATCAGGGCTAGTAGCCATTGCTGGCCGCCTCCAGGAATTTATTCAACCCCGTTTTGAAGCCATCCAGATTGGTGACCATCACTAGATCGTGTGGTTGTGAGTTCCATAATTTAACTATACGCTGTGTGAAGAAGTACTTCTGTTTATTTTTCCTGGATCTCCCACCAATCAGCTTCATGGGATGATCCCAGGTTGTAGTATTTTGAGAGAGGAAGAAAAATGTCTCCCTATCCACATTCTCTATATCATGCATAATTTTGTACACCTCTATCATGTCTCCGCTTAACCTCCTTTTTTCCAAGCTAAACAATCCCAGCTGTAGTAACCTTCCCTCATTGGGGAGATGCTCCAGCCCCTTAATTATTTTAGTTGCCCTTTTCTGCACTTTTTCCAGCTCTATAATATCATTTTTAGGTGTGGTGACCAGAACTGTACACAGTATTCTAAGTGTGGTCGCACTATAGATTTGTATAAGGGCAGTATGATACTGGCCGTTTTATTCTCAATTCCTTTTCTTATAATGCCGAACATGGAGTTTGCCTTCTTTACAGTGGCTGCACACTGGATGGACATTTTCATTGAGCTGTCCACCACAATCCCAACATCTCTTTCGTGTTCAGTCACCGCCAGCTCAGATCAGGTTATACTTGAAGTTAGGTTTTTTTTGCCCCAACATGCATCACCTTACACTTGCTTACATTGAACCGCATCTGCCATTTGGATGCACACTCTCCCAGCCTGGAGAGATCCCTTTGGAGCTCTTCACAATCCCTTTCTGTTTTAACAACCTTAAAACACATTTCTCTGTAATTTCTCTGTAATGCTAATAATTTAATTTTATATGCAACCCTATAAACATTTCCTCCATCCAAATTTATATCTTAATGATTTCACAGTGAATATCACTGTCCTACACCACCACATAGTTAGCATAATATTTAATATAACCTTGGAACAGGGTAGATTGAAGAATTCCCATTGGTAATTATATTCTCTACACCGGAGTGCTTTCATACTCTTTATATTAATCCCTCCCCCTCCTCCCAAGCAGACCTTTGTATAGTGACAATATTTTGTAAATGTCAAGATGCTGGTCTTTTTTGTAATGCTATTTCTTTAATAAAAATGATAAAAGGTTTTTGATAGGACAGCAGAATGTAAATACGGTAGAATTATTTAACTTTTAATGTTTACAAATGGCACTACAGGAACTAAGTATAATGTATGCAGTGCCATGCAATTTCATTTGAAACATTCTTTGCAGTCTGAGGATCTGAAACAGTTATAAACAGTGGTAGATTTCAGATATCCAGTATTGCTTCTAAACACATAGGCAAAACCACACAAGTACATGGAATGTTGCTCTTAGAGGAATTCTGTTTTACAAACTGTAGAATGAAGCTAGAATGATATGCTGTGCCCAGTCCGTGGCTTTTCCCGGCTACTCGCGAGTAAGCGAGTAGCTGCAGTCCCGGCCTCAGGCTGGGACTGCAGAAAAACCGCCGTATAAGTGATTTCGCTTATGGCGGTTCAAATGAGGTCTCAGCACGGCCTGACCCCGGATTCCCCTGTGCGTCATCTGGACGCACAGCAGGAAAACAGGGCCTCACAGCGCGCTAAGACCTCGTCTAGCAAGGCCCTTAGACAGGATCTACACTATGGCCTTAAAACAGTTTATAAGAGTAGTGACAACTATTGGGGCCCAGAACACACTACACTTACAGGTTTTAAACCTTTTTCAAAGTGTCATATCCTGCTTGGTGTAGATCTGGCCTTAGTGTGACATCCAAGCTCTCTCACTTACACTTGCTCAACCTAACTCACAGGATTGTTGTGAGAATAAAGTCAAATCACATATTTAGTAATGTAATTCTGATGAGCACACCATAATTAGAGGAAGGAACTATATGGATTAAATCCAGCATTGCTTGAGGGAACTTTCACTTGTGCAATGAGACTTCCCCTTACTCTCCTCCCCCTTCCAGACCCCAAAAATCTGCTCTGGAGGGTCCCTCAACTTTGGAGCAGATTTAGGGATGCACATGGAGAGGGGGACTGCAGGGGAAATGGATATCAATTTCACCAGTATTTCCATTCTTTTGGTGGATGGCCACCATTACATCTAACCCTATATTGTCATTTATCGAAAGGATATATAGGCCCAGTCTCACTGACACCAATTATATAGACTCAACTTTATGTTCTCTCAGTTCATAAGAGATGACTTATATGTCTGTTATCTACAATGAGAATTTGGTACATAGTTTATACATCAGAAAATTCTAGCTCCACTGGAGCATACAGATCCTTCACTTCATTCATCTTTTAAAGCCATGTAATAACTCTTAAAGAACAGATTATTTCAGTGGGTTATCTATAAAGAAATTGTGCATTTTCATGTTGGTTATGAATTTCTCCAAAGCACAACTGGCAGGCATGCAGAAGAATTGCGAATGAATACAATCCAAATGTTGCCATAATTAGCCAAAGAAATACACAAGAGTTCCTGTAGAAAGTAAAAGATTACTGAAAGAGGTGGTGGTGGTAGAAATCATCTGGAAGGACATGTGATTACATTTCATGTAGGACACTGGTAGTATAAAGTAGCCAGCACAATTCAGTGTAAAACATAGGGCTCATCTATACCAAGCAGGATTTTCCACTATGACAGTGGTATGAAAGTGGTATATAAAAGGCAGGAGCCACATTACTGCTTTATAGTGGTATTGAAGTGCACTGACAACTGTTGGGACCCATGACACATACCATATACCACTTTCATACTGCTTTCATAGTGTTATATCCTGCTTGGTGTAGATGTGTCATGAGCCCCAACAGTTGTCAGTGCACTTCAGTACCACTATAAGGCAGTAGTGTAGATCCTGCAGTGCACTTCAATATCGCTATAAAGCAGTAGTGTGGCTCCTGCCTTTTATATACCGCTTTCATACCACTTTCATAGTGGAATATCCTGCTTGTTGTAGATGAGCCCATAGATTTCATGAGAAAAGTTAACCTGCATTTAAGCATTTGTTGTTGTTTCTTCTTGATGGCTAATGCGAATACATTTCTGGAGTTTTGTCTTTTCTTTTTTTGGACACTTTACTTTCATACATGTCATTACATTAAAAATAGGTTCGCAAACTCTTAAAATCATCAGTTTATTTAACATTTCTTTATTGTGAACTAAAAAATAATAGTTCTCGAAAATTAAACATGACTAATTTGCATTATTAAGTAAGTCTTTTATGCCCCTCGGACATCACGGTGTGAGGGGGAGAAACAGTAGTTGCGGTGGGAAGGAGGGGAATAAAGGCCTCACATGTCGCACATGTGGGTCCAAGCCTTTAAAGGCTGCTACTGCCCCTTACTTGTCCCCAGAGCTCCTGCTCCTCGCGAGTTTCACGGCTCACGTGTCTGGATATGGTATGCCTTCGGAGATCCTCCTGCCTCATCTACTCAGGGTTTTATGGCTCTACGTGGGGATGATGTGTGGCGGTCTCCCCACACTCTTGAAGTGTCATATAAGAAAGGGGCCAGGTTACCCAACTCCTGGCTTAAGGGAGTGGCTCGCCCTTAAACCAGGCAAGTAGCCTAAGATTAGTACATATTGATTCCCGCACTTTTCACATGCAGTTCCAGGGAGGGGTTGAATCTCCCTTGTTGTTAAATAAAGAGGCCCTAGTTTATCCCAAGCTCTGGTGTCTGTTTCTTTATTCCGTGTTTCCTTATCTACTTGTAATAAGGTACAAATGATAATTATATATAAAAATTCAACATCATTTATCTTCCATCATTTCCAAAGAATAATTTTATACAGAATCCCTACCATAACAACTAAAAAAGTGGGACAAAGTGAAAAGAGAGCCTATTTTACTCAATTAAGATGTCATTGTAGTAGTCCAGTAGAAGAGGATATCCAGCAATCAGGATTTCAAATAATTATAGTGGTCCGACAACTCATATTCAGATTTTTATAACCATAAAATGTGCATGAACCTAATGTGGTTCATTCAACTAGCTTGGGCAATCTTGCAGTAGTACAGTTACTTAAGAATGCATTTTTTTTACTATATTGACTCTGCAATTTTGCATATTCAGAACTCATCCACATTCACCCAAAGGTGCCTATTGTTTTTGCTCAACTTTTACCTGTCTAAAGAACTGAGCCTCTATATCTCACAGATGGTGTATGTGTATGACATAAAACTGCCATACACTGCCTTGGAAATTCAGACTGTTAAGTGAAAGCTGAGTTTTACTGTTCCTATGGTAAATCCTATTTTATTTGTATAATTTTCTAATGTTCGAAATATTTGTATTTCTACATGTATGTATAAATATTTTATTTTGATGTGTTTGTCATGGTCTTTGGCGAGTACAATAAATTTTGAACTTGGATGATGATGTATTTGACATCCCTAGAAAATAACTGGTAAAATCACATTCCCAATGAATAAACATTAGGAAAACATGCAGAAGTGAACAATATTCATAACCAACTAGGAAGATCATATTTTAATACTGGATAAAATTATAGAACTTTGAAATATTTCTGTCATCAGCAACACTACACAAACAGCTAAAGCCTAATGAAAGAAAGAGACACCAGAGTTTCTTGTTCCAATCCAGATAGTGGAGATATGCATGCGGAAGCAGTCTAGTATATCATGCTGGAACAGGGCTTCATGTGTAAGTCAGTAGTGTGTGAAGATGCATACCTGAATGTAGATGTCATCTACTGTATCTTCACTGCATCACTTCCTATTGGATGCACTAATTGGCATTTTGAAAAAGATTCTGTTAAAAGTGCCGGAACTGGAAAGAGTCTGTTGTGGATGTGAAATCTTAACCTTGATACACTACATTATGTAAATTGGCTGCTGAAAAATAATTAGGAAATGAATGCTTGTTTTGATTGTTAGGCAGAATTAGCTTGACATTGAAATATCTTTACATTTCTCTGTGACACCCTAGTTTTTGCATAGAGGAATAATGAATAATATAAAATTCTATAGCATAAAGTAAGTAATGTCAAAATCTAATTTCATTCAAATAATACTCAAATATTGCTGAATATATCTGCTTTCATGGTATACATGCATCATTCCACAAATAAGCATGGCCATTATACATAGGAAGCTGCTTTATACTGAGTCAAACCATTGGTCCATCTAGCTCAGTATTGTTGACACTGATTGTATTCAGATGACACAATAGTCAACAGTTGGTTAAATAATCCATGGTAGACTAACTACTCCACCATTGACTATTGTGTTGTCTGTTAGGGGGAAACCATGCCATGGTTGGTTATTGTCAAGAAATAACCAATGTCAATAATCAACGGTGTGCAGTGTTGATTATTGTGTCGTGTGACGGGCTCCATTGATTATTTCTCCTGCCTACAGAGTTACAAGGCAAGAGCAGCAGACACTTCTGCCGCTCTTGCCCAGTGGGGCTTTATAGCCAGGGAAAATAATCCGGTCAGGGGAGGAGATCTGTCCGCTGATTCTTGCTGCGGTGGCAGCAAGCCACATCTTCCTCCGTGGCATGGTCGTCGCCGCAGCAAGAATTGATGAACGGATCAACATGCCATGGAGTGGACTATAAGGACAGGGTTGGCTATTATGTTGTCTGAATGCACCCACTGACTGGCAGCAGCTCTCAAGGGTTGCAGGTAGGATTCTTTTCTTGCCCTACCTGGAGAAGCCAGGGATCAAATCTGGGACTTTCTGCATGCAAAGCATGTGCTCTATCAAGCTGAGCTATGCCCTCTGCCTGCATATATCTGTACAATCCACATAATTCATTCTTATCCTCGTAGAACTATCTAGTCATCCATCGTGAATATTTCAGGAGACTACAATACCATAGAGCCTTGTAGAATCTCTTCGTTGCTGAGCCATTTTACTCCAAAGGAATCTGCAGCTTTATTAGCTAACTGCACTACATTAACTTCTGGATCACTCCAGTCAAAACTCCTGATTATGAACCCAGTTTGCCAGTGTACTGCTTTGCCCCATGCCTCAAGAATGCTTTTACTCTGCTTACCCACCAGTACCTCCTTATACCTGTGCCATTTTGGTTGGCATCCCTGGATTGCCCATGACATGTTGTTCCACCCAGACTTTCACATAGCTTCAACCCCTACTGTTGGCAGATATCACTGTACCTAAGCTGTACATCCATAGAACGTTCCTTTTTAGCTTTCAAGAGCTCATTGTCTTGCTTTCCTGCTAAATTCACAAGCTGTAGTTTAACTATATTTTGAATCTGGTGTGTGCCTATATAAATAAAATATGTGTTGTATGTATATAAACAGTTAAAACTTGTGATATATATATGCATTAATAATGTATCCCCCAATAAGCAAAGATGTTAATTATTTTATATTAGATCAGTGTTTTAAAGGGACCTGTTTAAGGATTCAGAATGCAAACCAACTACAGGGCATATGGGATTATAAAGCAAGTACTGAAGTGCCTAATTAGGCACTGTAGTTTTCTTTCTATAACCAATCTTACTGCTGTTTAATGAACTTTTAAAAGGAGTAGTTAAATAGTATTGAATTCTATAAATATAGAATTCAAATAATCTTATGAGTAGAGCACAACTATAAACATAGTAGTACACTCAATACTATCTTCAAAGCATAGTATGCTTGTGTAGGGCCAAACTACAGATGCCATTAATCATGTGATTTGCCCTTGAGTGCAGGATTTTTCTTTAGAAATAGCTAGTGCAGGTTTCCCATTTTGAGTTCATTCCCTATCATGGGAGAATAGGAGAGCATTAGACCTCTCTTGCTGTGATCCCAGTCTAGATCAAGGGGGTCATATCGACAGTTTGGATGGGGGAAACATTCCCATTTGCATTAATGGGACCTTTCCCCATGCAAATTGCATGGCCTCAGTCTAGATTAGGAACAGATTGGGCATGGAAGGACTAAAGCACCACTACCCTTCAATGTTATAGTTCAGATCTGCCTCTCTCCCAACACCACTGACTATTTTCCAAAGAAAAATCCTGCAATTAAGGGCTAACCATATGATTAATGCTATCTGTAGTTGGGTCCTTTGTATTTCAAAAAGAAGCCTTGTCAACTTGTTCATAACCTACTACTGCAACACCAGGTACCAGAAATATTTAAGAGATATCAAGTGTTCTTTCCTAATAGAGACCACAGTAGATTTCTAGCATCTTAACAAAACTCTGAAAAGCTGCAGCCAAGGAAGTAGCTCAAACAATGAGTAAAAGTTTGCTAGCTTCCTGTCTTTGAACCTCCTTGCCTTCTTAGGATTGCTGAACCATACTGCTGGAGTGACAACAGAAGCCACAACTGGCAGAATTGCCCTACTATTTAATGCTTAAAATTCAGTGCCTAGACTCTATCAGTTGTTACAGAGAACTCCTGTTCCAGGTCCGATGTGTCCTCAGTCTCTCTTCTCTGTTCATTGTTTCTTCATGTCCTTGCTTTTTAACTTCATCCTTAGATATCCCTGTATCTTTTAGGCCCGCTCCTGTGGTCCGGTTTCCCTCCTCTGCACAGCAGATAGCTCCTAATAACTTTAAGCATGTTGAAGTTTCTTCAGAGTCCCTTTTTATTAGCTCATTTATCTCTTCTGCAATGTTCCTCAAAGTTCCTTCTTCCCTGAACAATTGGAAGCTCCATGACCTTCTGTGCCATCACACCAGTTTGAGGCTTCACTATTGTGAGCAGAATGCAATATAGTTCAAGGGTAGGCCTCCAACACCTCTCTGGCATCCACTGAGGTACCCTCAGTTTTTATTAATACATTTTCTTATGAGCAGGTAGTACTGCTTCAAAGCAAAGTGAGGGCCTCCTAACACCACTATCTTTATTTCCCATGAATGCAGCTGGGCCACATGTGGGGCTCAGAGACATTCTTAAGACATGGAGTGTAGTGTGCAGCTGCTTGCTGACACTTTCCTCTGAAGAATGCCCAGTCACCAATAAAAAGAAGGGGGGAAGAAGTAGAGACTCCTGTGAGAGAAAAAGAAATGGATGAATGAGTTAGCGGAGGAGGGGTTGCGGAGAAAAGGTGTTTGCATTCAGGTTTCTGTTGGCAATTAAAAGTATGGGTTCAGAGAAGTTTTTTAAGGTGTTGGAGCTCAGAGCCCCACTTCTGTCTTGTATTCAGTCTTTTGGGCAGTATACGTGTCGATTAATCCAGGGCTACCATGCCAAATATCCTAGTTGCGTATTATGTCTGCTTGTTCAGTTCACCATACATAATGTTATTAAATATTTCTCAGTTAAAGGCTCCAAACCTATGCACACATAACTGGGAGTAAACACTGAACATAATGATACGTACTTCTGAGTAAGTATGCTGAGGATTGCTTTGCATGTCTCAGTTCAACCCTTATCAACCTTGGCAAGCAGTCTTGATAGTACTTGCGGCCTGATTCAAAACATTAAATGACATAGAACTCACTGACTTGCTGTCTGAGTCCCTTTGTGGGACAAGTTTGTCTTATGTGATAGATCCATTCTCTTGTTTTTTGACAATATTTTGGCCGCTATTGATTGCTTGGCAGTATCTCCTAGTTCTTTATGCTAGTTGTGGGTTCGATCAATTGGGATCTGGTGTCATAGCGTTCTTAGCTATATTTATATTGGCAAAGATGTTTACTGCAAGCATCTCAACAATTTTCATTGTGGGAGTTGGAGATAATGCAAAGTAATTCTCATCAATAAAACTGCAGATATATAATTGTGTCTACTCACTAAGACAGATAAAAGCCTTTTAAATGCCAATATTCCTATGATGCAAAACCATAATGTGAGATGTAGTATGAGACAAAATCATGCTAAGGGTCAAGCTACATCTTATATTAATAGCATGTTTCGAGGAGGAATAATTGTGCCAAAATACATTCGGATTTCATATTGTTTATTAAATGTTTCAGTGTTTTCCTTTTATAAGTCAATATCATAGCTAGAATGCAGGTAAAATCTTTGAATGACTCCAGTACAGAAGTGAGTTTTGGCTCCTTTGCTGGGTTTGTTTTTGTTTAAGTTGCAGTTATCTCCAAAGACTTTGCTATTTCTAAACAAAGGATGGTGTCAATAGAGATCAAACACTAAAAAACAAACGATGGGTAACGGTTTGAAACAGGGAAAAGTTGATTAGAATTGACTTGATCAATAGGTAGTTACAGAAATTCCAAGTCAAAGGTTATCTGTGCTCTGAAATATTTCTTATTTATTTTTATTATACCCTTGGGGCTGTCTTCACGGTGCTGGGTTGGCGCCGCCTCCCTCTTCAACCCTTCGCTTTTCCTAGGTGGCATCAGCGAGGAGGGAGCACATGTTTTCTGGGTGGCCATTTGGGTTCTGCAGCCACCCCCACCCTCTTCCTGGTGGAAGGCAACCAATCACTGGTTGCCTTCTACCAGTCTCCGCCCCCAAATTGGCCCTGGAGTGACGTCACACATGCCTTTTTATTAACTGACAATTTTTTTTCACTATTTATTTATTTATTACATTTTTATACCGCCCAATAGCTGAAGCTCTCATGAAGCAGGCTGACTGTATGCAGGGAAATCCCTGCGGTGGCTTCGAACATGTGCTTGAGTCGTCTAACTGACATGGCGCAAACCCACAACCACCGCAGGGCTTTCCCCGCATATAGACAGTCTGCTTCATGATGGTGAATATCTTTTGTCAGTTAACAAAAAGGGCATGTGTGTCCAAGATTTGTCAGAGCAGACTTTGAGAAAGGGAATGATACCAGAGTTAGGTGCATATTGGAAATGCAGACAGTGGGCACCTTTGTTAAAGCTTAATAAACAGCTAGAGAAAGAAGTTGTTGTAGTTTGTATAAAGCAGAGGTTTCATCTTGGAGTGAGAGTGGCTCACATACAGTAGTTAACATTTCAATAGGTAATGATGACAATATAATAGATAAAGTAATAAAACATCTATTTTAAAACTGCATAATTGCATCACTCATTAAGCATTTAGGCAGAGCAGATCTGTTACATAGATTGATATTTGAGATTTCCATAATAAATATCCCAACAATGCATTGATTGTTTTCAACTTGCCAGTTGGGTAACAGTTTTATGTAACATCTAGGGCTCATCTACACCAAGCAGGATATTCCACTATTAAAGTGGTATGAAAATGGTATATAGAAAGCAAAAGCCACACTACTGCTTTATAGTGGTACTGAAGTGCACTGACAACTGTTGGGGCCCATGACACATCTACACCAAGCAGGATATAACACTATGAAAGTGGTATGAAAGCGGTATATGGTATGTGTTATAGACCCCAACAGTTGTCAGTGCACTTCAATACCACTATAAAGCAGTAGTGTGGCTCCTGCTTTTTATATATTGCTTTCATACCACTTTCATAGTGGAATATCCTGCTTGGTGTAGATGAGCCCATAGACTGCATCTGGTTCAATTCAACTCTATTGAGTGGCGGTATATTTTGTATCCTTTATATTTTATTTCACAGTAAAAGTATGTGCTTCAACTTCCTAATGTGTATATTGTATGCTTTAAATATATGTAATCAGTATATTTTAGCATGAAAAGAGACCATTGGCTTCTTGACATATAAATAATAGACTGAAGTGATGCATATATAATATGATTTTTGAACCTGCTGGAGAGGATACTATAAAAATGGATTTAAAAATAAGTACAGTGCATACCTAAGCTTTCCCAGAATCTGTATAGGGCAGGGCTTTGTTATACAGTTAATGGTTCAGTTGAAAGGGCTATTTCAGCAACTGAAAGTTTCTCTGTCACTATAGTGAAGACCTTTTATGATAGCTGTGTCCAATACTGAATCTGGCACCCTTGGATATCCCTGACACAAGGCTGTACTATAATAATGAGAAATGTTAGTACCTATTGGTATATTTATCTTTATTTCCCTACTAACATACTTTAGTATTGATTGTTCACTGCACTTAGGACCTATTCATGAGATTTTTGTCTGTCATGATAGCTGCTGCAATCATTGGCTTCCCGCCATAGATGCTGAAATGGTAATGTGAATGAACACTGATGGGAAAAGCTTCTCTGTAGCAGCATGCGGGGGGGAAAAACAGTGCATGCAGATTTCTATGCATGGTGTTAACTTTCATACAACCATCTCAGTACATGGCACAGATGTCTAGAAGACAGTGTAACCACACAAAGAAGACTGTGAGGTTAGGCTCTTAGCATTTCTGTTTTGCTTTATTTATTATTATTATTATTATTATTATTATTATTATTATTATTATTTATATAGCACCATCAATGTACATGGTGCTGTACAGAGTAAAACAATAAAATAGCATTTATTGCATTTCTATACCACCCAATAGCTGGAGCTCTCTGGGGGGTTCACAAAAATTCAAAACATTCAAAGTATAAAACAACAGTATAAAACCATAATATAATATAAAATATTATATAATATAAAGTACATAATATAAAATACAATATAAAAGCTCAACCAGATACAAACAGCAGCAATGCTGCCTCAATGCTTTGAGGCATAAACACTCAGTTTAGTGTACATACGTGGGAGAGCTATACATTGAGAGTAGAATGGTGAAGTGTTGTGATATATAGAAGTGGATTTAAGTCTTAGGCTGTTGCTAGACCAGGGTTTAGCCCGGTGTGAGCCCCGGCCCGGCCCCTGTGTGTCCAGATGATGCACAGGGGATCCTGGGGTCAGGCAGGGGTCAACCCTCTCTTGGCCTGGGGTAACCGGCACCGGTTGTGGCCCGGTATTTCCTGTGGTCTCGGGTGCCCGAGACTGTAGATGTGGAGCCCATCCCGCCGCTTTTCCCGGCTACCGCATTTACTCACAAGTAGCCAGGAAAAGCGGCGGACGGCGTGCAGTGCTCCATAGGAGCGCTGCGGCCATCAGGGCAGGGGGGAAATGGAGCCAGGGGGGATTGGAGATCACAAGTAGGCGGGCAGGGGGGTTGCGGCTGGGGGGGAATCAGGGGCAGGGGAGAGCGGGGAACCCTTTTTTAAAAAAACAAAAAAAACAACCTACCTTTATCATTGGTGTGCTCCTGCACACATGGCCCCTTTAAGATGTAAAACAAAATGGCCGATGTGACGGGGCTTTCCTTTACTCCGTCGCGTCGACGTGTGGATAGGAGCTACAGCCCGCGCTACTTCTAGCGCGGGCTGGCCCCTCCACATGCCCAGATTTTAAGGTAGATCTAGCAAGGCCCTTAGTGAAAAAAATTCATTCCTCAGCATAGAGGTTTGTCAGTTAGACCTTCTAAAAGAAAACCCAATACAAAACATTGAAGGGCATCTCTGCTCTTTAGGAAGTAGAGGATTAGTATGAAAATAAGCATTTCCATCACGAATTTGAAATATTCATCAATCATCACTTCCAATTTATTGCTTTAACTATTAAGCACAACAGCGTGTATTATTACAACCATTCATTAATGAAATTTCAGTGGATAGTCAAATAATAATGCCATCATATAAATAATGAGGGAGGTCTATTTGTTTGCTCCCACAATATCAAAACAGCATGTCTTCCAGGGCAACAGACAGCATCATTTGGAATCTCGCCAAGGTAAGTTCTCTTCTCAGTTGGAATTTATCAAACTTAGAAAATGTTCCTCTAGGCCTGATTTGTAGGTTGCTTATCCTAGGGAATGAACTTGACATACCTAAGGGACGTGATATCATTTTGAATAAAAACTTATTGAGTTCTGATATATTGAATTCCATCTTTGTTGTCTGTTGTTTACAGTAGCTTTCTGAGTTACATTTGTACCAGTGTTCCTACTTGCAACTTTATTATATTTATAAGATTCCTGCAATAGCAGTGTAATACAATAGTTTGTGATATATAAGAACTAGTATACCTTAAACTGTATAGTTAGAGGATAGCACAGCAGGTTCTAGGATTAGGCTTATAATATGTTCATTTTACTGAAAAAAGAGATAAAAACAATTTTAACAACAAAAAAACTTTTGTATCCAGCGATATATGTAGCTTAATATATACCCTAAACCAATCTTAAGCACATAGTATTCAGCCAATGTGATTCTATGGGTTTTAATCTAGAGGCTTAAGATTTAGAGGATCATGTCCCACAAATGGCACACAGACTAGTATCACACAAATGGCAGACAGGCTCAGAAGATGCTCACACCTATGTGGATGGGTGGAATATATCCACCAACCCAAGGAAGAATAGACGTCATGATTGTTGGAGCCTCTCTACATAAAGGGACAGAGGCAGCTGGTACACTAGATGTATCATATCGGGAGGCATGTTTACTTCCTGGAGCATGTATTCAAGATGTAACAGAGAGACTACCAAGATTCATCAAATCAACTGACAACTAGGGGTGTGCACAGACCCCCCGCTCCGCTTCTCTTCCAGATCCGCGATTTGCGGATCGGGCCACTTCGCTCCGCCCCTGCTCCGCCTATGTCCGCTCCGCTCCGCTGCGTAGCTCCGGATCCGGATCGGAGCTCCGTTTCCCCCCCCATAGGCTTGCATTTAGCTAAAAAAGTATACAAGTTTTTTTCTGTGAAAGTTAGAAATCTCACGTTTGGCACCATGACACCTCATGGAGGTATACACACGCACACCAAGACTCAAGGCAATCCCATCATCCCCTGATTTTTGGGGAATTTATGAAAATTGGGCACCCCATTCACACCCCTTTCGATAGCTCCGTCAATTTGCACGTTAGAAACCTCAAACTCGCCACCATGACAGCTTATCCAGGGATACACATGCACGCCCAGACTCAAGGCAGTCCCATCATCCCCTGATTTTTGGGGAATTTATGAAAATTGGGCACCCCATTTGCAGATGTGGACTGTTCTCTGACATTTGGACAGATAAAAAAAAGGGAAGTGGGCACACTCACAGATGCCATCTAGACCCACAATCATGCCAAGGTACAAGGCAATCCCATCATCCCCTGATTTTTGGCGGGGCGTAAACCTGCAGACAGCTCAATGGGGCCATTTCAAAGGAAATCCCAACATGCCATGAATTGGGGAGTAGAGATCAATCTAAATGAATCTTCTTCCACACTTGAAAAATGGATTTGGAACTTCCAAAACTCTAAGTGAGCGCAGGAAGGACTTCTCCCCTGAGTCAAAGCCAGACACAAACCATCCCTGCGAGGCGGGCAGGGGAGGAGGGAGGGAAGGCAGGCAGGCAGCAGACATTTCTGGGGGCATAAGGATGTGAGCCAAGGATAAGCCAGTAATGCATATAAAATGGAATAAATAAATAAATAAATAAACGAAGGAGGGGTGTAATTAAAAGCAGCAGTGTTGCTGAATGAACAACAAGAAGAACTTTTTTAAAAAGGCTATATCTGTCTTTTACCAGTAAGAGGGGGACGTGCCCAGGGGAGGGGGAAGCATCTGCCAATTTGACTGGTCATAGTGACCAGTCTTTTAAGAAGCAACGCTCTCACTTCAACTCATGAAAGACATTGCTCCACCGGGTTACTCTCTTTGGAGGGCTCTGATGGCCTTCCAAGTACAGGAGAGAGTGAGAGCACGTCCACATGGCATGCCCTAGGGGAGCTCATCCCCTTGCACCACATCTTTTCAGTTGTTCCCCAAAGTTAGGGTGGGTAGCAGTGCTGTGTTTCTATCTCTTATTATTGGCTTAGTATATGATTTCAGGTTGTGTTTGTGCATTTGGTGGAGCTACTGTTTTAAAAAAACACTGGGAAAACTCCATTCAGACTAAGAAAGAGAAGTTTCCCAGAACCCCAAGTTACCCATTTTGCCTATCCCCTCTTCCAACTTTGGGATCATGTGATCATGACCGCGAGTTGACTCTGCCCCTCAGCAATCGAAAAGGTAATCTTTTTCCCGCCTTTATCCTACTTTTTTAAAAATTCTAGCAAGCGAACCGCACCTCACAGAGAGCTGAGAGTAGGCTCAAAATGACCCCCAGCCATGACTCTCTAAGCACAAGAAGTTTCAGAAAGATAGCTTCAAAAACAACACAGTTATCCCCTTTTCTTTTCTGCAATGCAATCCTATGGGCGAAATGTTTCAAAATGGCGATCGGATGGGTCCGCGGAAAGAGAAGCGCTCCGAAAATGGGCGCTTCTCTTCGCCTTGCTTCTAGGGGTCCACGGTCCGCTTCTACTCCGCCTCTGGGCAAGGCGGAACAGGCCAATTCGCTTCTGCTTCTACGCTTCTAATTGGAGCGGAGCACATCCCTACTGACAACTACCCTTTCTTGCTAATCCATGTGTGAACAAATGAGAGGAAATATTGAATGGATCTCCAAAGACTGAGGCTCTGATAGGAGATTGAAGGAAAGCCTCATAGCAACTGAAAGAGACAAGATGAGATTGCAGCTGTTACCATATTAAAATAAATAATTGGAGAATGCATAAAGCAGAATGTGTGGAATATTTATATATCAATTCAATGAATGAATGTGATGCACTCTGTCTATATATGTAAAGAATAATTATTTTTAGAATACTGGGAGGGAACACACAGACACACACACACACACACACACACACACACGTTGACACTAAAACAGTGAATTACACCTTTAAAAAAAAACAAAAAACCAACTGTTCAGGACATAATCTACTGGGTAGCATTGCTTCCCAACCTATGTGATTTTGGTGGAGATTTCTGTATGTGTGTTCTTGGAAAGAGATGGTTTGCTGTGGGAGTAGTATTCTTGCTTCTGTGACATTTATAGCACCAGCCTTATGTTGGCATTGGATGATATTGTTTTTCTATTAGCAGAAAGTCCTGCCTCCACTGTAAATTCTATCCTTATTGGACAACCTTTTGCCACTCAGTTAACTTTATTTTTAAACCTAGTCCAATAATAATTTGTGGACATAAACTGACTGCACAAACTGTTCTTATTGAAAAGGTTCTTGCAGTTATAAATTGCACTAATCCAGGACACAAGAATATGGCTAAAAAGGAAGAATTCTACTATGGAAGAAATGGTAATGTTTTCTCAATAAGCAACTTTTGAAATGCTTGGGTCAGAAATTAACATAAAACTCTGGGAAGTTCACTGTTTCTTGGATCTTAAAGTATTTTGGATACGGTAATAGTGATTGTCGCTATGTTGTGTACTTACATACAATTCGTTTGTTTCTGATTGAAGAAACAGTGTTGCTGTAATTACTTTTAATTTGTATTTAGATATATTTATATTATGGGTTGTATCCAATGTTAGTCATACGTAGAATAGACTCATTGGAATCAAAGGGACATAAATTAGACCAATATTGGATGGAACCCAGTGTATGTTTTTGTACAAATGTTTTAACATTCAAAATAGGTTATAAAATAAGCTCTAAAATATTTATAGTGTTTAGCCTTTCAGACTGCAATCCTAAACCGTTATTAGGAACCCTGTTTGAAGTCAGTGGGACTTACTTGTGAACAAACATGCTTAGGAGTTTGGATCAATTTTTGAAGTTTTTGAAATAGTTTATTAAAGGTGTGATGAATTAAGACATTTTTAGAATAAAAATAATTCTTCAGTGTGAACATTTAGGAATTAAGCCTTGTAGTTTTTGCAACCTTAAGCTTAACTATGTTTACTTAAAAGTAAATTGCATTGTTTTAAGGGGGATTTACAGGCTGCAAAGTATTATGTTTGCAGGTTACTGTTTAGATCAAACAAAAGAAATGTTAAATTACTCTGTGTCAGTGAATTTAATGTCCTACCTTCCAACTTCCCCATACAGTTTAATTAGATTAAAACAACAGATTTTATTGCTTTCTAAAATAATGTTACATTCTATGATCTTTGCAATTTTTGTATAAGATCTGCTTTTAAATTCAGAAATACTTCTCCAGACTACGTGGGCACTATTTACTGAAAGTTAGTTGGGGGGATGATTCTAGAATTCAACTGTTCCATAGCTTTTTTCACTGTTTTGATTCTTGTTTGTTTTTACATATGCATCAACGCAATGAAATCCTGTATACAATATTTACATTACATATTTTATTTATTATTTACTTTACTTTTAGAATATTTATATACTGCTTCCCATTTTAGAAACCCCAAAGCAGTTCATAGCATAATACAAAATAATAAAAGCAGAACAGTGTTTAGATAAGTTATTGACTGGGAAAAGCCAGAGTAAACAAGTAAATTTTAAATACCTATCACACAGTCATGGTGCCTGATGTATCGAAGTGTGTGTGGGTCATTCCAGACTGACGGTGCTACCACAGAGAAGGACCATTGTCATGATGCTGCCAGATAGGACGTGGGGGGACAGTGCAAAAAATAATTGTTTCTCCAAGCAAAACTATCCCATGAAACTACAATGATTTTTTTCTGCAAGGAAATTTCTAATAGAACTGCAGTTTCCTATTGTCAATTTTAACAACACGTTCTTGTTAACTTTTTAACATTTTGTTGGCTTTCAGCATAATAGCCTTCCATTTGTAAACTGTCACGGATTCATAGTGGAGTCTTAAGTGGAAAGAAAACAATGTGAGCTCGTATCCCTATGTTTCAGTAGAAAGACTCATTTTTGGCTGTATGGAAACATCTCTGGAATTATGCAGTATTTCGCTTTCTTCAGTGAACACTATTGTTTTCAACTTGCCTTGTTCATCTCCCACTTTATTATATTGAGTACTTCATGTTATACTTCCTTGTCTTGTAGTAAATTAGCAGGCATTGATTTTTACTGGAGTGATATTTTACAGTTGCATCTGATGTAAAAAAATGCATGCATTTCCCTCCCTCCCTCTTTTTTGAATATAGGAAACCCATAGGAGTGCACTATAGATACTAAAGTTGAAGCTAATTATTGTAAAATCTGTATTGGTAATAGGAGTGGAGTCATTATAGAAAGTAGAGTCTTTCAAGAAAAAAAGCTGGCATGCATTTGGCCCCACTGGGCATATTATCAACCATTCTGTTTCATGAAGACATCCTGAGCATTCAGGAAATTGCTGCTGTTAATGATACTGCAGCATAATATAGGGAAAAAGAGAACCATGTGTATAAGGAAGATAATGAATGAAAATTATCTGGTTGTTTTGTAACTGTTAATACAGTATTCCCCCAACATGATGCCCTCCAGATGTTTTGGACTACAAAAGCATTGTAGTCCCAGCATTTCTGAATTTCTGATTTGGCTGGTGGCAAATAGCAAAACGTCTGACAGAGCATTTCTAAAACTGCTGGTTCAAATACTGGAGTCTGTCTTGAGAAGTAATTTTCTCCTTTGCGTTTACTTTCCTTTTTGGCCACTGCTGCATTTTTTCTGGGCATATCTAGATGTGCACAAGGATGAGGATTTAACATTATATTTCTGCATAAAACACATGTTCCTCCTGCATCTCCACATATTGATGCAGATTTTGTAATGTACAGAATTTTTACATGTGCATAATAAATGTATTTGAAGGAAATTTACTTAGTGCAACTATATACAATAGAGT
Organism: Elgaria multicarinata webbii; assembly: GCF_023053635.1. Taxonomy (NCBI): domain Eukaryota; kingdom Metazoa; phylum Chordata; class Lepidosauria; order Squamata; family Anguidae; genus Elgaria; species Elgaria multicarinata. Next base: position 135,728,462 of record NC_086171.1, read on the forward strand.
ATACCCAACTGTATGGAGCTTATTGGGTGTCTTTTATATTTACTGTCCAAACCTGGAGTTGGTCCGAATGATTTCTGTGTGACAGCTTAATTTGTGTTCTGTACCAGACAGCAATTTTATCACATACATCTGTTCCACAGCTGATAGCTGCCAAAGTTCTTATGTGACAAAAATATGTTTTTGTTGGTTATTGGGGTGGAAGAGAACATCTTTGCTACAACACAAACAGAGACAAGGGAGTTACAATACAGGGCTTGTGTGTATGAAGGTTTTATGACATGATGTATTAGGGAAAAGTCTAACTTTAGTTAGTGAATAAAATTCATTGTTGCAAACAAGGAAAAGCTCACTGTCAATGCAACCCTGTACATGCCTATTCAGATGTTGGGTTCAATGGGACCCACTCCCAGGTAAGAGTATGTAGGATTCTAGCCTGAATTTCTTTGATATAATTGTCAGCAATGGATACAAAGCATACTTTCTTCTACGATGTGGGATTTAAGACTAACTTAAGAGTAATAGCCATGTGTCCTTTGAAGAAATTAGCCATCATAGGTTTATGCCAAGATTGCAGAACTTCACCCCACGGGCCAAATCTGGCCCACATGGGGGTCCAAACTGCCCTCTAGGGTTTCCAAGATGGCCGTGCACCTTTCCTTCTACCATCAATCGTTTGGTATTTTTCTGGCTTTTATGCAGTTTTTTCCCCATTCTGAAAGGGGGAAATGCTTCTTCTAAGGCTTAGTTGCTAGGAGTAAGCACATTAAACTAAAATATGCTGGGGTGGGGTTTTTTTTTGTTTTTTAAAAAATATTTTGGCCTTTGGCCTAATCCTTTTGCCTTTGGCTCTGTCCAGCCACTGAAATATGCACCCTGCGAGGTCCTCATAAATGGAATTTGGCCCTTCGGCAGAAAGATGTTCAATATACCTGGTTTAAGCACATCATTCATTCTCCATACTTTCCTAATCACCACCTGCTCTTTCTCTGCTGTATTTGAAACAGAGCATATTCTTCTTCTTCTTCTTCTTCTTCTTCTTCTTCTTCTTCTTCTTCTTCTTATTATTATTATTATTATATTATGTATTTATATATTATTATTATTATTATTATTATTTATTTATATATTTATGTATACCAATGTAATTCAAGCACCTAACAAGAACCATTAGTGAGGGAAAGAAAGAGAGAAACATTTGGCTGGAAAATATAATTTCAGGCATTAAAAACAACAATAAGAATGTAGAATTTAAACTAAGAACTGATTTTCTCTAGAATGATACATTTTAACACTCAGGCCATAGCTAGACCTAAGGTTTATCCCTGGATCGTCCAGGAGTCAAACCTGTACATCTAGGTGACACACAGGGGATCCAGTACTCAGGCAGGGGTGAATCCTGGATGATCCCAGGATAAACCTTAGGTCTAGCTGTGGCCCCAGTTTGTCCTGGGAGAAGAATCTTGTTATCATACTTAGGCAGTGTAACCAAGATCCTTGATTTGAATCTGTGTTGTTTCTTTAAACAGGAGCTTTAGTCTACAGGTAAGGCAGAGAAAAGGAGACTTTAATTTCTTTAATATACATTCAGGAACAAAGGATGTCACAAGTTTTGATCCTATGCAGTGCTCAGACTCAAGGTCCAATTCACAGGGAAAAGTCTGATTCACGGGGCATGCATGACCATTTGAATGTGGCAGCCTATCTACTAAAGTCTTACTTTTATCAGGAGCATAGAGGTTTCACCTGTCCTCTTCCATGACTACTTCTTAACCACCTTGCATATTAAAGAGACTGGGCAATCATTTCAGGGCCAGAAGAGAAATGAAATTCTATAATTAACCAATGTACTTCTGATAGTGGCTCAAGCAATTAAAAAGACACAGATATCTCCAGGTGAACTAAGGACTTCACTAATTGGCAATAAAAAAGTATAACTGACAAATACTTTAAAGTATTTTCCCCTATTGTAGCTGTTTATAACAATTATTGTAGATACAAAGAGAGAGAGAGAGAGAGAAGATAAATTTGGCTAAAATCAAAGGCAGTTATTATGTTAAGGGAACCGCTTTTGTTTGCAGAACTGGGAGGGGAATATCCCCTTTTTCCCCACAGCCCCCAGTACACCCTCAAAATCTGTTCTGGAGGACTGTCTTGAGCAGATTTTCAAGGGCCGTGGGTATTGTAGGAGGAAGGGAGAAAGTCCAATTGCATGAGTGGACTTCTGCTCACATGATTTTGGCTTCCACCTTTTGTTTTTGCACAAATAATTTGGAAAATGTAATGTAATATAGGACATAAGAAATGTACAAGATATAGGGATAATCACCAAATAGCAGCACTGGCAAGACCTAGACAATCTCCTTTATTTGTTGTTTATGGGAAAAATAAGAAATGTCGTAGGAAGATGCCATTATTTCTTGTTTTGAAATTGTGTTTCTTAATATCAAAAGTATATTTTTGAAAGGTGCTGCTTTTCTTTCCACCAGTATGTTCATATTCTACTGGCAGCACTTTAACAAGAAATTCTGCTCTCTCAGCTGTTGAAATATTTAGAATAGCTTTAAATGGAAACCTGTTCTTCCTACTATTTCTTGACATGATTCAAAACTTTACAGAAATGAGATTGCCGTGCCACTGCAAGTACAGTTTCTTCTATTGGTCATGTTTTAACTCCTTACTTTTGCGAAACAACAACTTTGTATGGCATTCTAGACGGAGCTGCGAACAGAACACAAGTTCTAATCTATCTACCTTAACGATTTCAACATGCTGATGGAACTGGCCGTACGAAAATAAAGAGCCTCTAATAGTAGGACAGGCTTGACCGGTCAGAGCAAAGAACCAATGCCTTGGAAGCTGCCTGTGGGTGCTGCCAAGGGACTCACAAGTAAAGGCTGGAATATATTCTTCAGACATTTCACCAGCAACAGTTTTAATTCTGTCTCTGCTACAGTACAAAGAGAGATCCACAGCTACCGTGTTTCCCCGAAAATAAGACAGTGTCTTATATTAATTTTTGCTCCCAAAGATGCGCTAGGTCTTATTTTCAGGGGATGTCTTATTTTTCCATGAAGAAGAATACGGTACACATTTATTGTTGAACAAAAAAAAAGGTCTTATTTTCGGGGGGATGCCTTATAGTACAGCGAGAGGCAAAACTGGAAGTAGGTCTTATTTTCAGGGGATGTCTTACTTTCGGGGAAACAGGGTAGTTAGAAGAGTCTGAGGACCCCCCTTGCTTCCATACTAACTTTGACAAATTCCAGGTTCTATGTTCTAAAAGCAGGAGGTCGCAGTTATGAGAGGACTGCAGAAAAGGATAGAGGCAGAATAAGCAGCAAAAAACACCAAGTAAGGTAGAGGCGATAAGAAGCTAGTAAAAGAATTATTATTGAAAGGAATGATGGTGCTGCTTAGCATATTATGAAAGGAATGAGGAAATAGAACAGGTTTTTGTACTCCAGGATCCATTGTTTCAGTGTAATAGCATCTTGGGATTTTACTTCTTCCCAGAGTCAGCACAAATACCCCAGCACAAATGTCACCAGCATCATCATGCTGCTTCTGCAAGTACTTATTTTAAATTTCCATCTCACATGCTGAATACATTGGTTCTCACAGTGATATAACATTAAATCTATGTATTTGGATCACATTATTTGCAACAGGGGTATGTTATTTATATCATTATTATTATTATTATTTATTTATTTATTTATGTAGCTCCATTAATGTAAATGGTGCTGTACAGAGTAAAACATTAAATAGCAAGACCCTGCCGCATAGGCTTACATTCTAATAAAATCATAATAAAGCAATAAGGAGGGGAAGAGAATGCACCAAACAGGCAGTATAAAAGTCAGAACAAAATCATTCACATATGTCACTGTGTATAAGAACAATTGATCCTTTTGTAGCAGCAGTTTTACAAACTGAGTTAATTTTACACTTCAGCTAATATAAAACGGTGATTTTTGTGGGCCTTAAGCACATTTAACTGTATGCTGGATTGTGCCCCAAAGAAGGGGGCAGAACCTAATTTCCCACAAACACTTCAAGAAGTATAGGTTGAACAGGCAATATTCAGCCTAAGTCAATTTTGGAAAGGTAAATTGGAAACTATTAAGGTACTTTATTTTAGCTTCTGTGAAGTAATGAGACCCTTTTGATTTTGGTGGAAGATGATGGAATAGAGAAGATATTTTTGTTTGATTATTTTCCAGATGATCCTATTGGGTTGCATCCTACAGAAGGACTTTCGACCCAGCAAAAGTTTCTGCTAACAAAACAGAGAAAGGCATTTTTCATGAGTTTCCCCTAGAGCCCCCTGCAACACCTTCCACGATTTTCTGGAGAGTCTCCCAACCATCTGGAACAGCTTTTCAGGGTGCAAAGCTGGGAATCGTGATTAGCAAAAATGACTTTCATCTCCTTCCATTAACAGAGTACTCTGCTGGATAAAATGTCCTTCAACAAATGGAACGGCACTGTTGGATGCAACTCATTTTATGGGTACTTTATAAAATGGGACAGCATCAATGAGTCAGTCATTAATGAAAAGCCTGATGAAATCATGACTACCATGACATCAGTAAGTGACACCAGATTATAAACATCTCTGGTGTTTTTCAAAAATCAAATAATAAATATTCATTCTGTTGACAGACTAGCATTTACATTTTTAAGAAAGTCTGTCAAAAGAATTCCTATTTGATTTTTTAAAAAACAATAAAGTCAAAGTATAGTAGACATATGCGTACTTCTTGAGAACATTTACTAGCATTTACATTTTTTAAAAAATCAGTTTTTGCTGGCTGAACTACTTGTTTGTAGAAAGTTCTTCAGAGATGCTTGTATACCTTTGAAATACAGCTATCGAAATCTTGTTATGGGAATGCTTGACAAATGGTTCATTTACAGCTTTTAAAAACAGCTGATAAAAAAACCCCTTAGCTTTAGTTTAGAGTAAGGCCTATTGAAAACAGTGGATTTGCATCTGAGTAACTTCATGTAGTTTTACAGCCAAAATGTGTGAATAAATTGTTCTGGGGTCAGGTTCTGATGTGAGCAGTATAGCAATATTATGTACCCACAAAATATTAGTAGAAAGCAGAGGTTCACAACCTGCCCAAGTGCTGCATCAAGCATCCTTCCAAGGCCTTTTCTGTAGTCACCCACCAACTTCACCACTGAATGCCCACCACCACCACCACCACCACCACCTGTATCTCCACTCCCTCCTCGAGAGCAGCAAGGAAAGAGGGAACTGTACCAAGATTATGTGTGTGTGTATGTGTGTGTGCATACCTATGCGTATGCATGCAGGTGCAGCCCTGATCCAGCATCATGCATCCCTCAGTGCCAAAAAGATTGTGCACCCTGATAGAAAAGGTAAATTTGTTGATCAAAGGTTTGAACTGTACTGAATTTTAATCTGACATAACTCAAATCTGACATTATGCTGCTGTTTAGCTTTTTCACCACAATAACTTTAATAAGCTCACGTGCTGTCAGGCTGGCCTTCAAATTTGATTTTGTTTATTTCATTACCTCATCTCAGTACAGAAGTCCTCTGGCAGGACTGCTCTTCTTTTGTGGTATCGCTGTCATTGGTATTTTTAAAAATGAGTCACAAGGTACTGCAGGTAATGTCTGTTAGACATTGGTGCATCCAGCAAATTTGAAATGTGTACTACTATACCCAGGCTTCCTTAAATGCTTCAGTAAAACCTAGAGTTTTATCTCACATCTTTCTGAATAGAACTGAGAAGCAGAAGTGATAAGCTAGTTTAATTTACCTGTCATCAATAACCTCTGGAAGATAAGAAGTTGCTGGGAAGATGCTATCACTGCTGCTGAAATGCTTAGTGAATTTCTATTAAACTGACTGATCCTAAATATTTTTTTCCTTCTTTGCTCTTTTATGCATAGATGGAAGTTAAGAAATTCTTCTATTTAGTATAGTGCAGTGAAGTAAACAGCATGTCTGAACAAAGGAGCCATTAATCGCCATCACATTTTCCCCTTCGAGGTTTCCTGTATTACTGCCAATGTAGTACTGTACACAGTGGATAACACTACTTTACTATGCTTAAAATAGTCTGTTTATGTACCCATTTAAAAATGTGCTTATTCTCAGTGCTAGTAATAATAAAAATAACTTCTAAAATCTTGCTATATAGCATTCCAGAAGGCTGGCTTACACCATCGTATACATGTGAATTTTCCTGACTGTCTCACTCAAATGGAAAAATGTCTCACGTGAACCAGCTAATTATATGGTCAGCATCAATTCTTGGGAGTGTGTCAGCTAGGAAAATGTCTCCATGACTGTGGAGACTGCTACCAGCAATAAGCATGATTGTCCTGTTCACAAAATACACTTTTTAGGGCATGTGCATTTGTGCACAAAGAGAAATCAGGATTGCTCCCCTCAAAGTCACAAGGAAACTGTAAACAAACTATGATTCTCCCCTTTTCAGGCTCTCATCTCCAATACGGGGGAAATAATACTGTAAACTGTTGTGCTGTTATAAGATTCTTAAAAGGATCACTGACATACTGTACGTTAAGTCAGAACACTTGAAACCGTAATAATTCAAAATTGATGTGTGAATTAACTCAGTCCCAAGACATTTAATGGTTGTTGTCACTGGAGATCTGAAGGCCCAGAAAATAAATGGAAAAATTCGGGGAAAATTCCCCGCCCCACATTTTTTTCCAAAGCCTTTTTTGATTCCCCACCCCCCGCAAAAAAAAATTGGATTTTTTTTTTTTTAAAAAAAAGAAGAAATGGATTATAGGATGTTTTATTTTAGCATGATGAATAAAATGTTTAAAACAAGGTGTTCAGATATTTACTTCTCCAAATGATTTCTAAAAACTATGTGCAGTATGACGTTATTACAGTTTCTGTGCACCAAGGACAAACAAGACCTAGGTTACTAATTGAGACTTGGGCCTCAGCTAGACCAGGGGGTTGTACCGCAACAATCTCGCAATTTTATGATCGCGAGATTGTCGCACTGGTCTACACATGGTGTGCGACATCACAGCCACCATTTTTTGTTTTAAAGAAGGAGTGCACAAGCGCTCATGCGCAGAAGGTAAATATTTTTTAAAAAAATTTAATTTCCCCCGCTCACCCCACCCCACCCCCAATAGGCACAGAGCTCCCAAGGAGCTCTGCACCCCCTGTGCGGGTCCCTGCTCCTCGTGAGTAACCGTGAGGAACTGGGGCAAACTGGGACACCCGCACACACGTTCCACAGTCTCGGGATCACCCTGAGACTGGAAAAAGCGGGCTTGAAGGGGAGGGTGTCTAACCCTACTGCCCCTTTTTAGGGAGAAGGGGTTTCAGGTAATCAATCAGAATCAGATTCAGAACTAGAAGACGCAGCGCCAGACACCAGCCAGGCTGTACCAGTGGGGGAGCAAGCTCTCATGGGAGATTCCTCAGCTGGAAATCAGTCCACTCCAGGACTTATCTCCTCAAGGCCAAATCCTACACCCTCAGAGGGAAATGAGGGAGCTTCGGGGTTGAGCATTCTGAAACACTAACTGATGCTAGAATCTGCCGGAAGCTCAAACGCACAGCGTGTAAAGAAGCCATGAGAAAGTCGGAGAGATTGCGCCAGAAACTACCACCGCACCAGGCGCCTTGAAGTTACAAGCATTTGAGAAGTAACTCCTCTCTCTCTTCTTGAACAGACAATTGTCTTGCTTAGTTTTCATAGTAATTGCTTAAGGCGTTTCCTTTCAAAGAGGTAGACACTATTCAGGTTAAAGAGAAGTTTGTTGCTTAATAAAATCTTTGTGGATTACTTAGCAAGCTTCATCATTTGCCTCCCATTGAAAGTATGAGGGCTTGGGAAAGACACAACATCATTCCTCCCTGCTCCCTGGATCCCCTGTCCGTCATGTGGACGCACAGGGATCATCCCAGGGATCACCCCATCTAGCTATGACCTACAACTCTCAAATGCAAGAGCAAGATGCATTTCTGCCTCTAGGGGGCACTGCCATTGAAACAGAGACTGAAACTGATAGTGATAGCTATGGCTCAGAAAATGAGTTTGCCTGCTCCTCATAAACTGGCAAAACTAGAGAAGTTCCTTACAGTTCAGGTGTTCCTAACAATTCAGGAGCTTGTAGCTCCATTTGTTACAATTTTTTTAAAAAAAAATTAAAAAAGTAAATTCAATTTGTAATAATTGTTTGAATGCACTGTACTTTTATATACCAAATGTAATAATTTTATGCCAAACCAACTTGGACATAATTACATTTTATGTTCCTAAAGTAACAAAGTGACTTTCGATCTGTAAAAAGTGCTAATACTGCATTATTTCAATTCCCCTCCCCCCCCCCAAAATCTGTTTTTTCCTGAAACCCCCTGGGGAAAAAATGGTTTTTTTCCCATGGCTTCAAAATTTTCAGAAATTTTACGTCTCTAGTTAGCACCACAAGTTAAAACATCAGGATAACGGCAGTATCTACACTACTGCTTATAACAGTTTACAATGGTTATGACAACTGTTCAGGCCCAGGACACATAACATATACAGTTTTATACCGTTTTAAAAGTGTTATATCCTGCTTGGTGTAGATTGGCCCTACATTTACATTCCATAATCTCATATGAACTCTGTTAGCAAAATGTCGGAATTGGCCTTCAGTACAGCAGGCTTACTGAATTGTCCACACATTTGTAGTAGAAAGCAAGATTTTGATCAGATATAATTTCAAAATGTTGGGTCTTGAAATGTTTAAGGCTTTCACAAATCAGCTTGCCAGAGATGGGTCATACACAAATAAAATTACTAGGTTGTGGCTGCAATCCTATACACACTTACCTAGGAGAAAGCACCATTGAAATCAGTGGGACTTGCTTCTGTGTGGACATATATAGAATTGTGCTATAAACCACTTGATGGTTTCTGGTTTCAACAAAACATGTTTTTCTCTCTCTCCCCCATGGTGTAAGTGAGTACTGCTCATAGAAATCCAAGGCTTTAGGATCGCTATGATTAGGCAGCAAAAAACAAATGGTACCAGAAAAGAGACAAGTCTCTGGTCTTACTAACCCAGGTATTATTTCTTTTGAGATATTTAATATGATTTTTAGTATTTAAAGGTGATATCTGTCAGTAGGTCAGCTGCTCTACCTGACAATTTAAAAGTGAGTCAACAGAGCAGGAGGCTTCTGTGTGCAGCTTCACAGAATATGGCTTGGGAGAATGCATGAGGGAGCAATATAAATAGGTTAACTTTGCTGAAACCTAAGGGGTATTTTATATGAGTGCTTTTAAGCTGAAAATGCATGTCAGTTCAGCCCCACCTCTGATCCTCAATGATTATAGAAGCATGTCCGATTCTTGCCCAGCCGGAATGGCTTGGGCGGGGGTTGTATTTGCGGGCGGGAATGAGCCAGATAAGAAGCTGCACAAGTGTCAAGCGCGGCAGGTTAGTGCTGGAATCTCATGAGTTTAGGGATGGTGAGCAGTCTGGCATCTTTATGGTGACTGGCAATTCAGAGGTCCTGCTTCTTGGGGGCTGTGCAGCTCTTGTGTCAGGATATTCTGTAGTTTGCCTTTGGGGACCTTCCTGTCTCATCTACTCCAAGCTGTGCAGCATTGAGTGGGGATGACGCAGGCCAGTCCCCCATACTCTGAAGTGTAGCTTGAATAAGGGGCCAGGTTTACCCGACCCTTGGGTTCAATGGAGTGGCTCGCCCTTATTGGCAAGCTAGTTGCCTGGAGCAAGAACTATTAAGATTCCCGCACTCTCACGCTAAGATCCAGAGATGGATGAATTATCCCACTTAAATAAAGAGCCCCTAGTTTATCCCAAGCTCTGGTGTCTGTTTTTTTTTTCTTTTTTTCTTGGATTCATTTGCTGCTTGAAACAATGAAGGGCTATTGTAAACCACTCTTGACCATAACACCCTCAACCTGCAGTGCAAGAGTAGCCATACTGGAAAACACTGCAAGGTTCTTGTAATCTTCTATTTCATCTTGACAGCTAAATTGCAGTAGGGGTGTATTCCAATTCGAAGGTAATGGAATGGTTCAGTCTAGGAATTTTACATCTCAATAGAATGGGTGCCCTTCCTCCCCCACTTGAAAACAACATGAGAGACCCCTCCTCTGCTTTCTTAGGCCACAGCTAGACCTAAGCTTTATCCTGGGAGCATCCAGGGTTCGCCCCTGCCTGAGCACTGGATCCCCTGTGTGTCACCTAGATGAACAGGTTTGACCCCTGGATGATCCAGGGATAAACCTTAGGTCTAGCTATGGCCTTAGACTGCAGAGACTTTCTTGTGTTGCACTGAGCTTTGAAGCAGGAGAAAGTAGTGCAAGTCTCTGTTGTTTAAGTTATGGTGATGGACCCAATATCCCCATACCATTAGCATGTGTGATCTAAGAAAGCTTAACCTGCCAGTGATGTAGTTCTTACACTTTCTAGGTCATATGTCTGTGAACCAAAGGTTTGGGTTCCAGTGAAATTTCAATACAGTGTTTTACTCTATCTTTCCATATGTGAAAAATGGTACTGTACTGTGATTCACACACAATATCAAGGGAATAACAAACCTTAATGGTTTAATATCACTATTGGCCATATGCCACATCTGAGCAGTAGTAGTTCGAGAAGACAGCTTACTAACCCTTGAGAGCCATATATTGCATTTTATATGGCATCGTTCATCCAGAAGGGTACCAAAGTGCTATGCAAGTGAATATATATTCATTAGCCTTGGCAATAGCAAATGCTGTAGTTTATATTACATTGCAGAGTTCCATTACAAACCTCTTTATTCATTTGCTTATATCTTTATCCTTCCTGGCTTATTGCTTTTCGTGCTTGACTTGCACTTAGAGGGCATTGTGTTTTAATTTTAAATAAATATATTAAAAGCATCTCTTTTAAGGAAATTTTGACATTCCATTTCTCAAACATTGAGGAAATTGACATATTTATGCTTTTTAAAAAGCATGTCTATTCTTCTGAGTACACTGTCTTAAATAAATTTGTGGCTATCTTAAATACATTTATGATTCTAAATGCCCTTATTTATATGTACTCTTTCAGAACTGTGTTACCTATTTAAGATCCCTTGGTATCTCTTTCTGGATTTATGAAGTAGCTCTAGATAAGCTGAAAGGAGATTGCAAGAGCTCAAGATGAGCATTCTGAAGACTTGTCACAACAGAACTGGACAAATTGTTCTGTTAGCTTATTGGTCTAATAATCAGAACCCTCCAAAGGGTTCATTTTACGTCTCTTAAGACCTTAGTCCTTTTCTCTTCTGATAACTGTGTTCACTTCTGAGGCTAGATCTACCCTACTGCTTTATAGTAGGTATTGAAGTGCGCTGATAACTGTTGGGGCACAATCCACATTCCATATACTATTTTCATAGTGTTATTTCCTGCTTTTTATTCCACATTCGTAATGATTTGACACAAGCTCTACTTGCAATACTGATTATTGTCTCTTTTATTTAGATTCACTCATATTTTCTGTTCAGAAATACATGACTGGGGGCTCATCTACACCACACAGGATATCCCACTATGAATTTATTTATTTATTTATTTATTACATTTTTATACCACCCAATAGCCGAAGCTCTCTGGGCGGTTCACAAACATTAAACCACAATAAAACAACCAACAGGTTAAAAGCACAATTAAAAAATACAGTATAAAAAGCACAACCAGGATAAAACCACACAGCAAAATTGATATAAGATTAAAATACAGAGTTAAAACAGTAAGATTTAAATTTAAGTTAAAATTAATGTTAAAATATTGAGAAAATAAAAAGGTCTTCAGCTGGCGACGAAAGCAGTACAGTGTAGGCACCAGGCGGACCTCTCTGTGGTATGAAAGTGGTATGAAAGCGGTATATAAAAGGCAGGAGCCACACTACTGCTTTATAGTGGTATTGAACTGCACTGACAACTGTTGGGACCCATGACACATTACCTATACCTCTTTCATACTGCTTTCATAGTGTTATATCGTGCTTGGTGTAGAGGTGTCATGGGCCCCAACAGTTGTCAGTGCACTTCAGTACCACTATAAAGCAGTAGTGTAGATCCTGCAGTGCACTTCAATACCGCTATAAAGCAGTAGTGTGGCTTCCGCTTTCTATATACCACTTTCATACCACTTTCATAGTGGAATAACCTGCTTGGTGTAGATGAGCCCTAAGTGAGTATTCAAGGAATGATTATGAAGTAAACACTGAGCTTAGTTGTCAGGGGCCCGCAGGCTGCTATGTGGTGCTTTATACAATGGGCCATCTGCCCAGAATAAAATTTAGTCTCCTCATTTCCGGCTGAAGGAATGAAAGGTCCAAGATTATGGTGGCCTTTCTCTCCTGCCATGCTTCCTGCCTTGCTACTGGTGCTAATAAAGAACCTTCTAAAACCTCCTGTATTATTGGCCATATTCCATTCCTGTCTACAGCCCACTGCTGTCTTCCCTCTGATGTAGACTAAAACACTTCTTTGCTCTGAATTATATGAGAGTTTTATTTAAGTTGTAAAGCTCAAATGTAGCTAATTGAGATATACCCAAAGAAGGATTGACTGCTTGTCCTGTTTAAAGACCATTGAGTCCCAACTGCCATAGTTCTCTTTAATTGCCTTTGATGGAAGCAGGAAAATGTGGTGTACAAAAGTAGCTGGTTTTATAAGAGAAACCAGTCTAACATTTGGCACCCATGAGGTCATTCAGCATAAATATTCTATTAGCTGTGCAATTAAAATTTGTAGCTTCATGAAGAAGAGCAGTGCTCTGCATTGATTTGCAAGGAATCAAAGGAGAAATCTTTGGTATGTTGTCTCCTATAATACGGAAGCTTGCCATACAGAGAACAAAACCTAATTTTCCAGCTGTTGTCATTGCACAAAGCTGAATTTACCTATGATTAAATCCCCTTTAAGTGAGGGGTAGTTGCAGGAGGAATGAACTTGGTTCATCATCTCTTTACTGTGATTATAATTTGGAATGTAAATAAAGGCTGTGGTCTCACAAACACTTTTAAGTGTATGTATAGCTTTAGGTATGTGAGTTGATCTATTGACCCCCATGTAGCTATTCACATATTTCAAGTTATTTGCATGCATTAGAGTCTGCAGAGAAGAATTCAGAGAATACCGTATAATTCCTTGGAGTAGCCTTGGTATAGTAAGAATTCAGCAGAAAAAAGTAAAGAGGGGAGAAGTTGTCAGAAAAGATCCAGCTAGATTTTTTTTTAAAAAATGCTAATAGATACTTTCCATACAGCAGCGAAAACATCTGGTGTCTTCCAGATTTTTGGGGCTTCAACTCCCATCAGTCTCAGCAAGCATAGCCAGTGGTCAGGAATCCTGGGAGTTGTAGTCCAAAACATCTGGAGGGAGCAGGTTGGGGGAAATTGCCATAGAGCCCTTAAACCAACATGTCAAATCTTTTGGCTGGAATATAATTTTCTATCTATCATCTATGTAGCTATCTATCTATCCATTCATCCCTACATACTTACCACCTGTTGTGGTTACCAGACAAGAATAAAACGTTAATTACAAAATTAAAACATAAATGCATAAAAATCATCAACCAAAACACAGCTATACTGAATAAATGACCTAGGGTATTCCCTAAAACTGTCACCCATAATCAAATGACTAATTGCTTCCTTGTTTCCATTGCCACTAACAGAAATTTGCTCACAACCAATGATACTGATGGAATATTATCTACTAACAAATATTTAACATGAAAGTGGGCTGCCCTACTTGATGACGGGCTAATAAAGGAACAATCATTTGCAGATGAGATCCATCATAAAAGTTACAAAACGAATAGACATTTCCTATAAATTACACTTCCTGAGCGTGTGATAAAACGTTCGTCTGAAGAAACCCTTAGACACTATAAGACATGGAGAATTAGTCATTTTATATAACGAACCTTTGTATTGTGGCTCTACAGGAGCCATAACCCTATGCATATAAAGAGGAAATTAAGGCTGTGTCTACACCAGCCGTTTATTACAGAATAATATCGAAGTCGCCCCTACTGGGTCACATGACGCACAGCTAATCCTGCTGTGATCACGTCTCTACCATTCAGGTATTCTGGGATTTTGCGGACTGGTTTTGTCACGGTTCCCCCCCCTTCGCTACAATCCTGAAGTCTGCAGCTGGTGTGCCACCCACCCTTTGCAAGGTTATCGCTGTTCACTGTGAGTTCCAGGATCAGCGAACAGCCAATGACCTCTGAGGGGCATATGCATGGGTATCGGCGTGTTTCATCACTGAGTGTATTTTTTTTAACACAAACATATCTGCACAGGGTTGCACATTGATGGACTCCCTATGCACCCCATGTGTAGCTGTGCATTTGCGTTCATGCACATCTCTGAGGAATCATAAAAAAAACTAGGGATGTGCTCCGCTCCGATTAGAAGCGGAGAATCAGAAGCGAATTGGCCTGCTCCGCCTTGCCCAGAGGTGGAGTAGAAGCGGACCGGGGACCCGTAAAAGCACGGCGAAGAGAAGCGCCCATACGCGGAGCGCTTCTTTTTTCGCGGACCGATCCGATCGCCATTTTGAAAAATTTCGCCCATAGGATTGCATTGCGGAAAAGAATAGGGGATAACTGTGTTGTTTTTTAAGCTATCTTTCTGAAACTTCTTGTGCTTAGAGAGTCGTGGCTGGGGGTCATTTTGAGCCTACTCTCAGCTCTCTACGTGCTGCGGTTCGCTTGCTAGAATTTTTGGAAAAATCCGGTAAAACAGCGGGAAAATACCTTTTTCGAAGGGCTGAGGGGCAGAGTCAACTCCCGGTCATGATCACATGATCCCAAGGTTGGAGGAGGGGATAGGCAAAACAGGTAACTTGGGATTCTGGGAACTTCTCTTTCTTAGTCTGAACGGACTTTTCCCAGTGTTTTTTAAAACAGTAGCCCCACCAAATGCACAAACACAACCTGAAATCATATACTAAGCCAATAATAAGAGACAGAAAACACAGCACTGCTACCCACCCTAACTTTGGGGAACAACTGAATAGATGTGGTGCAAGGGGATGAGCTCCCCTAGGGCATATGGACGTGCCCAGTGCACTCTCCTGTCCTTGGAGGGCCATCAGAGCCCTCCAAAGGTAAATCACTGGAGAGAATGCCTATCATGAGTTGAAGTGATCGTTTGCTTCTTAAAGACTGGTACCTAGACAGGACCAGTCAAATTGGCAGATGATTCCCCCTCCCCTTGGGCACGTCCACTCCCCTCTTACTGGTAAAAGACAGATACAGCCTTTTTTTAAAAAAAAAAATCTTGTTGTTTATTCAGCAACACTGCTGCTTTTAATTCCACCCCTCCTTTGTTTATTTATTTATTTATTTATTCCATTTTATATGCATTACTGGCTTTGAAACTATCCTTGGCTCACTTCCTTGTGCCCCCAGAAATGTCTGCTGCCTGCCTGCCTTCCCTCCCTCCTCCCCTGCCCACCTCGCAGGAATGGTTTTTGTGTGTCTTGCTTTGACTCAGGGGAGAAGTCCTTCCTGTGCTCAAGTTCCAAATCAATTTTTCAAGTGTGGAAGAAGATTCATATTTAGGTTTATCTCTACTCCCCAATTCATGGCATGTTGGGATTTCCTTTGAAATGGGCCCATTGAGCTATCTGCAGATACTGGGGTGTTCGACTTTCATAAATTCCCCAAAAATCCGGGGATGATGGGATTGGCTTGAAACTTGGCGTCCATGTTGACAACATGGGTAAGCTGTCATGGGACTGAAGGTGAGGTTTCTGACATGCAAATTGACGTAGTTGTAAAATGGGACTTGATTTGGGGTGAGTTAAAAGGTTAGAGCCCCGCCAAAAATCAAGGGATGATGGGATTGCCTTGAGTCTTGACGTGCATGTGTATCCCTGGATAAGCTATCATGGTGCCGAGTTTGAGGTTTCTAACGTGCAAATTGACGGAGCTATCAGGGGTGTGAATGGGGTGCCCGATTTTCAAAAATTCCCCCAAAATCAGGGGATGATGGGATTGGCTTGAAACTTGGCGTGCGTGTGTATATGTCCATGGGGTGTCATGGTGCTTGAGGTTTCTAACTTTAACAGAAAAAAAGTTGTATACTTTTTTAGCTTTCAATGCAAGCCTATGGGGGGGGGGAAATGGAGCTCCGATCCGGATCCGGAGCTCCGCAGTGGAGCGGAGCGGACATAGGTGGAGTGGGGGCGGAGCGAAGCGGCCCAATCCGCAAATCGCGGATCTGGAAGAGAAGCGGAGCAGGGGGTCCGTGCACACCCCCTAAAAAACCCCCGATTCCCCATAGCCGTGTAATCTGCCTATGCCCGCCCACTTCTCCCAATCCACATGTGGAAGCGCTGTCACGGGGCCATATCCTGTGCAATGGCACTCCTGAAAATGCAGGAAACTTTGCTCACGGCTGCCCTGTGACAGCAGATCTCAGAAGCGGGAAAACTTGCAACCACCCCGCCTCACTTGCAAAAGAGCTGTAGGTGCAGATTAGGCCTAACTGTAGGGCCATTTTTATATCTTAAAATAAATTACTGTAGTGAAGAACATTTTATACTATTATGTTTGCAATGTAAGTATGTAAGAAGGAGTATCTACTGTGTGATTAGAGCAGGACAGAAAAAGTGAGTTGTGAAAGGATCAGCTGAAATATTCAGACCCTTGTTCAGAGGATATTAATTGGCAGTTGCCTTTTTGAAATCGATGGAAAAAGTTAGTCTAGTGTGACGGGAACAATCGGGAATGAGCTCTGGTGATCCTTCGGGTCACATGCTCCACGTCTCCTCCCCTCCCTCCCCCTCCCCCTTATCTAACCACAGATTAACCACTGTTCCAAGTCTGAATGGCACAGTAAATTCTTGTTAGTCAAAAGCAGAAGCTTCCAAGTCCTCCTCCTTGGCCATACAGAAGCACGACCGGGGGTGGGGGGTGGCGAATGCACAAGCCCAGGGCTCATTATGTCTCATTCTGCTTGTTTTCATCATACTAAACTATGGCTTAATAAGAGGCTAGGATTCCCCCCCCCCCCCCCATGAAGGGCTGTTGACCCATGGGGAAAGTAAATTGGGAGCCACAATTGATATTGTCTGGAAGCAGAGCCAATGACAGGCAAACACATCATCATCATCATCATCATCATCATAATTCTTACCCGGCTCTCCATTTTTATTGAGACGGGGAACAACACTAAACGATGAAATACATAATACTCAATTAAAACATAATATACATTGTTAAAAACATCCTAAAAAACATCCTAAAAACATTTTTAAAAAATCAAAGCATTTTGATTTGTCTTATGTCCAAGATTGTGACTAATTTCATGTTAAAGAATCTTCAAAAACTGGTTTGAAGCCAGATGTCATAGACCGTGATCTGGGAAAATGCAGATTTGGTAGGAGGATGTCAACATAATACCTAAATTCATGCTGATTTCACCTCATCAAAAATAAAAGCCATGCTAATTGTGCTAAGTGAAGTAAAAGAAAGGACATTTGTTCTTAACTTTTCACATAATTATTGTTTTTCAAACCTCCATTAAGTCTTAGTCATATCAAAAATAACAGTTTTAGCAAAATCACATTTCATTTCTATTGAAACCTAGAAGATTTGCAAATTATATGATGTAGAATTATTTTTATAGGATATGGGAATGCAAGGCAGTGAATAGAGCATCTTATTTCATTTTAACATTTGCAATTAAGACTTTCAATGGGTAGTTTGAGAGAAAAGTAGCTACAAATTCAAGACAGCCATGCTTAATGGGTTTTTATTCCTCTTATGAGCCCACACTGAAGAAATATACCAGGGAAGAGTGATAATTTGAAGATAAATAAAAGAACTGTACCACATGTTTTCTCTGAAGGGTATTTTCTTTCTCTCCTGATTTTGCAGCAAAATCTATATGTTTCTATTCATAAGTAAGCCCTATTGAATTCAGTGGGACTTACTCCCAGGTAAGTGTACGCAGAATTATAGCCTTAGTTGTACTTTGGCAAAACATAACAAGTCATGTTTATTTGCAACACATGACATTGTCGTCGATCCTTAGCAACCTCACAAATTCCCCCAGGAAAACGTGAACTTTTGCAGAATACTTGTAGTGCATTTCCCCCCCTTCGTGCAGCTGCCGTACAGTTCAGTTGCTGTGTGCCTCATTCTTCCAGGTTAAATCTGTCATGATGGGCATGCCCAGGGATGTGTCTTTCACCTGGCTGTGACTCAGAGCCTCATCAAACAAGGGAGAATTGCGTTTGCTTACCGTCGCTACTCCACCCTCGCATTTATCCCTCATTACTTCTTCTTTTGAAAGAGGAAGTAAACAACTTGCTCGTAGCCCATTCAGTGGGCCATTTTGATCTTGCTGCTTCTCCTTTACACAGCAGGAGATAGCAGCAACTTCCGTCTTTATTTTAAATCGGACTTACTGGGGTGTTTCTTTGTGGCGTAAAGGAGGCAAGAAGGGGTGGGAGGCAGACATCGTTGTGAGAGGGACCCGCAAAAATCTGTGAGTGCCCAGTAGCAAGCGTGCAATAAAACGCTCGTCCGATAGAGCTCTCAGTCAAGCGGTGGGGAGGACCTCCCTGTTTTCCTCCATAGTTGTCCTTTTCCATCATTTTGCAGTAGCCTGCACAGATACAGCTCAGGTTTCTTTACTTTGCCACTCACTGTAATTTATTCTTCCTCCCTTCTCCACCCCTCCGAAGTCAACGATCTGGGTTTAGCAGTCTAATTTTCTAGAATAACTAATTCCCTAAGTCTCTAAATCACTAAACCTCCAAAATTCCAAAATCGCTTTAGTGCTTTACCACTTTGGCAATATGCCATTGCTGTATGGTTCCATCTAGTAGTAGAGACATAGGAGAGTTATTTCTGTGAAGAAAGTCTAGAAAGCAGGGGATGCAGGGGAACTTGCAAACAAAGGCTCTGCTCCTATTCTCTGGAGTCTGATATCCCTTACAATACATTTCCTTTTCTTAGAAGTTTACGCCTTACCTTGAAGACCCAGTGTGTTGTAATGGTTAGAGTGTTGGACTGAGACTTCATGGCCGAGTAGGAACTTTGGCCATGAAGCTCATTGGGTGATTTTGGCCTAGTAGCTGACTTTCAGCCTAACCTACCTCTTAAAGTTGTTATGTGGATAAAATTGAGAAGAGGAGGATCATGTATGCTGCTTTGTGCTCATTGGAGGAAACACCAGGATATAAATGTAACAAATAATAATACGCAAATAATCTTGCATTAGGAATAGAATGTCAAGTTGGTCACAAACAGAAAACAGTGGGTTGGATCCAGACTAAGTTAATTGCACTTAGACCATATGGAAATCAATGTGGAAAGTTAGTAATGACTAACTTAAGTCCCATTGATGTCACTGGAAAATAGGTGAAATGAACTTAATCTGGGTAGAACTTAATGTATCTAATGACAAGAGGTTAACTGGTGGTACACCTACTTTTGGTTCTGAAACAATATGTTGGTTTGGACCTGGCCTAAAAGTTATATCTAGTCTCTGGTCATATGAGCTACTCCCTCAGCAGTCATCCAGCAGCAGCAGAGGGAGAGATGGGAAGCAGATTCAGAACAAATAAAAGGAAGTACTTCTTCACACAGTGCATATTTAAGGGAAAGGAGGGAAAGGAACCTCTCGTGCAAGCACTGAGTCATTTCTGACTCTTGGAGGGACGCCAGCTTTCGCTGACGTTTTCTTGGCAGGGCTTATAGCTGGGTGGTTTGCCATTGCCTTCCTCAGCCGTTATTACCTTTCCCCCAGCTAGCTGGGTACTCATTTTACCGACCTTGGGAGGATGGAAGGCTGAGTCGACCCGAGCCGGCTGCCTGAAACCAGCTTCTGCTGGGATCGAACTCAGGCCGTGGGGAGAGTTTCAGCTGCAGAAACTGCTGCTTAACTATGCAAGAATTCACTATCACAAGATGTAGTGATAACCACCAATTTGAATGGCTTTAGAAGTGGGGTGGAAAAATTCCTGGGGGAGAAGACTATCAATGGCTACTAGCTCTGATGGCTATGTGCTACCTCCAGTATTCAAGGTCGTAAGCCTATATGCAACCGTTGCTGGAGAACATGGGTGGGAGGGTGCTGTTGTCCTGCATTGTTGGTCCCTGGTTGACAGCTGGTTGGCCACTATGGCCCTTTTCAAAAGACACCTTAAACCACAGCTTTAACCATGGTGAATAAGGCTTTTTGCCTTATTCACTGTGGTTAAAGCCATGGTTTAAGGTGTCTTCTGAACAGGACTCTCGATCTGATCCAGCATGGCACTAATTATGTTCCTAACAGTGCCTCTTCCTGAACTATTTCCATTCAAGATGATCATTGTAAGAATTTCATAACTATAAGAACTGCTGCCTGAGTTTGCTTGTTTTTTTCCTTCCTTTTTTCTCTTTTGTAAAAAGGGAAAAAATAATAACAAAAAAATAAGCTTGAAGGTAGGCACTGTGTTGTTGATCTATCATAAACCACTCTGGGGGCCTTTTCAGCTGAAAAGCAGGGTAAAAATGCATTGTGGTAACCTACAGAATAGTTAAGCAAGATAAAGGCCAGATCCGGAAGCCTTCTGTTCAGTGTATGGCTGCCTTGTGTGGTATCAGAACTGCCCTTGCATGAACAATGATGTATTCCTGGCTCTGGAGTGTTACCCTGTGTTGTTTTTTACTCTGGCGCCTTCTGGCTTGGTCCCCTTGGTTTCCAGGTCACTTCTCACAGCTGTCTCCATGTCAGCCTTGACAGTTTGGTGGCTTACTAATTGAGGCAAAACTGTGCCAGTTACAGCTGCAATGGTAGTATTGATGCAGGTTTTGGACCATTTATATAAGCTAGTCTATAAGTTTAAAAAAGCATAATAGTAAGATTTATGATAAGAATTAAATGAAGGCAAACTGGTTACAGATAATTCCATGACTTTTTCTTTTGTTTGCTATTATGTATTTTATAATATTTTATTTTAAATGCAGGTGAACCAAGGAAATTTGATCCAAAGTTCAGCGGACCTATTCACAACAGGTAAATACTTTATTTTAATTTATTGCATTCTAGCCTTGCTTTTCTTTGGATTGACTAAAAAGAAAAGAAAAAAGATACACTCTACTTTTGCTGGCCAAAATAAATAAAAGATAGTTGTAGTTTTCCCACGCTTTCTCCAAGGAGCTCATGGTAGGGTAGACGGTTCTCTCTCTTCTTCCACACATTTTATCATCACAAAAACACTGCGAGTAGGCTAGAATGGTAGTAAGTAGTCCAAGGAAAATGTATTATCATCTTTCTATGACAAGGATGCAGTAGCTTTTTTTGCTCAAAGGCTGGAGAATAGGGCTGTGCAAGCCTTGGGCCTCGGATTTGGAGGCTGGGCTACCAGAAGTGGGTGACTCTCGGAGGAAGCAGGCAGCTGCAGGGTGCCTATGGAACTCATGGCACCCCTCCAGGGTCTAGTGCATCCTGGATTGCGCCAGTGGGTGGGTGATCATGGCGGCAGCGGTGAGACCACAAGTGCCTGCCATTCCTGGGCCCCAGTAAGTTGATCCCTTCCAGGCAGTGCATGCTGGTAGTTGTACACTCTTTCAATAGTAAGGAGTCCTTGGCTTGTGAAGTAAAATGGTGGTTCTGTCATAAAATGGTCGCTGGGGCCTTGGAACTCCAAATCCAAGGTCCGAGGCTTGCACAGCCCTACTGAAGAGCATAATATTCAGACAATCTTCCAGGATATACAGTGATCAATGCATTCGTTAATTGTTTATGGAGATTTATTTATTTTTATTTATTTATTTTATTACATTTATATACCGCCCCCCAGCCGAAGCTCTCTGGGCGGTTTACAACAATTAAAAATAGTAAACATTAAAAGTACACAAAAATTAAAAAAACACCATAAAAACAGTATAAAAACAACAGTATCCATCCAGATCTTGATAGATGAATTGCAGAAGAAAAAGACATGGCTTACTCTTTTGATTTCTTCTGAACTACAAGGTCATAATATGTTGGAATAAGTTATCTTTCTAAACCTCCCATCCAAAAGAGCTGCAGGTTGCACATTGAGACCTAGAAGAGTGAACACCCTCCTATCCTTTGAAATACTGCAGGTTAATTTCCTGGATCTCCTTTAAAAAACTGGTGTTACATTAGCTGCTTTCCAGTCTTCTGATACAATCTTAGGAACTAGTTATATATTTTTGTTAGCAAATTGGCATTTTCACATTTGACAACTCTCATGTAAACACCATCCAGACCTAGTGATAGGTTTTTATTTGTGAATAAGGCCTAGAATGTTATCTCTTGACATGACTAATTGCCTTAGTTCTTCAAGCTCCTTGCCTGAAAATGTCAGTTCAGGAATGGACATTTGCTCTGCATATCCCACAGTGAAGACAGACACAGGTAATTCATTCAGCATTTCGCCTCTCCACAACTGCCTCTCTTTTAGCACACCCTTAACTCCCTTGTTGTCTAATGGTTCAATTGCCTCCCTAGCCAGTTCCCTGCTTCTGAAGTATTTAAACTGCTGGTCTCAATGTTTTTAGCATCCTCCTCCTTGAATTCTTGTTTTGCATCCCTTATTGTCTGCTTACATTTCTTTTGCCAAAGTTTGTGTTCCTTTTTGTTTTCCTCATTTGGGCAAGTCTTCAATTTTCCGATAGAATCCTTCTTGCCTCATTAATCATGCTAGACTTGGTCATTCCTTCCATGACATAATCCTCTTGATTTTCCCTTTCAACTTCCTTTTTACCAATCCCCTCATTTATAAGGAAGTTTCCTTCTTTAAAATCAAATATGACCATGTTGTTATTTCTTGGCAGTTGTCCAGTTACATATATGCTAGATTTGAATAATGGGCATACATGGTTTTGTCTGGTACTAAAAGAAATCAGTTGCTACCTAAACAAAACCAACGTGTGGACACTGTAGGACAATCATACAAGCTATTGAGAAGTTCTATTATGGATGTCCTCCTTTAATTAGATACATCCATTTTATTTCTTATGGCGATGTCTCAGTTCTGAACAAAGGAACATGTATCATTTCTCATCCCTTGTGATTGCTTTCACAAATGGCAATTTCCCTATAACTGCATCTGTAAGACAATATTACACTAACTGTGTTAGAAATAGCATGCAGATTTTTTTCTAATGTGGAAATTGCCCTGAAGAAGAGCCTAAATGCTGAACTTTCTATTGAAACAGGGTGGCTATCAAGTACCTAATAATGGATTGCTTCCACGTGGTGCCTGTTCAATATCTTAAACAGAAAGATGCATCTTCATGAAATTATTCTAGTCAAACAGTTGCATTTCTCAGAACAATCATATGAATAAAAATGGCTGTTAGTATGACTAATAGCTCATTAGTCATACTAACACATACTAGCACATCAAAAGGAAAAGCACATTAGAAACATTAGGATGTGATCTTAGCATCACATGTGATCTTCGCACATTTGTGAATACATTCTTTGTCCAGTGAGCATGTCTTGCTCCAATAAAAGTGGCAAAATTAGATACTAAGAAATCCCACCTGACTTTATCTTAACTATAATGATATATAATGTGCCTGAAGAGTTGAAAAGCTTTGAAGCTGGGAAGGCAGAAGAGAAGTATTACAAGCTCTGCACTTTATCCTACAGTCCTGACTTGAGGCAGAATTCCTATTAAGTTTAATGGTAGATGAAGACGCTTGGTATCTTTCAGAGCCTACATGCTGTGTTGCAGTTTATTGGCAGCATAACAAAGTCATCTGCTGATTTTAGCCCCCTGCTTTACACTATGACATCCTAATGAAAATGTATAGTTACCATGACAATAGCTGAAGATATGGCAGGTATTTGTATTGTGCTGCTTGTACAACCACAGCATTTTCCTTAAGGTGGCTACTACACAACTAGTATTTCATCTAAGCTAGGTGTATTTTATAATTCTCTGGGGGGGAATGTAATAAGGGGAACTGCCTTTTTTTCTGAATGGTTACAGGTTCCTTTCCATTTCCCCCTCACATGCAGTAAACACATAATTCAAACCATCCTTTTTCTTTTTTTCCCTCTTTGCTGCTTTTCTTTATAAACAAGAAGCACTTATAGTTCGTACATATTTTTTTGACCTGATTTTATTGTTTGACTGCAGTGCCCGGTGATAAATAATACATCGCAATTATTCTAGACATTGGCCAGTATTTTTAGCTTTCTATTGACCAAGGAAAGTGTAGTGTTCAAGGAAAGTGTAGTGTTGTACATTTAGTTGTTTCTAGCGTTTTTGTTTTGTTTTACCTCAGTCCTGTGCCAATTTCCTTTTTGTGCTCAGAAATTTCATTTGGTACATGCTCAAAGCACTACTTTATGTTAAAAGAATATTCTCTATTAGTTTATACCTGCTCTTAGAATAATGAAATACAGGAAAGTACTTTCCAATGGATAGGCAACCACCTATACTAATTTCTGACCAACTTTCTGGCTATGTTCGGAGAATTACAGCTATTCGTACTATCTGCCATGAGTTATTTTTCCATCTCCAAGCCTATTGGACATCGATATGTGTGTGTGTATAAGTCTCATTTTCATAGTGCTGTATGAATAGTCAAACATATTTAGGCTTGAATAGCACTATTACTTCCAGAATATATGTGAAATATGAATTATGTGGTTTTATGTTTATGCATATTGAATTTCTTTGCCCATATACCCTATAAAAGAGGATACTGATCTATGAATGCCCAGTAGTTCCAGATGGTACATTTGCACTGGGTAGAACAAGTGTAATCCTGTTCCCCCCTCATTAGCACCCTATGCTGATTCTTGTTTACTCAAACCAGCCCAGGGTTCTCTGTTGATTAAAGTTTGATAGAACATTATTTTCCTATGAGGTCTATAATCTTTTAATAGTATGGGCCTGTTCAGACAATACGCTAAGACATGTTAGGGTGCTAACCCTTTTGCAGCAAATGGTTACTTAGCATGTTTAAACCATGTTTCTATAGCTACCAGGGTTAGGAACGGTTCACATGACATGCTAAATCATGGTTGACATGACACACTAAGCTATAATGTTTAACTCAACATGCTTAACCACCATGACTTAATGTGTTGTCTGAACAGTGTCTAAAGCCCGTGTCACCATGGGCACTAGTAGCCTGAGAGTAATTGGATGAAAACATGTTTGGCCATTTCCCTTGTGACTGGAACAACTTTCAGGGAGCATTTCCTTCTCTCTCTTCCTCTTCCTCTCTCAAGGTTCCAATTACGCCGCCCCCCATCAGCTTCCCTTTGGTGAATACCCCAATAATACAGCCACTTCCTACTACATTAAAGCAAGCTTTCCCCCGCCATAGCAAACACAATTAGCCCCCAAAGAAATCCTTCCCATTACATAATAAAATAATAGACCCTTCCTCTGTTTTATTCAAAGGGTTTTTCACAAGCTCCCACCCAAGACGCCCTCCCTCCCACCTTCACCTGGACCTGAAAAACAAAAGGTGAGGGGGGAAGGAGAGAAGAAAAAACAGCATCTTTCTCTCACCTGCCCTAAGCCAGAGCTATCCAATATGGTGCCGGTCTTGCACTCCACCCATTCCTGCCCCATCAGCCTGCTCACTACTCTCTCTCTGTCTCTCTCTCTCTCTCTCTCACACACACACACACATATACACACACCAATTCACAAACCCTGCCTGCATGCAGGGCATCATGGGAGCAGCAGCCCCTCTCTCTTTGTTCTCTGATTCATCCTACTTGAAACAATATAATCTGAGGGGGGAGCATGGCACCATCCTGAGGCCTAGCAGTGCTGCGTGGAACATGCCTGTGAAGCAAAATGAATAAAAACAAACCCAAACAGGAAAGCAGGAGGATGCAGGTAATAGGGGTTGAAAACACATGATGTCCGATCAGGTGCTGTTTGGCGTGTCCTTTTTAAAAAGATCATTTAGCATTTCATTAAGTTCCAGGGTAAATCCATGTGATGTCAGGCCAGGCACTGTTAGACACGGAGCAAATAAACTAGAACTGTACCATAGAGCAATAGGAGACAGTTTTGCTATTAAAGCTATCATGGCTAATAGTCATTGACAGATCAACAAAGTTGTCTAAGCCCCTTACTGCCTCCCTGGTCTTCTAATTTTGCCAGAGAGATAAAGCAAAGGGCTTACAAGACCCACCAATCATTGTATTTTACATTATTGTGAGGTGTATTTGTTTATTACTTGAATTACAACAGTTATTAGTAAATATGATTGGAATTGTGTACAGCAATGTCCAAATTATGCAGCATGTATAAATGTTAGTGATTTGGATGTCTTTGGGTGATTTTAAGATGTCTCATAAAATGGTAAGGAGCAAGAAACTATAATTTTACTGCAGTTGGTTTTGCTGTTGTTTTTATTTTAGCATGATTGTAATTATGTTCATAAGCCACCTCAAATAGTCACAGAGAACAGGGATAGACATTTTAAGTGAATTAATTAAGAAATTAAATAAATGTATACAACATATCAGTAGATTTTATTCTTTTACGTTTAACCAGTGGGACTAGTTTCTGGAATCTGAAGCATCACGTAAAACCCATTCAGTCCTAAAGGACTGTTGTGAAGTTTGGATTCTAAAAGTCATACTGAGGGTGTTTATCTTTTTGGAATTCATCTCCAGAAGCAAAATGTGTACCTCTGCTGGGAAGTTGCTTGCAGTCAAAAACAATGGTGGGATCAGTAGTTTATTTAATTATTTATTTATTGCTTTTATATCCCGCCTTTTTTCCTCCAAGGAATCCAAGGCAACATACATAATCTTCCTCCTCTTCATTTTATCCTCACAACAACAACCCTGTGAGGTAGGTTGGGTTGAGAGTCTGTGGTTGGCCCAGTCATGCACTTCGCTTCCATGGCTGAGTGGGGACTAGAACCTGGATATGCCAGCACACAGTCCAACACTCTAAAAACTATTCCACACTGGCTCTTTTTATCTCATTTTTACTGGTGCTCCCATTAATCAAATTAGCCAGACTCAGAAATAGATGGAGAGGTTCCATCTCAGAAAGTCTGTTGCAGAGGAACAGCCTGACAATAGACCTGATTGTTTTGCTTTACTTGAATTGCCTCTTTCCCCAATCTGCTTCCTTTCATTTGTATGACATAAAGTAAACCACTGAGGGAGTTTATTATATTCAGCAGTACACAAGTGTCACAAATAAATAAATATAAAGCCCCCCTCAAACATTGCTGACTAATGGCTTCACAGGAGCTAGACTAGGCTGACCATATGAAAAGGAGGTCAGGGCTCCTGTATCTTTAACAGCTGTATAGAAAAGGGAATTTCAGCAGGTGTCATTTGTATGCATGCAGCACCTGGTGAAATTCCCTCTAAATCACAACAATTAAAGCTGCAGGAGCCCTGCCTTCTTTTGTATCTGGTCAAGCTATAGAGGGCTCCTGAAGCTTTAACTATTGTGATGAAGAGGGGATTTCACCAGGTGCTGCATGCATACAAATGACACCTGCTGAAATTCCTTTTTCGGCGCAAGTGTTAAAGATACAAGAGCCCAGTCCTCCTTTTCATATGGTCACCATAAGCTAGACCATGGCAGGAAGCTGTGAAGCTCTGGTTGATGTGCGGGTCCTGGCAGATGACCAGCCATGCCAAACACTCACTCTGGCCATGACATATCTGCATTTAATAATCTATCCTCGGGAGAAGAACACATTGATTGTCAGTGGGGCAGAAAGGTTTCAAGAAAACAAAACAGTGCAGAATAAGGCAAGTCTTTTTGTACACAAATACATTATTGAGGACATGTTGTAAATGTGCTTTTGTTGTTTCCTGGAAAAGAGAGGAATGAGACCACCATCAATTATTTATCCATTTTATTTTTCTTTCTGTGGAAAAATGGCACAGAGAGAAACTGTGGCACTATGATGTTCAAAGCACATCTTAAACACACCATGTTCTTTTCCACCCACTGGGTGTACTACGTTGCATACTATCATTATAGTTGATATTTTGAAAATAGATGAAAGAGTCTGAGTGTACATTTAGAGAGAAGTTAGTATTTAACTTGATTAGAAAAAACTGTATTAAGAATCTCCTTTGATATATAGGAAAACACATTTATAAATAAAATGCATAATAGATAGATGTTAAATCAAATTATTGGCAGTTGATCATTGCATCTTAAGCCTGCTGAAATAACTAACCACAAGGCTTTGGGCCAATTGTACAGTCCTTTAATATGTGACCAGCTGCTTAATGATGTTTTTCATCATCCCAAATGTTGATCTGCCATAGGTATACAATGAGGATAAACAAGGGCTGAACTGAATATTATTTTCAGGCAGAAACAAGAGATTTTGAGATGTGAATATTTCTCCTGCAAACACTTAGGGCAAAATCCAGTGTCATGTGAGTGGATGTCTGCTCACACAGTGAGTTTTTCCCTCCTCCCTCCCCCCCTGCAGTCCCATGTCCACCACCACCCCATTATCTGTTGTAGAAGGTTCCCCAACCCTCCAGAGAAGATTTTGAGGTTGCAAGAAGGACTGTAGGGAGGAGGATTAAATCATTTCATCAGCAAGAGGGGCTAATTGGATACAATCTCAAGGTTGCCTGATTAGCATCCTTTTGCTTCCCTTGGCTGCTGCTTTTTCCTTTTCTTGGATTGCATCATCCTACTCTTATCAGAACACATAGAAGATTTTATTCAAAGTACTTCAACAGAATTTTCACTTATCCCATTGTTCACCTTAAATATATGGTTCACACATTACATCTCTAGGTGTACATTTATTTATTGACTTGAAACATTTGCATCTCACCTTTCCTCAGCAGAGATCAAGGCAGCTAACAAACCATAAAATTTAGAACAAAAATTATAATAGAAAATAAAAAAGATAACACTTAAGAACAACAGAATAAAAAAATAAAAAGTCAAAACAGCTACTAAATCAGCCTTTGCAGGAGTAAAACAATTCATTAAACAGCATTTAAATCATGTATGTCCCCAAAGCCTTGCTTAAAAGGAAGGTTTTGACAGCACGGTGAATGGTCATTAATAAGGAGTTAAGGTGAGCATCCCATGGAAGAGAGGTCTAGAGCAGCCTTCCTCAACCTGGGGTGCTCCGGACGTGTTGGACTTCAACTCCCAGAATGCTGGCTGGGGCATTCTGGGAGATGCAGTCCAACACATCTGGAGCGCCCCAGGTTGAGGAAGACTGTTCTAGAGTATGGGCACAGCCACTAGACAGTGCTTATTCTGAACAATTTCTGGGGATGTTGGGACAGGTAAGAAGGTATATGTTGTGTGGGTATACACAACATATATTTATGTATATATAGCAGTTTTAAATTAAAACAAAACAGCAAAGTGCAAAGTATAATCTGTCCATATTTGGATTGTAGATTTGCAGAGATTTTCACAGATCTTGGTACTGTAATTTCTGGTCATCGGCAAACCAGTAATATAAGGACAAATAATGCATTGTTTCCTTTCAAAGACTAGTATTTTATATAGGCAGAGGTTTTAGGGATTTCATAGACTTGCCTACGTTTTGAATGGTGATGGGGAGATCTAAACTAGAGCTGTCAAACAATTAGAGGTTTTTAATTGATTAGCTGTCTTGCTTTTACTCGGTTAACTAGACAAATTAGACACCAGTGATATTTTATGAAAATTATGGTTTGGATCACATTAATTAATTAATAGGTTAACATATGGGTGATTACCTCAAATGCATTTCTTGGATCAAGTTTAGATTTTCAGCTCTCCAGAGAGGAATAAACATCAAGCTATTGTTCATGTGTGCATGCTAATTTCTTTAAACATATGCAAGTGGAAAATTGCCCATTTTTTAGTCATGTCGATTTTGCCCAATTGGGAGATACAGTTTGGTCATTTAGCACATTGAAATCAACTTTTACAGTATGGGCCAAAGTTAAGCGATCCCGATATGTTTAAATATATCTCACTGAAATAGATGGGGCTTAACTTTGGTTGGCTCATTCCCTCTCTCTCTCTCTCTCTCTCTCTCTCTCTCTCTCTCTGTGTGTGTGTGTGTGTGTGTGCTTTACTGATAATATTAAAATATTTTTTTACTTTGAAATCGGTTAAGCATATTAATTACATTTAGTGAGAAAGCACTAGATAATGCAACCAGTTAATAGCTCCAGTATGAATAAGCAGTTGCTACCACTACCATTGCACAATTCACCTCCTGGTGATCTTATTTCATTGTTACTTGGTGAGGAAACAAAGGATGCATACAATTTGTTTGTTTAGCCTCTTTCTAGGGTTACACTCTTACAAGTTGACATACATGAGCACAGTGAGATACAACAACTGCAGTTACTAGCACACAAATACATCGTGAAGTTGCTTTAAACACACAACCGATTACGTATTCAATTGAAGACAGTTTTAAACTGAAAAGTCTTTACTGACAAGGCTAGATGTATATTAATAGGAAGGGATTTCCATTATTGTTGGAGCCACTGCTGAAAAGGCATTTTTCTTGTGCATGCCATCCTAGCAGATCTTAATGGCAGGCATTTGAGAAGGACCTCTGATATATAGATCTTGGTGTACAGGCAGGATTGTATGGGTGAAGGTGGTCCTTCTGCTGATAAAGATTGTGTACTTCTACTAACGTGTTGCTCCGTCCTCTTGTTTTATTTATGCATTTAAAGTTAAATAATCCATGATCCTCTTGTTTTATTTATTTAAATGCTACTTTTAAATAATATTCTAGGGCAGTTTACAAAAAGAATATATCTATTAAAATGTAGATACATTTGAGGTGCCTCCTTTGTATTTGTTTATTTCTATTTTTTCAGCAGAAATGAAAAGGCCTGCATGCTGGAGCTGTTTCACATGGCAATATTTTAATTCATAAATGGGAAGTCCTCCCTTTCGCAGATACTCACACATATCTTTGTTAGTTTCATTGTAGAGCAGAGAGGCAGGTGGCAGAAAGTCAGGATTCCACACCAACACAAACCATCAAAATGTAATGTGTAGATTTAAGGTATCTGTACGGTATTGGACCATTGTTTTTGTGGCTGTGATCGATTGTTATTCTTTTGATTATTTAGGGCTGCATGTAAACAGATCCAGGGAAGTCGCATTTTGTGCTTCTCAGTTCTTCTAGAAGTTTTAATAAAGCAAGCGGCCGGTAATCTTCACCCCTGACTTGTGTGTCGTTCTAGTCAAAGAAGGTATAAAGGACACAACAGTAACCGTGCCGTCTAAAAGCAGCACTTTTCACATCACTGAGCATTTAGAGAGGAGGCACCTATCCTGAGCCAAGTCACTACTTTCTGTCCTCCCTCCAGTCAAACTCTGATCATATTTAAGATAGGAGGAACTGAGAAATGGCATGCTCCAGTACTGGTGTAGTGGCAAATTTTGAGGTGCAGGGGCTCCTCCTGACAGCCCCATAGCCATATGTCCAAGGAGAATTCAGTCATATCTCCAGAGAATGTAGAAGTAGATATCTATCTTCTATTTCTATTATTTATACTCAGTGGAGCTAATGCTTTGGTTTAAAAATGTAATCATAAAACAGATATCCAAAACAAACAAAGGAACACTAAATCTCACAATTGATGGAGCATGGCTCCAGTCATATGCAGAGTTCTCTGATGGTAAAGGGGGGAGGGAAATGCAGTTTCCCCAAAGCTGGCAAAATTGTGCATTTTCTCCCTCAGCTGTAATGGTCGCCACTGCTAATAGAGTAGAGGGGAAATATGCAACTTCCCCTACCTTGAGGAGATCACTCCCCCCTTTAAGGCCCCAATCATCATGGTGGCGGTGGGAAGAGAAAAACAATTTCCCCAAGGCTGGGGAAATGGTGTATTTTCTCCCCTCCACTAGGGTCGAGGAAGACAAGCAATTTTCCCAGCCTTGAGAAAATTGCGTATTTCCTCCTGCTACATTAGAATCATAGAATAGCAGAGTTGGAAGGGGCCTACAAGGCCATCGAGTCCAACCCCCTGCTCAATGCAGGAATCCACCCTAAGGCATCCCTGACAGATGGTTGTCCAGCTGCCTCTTGAAGGCCTCTAATGTGGGAGAGGCCACAAACTCACCAGGCAACTGATTCCACCGTCGCACTGTTCTAACAGTCAGGAAGTTTTTCCTGATGTCCAGCCGGAATCTGGCTTCCTTTAACTTGAGCCCGTTATTCTGTGTCCTGCACTCTGGGAGGATCGAGAAGAGATCCTGGCCCTCCTCTGTGTGACAACCTTTTAAGTATTTGAAGAGTGCTATCATGTCTCACTTGCAGAATGGTAGTCAAAAACAATCGGGGTAGGGGACAAAGTGAGGGAACCACCCCTTGACCTAGGTCACTGAGGTCATGGCCAGGTGAAAGACACACCCTAGGGAACACCTATCATTGACTGCAATGTGGAGTAATGCATCACGTAGCTGCTGAACCACATGGGAGCCCAGATAAAGGGGGGGAAAGGAGTAAAAGTACTCTGCAAAACTGTGGTTTTTCCTAAGATAATCTCCAGCATAACTGCAGAGCAGCTACAACGTCATGTGCCCCAGACAACCTCAAAACGCTCCCATTCTGCAGCAAATCACCCTTGAAGACAGCCTTTAGCTCCTCCATATGTTCTTTCCTTGGATTACTGGGCCACTATTCCATTGTACCATCATGAGACTAATAAGACTCACTAGATCCATTCTTATTTTGTTCGCATCCATTATTTTAAGAGACAGTGTCACGTATCATGGGCTTATTAACAGTGTGCTCAGTGACCTTTATTTTCTCTATGAAAGCCTAAAGGGACTGCTCAATTAAGCCTCTGAGAGTATAACAAAAAGAGCTATAATTGGTGGCCAAAGGAGGCCCTGAAATTAATGGGAACAGAAGAAAATATACTCTTTGAGTTGCTCTGTTGCAGGGTATTTTATTAGTTACACAAAAATGTCCCTGTAATTCAGTAACTTCTGTTTTTGTTCCCCCTGGAAAGTTGAAACTGCTTAAATTCGGATAGATTTCTCCTCTTATAGTTGTTGCAAGTCCTTAGCCCTATTTAATTATAGATCTTGATGTGTTGGACAATGGTGGGTCCTCTGCTTAGTTTCATAGGTTAAAAGACAATCGGCTTTCTCCGCACTCTCATACTAAAGCTTTGGGCTGCTTTGTAAAATAAGCTCAGCTATACTGAATAGCCTTTGTG
The DNA here is from genome assembly GCF_023053635.1 of Elgaria multicarinata webbii. Taxonomy (NCBI): domain Eukaryota; kingdom Metazoa; phylum Chordata; class Lepidosauria; order Squamata; family Anguidae; genus Elgaria; species Elgaria multicarinata. Next base: position 135,761,681 of record NC_086171.1, read on the forward strand.
TTTCTAGCAGATAACAGAAGTGGGAAAGGATGGCACAGGGAAGGCAAATGAAGCTGGCTATTCCTAAGAAGTTCAGATAATCCTGGCTATGCCTATAAAAAACATACCATCTTTTAAAAAATACAATTTTCAGAAGTTTTAGTGGGTTACTAAGAATAACATTTCAGAAAGGAAAGCTTACAGTATATTTAAAATGAAAAATAAATAAATAAATACAAACCTCTCTCAGTATACATTCTCCCCCGTCCTGCTTGTTTGTCTTGGGTCTGCTGATAGGGCTTTTGATTATAGTAATTGCTGGGAAACTAGTTCTTTTTTTTATGGTTTTATCCTTATGATACACAGCACTCCATAAACCTGGTCGGTAATGACTGCCTATCTACTTCTCTAAGAAACAACTGGATTTTTAAAAAAATTACACATAAGATACTCCCATTGCGTCTTGTTTTTCCCCAATACAGCACAAATGAGAGAAGACACCGGGCATGGCTAGACGGGGCGATATCCCGGTGATTGTCCCTTCTCCAATGTTGCTGTGCTGTGCTGTTCCTGTGATCTTCTCAAAATCACAGCAGGCAAAGGCAAATGCACTAGCTCCTAGAAGCCACTGGTGTGGACATGCCAATAATGCTCTGCCTTCCAGCCCTTTTAATAGAACATGTGTGCAATACCATGTGTTTACTTGGGTCAGGGGTTTCAAATGCCCCTGCATTTGGTTACAGAATTGTAAGCTGGAAGAGACAGAGTTATCCAATCTGATCTGCTGAATAAACAAGGGCATGATGCCAGGACACCCAGTAACTTCAGATATCGTCAAGTAAGCTAAGGCGTAGACTACTCAATTAACATACACCGTACTTATCTGCACTATACATTTAATCTTGTTTAAAATCTTGTTTTAATGTCATAGTTTTTCCATAGAATTTTGGGGATAGTTGATTTGCAAGTGCACCAAGAACATTTCATTAGAGATACCTAGTCCTTCAGAGAACTATGGATCTCAACATTTCTGACTCCACACATGCTGAGCTAATTACCCATTCTTCAGGCCAGTTATAAGGACTGACAAACTACTTGAGTTTTGAGTAAAACTCATCTACCGAAGTCATTCTGAGGGTTGGAGCCTCTTCAGTTTTTCTGTACATGGTCTGTGCTGTGCCATAGATTTTTAAGCACAGAAGGAGTTCAGGTCTTTTTCATGGCAAATATAGCAGGGTTCCTCACTCCCCAGCTATTTTATCTTCAGCAGCAGACACTTTAATGTGCTGCTGCAGCTAAACCAGATGATGTACTCCGTTAGTATTGAAGTGGGAATGGAAGGCAGAAAGGAATGTGTTCTTCGTTGACATTGCTTTGGCATTGGTGTTTTTTCTGAAATGCCAGTGCATAAAAGAAGATTGAGGAGGCACTAACAGAGAGCTGAGCGTGACTTCCTTCCTTCTACTTCTCCCAACCAACATGTTACCCCATTCTCTATGTTTTCTTACAGTGAACTTGAGCTGTCCAAGGCAAATTCTTACATTGATATTTCTAGCTTCCATCCACCTCTCTGCATCTTTCTATAACTGAATTGTTACATCAAAATTGTTAATTGCATTTGATTACACAGTTTCTCTGATAGTTTCCTTTGTCCATTCTATTTTTCTTCTTTCTTGCCTTATGTGTTTCTCTCATTTCTGTCCCATTGCCTTTCGTTGGTCAGATGTTACTGATTGGCTTTGTTCCTACCTCTCCAAGGATGTGTTTTCTGTTTGAAGGGTGTTTTTTTTTTGCTTTTACTTTCATTTAAAGCTCCCACCAGATGCTGATAGAAGATTGGATAGCTTAGACATTTTGATTCTTAGAACACTTAACTTGGTTAATGTGTTCACAATTCATGAAATCATTTCCCTCCTCTGTGCATAAAGTTAATAACTCTTGGCTGTTGACACACTGAAAACTTCAAAAAGAACTGGGATGTGGGTGAAGGAATAAATATGAATTTTAGCATAGGATGGAAGAGAAAATGCTTTCATGTACTGCAGTCCACAGCAAAATGGAAAGATCTCACTCCTAAAACAAAATGGTTTGATGTATATATATTTTTACTATTCATTTTTCTCTACTTCAGTACAGAGGTAAGGAATTTTACATGGCTACACATAATGCTGAAATATTTGCCATTCTTTAAAACCACCTTCCTCAACCTGGTGTCCTCCAGATGTCTTGGACTTCAACTTCCACGAGCCCCAGGCAGCAACTCTGAGAGTTGTCACCTCAAACATCTGGAGGGTTGGTTTAAAATTATCCATATTTCCTCAGAATTATTTTCCAGCTCACTAAATGTGATAATCCAGAAATAAGCAACCTAGTGCCCTCCAGCTGTTTTAGACGACAACTCCCATCAACCCCAGCCAGTAGTGCAAAACATCTGGAGGGCACACAGTTGCTTTATCCCTCTGGTAAGTCATCTAGTTCCTCCACCACATTCTTCCTGCATCACATTGGTATCTCAAAGATTTTATTGTCAGCTTTTGACCCATTCCATCACTTATCTGATCCTTCCTTCAGTATAGTACCCCTCTGTTATTACAGTCAGAGAGATGCAGTGGATAATAGGAATTCATCTTTCTTCCAATAAAGCCATTGCAGTTAAAGAAAATTAAAGCAAAGGATTTCTAGTCATAAGTGGAAGAAATTGTGTGCTAATTAATCAGTATGAGATATATATGACTACATTCATTCACATTATGTGATTACTCTATAGCTGCATATGATTATTTAAAGTTGATATGTGAACTGATCCCATTGGAAACTAGTGTGTACTTCTATCCCTGTTGTTAGTGATGAACAGGCATCTATCTAACATCCCATAGAAACATGCTGGGGTTTTACTTCAGGAGGAAAACTGAACAGATCTTATATAGTAATATATCTGGTAAGTATCATCCCGACCACATTCATAAATTGGCTTTTAGAACGGGTTCCTCCAAATTGACTCAAGTGCTTAGCTTCCTTACAGGGAAATATTCTATGCCGTTTTTTAAAAAAATAGGATGTAAACATTTTTTCCTCTCCTTTGCTGATCCTAACCTTTGCAATAGTACCAAATAAACACTTGGGATAGTGGCTACCAACTGTTATGCTATCACAACAGTATAAATCACCATGTTACACCAATATGCTGGTATTGCAACCAAAGCACCAGCATACATTTTTAGGAACAGGAAATCAGTATTTCCCTTTGCTCCTTTTTTATTGTTCTACTTGTTCTATTTGTCATGCTTTCTCTTTTTTTATTTCTTCAATTTTTTAAAAAAAGTAGATAAAACATATTGCATTAAAATACCACAGGCGTTATTAATAGTGCAGAAATTGTAATTATGTCTGAAAACTGTTCTGTTTTAATATGCATCTATATAGCTCTGATAAAAATCAAGGCTTCTGCGTTCTGGATTCTTCTCTCCTTATTGTAGCAATAAAATACATTGGTCTGTTTCATTTCTGCTGCATGATTTAGAAAATAAGCATAAGCTGTGTGTATAAACGGCAATATAATTCGGTTTCCTGACAAGTTTGCTGATAGATTTTTTTCCCTTTAAACCCAGGCAGAAAAAATGTTTCTTTAAACTAGCAAAATGCATTTAACATATGTTATCAAGTCATAACAACAACATAGTTATTAGAGTGCAGCTTAGCATACAGACACCTTTCAGCTGAACTAGAATGTCAAAGAATTATTTAACTATCAGAATATGAAATAGGTAATTACCAATCCGATATGATCTAACATCTTGCTACTTTGTTAGAATTTATAACAGCTCAGTACAAGGCTCTGTGGGGAAATGAATCTTCGTTTGGTGCGCAAGGTTTATGCCGTATTCAGCCTCTCTATGTTAATATTACTGCATGTGTTTAATATTTAATACCACTAGTAGCTGAGAACTGAATTCTTGGGCACAATCTATTGCAGTCTGCTCATGAGAGTTGTAGTACTGAATATATCTACTGGTAGTGGCAGGCTGGGGTGGTCAGGTGAAATTCGTATTATTTGTATTATATTCTAGGTAATTGCAATATGTCAAAAAGACTTTCCAATTTGTTTAAGCTGTTCAGAAAATATAAAAGAAAATGATAGCAACAAAAAAAGTTGCTTAGAGTGGTAATGTATTAGCTTTTCCCTTGAACAGATCTTGAAATTAGGTCACAAATTATATGGATTCTGCAAGCAAAACGTATCTTACTTTTTTGAGCAACTTTTTTGAGAAACTTTTTCAAAGTTTCACATTAAAAAGAAAAAAGAAAGAAAAATAGCAAGCATAATTCGGACCTTTAAGCCTATTGTCAGCCTCAGGTCTTACTCTGCTTGACTGCACAATAGGTGGGTTAAGACAGGGCACAGCAGGAGTGTCAGGAGAGAGAATTGTAAATTAAAACATCAATAAGGAGAGGGATATTTTAGTAGAGTTATGCTTTTTGGGGTGCCATGGTTCTGGATTGTTCAATACGGGGAAGCAACTATGTTCAGGAATAAGGTCTTCATGAATGATTACATGGGTGGGTGAGGTAGCACAAAATGGAGCCTAAAAATAATTTTCACTTCTTTGCTAATGGAGACGGAGGTTGAGGTCAGTGACCAGGATAAGGGACAGCACAAGACTTTATCCAGAATAATCACTGGGAGGTTTTTATTTCTTTCACAGTAAGGTGCAAGTTTTTCAGCAACTGGTTCAGAACTGGAACATGAAACTGATGGAGGGATTCAATATGAAATGCACCTCCCTGCATGGCATTCCTGAGTGCGTCTTTCAGCACAGTTGAGTCTACGGTTCTTTTCTGCACTGAAGAATAGAGCTGGGTTTGCTTGATTTTAACTTACTAGTAAAAAAGTCAGTGTAAAAACTTTTTTAAAATTATTATTATTATTATTATTGCAACAAAGGAAATGGCCTACATTGGAGAAGGCATTTGCGGCGCAGAGGTTGATAAATAACGAGACGAGACATGTACAGTTGGGTTTAGATAGGGCCACATTTATTTAAGATCTGCAAAGGGTTAAATCCTATAGGGCATTCCGTATGGCCTGTTTACAGACCCTTCTAAGTTGGGCGAGCCATTCATGGCCCATGGGTTGGAGCTGAACCCTTCACCTTCCCCACAGGTCTGCCCCTTGTGGGGTAGGGAGACCTTCCGGTGTCACTCCAGCACAGGCCGCAGGGCTCTGAGTGAGTGAGGAGGGTTGGCCTCAAAGGTAAGCCTTATCTCCCAGCCAGGCTGTGGGGCTCAAAGCTGGGAGCCCTCAGATCTTACCAGTCACCCTAACAGTGCCTATGAATGCTCACCATTCCCAAATCCCACTCTGGATGCCCGTACCTCGCCACCTATTAGCAAATGTGACCAAATTAAGAGTCAGACAAATCAACCTATTTAATACTCCCTAGCTGTCTTGCAGTGTGGACAGTTCAGAACCTGAGTAAAAAAAAGCCTAGAGCTTCTGTTGTGTGCACCAATCCAAAAACTTGTGACACCCCTCCAAAAAGCTAGGCTAATAATAATAATAATAATAATAATAATAATAATAATAATAATAATGAGTATAGTAAATACTTGTTGAAGGATGACTTTGCCAAACGGTACAAAAATATATATAATTAGACTGTCTTGATTCAGCATCTATTACTTATGTAAGTGTATGGTAAGAAGAAAAAGAAAAGAGAAAAGAAGTCATTACTAAAATACTTTAGTGTGCTTGGTGTGTCGTCCCCCCCCCCCCCCGCCAGCTTTTATTAAATATTGCACTCTTTAACATGCAGTATTTTGGAATAAGAAACTGTGCTTGAATCAAATGTGTTTGAGTTAGCATGAATTAAATCTTTGCCTTGGTTATTGAAAGGGTGTAGTACTCTTGGTAATCTTAAGGAAAAGAACACTGATTTCTAAGTAATAGCATTGATTAAAGCCAAATCGAGAGTACGTCTGAACCAAATGTTTGGGGTAGATCAGTGCTCTGAATCAAAGTACTGGTCAACCACAATCTGTTCCCAAAGTATCAATGGCTGCTAGTCTAGATACAACAGCAGGATCAACACAGCTGTCACTGCACTGCAACTGTCGTAGTTACTCTAAACCCACCCGCTGAATGGGAACTACCTCTTTTAGATGAGCCATATCTAAACAACTATGGCCATAGCTAGACGGGGCAATATCCTGGAGCGATCCCCGGGATCATCCCTGTGTGTTCACATGACATATGGGATCCTGGGAGCAGGGAGGGATGATCCCTCCCTTGCGGCGGGATCTCTCCCTCCACTTCTAGTCCGCTTTTTCCATGGTCTGGGGCTGATCCCGAGACTCTGGAATGTGTGGGTGGGTGTCGCGGTTTGTCCCAGCTCCTTGCGAGTAACCGCGAGAAGCCTGGAGCCTGGCATAGGCCACAGAGCTCCTCAGGAGCTCTGTGCCCATCAAGGGTGGGGTGGGGGGAGCAGGGAATATTATTATTTTTCAAAAAAGACCTTATGTGCACGAGCGCTCCTTCTTCTTTAAAACAAAAAAATGGCAGCCGTGATGTTGCGCGCTGCGTGAAGACCAGTGCGACGATCTTGCAGTAATAAAATTGCAAGATCATCATGGTAAAAAACCCTGGTCTAGCTGAGGCCTAGGTCTGAGCAATAGCTTAAATAATCTGCATCCAGATTATTTTCTTCTTTAGCAAGTACATTGCCAGTCGCACTGGCCTGAATCTTGAAAACCTTCATCCTTGCATGCTTACAGGCCTTAGATCCTGGTACTGAAAGGATGCACCGACTCAAGAGCACTAGTTTGCTTCCCAACTATGACTACCGTATTTCTTGGATTCTAAGACACCATCGATTGTAAGATGCACACTAATTTCAGTACCACCAACAGAAAAAAAGCTTTGATTCTAAGAAATAATAAATGCACCCGCAATTCTAAGATGCACCCCTTTTTAAGAGATGTTTATATGGGGGAAAAGTGTGTCTTAGAATCGAAGAAATACGGTATATCATGAATCCTAGAGGCTAACTTCCATTACAGTGTTCTATCTATCTATCTATCTATCTATCTATCTATCTATCTATTTGATTCATGTGTTCATTAAAAATAGCACATTTTTGGTGAAAGCAGTCTTTGAAAATGCTCCGAGAATAGAAGGCACCATCAGGGATAACTGTCAGTGGCCAAGATGAAATACTTTTTTCACTGCCTTGCCCTCTCCCTTCATTTATTCCTTTCCTCTGTTTAGAAAGTTAAAAACCTAATAGGCTTTAGCTGTTTGGTTTCTCTCTCTCTTTTGTACTGAGGCTGAGCACATTCTCAGCAACTTAGCTGTGCCCATGACTTCATTGTTTCACCTTCTTGACAGATGTGAACTGTGCCATCTTCACTTCTAGGGTGGCTTACAATTGTAGAGTCAGGAATAAGAAAAGCCATACTGGATCAGACCAAGGATCCATCTAGTTCAGCATTCTGTTCTCACAATGGTCAACCAGCAGCACCTTTCATCCCACGTTCCTCAGTAACTGGTATACATAGGCATACTGCCCCCGATATTGGAGTAAGCATGTAGACATCAGCCATGGTAGCTTATTCTCTAGGAATCTGTCTAATCCCTTGTAAACCCTCCCAATTGATGGCCATCACTACATCTTGTGGTAGCGAACTCCATAGTTTACTCAGGTGGTATGTGAAGTACTAACTTTTATATGTGCTGAATCTCCCACTAATCAGCTTTATGGGATTACCTTGAGTTGTAGTATTAAGAGAGAGGAAAAATGACTTCCTTTCCACTTTCTCCACACCATACATAATTTTATACATATGTCTCCCCTTAGTCACTTTCTTTTCTAAGCTAAATAGTTTCAGATATGGTAACCTTTCCTCATAGGAGAGTTGCTCCCCTATGGCAGGATCAAATTTTCAGTGTATGCACAATTGTACTTGTTATCAGCCCACCTTGATTCTCTGTCCTAAAATTAGTTGACAAAGCTATGCCTTGAGCCTATACAGTCTTTGTGGTTGTACACCACTTCTGCAAAAAAACCTTTTATGTTTCTCTGTCTGTGTATCTGCCTATCAAGGCTTTATAATCCACTCTTCAAATTAAATGAGTTCTCAAAGTGGAGAACAAAACCAAAATGGAAGAAATATTAAAACAAAGGAAAAATAGGCTGGATGTTGCTCTATAAAACATTTTAGTTGGATGCAGTACTGCAGAGATTAATATATTTCTAGATATAGAGAGCTGCATTGGATTGACCCACTTAGCTAAAAGTTAAGATGTTAAGGAATACTGATCGTTCTTTGCATTTTGTGCTTTGTCACCTTTTCTGCTTTTACACTATCACCAGGTTTCCTGCTTCATTTATTTTACCACTGACTTTGATGTTATAATATTCCTTTTTCTCCATGTGAATTTCCCTTGGTAGTTGTTTTCAGCATGGTTGGTGAAACTGTGTGAACTTGCTGTTACTCCATCAGTGCCATATTGAGATACTGTATTTCCCCTCAAGATATGAGAGTGACTTGGGGCTTTTATTATTGTTTTAATCAAGTTTTTATGAGTGCCATTTTCTTGGTAGAAATCAAATAAATAAATGCAGAATTTCAGGTTTGCTCATGACAAATGATAAGGCAGATTTACTATTCACCATGCATGGAAAGCTTCCGTAGGCTGAGAAAGAAGCCAGCTACCATGAGCAGAGTGATCATGCATTAGCCTAGGGTGACCATATGAAAAGGAGGACAGGGTTCCTGTAACTTTAACAGTTGCATAGAAAAGGGAATTTCAGCAGGTGTCATTTGTATATATGGAGAACCTGGTGAAATTCCCTTTTCATCACAACAGTTAAAGTGCAGGATCTATTCTAGAGTGACCAGATTCAAAAGAGGGCAGGGCACCTGCAGCTTTAACTGTTGTGATGAAAAGGAAATTTCACCAGGTTCTCCATATATACAAATAGCACCTGCTGAAATTCCCTTTTTAATACAACTGTTAAAGATACAGGAGCCCTGTCCTCCTTTTCATATGGTCACCCTACATTAGCCTGGAGTAGAGCCTAAACTCATAAATGACCTATGAATTTCTGTGACAATTGCTTTTATATAAGCTATTCCTTTCTTTGAGCAAGTTATCAAAATTTTGCTTGCATATATTTTATTGGCATTTGGGGTGGTTATTCCTTGCAATGAAACTGTTGACTTGAAATAGGAATGTGGCTTTGAAAATGAGATTTGGGGAAAGATTAATGAATTGGTAGCAAGTGGATGGGTGCTGAGCAGATGCTCCTTGCAGCTATAATCTGGCAAGAAGTGAATTTTATTTTGAGTCACAATTGTATTATTGGACAGATTTGTAACTGTTTAATATGTTCTGTCTTTAGGCATTGTACAGATGTTCTGTGCTGTGTTATCTTCGTTGTGGTCATCCTCGGTTACATTGCTTTAGGAATTGTGGGTAAGTAGACACATACATTGTTGATGCTTTACCTTATTCATTGAGGAGTAATTCCTCATATATGAGACAGGAAAAATTTGGTTTAAATTAAATGGACATTCCAATCAAAGTTAATTATGTTCATTTAACATAGCTCTTGGAAACAAAGCATGAACTACTGTACCTGCTCACATTAGTTGACTGTTGTAATTTTAGGGGAGAAATAAAAATGATGGGTTTATTGATTTTTTTATTTTTTTTTAAAGGTGAAACAGTACAGGTAGAAATGCCGTGGTTCAATGATTTTGTTTTCTGTTACTGTAATTGCAAAAAGCTGTAAATGTAGCAGAAAAATGCTGGCAATTATCACTTAAATGAAAAAAGCAAGAAGAAGTTTCTTATTTAAGAGGCTTTGCATTCTTTATAATGTTAGTAAGAGAATCTGTGCAAATAAAGAATGGAAGAGCACAATGGATTATTTATTTAGCTGTGGAATGCAGAAATGTCAGTTTGCAGCAACTAAATTTGTTTGAGAAAACTTCACTGACGGCCGAGGCAAGCTTTATCCTACACAGAGTTGTTACGGCTCCATTTCACTTTAATCTTTATTCCACCCAATGTTTAATGTAAGTAATGCATGACATGACATCATCATAATGGCTGCGTTAAGACATCACTTTAAGCCATGATGGGTTAATAAGCTACTCACAGTCATTACTATTTTGAAAATAAGCTACTCTTATCCCCCACACAATCAGACAAATAAGATACTGTGAGTAGTTTATTAAGCTACTGTGTGTAATGTGACACACACCCCTGTCCTGCTGCAGTCCTCCTGCCTGAGCAGTGGTGCTATTTCACCTTTGAAGCACTGGAAGTTTGCAGGATTGGGACTAAAAATCATACACAGCCTCCCCTGTCAGGAGGCACCCAATCGACCATCAAACCTCTGCTCATTTACTCCAGAGGAGTAAAAAACCCAAGTGCCCCCCAAGGGGCAAGTGGCTAGAAAACCTTGGGGGTGGGGGTTTGCAAGATTGGGACCAAATTACACATACAGCCTCTCCTACCCACCACAAACTTTTGCTCATTTACTCCAGAGGAGCGAAAATCCTGAGTGTATTAAAAAGGGGGAGATGCCTATAACATCTTTGGGCTTTTTTCTTCCCATTAATATCCTGCCCCACTAATTCTGTGTTGTCCTTTAAGCCAGCTCTTTATGAAACAGATTCTTTAATGTGTGAGCACTTTTGTTACTGGTTCATCATTCTGGGTAATGGATTGGTCAGAAAATTGAAAAAATGGAGACTGGCAGAAAAAAGCCAGGGAAGCAGTTGTTTTTTTGTGATTGTGCAGCATCCCTGAACTGCTACGTCTTACTTTCCTGCCCTGTACTTTCTTCCAGCACTGCACAAATCTCCCTTAATCCTCTAGCTAGGATATCATGGCCATTTTCTATGTGAGGTTTCCCAAAATCATGTACTGCATGAATTCTGTCATAAAGTGATGGAGATAATGACTGAATGTTTGGCCAGTTCCATTTTCCCCCTCAGGCTTTAGTCACAAACAATAGGGTCAGCTTTGCATCTTTTGGAATTCTGTACACAGACCCTAACTGTAAATAGAGAATCTCGGATTTGTACACCTGCAAATGTTCAAAGCAAAACCTATCCAAGTCAAGATCCGTTTTTGTATTTGTGGTCGTTCTCTCTTTCTCTCTCTCTCTCTCCCTCCCTCCCTCCCGCCGACCATCTTACACACACATACACACGCTGTATCTCATGCACAGACATCATTATGCAGCATTCATATGCCAACTATCTTTTTTTATTACTATTCCTCTCTCTTGTTTCACGTTTTCTTCTGTTGCTTTATTTTTAAATGAAAGATGAGATCAGCCTTGGATAGACTCCAGGCACTTGTCCTGTTCAAAATGCATGAGAGTCAATAAAGTTCATATAAAGGGAAAATAGAGTATAAATCAATTCACAGTCATGAATTGTGCCTAAAGCACCTCATGACCCAATAGGATCTGTATATTTCTATCCTTTGGCTCTTTATAGGGAAAAGTGGGGAGGGAGATTTTCCCTTGTCAATGAATATGTATGAAGGGGCTTTTCATTGGAATTGGATTGGCATCAAAAACTCAGAATTTTAGATCCTTTGCCTCTAGAGCAGAGAACATTATATTGATGGGGCGGGGGCGGGGGGATGTTGGTTGAAATCCTCTCGCACATACATGAGTGATTTGAGTAGCCTTTACACCTGTACAATTCAGGATAGGATTTACCTCTCATTGTCTTTCCAAAGACTTGACATAGTCATGTATGGGTAAAGGACAATCAAATCTTCTTGCAACCTCAAAGCTGGTGATTTACGATAATAGCCTTTCTCTGTCCTGCTTCAGTGACGGTTGGCTCTTGAATGATTATGAGCCACAGAAATATTTATTACAGAGGTATTCTTTGCTATCATTGGGTTAACTTTGCCATTGCAGCTACAGAGATGATTTAACAACCAGGGAAGTTTGGGTAGAACTCCGTTTATAATGTTTACATTCTGGGTTTTCTAGTTTATTAAGAGTTTTAAACATTTGTTGAAATTGCTGGAGTCAGAAATCTAAGCCAGTTTTGGCCTAGCAATATATATGAAAAAGAATGCATTCTCGTAAAAAGATCCAAACACATAGAAGAATGGTAGAATTCAAAAGAAGAAAAACAATAGGATATGCAAGCCCTAGGGCAGGGGTAGGGGAAAGTGTGGCTTTACAGGTATTGTTGGATAGAAGTTGCAGTCTATCAACAACGTCTAGATGGCAATAGAGTCCTCATCCTTGTCCTAGGGAGTCTAATATGAAAATATGTTCTCTTCCTTTAAGCTCTGAATTTTAAAATTAAGCTCTCCAGATTGCTCTTTTTAAAAAACACTGTCTTATTCTAACATGCTTCTGGAAATGAAGAGCTCCACTACCCTGGAGGAATCCAATGGGAGTTACAGAACCTTATTTATTTATGATGAGCCTCAAGGTGGAGATGTGGGAGGTGTGTTGATTGACCCACAGACACTTCAACCATCCGTGCAGTCTGGTGTTGTCACTATGGTAGTACTTGTTGCTAGTGACAGAGTGGACAGGAACAAAAAGAAAAAATGGCTCATGAACCAAGCAGCAGCAGAGAGGCCCTTGTTCTGCTTGTTTCTTTATGGGGGAAGGGGGTAGGCAGTGCCCCACTCCTATATGCAACCAATAGTATATATGAATAGTATATTTACAACACCCAAAGCTGCTGAATGCACAGGTGTGGGAGGGCAGCTTTGCCTTGCTGTGTCTTGGCCACCTGTGCATCTCTGCTCCTCTGAAGCATACATTGTACTAATTAAGCTCAATATTAACTTGAGCTTTGCAAGTGCTACTGTTTTAACAAAGGCTTAGCATATTGAACTCTTAGTTGGTACAGGAGAATTTGGAGATTGTACTTTCCATTGCAGCTGACTCTTGCTCGCCTTCAAAGACATATTGGGGGATTAACCACTGGGACAGGAGGGCATCTGTGAAGTAGTAAACAGAATTTTTCTTATGAATGTTTATACAACAGCTAGCCGTATGTATATATTCAGGATCATGTGTCCTATTATCTGCCTCATTGCGTTGGTAAATTGGTAGTGTTAAAAAGCAATAAGCACAATTTGGCAGGCCTGTGTTTCGACATACTAAAATATTTTTGAAAAATTATCTTTAAGGGAAAACAAAAATAGCAACATGGAAACCTGCAAAGCCTTACATTGATGTTAAGAATGCTGTTGGCTCTGATTGTCAACAGATTTGCACTCTGCTTTTAAGTGTCCGTGGAAGTAGTTGTTTTCTATGTTAGCCTTTCAGGTTAGTGTTTGTAAGTACTTACTCAGCCCTAGAGAAATAAAGGAAAATAAAATGAGTGGATATCTTGACAACTATGTTAAAATGATAGATATTCATGGTTTCTAGTGTTTTCCTTGTGTGCTTGAAGCACTTTAGTGAAAAAGGTTAGCATACCTTGATGGTTTGCAATGTAAAGACTTGACAGGTTTTTGCACACACCAGTCATTCCTGTGTTATCCCATTCTTACACTAAATGCTGACTCATTAGAAATCTCAAAGATTTATGTTTAGTTTCTGGAAGTTTGCACTAAGGATCTGTCAAGTTATATGGACACTGTTTTGGCAGGCAATTAGACTAACTGCTGGAACAGCATATGCAAAGTATTCTGCATTATATTGAGAAAGTTATTAGGATAACTTTCTGAACTCTCTGAAGGTTCAGTATTTGTCTTTTGAATAGGATTCCTAATTATCCACTGCATTTAAAAAATTAGTTTTAATGTTATGAATGACTGCAAAAAATAATTTCAGTTTTAAAATTGAAATGTTTATTTTTGTCTGTTGAAGCTCAAGTATGGTATGAAAATAATGTGGAGTTATTTATATCGGAAAAGGTAGAGCACCCTGCAGATCTTGTTTTATTTTGTTTTGCAATAGGGTAGTGGTTATTTGATTCCAAATGAATCTCAAAAGCTGATCCCCAAAAGATTAAAATACTATTTAATGTATACATTTTTGGTGGTTTTGGTTGGATTATCATTTTTGTATTTTAATTATATTAGTGTGAAAGTATGATTTTATGGTTGTTTTAGGAACAGCGTTTCAACATTTAGCATGGGGGGATGACAACTGCATAACAGCCAGAGACCACCAAACAATTGGTGCTTGGGAGAAAAGGGTGGGGCCTTCTGGGGAACCCTGGATGGCCATATTGGGGGCCTCAGAGCACCAAATTTGGCCTCCAGGCCTGAGGTTCTATACCCAATTTAGACTGTCTTCAGTAATTTAATATGGGAAGATGATAGGAAGTGCAAATTACTCATGCTTCCTGTTCTTATTATTTCTTTGTAATGTCTGACATGGCACTTTTATATTTCTTCATGGCATAAGATACGCAAGCTCCCAATGTGCGAACAGTTTATGCATTTCAGTAAGGGAGGAGGGGTCATGTGTAAACCCCACTTCAGAAATTACTAAGAACAGAGGAAAGAAAGTACAAGCACTTACGCTTCCTGTTTTCTCCACATTTTACACAACCTGTGATGCTGCTAGTTAGTGAATATAGTTTCAATTTTCTATTAGTTCACCTTATGTGTGTCTGGATACCATTTCATTTTAGTACATAATGTTGGATCAGCAGCAGTTCATTGCATCAAATAGCTGCAAAAATAAACTATGGAAAATTATGTAAATAGCCATTGCTATCTACTTTCTGTGAATGTTGTTCAGTTTGTGTCTCAGAGATATGAAAAAGAATAAGATATTTATCAAGTGCTAAATCATAAATAGTAACATACTTTGGTTTCTCCTTATGTTCAGTCGAGATGTATGCCATCTACCCTTTGAATCCACACAACAGATGTGATCCCCAATTAAAGGAAGCTGATTTCACAGCAAACTGAGATGAATCTATTTGCAAAAAAAAAAAAAGTTGCTTTGTAAATGAAGCATGCACTTGTAAATTCAGAAGGAAAAACATTCAACAAAGAAAACCATGTTCCTTAAAATAGGTTAATCTAACACTTGTTTATTGCCTTATTATGGTTGGACCCATAGGACAAATACAAAAGTGCTGTGTAGCAAAAACACTTCTGGGTTTTCTAAAGCCACTGCTGTCGCAGGGAAGCATTTTATCTGATTTTAAATGGGTGCCTGATGTCGGGTAATGAACTGGATGAGGGTGAACAAATTGAAGCTTATTCCAGACCAGACAAAGATGCTCACTGCTCCAGGTCAGTCAACAGACAGGTCAGGGAATAGGGAATCAATTTGTCCTGGATGGGGTTATACTTCCCTTGATGACTCATGCTCCCAATTTGGGTGTATTCCAGGACTCTGCTTAAACCTGGATGTCCAGGCCTTTGTGGTGGCCGAGAGTGTGTTTGCATAGTGGAAGTTACTGTGCCAAGTGTGCCATTTCCTAGAGATGTCTGATCTGGCCGCAGTGGGGTTGCCTTTGAAAGACCTGCAGAAACCTCAGCTGGTCCAGAATGCCTGTGGTCAAACTGTTGACTGGAGCCAATTAGAGGGAGCACTCAATGCTCTTGCTACAGCAGCTTCACTGGCTACTGGTCTGTTTCCGGGCAGAATTCAAAGTGCTGGTTATGACCTATAAAGCCCTATACGGCTTGGGGCCAGGCTGCCTGAAAGACTGCCTTCTCCCATATGAGCCTCCTTGGTCCTTAAGATCTTCCAGAGAGGCCCTTCTTTCAAGAACACTGCCTTCAGAGATGTGTTTCGTTAGGATGCAAGAGAGTGCCTTTTCTTTGGCTGCTCCAGGGCTATGGAGATCCCTCCCAAAAGAGGCTAGGGCAGGATCTACACTACTGCTTTAAAGCGCTTTATAACAGTTTTGACAACTGTTGGGGCCCAGGACACACTCCATATACAGTTTTCAAAACGTTTTCAAAGTGCTTTAAAGCGCTTTGAATCAGTAGTGTAGATCCTCAGGTTCACTCTCTCTCTGGTGTCTTATCAAAAGAAGACAAACACTGCTTTATTTGAGAAGGCCTTTGGCTTGTAAGTGGGTGCTGTTTTAATTCTGTAATTGTTATGTTTTTATTGTATTTTCATGTGTTTTATTGTTTTAAACTACTTAAAATTGTTTTCGCAAGCCACATTGAGTGCTATTTTTTGGTAGAAAGGTGGGAGATAAATAAATTTCTGAGGGGTTTTCTTTGCTAACATTTCTGGAATTTCAGTTTTCCTCAGATCTGATTTGTGCATAGCCTAGAAGGTTTTCTTTCTATTTCAAAACTTCCTTTGCAATGGAGAATGTGGCTTACAAGATCTAGGCTGCAATCCTATACTCACATAATAATAATAATAATAATAATAATAATAATAATAATAATAATAATAATATTTCTTACCCGCCTCTCCATTCTGATCGAGGTGGGGAACAACAGTAAATATAAATATATTGTAAATATATTGTGAACCACCCAGAGAGCTTTGGCTATTGGGAGGTATAAAAATGTAATAAATAAATTACATAAAACTGAATTAAAACATAATATACATTGTTAAAAACATCCTAAAAACAATCTAAAACATTTTACTAGGGACTAAATCTGGTTTGCATGAACAAAACAGCCACAGTGGGCTGTGCCATGTATCAGATGAGATTGCATATTTAATGCCCAGCTGCAGCTTGTTGTATTGTGTGAACCTGGGCAGCAGAGGTTGTGCGACGGTTACTCCACTTCTGAAATCTCTTCATTGGCTTCCAATTCACTTCAGAATCCAATATAAACTTCTTCTGTTGACCTTCAAAGCTTTTCATGGTCTAGCTCCTTCCTATCTCTCCTCTCTCATCTCACACTATTGCCCCGCTCGTGCTCTTCGCTCCTCTGATGCCATGTTTCTCGCCTGCCCAAGGGTCTCTACTTCCCTTGCTCGGCTTCGTCCATTTTCTTCTGCTGCCCCTTACGCCTGGAACTCTCTTCCAGAACATCTGAGATCCACAAGTTCAATCGCAGCTTTTAAAGCTCAGCTAAAAACTTTTCTTTTTCCTAAAGCTTTTAAAACCTGATGTTGTTTGGACTCTATACTGTTAGTTTTACCCTACCCTGTGCCTGTTTACCCTACCCAGTGCCTGTTTGCATTCTCTTCCCCTCCTTATTGCTTTACTATGATTTTTTGCTATTTACTGTTTTACTCTGTACAGCACCATGTACATTGATGGTGCTATATAAATAAATAAATAAATAAATAAATAATAATAATAATAATAATAATAATATAACTCATGGTCTGTTGTTGGGTTATGCAAAGATTGTTTACTGCATGAACAACTCCTGCTGCCCAGGTTTGCCACAATCAGGTATTGAATATTCAAATTGGGCACCTGCCCACACTGCAGTCCACTATTACTTAAATAAGACATGGTGGGCTGTTCGATCTTGTGAACCAGCCCAATGTCTGTTGTTACTACCGATTGGCTCGCTGTATGTAGCAGCATGGATCTCTGATCATGGAAATTTCTCCAGTTCTTTGTAGTCGTCATTTGGAGCCTAATATTAAATAGAAAAATAAAGAGAGAACTGAAACATCAGAAAGATGCTGGGGGGTTGGAAATGCAAAATTGATGAGATGTATGGTATACCACCTGATGCATTTCTACCTCCAAACTATAATTACATTAGGCAACAGTTATGTTCATGAACTATTATCCCAAAACACTGACTCAGTTTTGTACCTGTCATTGACCTGTTTTGCATACCACAGCTACTGTGGGTTGTCATGAGTGAGGCAACATGCTAGTGCATGGTGCCCAATCACTACTGCTGTGAATGAAAGTAACGTGATGCTTGGTTGTTTTACATTGTGTCTGTACCCAGACTCCTGGCTTGTCTCTCTCCCCAAAAGCCAGAAAAAGAATCCATGCTTTATTCAAGGGTTGTTTCTGGCTTGTTGAGGGAGAGACAAGCCAGAGTCCAGGTTCAGATGCAACACTAAACAATCCAGGAACAGTGCGTCCCTGAGTTGTTTTAGCCACTCCTGCTTTCAGCAGGAGCAATCGCTCGGCATGCACCTGGGTTTTAAAAATACCGAGGTTGTTGTGACATGCACCCCTAACAAGCCAGAGTATAAAGCCAGGGTTTGAACCTGGCTTATGACTCCTGGCTTTTAGGGGACCAAGAAGCCAGGATTTGAGTTTGGATGTAATGCTGAGCCTTTTGTTACTGCTGACTTCTTAGTTACTGAAACTTTTCCTGCTGGCAAGAGTAACCAATCTGGAGTGATCGGGCAGTTTGCATGAGCACATATTTCCATGAAAAATAAGCCAGAATTCTCTGGATTTCTTGATTATTGTTTTGTTCAAACACACACTATATCTGTCCAAATAGGGATGTGCTTGAGTAACTTCAGAACTATTTCAGTAAAGAAAATATGTTTGGTATAAATAAACTATAAGTCAGTGGCTGAGTATGGATGTAAACTTGGGTGCTACGGGTCCATGTCCAATGTTTCTACTGACCATACTGTTCTGCAGAAGGTATAACATGGTATTTTCCTGTAATGCCTTCTTCATGTAGGGGAAACATTTGTGTGACGGCAGCATTTTAAGTTGCCATTAGTGGGAATGTACTTTTCTCTATAATGTCTAGTGTTCTTGGAGTAGGAAAACTAATTGCAGATAAAAAAAATCACACTTAGTAAGCAGATCTTGCTGGCCGCAGTAGCTAATTCTAAATTATCTGTACAATGCAGGTGTTACATTTTGTAATTGACATTGCACAACTGTTTTAAATCTCACATGACAGGATTTATCTCTGCTAATGACTGTACTAGTCGAAAGAATCACAGTCATAAGGGAGGGGAATAAATCTTCTGTAATGTTGAAATACTTGAAAAAACACAATAACCTCAGAAAGATGGAAGGTTGCTACAGAGACTCCACTTAGAATATATATATGAGAAAGTAAGGGAGTTTAATAACATCTGGAAAAATTGATGTGTTTGGTTGTGGGTGTTTTCTGCCGTAGACATAGAAATACATTAAAGGGCAATGAAAACCTCCTTTTGCCATACATTTTGTTAAGAAGCCGTGCACAGATAAATATCTTGCTTTTACAAAGTGTAGATTCCCCTCTTCCCCGGTATGTTCAAGTGCATACAAATTCATGAATTGGTAGATGATGGGTACCACAATTTGTTTTTAAAAAGCAAGATTATGGCTAATAGTTTAAGTCATTATGTTTTAGTATATGGCTTCACTTTGTGGTATAGAGTGTGGAGGTAGTTTTATTGAATTCTTGCAGAATTCAAATCTCAGAGTGATGTAGCATTGTTCTTGCTAGGCTAATGTGTATGTGGTTCCAAAAAGTATTATTTTACAAACAGTGTGATGCAATGCTGCTAACTTGTGAAATTTGATTACGCATCTTGCAACATCTGGGGTTTTTTTCCTTGTGCTTGAAGGCCTCATTCCTGAATTCTGGCTGTCATTCTAATATAAATTATTGTAAGTTCAAAACTTGAAGAATTACTACACTCCTTTTATGAATTTTCATACAGGTATGAAAGTTTCCTATGAATTACCATTTACCACTATGACAGACCTTACAGAACTCATTTTCAAAGGTTAATTTTGCACAGTCTTTAAAAACGCACACCCAGAAGCTCAAATATATTATTCAACTAGACATCAACACTAATGAATTAGAGACATTGTCTTCTTACAACACTTTACCCAATATGGTGTCCGCCAGATGTGTTGAGAGTACAATGCCCATCATCTTCAGCCAGCTTGGGAGTTGTAGGCCTACACATCTGGAAGATTGGGGAAAGCTGACAAAGTACAGATGTCTGTAATATACCCTTCTCATGCTACTACCATCTAAATGTCTGAAATGTAATGAAAAATGTCTAAACACCCTATTTCACTATTATGTACAAATGCATAATAGTGGAATATAAGCATTCCCCTCTCCCCGCCTGGCTCCGCCGGTGGATTGCTGGAGTTATTAATTCTTGCCAAATTTCTGGTAAAATGGTTTAATATTGAAGTAATGTAATTTCAGAATACTTATTACCACATTTGGAAATGAACAATAATTGAGTAAGTCTGTTTTTTCAACAACAAATCTCCAGACAAATAGAGGAGAGACTATTCTCATCTCTCAACAGCTGTGGAGAAGTTTATTTATTGCATTACTGCCGTTCTGTAACCAACCAAGGCGGTTTACAAGAACCAGAAAACCAGAATGATAAACAAGTACTATCATTGTAAAACATTAAAAACAAATCTTAAAAACCAATTTAGCATTATTCAGGAGAAATGGCTCATTCTTTTTCAAAGGTGCTTACCTTTATTATATTACTTTTACTAGTGTTTAAAAATACATTTCTACTCCTCATTATGGTAAATTATTATTATTATTATTATTATTATTATTATTATTATTATTATTTATATAGCACCATTAATGTACATGGTGCTGTACAGAGTAAAACAATAAATAGCAAGACCCTGCCACATAGGCTTACATTCTAATAAAATCATAGTAAAGCAATAAGGAGGGGAAGAGAATGCACCAAACAGGCAGTATAAAAGTCAGAACAATTCAAGTTTTAAAAGCTTTAGGAAAAAGAAAAGTTTTTAGCTGAGCTTTAAAAGCTGCGATTGAACTTGTAGTTCTCAAGTTTCATAAAAGGATGAAAAAGAAGGTAAATGCTTTAAAATCTGGAATTAGAATAAATTGACACTACCAGCAGCAGTCAAGAACTGCTCACGTGGTAATGATTTTGTGAAACCCTGACATAATGGATTTTGGACACAGTTATAAAAGCGATGTAACAGAAATGGAAGTAAAATGAATGAAAGATGCTTTAATATTGACAGTTAACCAAAGATGGAAAAGAACCATCCCCATTTAATCCTTTTGTGCAAAACAACATTTGGCTGTTTAGAGTCAGTGTTAGCTTATTTCTTTGGGCCCTACCACCTCCAGAACACAAGGGCTAACAGTTTCATATAGGCCTTTGCGTCTTCGTGCTCTGTCACTCCAATGTCAAGAGTGCTGCTGTGCCAATGACCTTGGAGAGCATTTCGTTTTGAGTGTTTCCAAATTTAAACAGTACAAAATCAAGATAAATGTGACAACGTGGCAATTATACAAAGAGCAAGTTCAAAGTAATTTACATAAACTTGGGTTTGAAAGTACATTTTAAGTGGCTCGTGCAATTCAGTGTACAGAAAGAAGCTCAGAAGCGAGAGTGAAGGTGGTTTTGTTTGTCTGGCTTGGTTCAATACTATTGTATGGCTTTATGCCAACAAAGCTTTTGTAATGCTTCCCTGTCCTCGTTTTAATAACCGTTATTTTCTAAGTGCATTACCTCATATGCTGGCTCTAAGCCAGATGTATCCTGTTGGGGGGAAAAATCCGGGAGAGAGAAACGTTTTCATCCATACTTTTTCATTAAAAAAAAAAAAATCTACTGTTTAAGAAAAATCAATAGTCTTCAGTAGCTATTGAAAGAGGTTAAAATGGTACATGTCAGGCAGTGCATTTTAATGACTAGCAAACTTTAATTCCAAGCAAAGCTGCTGGATGGAGAAAATGAGCTATGAAATAGCTCTAATCTTCTTCTTCTTCTTCTTCTTCTTCTTCTTCTTCTTCTTCTTCTTCTTCTTCTTCTTCTTCTTCTTCTTCTTTTCTTCACAGCCTGGGTACATGGTGACCCCAGAAAAGTGGCTTACCCAACTGACAGCTATGGGCAGTTCTGCGGTCAAAAGGACACGCCTAATGAGTGAGTACTGAAACATTTGTTTGGCTTCACCTTTCATGACATATGCATCAGAAATGAAGCATTAGCGCTCTCACTCCTAGAAGCTTTACTGGAAGGCTGAAGAAGGACCCACCCTGCCTTCCATCACTGGGTTTCTCTATGTCCAATTAAGATTTATAAAATGCTGAAAGATCAAAGAAAAACTATTGTGCAGTCTGAAGACAATAAATCAGTAAAATATGATTACATCATGAACCCAAGATTCATTAGAAAACCACACTTTATGAAATGCATTGGATCTGACTAGTCAGCGTAAGTTGGAATATTTAATTGAGATGTCCCCTGAGAAATCATTATGTCATTCCTAAGAGAAAAATAATTCCTAAGTACTGCAGATTGCATCTCATTTCTGTAAACTACCCACCCCTCTGCACAGCAGGTACCACATGCCAGCTGCTGAAAATAGCAAGGGAGAATTCTTGCTGTTTGCTACTTTTAGCTTAAAATAATAAATCTTTTTTTATGACTAGAAATTTCTACAGTCTCTGGTCTGGACTCTGAGAGAGGAGCCACTCATAGTTTCGCTCTGTAGTTCAACTGCATGTAATTTCCCTACAAGTTTTGAGTGTCCCAAACAGCTCCATAGACTCATACAACTGACATGAGCTCAGTGGTTCATCAGCAGTGGTGTAGTACAGCCAGGGACGGAAATCCGCACTGTTTTATCTGCTCAAAATTCCCTGTACCCTTTGAGTTTAGCTGTAATCTTTGATTATTTGAGCAATGGTTGCTCAAATAATCAACTCTACACAGCATTGGTTATTTGCGTTGGTTATTTCAGCTGAATAACCAACTGTGGTGTGAAAAAGTCCCGACAGACAACACAATAACACCGTTGACTATTTATCCCACCATTGATTATCAAGTCATCTGAACCCAGTCAGTATTTGCTTTCATTCTAAACCCAGGCAGCCTAACAGTGCAATCTTATACATGACTACTCAGACATATGTTCCAGGTAAGTGTATAGAAGATTGTAGCTTTAACGCATTTCTAAACTTTCTTATATTTATTGTTTCTAATGAGTAATCCATTACTTCTGCGATTTTTACCAATTGCTTCCTTTGGTATCTTATTCCTTGCTAACGCCTGCTGGCAAGGATAAATAATTATTCCCTTGCTTCATTCAGAAATCCTTTGCATTTTTGGAGACTGTAACACGTTTTCCTTCCCCCAATTTTTCTAGGATAATTTTAACTTCATAGTTACCCTCTGAAATCATTTTCAGCTTTTTGTCATCATCCCTGAACAACAGTAATGGTTCAACACCAAGTAAAATTTTAGCACTGCTAAATAGATACTATTTGGAGTTGGGTAGTTGGTGGGCAACATTCATCTTGGTAGATAATTTTTATGCCTCCCCCAAATATAACTATACTTTGGACCCTATAGAATCACAGTGACACAATAAAGGAGTTGTTGATATTGGAATAAGATACCAAAGGAAGCAATTGGTGAAAATAATTATGATGATGATGATGATGATGATGATAATGATGTTACTTATTGTGAACTGCCTTGTGGTTTTCTTGGGATGGGAAAAAGTAGTATATAAATAAAATAAAACAACAGCTTGTGGGAAAGGTGCAGTGGGAACAGCCATATTAGAAGCACCACAAGAATATCTCATGCACTATTTTTGGCCTGAAAAATGCTGCTTCATTTTTGAGTTTGTATGCCAGAAAGAGCTATTCAGGCCAAATTAAATATAAGAGTGCTTTTTCTGAGTGGGACACTGGGACAGTATCCTAGGTTGACATCTTCACATGTCACCCCACTTCACATGGAGTACTGTGAGGTTAGAAGAGCTGTATGGGTCATATAAATTTGCATTTTAAGATGTGGGGGTTTCCCCCTAAGGGCACAATCGTATGAAGGTTTAGACAGAAATAAATCCTACATTTCCCAGCATCCCAGCTGGGAGTTGTAGGATTTATTTCTGCCTAAACATGCATAAGATTACATCCTATTCATTGGTAGGGTGGGGGGATTTACACAATTTTTTCAGCTGCCATTATTATTATTATTATTATTATTTATTTATATAGCACCATCGATGTACATGGTGCTGTACAGATAACACAGTAAATAGCAAGACCCTGCCGCATAGGCTTACAATCTAATAAAGTTGTAGTAAACAATAAGGAGGGAAAGAGAATGCAAACAGTCACAGGGAAGTGTAAACAGGCACCGGGAAGGGTGAAGCTAACAGTATAGAGTCAGAACAAACTCAAAGTTTAAAAGCTATAGGGAAAAGAAAAGTTTTTAGCTGTGTTTTAAAAGCTGTGATTGAGTTGGTAGTTCTCAGGTGTTCTGGAAGAGCATTCCAGGCATGAGGGGCAGCAGAGGAAAATGGGCGAAGCCGAGCAAGGGAAGTAGAGACCCTTGGGCAGGCAAGAAGCATGGCATCAGAGGAGCGAAGAGCACGAGCGGGGCAATAGTGTGAGATGAGAGAGGAGAGATAGGCAGGAGCTAGACCGTGAAAAGCTTTGAAGGTCAACAGGAGAAGTTTATATTGGATTCTGGAATGAATTGGGAGCCAATGAAGAGATTTCAGAAGCGGAGTGACATGGTCAGAGCGGCGGGCCAGGAAGATGATCTTAGCGGCAGAGTGGTGGACAGAGACCAGCGGACTGATGTGAGATGAGGGGAGGCCAGAGAGGAGGAGGTTGCAGTAGTCCAACCGAGAGATAACCAGTGCGTGAACGAGAGTCTTGGCAGAAGAGACAGACAAAAATGGTCGAATCCTGGCAATATTATACAGGAAGAAACGACAAGATTTAGCTACTGCCTTGATATGAGGAATAAAGGAGAGCGAGGAATCAAATATAAAGCCAAGGCTACGAGTTTCCTTGACCGGAGTAAGCGTGACATCGTTGACAGTAAGAGAGAATGAGAGATGAGGAGAAGGTTTAGGAGGAAAAACAAGCAGTTCAGTTTTTGCCATATTGAGTTTCAAACGGCGATGAAGCAGCCAGGCTGAGATATCTGAAAGACATGCTGAGATACGATCGTGGACATCAGGAGAAAGTTCCGGAGATGAGAGGTATAGTTGTGTGTCATCGGCATACAGGTGATATTGGAGGCCATGAGATTGAATAAGTTTACCCAAGGGCAGCATGTATAGAGAAAACAGCAGCGGGCCAAGCACCGAGCCTTGCGGAACCCCTACTGAAAGGGGAAAGGAGGAGGACGAGCTGCCGTTAGCCGACACGCTGAAGGAGCGACCCTCTAGATAGGAGGCGAACCAGTTATAGACAGAGCCACAGAGTCCAAGGTCATGGAGGGAATCTAAGAGAAGATCGTGATCAACCGTGTCAAAGGCTGCAGTTAGATCAAGGAGAATAAGGACGGAATAATGGCCCTTAGACTTGGCAGTGAGAAGATCATTGGTGATCTTGGTAAGGGCTGTTTCAGTGGAATGCAAAGGACGGAATCCAGATTGAAAGGGATCCAGAGCAGAGTTACTAGAGAGAAAGTCAAGACAGCGAGAGTAGACCACACGTTATTTGTATGTGTTCATTAATGTTATTAAATGTAGATTTATAATGATGATTATAACCACATGTGAAGGTAACATTTTGAAAAACCACCTGGGAGTCAATAATAAAATGATTCAAGTAAAAACCTTAGGTGAAGACTGACAGATTGACATATAGTTGACATGGATTTCAGATTGATGGTTTTTTTCAAATCCAGAAGCTGCCCACCTTGTGGGAAATTAAATTTGGAGATGGATGCTAATCTTTGTATCATTGCTCTTTGGAGTGCCTTGACTTGCAACAATAAAATGTAAATAAATGTTCAAAATGGTTTCAAACAAATATTACGCCAAGTAAATATTTTAGAAGATGTGATATTTAAAAAATACTGCAGCATTCATAGATCTTGGAGATGGCAGGGACTGAACTACAATAATATAGAATTAATTCCATCTTGTGTTACCATCAGAGCTCCCACTCTAGGGAGCTCCTATGCATCTTAATCCATCTATTTGTTAATCTCTATGTAAGCCCTAAATTTATTTTGCATTCATACTAGCATGAAATACAGCCTACCTACAAAAGAGAAAAGCCGGTGTGGCTGGTTCTTACTGTTCTAAATATTTATTCTTGAGTTTTTCCTGTATTGCTGTCATCAGCTAGCAAACATTTCAGTTCCAAAGTAAACTACTAGCCAATTATATGAATTGGATTATCAAGTTTCCATAGTTGTACTAAAGTAGAATTGCCTGAACCTAAATTTTCCAAGAGTCCTAGGCTATTTCTACACCTGCCTTTTCCCCTGCGATCGTCCCGGGATCATCTCTGTGCATCCAAATGACACACAGGGACGATCCCTCCATTTTCCTAGGATAATCCTTAGGTGTAGAAAGGGCCCTAGTTACCTAATCACCATATATGTCCTCTATGGCTTCTTTGTGTGTTCCAAGTCACACAGTTCAGAGTCATTGGTAGAGGCTGGAGAAAGCATATAGTCAGCAAAGTGTAAATAGAGGCACATGCTATCAGTCTTCCTCACACACTATTTAATTTTCTAGTTAGCGGGGATAAATGTGAAAGTGGCTCTTTATCTCCATCCTTTCTCGAGGTCACTGCTATTGTTAATGGAAGCCTGTTCTATGCTTTGCCTCTGAATCGTTTAACTTTTTAACCCCTTCATAAACCCACTTATATCTGTAGTGCGTGCTGTCCATAAAGTCCATACTTGTACTCATGATAGAAGATTCCTGGAATTTTATCTAATCCACAGGTTTCCATATGCAAACAAACTGTTGATTGATTTTTAGTGCCACCTTGTGATTAATATAAAAAAGCCACTAGCTGCATTTTACGGTATAGAGTGTGTTGGACAACTACTATATGTGCATGATAGATTTACTGTACAGTAGAAGTACTGTTTGGATAGGTATCAAAGCCTTAACCTGTGAGATCTAGGACAGGTTTAACGTAGCAGGTGCCGTTCTGACCTATTTCACAGGGAAATGTCAACCTCCCCAATATTAGACATTGTATGTGCTAATATGAATAAGTGCAAGTTCTCTGAAGTTTTATTTTTCTTAGTCTTCATGACTACCCTGAATTTTGAAGTAGTATCTGACTGAAAGATGTGTATATTATGTATTCATACATACTGTGAAGTAAATATCCATAAAGTGAAATTAATAATTTTTTATCCATTTTTCTGTAGGAACAAGACAATTTTGTTTTACTTTAACATTCTGAAATGTGCCAGCCCTATAGTGCTAATAAACCTACAGTGCCCTACAACACAGGTATGTAACAGGCAGTAAGAACACATGAATTATCTTTTTGTATAGCTACTTCTAAGCTGAGCAATTATTGTGGGGTAAAGGAGAAAGTAAATGCTAATGTTGGGTGTAAGTACAGTGTATGTGTGCATCTGTACACACCCATACAAATTCCCAAAGGAAATACAAAACACTGTCCAATAATTTGGACAACTAAGTGGCTTATCCGTTTTGAATATGATTGTTCAACATATTTCAAGAGGGGGAGGGGAGAAAAGAAAATATTTGAGGGCAGGCTTCATTTTTTGTGACTATCAGTCATTCTTCCATGTATATGTCTATGCACTAGTATTGTTTGAAGTGACTTGGAAACAATTAATTTGACAGATTTCCAAGGGTTGTTTTCCTTTCCCCCACGAAGTACATTTGAAAAATGTAAACTTTCTTTTGAATAGCCAACCAGCCCTTTTGTCTCTAGAAATTAACAGCGTTATGATATGGATCGATGCTGCTGATTCGTCACATTACTAAAGCCACCATTTGGATCAACTAATCAGTTCTTGAATGTTGGCTATCAGTACCATACACACTGGAGGGGAATAAATAACATGTTTGCTTATAGTAAAATTATGGTGTTACAATATTGACCCCAGATGTCTTGGATGATCATTAACTATAACTCCTGGGAGGTACTTAGTAACATTATGGTTATACTACTGTATAACATAACAATCCTCTGTAAGGAAGGGCTTCTGCTCTTGGGGAGGACAACACTTCCTTCTTGTAGAAGTCCCTTGTGCCTTATTGGGTAGGGAAGTTGTTATGGGGGAGACTACTGTTAGAAGAGGATCGGAAAAGGAACACTATACATGTATCTTGGGATCCTAGCCTTTGCATGTAACTTTTGACAATTTAGCCTAGTGTAAAGGCCAGTGCTTATTACTATTGAGCCACATGGTTTGGATAATCCCCAATTAAGTTGATATCCAGGTTTAAAATTATTTAGCACAATTAAACCCCTGCTTAAATTAGTAAATTAAATCAAAGTATTGGGCTGCAGATTATGGCGTAAGATGGAAATTTCTATAGGTTGGGTCCAGACCCTTCCACTAAGATCCAGTGGAAACTCGTCACTGGAGGAAAAGTGCAGGTGATTTTTCCCCAATTCTCCCTGCTGCCCCAGTGCCACCTTCCACACTATTCTGGAGGGTCCCCTGGCTCTCCAAGAGTGTGCTGAAGGGGGAATAAGTAAAAATCAGCTCCTCCCCTTTCTCCAATGACTGTGTCCCATGGGCAGAGTTCCCTCATGGGTAGTCTGGATCCAACCCTAAATATAGAAGTGAAATATTCTTAAGAAGAGTTTGAGTTTATCCCACAATTTTTGAGTGAATAGTTAAGTACATTACGCTACATGACCATGTAGGGGAGTAATTCTAACTTAATTATTTTGGGGTATTGGTGCTTCCAATAGATCTCATCAGGTGTTGGAAGAATGAGTGATACCACAGGTGCAATCCACTGAGCACTGTAGGTATGATTATAAACTGCATGTATGATTTGGCAATACTTGAATTACAGATAAAAGTGGACATACTTCTTAAAATCTGAAAATCAAATTTAATTATTCTTCCTTTCATTTATGATACATGTACAATGTTGAAAACTCTAAAACGTTTATGTAATTAAACAAATGTGATTTCATTTAATTATTTTGAGTTATTTCTTCACTTTTATGTCACATCTTAATTTTTTAAAAAATGGGAAGAGGTCACTAATAGAAAAAATGAATTTGATAATTTAAATAGCGGTATTATTTAGCTTTACTGCATTCTTAAACACACACTTTACAAATGAATTATATATGTGAATTATTTTTTTGGAATGTCTAGGGGGGGAAAGCTAGAATGATATATAATTACAGCATGCAAATTATTTAATGTCCTAATATATTTGATTTATATTGCCTCTTCAAAAAAAAGGCATGTACAAAATTAAGATACAACAAATCTCTTTGCATTGAAATTATGTATCTCACTCATCCGAAATAATTATCTGCGCATGCAATGGATATTGGGATTAGAACATAAACCCAAGCAATCTATGTAATCTAGGTTTTCAGGTATTATGATTTTAGAAAGAGTTGTGCCCTGAAAAAAGGCATAGCCTGGTCTTAACCCTTGTGGAACCTTAAAGTAATGCAAATTTACTTTACTTTTGATTGAGCTATTGAAACTGAAAGCGGATTGCACTTGCCCTATAAAAGGGTAAAACAATTTCAACTGTTACAGTCATTATTGAACAGTGCTTGTATGCTGTGTGCAAGCTACACCACATGGCTATACATTGAATTGCCTTCATAGGTTACTTGGAAATCTTGAGAAAAATATTTTATCCAAGAACTTCATTTTAATTACTTTTTAAATTGTATTTCTGATCTTTCCAAAAGGCAGAAAGACTTGGAAAGATTCTGTGGCTGGGGTGGGGAGGGAGTGGGTTTCAAACTGCCTCCACTCACTTGTTTAACTAGAGACTGCGATGGGGGGGGGGGGGGAAGGGGAAAAATGACTGTGTCTGCTTCTAAGTGCTGTGCTAAGCAGGCAATCTGATAAAATGGTGTACTCCCAGATATGGCAATTTTTTTTTGTCTTACTGCTCTGATAGTATAACTTTCTCATCCTCCAGTGCTGCTTCGATCAGTGTGTATTTTTCTTGTCTTAAAGCTTTGTGTGTCAAAGTGCCCAGACAGGTTTGCAACCTACATAGAAATGCAATCTTCCTACAGAAATTACTGGGAGTACTACAGACAGTTTTGCAAGCCTGGTTTTAATAAGCCACGGAAGGTGAGTATAGAGATGTATTATAGTCTGAACAATACCTTTTATCATCCAGAATTAGTACAATCCTTGTCAAGTCTATATCTGCACAGTTGTACTGCTCCCCACCCACAGTTATTGGTTACAATGAAACAAATCCTGGTGCAAATTTTGTTTACTCCAATATGGCCATGAAGGGTAATATGGGTTTTTTATTGGTATATTTTATAACTAAAATGCTATTTTTATATATTTTAAGGGAGCAAGACTAAACTCCTGGGAAGGACAGCTGAGGGGGCTGGTGGGCTTCTTCTTTTTTTTTCTTTTTTCTTTGTCTTACTACTCTGATAGTATAACTTTCTCATCCTCCAGTGGGTGCTGTGGACCTCCCTCTCTGCAGGCTGAAAGTGAGGTCCACCACTGGAACCTTCTCCAGGGCTGTGGAAAAACCAAACAAACCCTGTTACCACTGTTACTGTGCAACTCACAGTACTCTGTAGAAAATAGGACCAAAAGAACAGATGTTGGGGAGGCTGTGGGTCTGCTTCATTCCCCTGTTATGCTGAGCGGCTATTAGTATCAGTGGTAGGGGAACATTTTCAAAAGGCCAAAATGGAGGGTCCTTTTGCTTAGGAAGTTGTTTTTTCTCCACCACAGGTTCTCACTACACACATACAACCCTTAGAATTGCTCTGTGTAAAATCTTTGTCCTCAGTCTTGTGATAGTTGAGGCAATAAGCCATACTCTGGGTTGTCGTCACATGCAAACCAGTTCGACATAAATAAATGACCCAAACCCAGCTGACCATATGCATGACCAAGAATAAGACACTGCGTCATCATGGGGCATTCCCAATTGAATTTGATTGAGCATTCTCCGAAAAGGGGATGGAGCAACAAAATGACATTATAATAAAATACATTGGTCTGCAAGCCGCATACATCAGATGCATCATATGCATTCATCAGACTGAGCTGTCAAAATTGCAAGATGGCTTTAGTTCACTCAGGAATACCATTTTTAAAATATTCCCTTCCTAAAAAATAAAGGGGAAAAACTTCCATGTAAGTTAAAACTAGCATATAGGGGAGAACGATTCTAGTCTAATTTCTCTCCTGTGCTAGTTTACTACTTGTAGGGAGGTGGGTTTTTTAATGTAGGGAAGTGTTAAAAATGTAATTCTTCCACCTGGAGAGTGAAATACTACAGAAAAGTCTTCCATATGAGAACTCTACTAGCTGTCCCACCTTTCTCTGCATGGTTACTAGACCCTAAATCTATTCCTTTGCTACAGAATTGCCCATTATAGCCATTACATATATTTCTACTTTAATATAGTGAACTATCTGGAATAGCACAAAATAAATTCCTAAGTCTTTTTCTTTAAGCAAACACTGCATTCACAAGTCATTTGACAATGTGTCAGCCAGTATGGTCTATTGGTTAGAATGTTGGACTGGGACAAGGGAGATCCAGGTTCTAATCCCCAATCAGTCATGAAGCTCACTAGATAACTTTGGGCCAGACACTGATTCTCAGCCTAACCTACCTCACAGGGATTTTGTGAGAATAGTATGGAGATGAGGAGGACTATGTGAGTTGCCCTGGATTCCCTGAAGGAGGAAAAATGGTGGGATAACAACAACACAAGTCTGTCCCCTTGCACAGTGAGAATCTAAGTGTAATGGAATAGAGATCTGCCTTTATAAATAGGAACTGGCCTTAACTGACTTAAATTGACTCTCTGCTTCAAAACATTTAAACAGCTATAACCTGGGGCGGGGGGGAGGGGAGAGACGGACCCAAACAAAGGGGAAACATGAATTTGGAACGGGAGGGGTGGTAGTGAGATAGCAGTTCCTTTTGGCTGTTTCTCCATTCTATTTTCTCCATCCCGAAGTTGCCATGTGTCAGGGGTACTGAGACACATATTGGCATTTAACCATGTAATTAGCCTCTGAGTCCTGGGTCATCCCAAAAGATTTCAGCCAGATTTAATGGCTTTTCTATGGTGATTAATTTATTGAGGCTTGAGGTTCCCAGGGCAAATGTTTCCAGGTCTTTTCAGCCCATGAGCACATTTAGAAATTGTTGTGAGTACATGGACCTAGAGGTACTCTGGAGAAATTAAGATGGTATGCGATGGAAGCCTCAGCTGGTGCTACGCTTTGCAGAAAAACAGGCTTTCAAAACACTCATATGTGCTGCAGCAGGGTTCCATGGATGCTTTGATGGGGGAAGCTAGTCAAGCAGCTAGGAAGAGGAGAGTAGCTATTTCAGATTTTACATGTGAATTAGCAGGCATGTGATTTTACATATGGTTTGGTATAGGAATTCATCTGCAATTGCTTGTTTCAATCATGGAATAAGGGAGTGGGTGTTCATTATGAGAATTGATTAATTAACCTCACAATCACATCATAAGTTCGAAGCAACTTTGTTGCTGTTTTTTTTTAATGAAGCCTACTTTAATATTCTTCTCATACTGAACACCCCTTACTGAGTCCTGATTACAGCCTTAAGTTAATTATGCTAATTGTGTAAAAAGGTAATTTTGTTCTGTCTGAGATAAAGACAAAGCCACCTGCTGAAGCATTCTCTGTTCAAAAGCATGCCTTGAAACCTACTATTTCGTTTTTAATGTTAGCAGGATGCCAGAGAGACATGGATCTTCCATATTTCTCATTTAAGTGCTCCTCTGAGCTCTTGATCAAATAATTTAGATTTTTTATTTATTTTTAAAATAACCCCCAAAGATTTTTAATGGAAATATTTACGTATAGTTCATTTTTCAGGTGACAATTTCTGTCATATGTTTTTGCTTTGTTTTCTAGTCTGTGGCCCAAGTTATGCGTGATGAAGATTGCCCCTCTATGATCATTCCAAGTCGGCCTTGTGAGTATCTGAGATTTGTGCTGTATAAATTACTGTCACAGGACATGGGGCGTTTATGCCGCCACCGATTCTGTTGCCATTTCCCTTCCGGAAGTGATGTGCACCGCTTGCAGAATGGAGATTTAGCACTTCCAGGCGCAACTGGAAATGAGCAAAAATGTTCTTTCTGGAACGGGGCAGGTCAGCAGAGCTCACATAAGGGATCTCCGCCAACCTCTCCCATCCAGAAATGAGCATTTCCACTTGTTTTGCGCTTCCTCTAGGAAGTGTTAAATCCCCATTGTGCCAGTGAGGTGCTACAGAATTGGCGGAGGCATAAGCACCCTGTCGGATACTGCCCATAGTATACGCAATGATTTTGTCAGACCTAAATACTAGCAAGGTTAGTGCACTTTGTTTGTTGGGACATCCTGAGCTCAGGGTTATAGTACAAACCATAGGGCAAATCTGACGTAGAGGAAAGCCCAACAAAGGCTGAAAACGCCTGTGCCTTTTAAAAGCCTTATTACTTGGTAATCTTGCCTCCCTTCAGTTAATAGATGGTACCACCATCACAGGTTTTTCCCAGTTTAAATGTCCTTGCACTCTCCTCCAGCTAGTGCTGAACAAGACCACTTGCCTACCTCAAATGCCTGCCCCATTATGGAGCTGTATGGAACCCCACTTTGCCCCTAACAGCATGAAGCAGGCCCTCGTATTGGTTTCACAACACATGCAAGGCAAGCATTCTTCTCACTTTTATTTATTCATTTATTACATTTCTATACTGCCCATCAGCCAAAGCTCTCTGGGCAGTGCAAACTCAAAAACCACAAAACACAACAAGTATACAGTAAATGTATTTTAATTAAAATATGACTTTGAACTTCAGTAGTGTGTACTCTGCACACACACGGGGGATGTCTATACGGCTTCATTACCCCGACCTAAATGCACAGATTTGCGTTTCAAGACACATGACGCAGCTGCCCATTCGCCGCAGCGCCGGGTTTTTAACCTGATAATGTGCATATTCATAGTTACAATTTACCACAACTTTTGGATCAACCTTCGAGTTTGCACTGCGTTATAGTTATGTGTCCTTGGGGGAGTTAAACCGTATTTTGAAATGTGGGCATAGCTTTGAGGGCAGGACAAAGTGATTGGCCGATTTCCCACCTTCCAACCTATCGTATCCTCCTCTGGCTGCCTCGTTCCTTCCCACCATTTTCATGTTGAATTATATAAATCAGCGGAGGTCTACAGGCAGAGCTTTTAAAATTAAAACAAAGAGTGGGGAACGGGCAGCGAGAGGGAGAAGACGTGTTCAGTCCCCCTCTTATATCCCTGTCTGCTGCCTCGTTCCTTTCCCCACTCAGTTTTCCTCCTATATGAATCTGCGGAGCTCCACAAATAAAGCTTTAGCGTCCCATAGCTTCGTATGTGCACATTAATAACTGCTGCAGTGTGACGCTCTTTGCCTAGATTAGAATCTATGAAAATTCGGGTTTATATTCAATGAGGAGCAATCCCGTTGTCGTATAGATGGGGGCATGGTCTTTTAAAGAGGGGAATATTCAGAAAATATTTGCTTAGAAAATATTCAGAAAATATTTGCATTAGTTGCTTGTGTCCTTTTTCCTGCCACCCTCAATCCCTAAGCAAGAAAATATTGCTTAGGGATTGAGGGTGGCAGGAAAAAGGACACAAGCAACTAATGAATACGTCTCCAGCTTCATAACTGTGAGCGTGGAAGAAAACAAGGTTATTACATCATTTTCATTTCACGATGGCAGGGAGGAGGAGGGGGTGTGTGATACCCTCAGGAAGGCAAAGCCAGCAGTTGGGCAGTGTGGTGGATCCTGCTGAGCTTCTTTTCCCCTGCAGTGTGTTTTCTTCTTCCTTTCCACCTTGCTATCACCCATGGCAGAAAAGAGCTTTGCTTGGAATCAGCTTTGTCCCCTGCTCTTTTCTCTCCCCCCACCCTTTCCTTTACCAGTCTAGCTAAAGAGAACTCTTACATGGAGCCAGTGACATCTTTTTTTCCTTTTCCTGCATTTTCCCTTTTCTACTATACTGTGTGCAGTTGGCAGATGTAGTGATTTCAAGCCATGAATCCCAGAGCTTTGCAAACAATGAGCTGTCGCACTGAAAAGCATCATTATGGAGGCAAAAATGTGTTGTTGCAATTAACTTATTCATAGTGACTAAAGAGACACTTCCTTTCCTTATTGGGAGGAAAGGTTAAAATGTAGAGAAAGCCGTATATCTGTATAGAAAATAAAAATGTATTTCAAATAAAATCCTTTTGTTGAGAGGTGAGACAAAAAGCACAGAAAGGTGTAAATGCAATTGTAAATCCACTCCGGTTCATTTGAAAATCTTACGCAACTGCATTTAAAACTGCATTTCTGTTTTCACACATGGACACTGACAGTGAGAGAGAAATTCAGTTGAGATTTACGTGGCACTTGTGTGAATTGGTCAAGTTCAGAAGCGCTGAAGCTGTAAGATGCTGTTCAGCAGTGAGCAACGTGTGGCTGATGGACTGCATGCGGTCTCCAGTGCAGTCTCCGCCCCGCCCCCCCCAGAAATTCAGGGGTACCCCAAAAAATCTTTTTAAAAAATCATTGTTTTTGTAAACAAAATAGCTCCTGGAGCTGCTACAGAGGTCCTAAATGGTCACATTAGCTTGTTTGCACTGTAGATAAATGAAGGTGAAACAGGAACTAGAAATGGTAGGCTAGAGAAGTAATAACAAAGCCAGAAATTGGCTTCTTTACTAAATGCTAGAAGTGGCTTAGGAGAATATTGATATATTCTAGTTTACAAGCAGTGTGGTCTGAAGCGTCTGGTATTTTTCCTCCACAGTTAATGTGATACTTCTGAAGATGTAATCAGGTGGTCACCAGCAGGGATTGAAAAAACACATCCATATTCTAAAGTAGCTAGCTAGATTAGGGAATGATAAATCAAAACCGATTGTGAGAAGAAGTTGGAAAGAGAGTCATAGGAATGGAGAAAGGCAACAAAAGCCTTGCAGGTAGGGTTGTGGGGAGAAGCTAGCCTGATGGCATTAGTTCTAGCCATACTGGTGCATTGTACAAATGTACGATCGTCAGACTTTTGCCTAAAGTGAGTGTCATTGTGCCACGTGAACCTTCTGCATTTTTTTTTAAAAAAAATCATAGATATTGTGTTGTGTGGCCACTGGTATTGCTTACTAACATAATGTGGCCTTGCTCTAAAAAGTAAGTTTTAGGGCCCACTGGACATCCTTGACTGATGCCAATGGGGATTTCCTTCGAATACAAATAGTTGCTGCAGAGGAGGGATTTCTGTCAGGAGGACTATAGCGGGGGCAGGAAAGGGTTAAATACCTTCTCCATGCTTATTGTTATCAGCCATCCTCACTGATGCTACTTGCATTTTTTTAAAAATCTGCAAGACTAGTTTAACACCATGGCCTTAGCTACACCTACCTGTTATTGCACGACGGAGGGGTGAAGATCTCACGATGTTTTTATCGCGAGATCCCCCCTCTGTTTACACACGGTGCATGACGACCTTGGAGGGGGAGGCGTTGCGCCCGCCTTTTTTTTTTGTTTTCTTAAAGGAGAAAATGTGCATGAGCGCTCGTGCACAAAAGGTAACTTGTTTTTTTTAAAATATTTTCCTCGCTCCCCCCCACCCCCACCCGATGGGCGCAGTGCTCCTGAGGAGCTCTGCACCCCATGCACGGGTCCTGGCTCCTCGCGAGGAACCAGGACAAACTGCAGCGCCTGGCTACACATTCCGTGGTCTCAGGCTCAGCCCGAGACCACAGAAAAACCAGGCTCAAAGGGTAGGGCGAGATCCCAGGGCAAGGGAGGGATCATCCCTCCCTGATCCCGGGATCCCCTGTGCATCATGTGAACGCACAGGAATGATCCCAGGGATCGCCCCAGGATTTCGCTCCGTCTAGCTATGGCCCATGTCTAGTTTGGACCTAAGGAGTGGATGGGGAAGGTTCTATTGAAAATGGGCTAAGGCTAAGATCTAGCAATTTATTATATCCAAAGTAAGCTAACAAAAGTCATAATTAATAAAACAAAAACATTATGATAGTCATGCTGTTCATAGAGAATGAACTATTTCATTAGCTAATAATTTTATGAAACGTAGGCATGTCTTCTCCTATTAGTTGTGTCTCTACAACAATATCAGCAGAAATGCTAGTTCATCCTAGTATTTGTTGTAAGACAATACTGTGCAAACACAAAGCAGTTGAAGTATTTAAATCAATGGAATGTCAGATATGAACAATGAGGTTGTCATTGTAATGAAAACAAAGTATACTATAAATAATGTGTTTTGTTTTGTTTTTACAGTTCTTAAGCGATGCTTTCCTGATTTCTCCACTAAAAATGGTGTACTGACTGTGGCCAATAAAACTACTTTCAAAGATGGAAGAGGAAAAACAAGGAATGTAACTGATCTCAGGGAAGCTGCAAAGTATGAAGTGTGTGTGTGTGTGTGTGTGTGTGTGTGGACTTGATCACTTTGCCTGATCTGTTTGTCCCATAATTTGTATGCCTGAATGGCACTGTCATGGAGTTTTAGAGAATCACATGGAGTGGACCCATCTCTACTTTAAAACAGGAGATGAGTTTTCATGCTCTTGATTTCAGCTATTTCAGGGACAAATGCCATTACACACAAATGTGTGTGACTTACCCATGATGTGCCTTTTCTTTTCTTTTTTTTTCTTTTCTTTTTTTAAAGCAGTTTTAGAAGGGGAATGTGGAGCAAAGCAATGTGAGGGAAGGAGGTGCTTAACCATTGCCCCTAGCCATTCCTCCCTCTCCCTCTCCCTGGGTTATTTCGACAAAGAGATAACAAATTCTGACCTTTGATTGTGTAAGCAAGATCCTCAAGCATTCACTTATGGATATGCTCAGCCTAACTTTGTTGATTACGAAATTCGACACAAGGCAATATGAGAGAGGGGAGATTCCCTTCACCTAGGTACTTTCAAAGGATGTGTTTAGATGTCATTTTGAAGTGTGGTATAACAGGGCATGAAGGAGCCTAGCCTTCCTTCCCCCTGCCCAAACTTGCTCTCCTCTCTTTTTCCTGCACAGCCAGAAGGAGGGGTCCAAAAGTTTCTCTTGATGGTTTTGATGTTGTGGAGAACTGGAACTGTGGTTAATCTTAACTATAATTAATTTCAAGCAAGCCAGCTTCATAAAACATGGTTTGAAATTGGCTTGTTTGAAGCTTTCCATAGTTAAGATTAAGTGCCTCACCAGACGAGCATTTTATCGCACACTCGTTACTGGCCACTCATGTTTTTTTACAGGTCCTTTTGACAATAGCGTATGTCTCCCACTCCTGGTTTTCTTTCTGTGGCAACATAAGACCCAGTAAATCTGTTTTTTTTTAAAATTGAAACGAAACTTGTCACCATTTCCTGCTGTGTGCAGGAAAGGCAGTGTGACAAAAATGCCCACTGAATGGGTCACGTGGTCGTTGCTGCTTCCTCTTTCTTCTGCATGTGAAGAAAGAGGAAGCTGTTTGTTGCAACTAAAAACTTTTCTTTTTCCTAAAGCTTTTAAAACTTGATGTTGTGCAGACTTCTACTGTTACTTTCTACTGTTAGTTTTACCCTACCCTGTGCCTGCTTACCCTACCCTGTACCTGTTTGCATTCTCTTCCCCTCCTTATTGTTTTATTATGATTTTATTAGATTGTAAGCCTATGCGGCAGGGTCTTGCTATTTACTGTTTTACTCTGTACAGCACCATGTACATTGATAGTGCTATATAAATAAATAATAATAATAATAATAATAAGGGAAACTCAATTCCCCCCCCCTTCTGATGATGCGCTAAGTTTGCTAGGTTCAGTGGACACAGTAAGCTGTGATTTATTAGAAGTGCAAGCAGAAGTTTCCAGATTCCCTTGTTGCAGCTATGATGGTGCTATTACTGCCTAATTAGATGTAATGCATATTATATTTTTAACAATGGGCTCATTCAGAAGACACTTTAAACCATGGCTTTAACCATGGTGGTTAAGCCAGAAAGCTAGGCCATGTTCAGAAGACACCTTAAACCATGGCTTTAACCACAGCGAACCACAGCTTTTTGCTTTATTCACCATTGTTAAAGCCATGGTTTAAGGTGTCTTCTGAACACAGCCTGGCTTTCTGGCTTAACCACTGTGGTTAAAGCCATAGTTTAAGGTGTCTTCTGAACGGGGTCAATGTGATTGTAAATTTGAACAGATTAACAGCACAAAGAGTTTAACAGAACAGTTAACAGCACATCTACCCATTGAGTTCAATGAGATTACTTAGTTCAACGAGACTTAATCCCATTGACATAGGATTGTAGCCTAAATCAATGAAAACTCCATAGAATATAATGCTTGTTTTGGGCACAAACCCAGAGCTGCAGTATCATAATAATATTTTATTATTGGCAATGGCACTTTATGTTCCATTTTGCTAGCAAAGAAAATGCTACAAACAGAGCCATGATTTGCAAATATTTCATGATATAGCCTGTATTTTGTCATTACAGTAAACCTTTAAGTTACTAGGTTTAAAGAAGGAATGTATTCTACATAAACTAAAACTTCTGTTCCTTTTCTTTTAAAAGCGGCATCAATAATGTTCTTGATGCAAGATCAGTTGGGATGAAAATTTTTGAAGACTATGCCAGTTCTTGGTATTGGATTTTAATGTAAGTTCTTATTCACAATAGGTCACACCTCCCACATGGTACCTGCACAAAAAGGAGCAAGGAGGGAACCCTCCATCACTTCCGTTCATTGCATGCAAGCATCACGGTGTTTTGTTATGTTTCTTTTGCATGACTTGTACATGAGCATTGGTCCCTAGTCTGGGAGAAGAGGAGCGTACCTGCCACTGATAAACGAAGGTTCTTTCCACTATAGTTTAGTTCCTTGTCTTTGTCAATATCTAGCCACTCTTTGACTCTGTCATCTATAAATACAGCACTTTAAGCTGTTATTTGTAGGCCGTTGGTCATTCTGCCATATGTTTGAATGGGAGCCTCAATCCTTGCTGGGGAAAACACTTTTCACAGAAGGGCTTCTTGTTCGTAAAGTACATGGGTGGAAATGGGGTGGGTGAGGGGACAAGTGACTGGCTGCTGATTTATTTAAACTGCTGTGTCTTTGTTTTCCAGAGGTCTGTTTATTGCAATGGTTGTCAGCTTGCTCTTCCTTGTACTTTTGAGATTCATAGCAGGGGTTCTCTTCTGGATTTTCATCTTTGGTGTGATTGGGATTATAGGATATGGTAAGTATCGGATATTTGCTTGTTACATAGAGCTGCATATAGAGCTTAGATTTACTACCTATTAGTTATACAGATGGGGAAAGGTGATGCTAACTAAGTGATGATCATCAATTAATTGGGAATTCCATGCCATTGGCTTTGCTGGCTAGGGCTGATGGATGTTGTAGGACAAAACATCTGGAGGGTTGCCCACACCTGGTTTAGATCATTCTCTTGGAGTGACTGACCACTGTATTTGGGGCTGGGAAGCAGTTGTCCCCAGGTCAGATTAGCTTGAGACACTATAGGGTTTTGTTTTGCTTTCCCGTGTTGTATTTATTTGTTTGATTTGTGAAATGCCTCAGAGAACAATTTCTCTGTAAGCATTGTGCAAATTAAAACATAATGGATACAATAAAATACAATAAATCATTTAAAATTCTGCACAGCATAAAAGTAAAAATAAATACAAACCAGCCCAATGCACAAAACACAATACAGATTACAAAAGCTGAAACAGCCATTAGCAGCAGGAAGTAAAATCAAACCAGAGGGACTGAAAACAATAGATCTTAAAAAGTCTGAGAGAAGAGAAAACATCATTTGTTTTTTTAAAAAAAAGATTTATAAACAGTCCCAAGGTAGTGTACAAAATTTAAAATCACAAAACAAAATAAAACCAATTATAAGAATAAAAGATGAAATTAATAATTTAAACCAGAGAGCACCATGTACACAGCAGCACCCAGTAAAGTCCCAGCTCAATTATAGGCCAAGGTAAACAGGGAAATTTTTGGAGCCCACTTGAAGTAATGTGGGGTCTGGTGCTGAAAGGACAATAATGTAAGGCACCAGGTTAGCTTTCTTCAGGAGAGCCTGCATGTAGCAAAACCAGGAAGCAAAGGGGACTGAGTTAATGGCAGTGAGAAGGGAACTGGGCCAGCTCAATTTCATCTGCCCTGCATCCTCCCCAATGAATGCACGTGCAGGATGGCCATTGCCATCTCAGCCAAGACATTGGGTGGATAGTCCACCTGAATCCTTGGCTAAGGTAGTTTCCTTGATCAGGAAAGCTCACACACAAGCTTGGTCTTCATCTGAAGTGCCAGGTAGAGGATCCCCCTGGTTCTTTGGCCAGGGATCATGTGATGTCTTGGAGGGATGGCCATGTCTCCCTGACAACATTCAGCCCACAGAGATCATTTGGCCCCAACCCAAAATAAGCTCCCCACGCCACTTTAGGGCATGAGTAGGAATATATGGAAAATGTTGCTCCATCAGTTACCAAGGAACCAAGTCATGTATGTTCATACTTAAGATGGAGCCACTTGCTCTTCTAGCATTATTGGCTTTCTGCAAGGAACCTGCTCTCTGCTTGAAGCAATCTGTGTTCTGGATCACATTGTGGGTGTGTGGGTGGTGGTGGTGGTGAGCCCTACCTTTGAATTGATCTAGATGACCTTTCTTGTGCAACTCATGATTCTGTTACTTCTTTTTCAAAAGGTATCTGGCATTGCTACTGGGAATATCACCGTCTTCATGGAATACCTGGCTCTGACCTCACTATTTATGATATTGGATTCCAGACAGACTTCAGGGTGTATCTACAACTGAGGCAAACATGGTTAGCATTTAGTAAGTGAATTTTATGAGAAGTCAGTGTCTTGATATCCAATCTATATTCACCTAATTTAACTGTTTCCTTTGATGACTAGCAATAAGCACTAAGGCATCAGCATTGTTTCATGCCTTAGCAAGTTTTATAGCACTTATGCTGCTGACTGGAAGCCAGGTATTGAGTGCTCGTTACAAAGCACTTCTGTGTAGAAAAAAGCATGAAAATCCTTTGTATATGATGATTGCAGGTGTTTTACTTTCCTGTCAGGTGGACATGTATAAGCGTTCATGGGTTCTCATTAAAAGAAAATACAGAAAATTGAACATGGAGTAAATTCTATATATGAAATCAGTAATATCTTAAGTGACCCTAAATGAAAGTTAAGCAGAACTGGATTTGAGCCAGGTTTGTATCCTGTTTGCAGTGCCAAGACTGCACTGCAGAAGGAAAAATCAACAACTATCTGAAAATGCATTTCCTTCATCGTGAAGAAGCCACAATCAGACCCTATATACTTGGAATTGGGGAGCAGATGGACTCGCACTTGAACAAGCTTGAGCTGTGGTAAACTCTCTTTTAGAAATTCAGCACTGGAGTTGAATTTAGATTTATATTTGACAGTTTTAACCTAGCAACCTTTTAAACCTTTTATGAACTGCACAGACCTTCTTTTGTGCATTTCCTCCAGGTGTAAGACTTAACTCTGA
Source organism: Elgaria multicarinata webbii (assembly GCF_023053635.1). Classification (NCBI taxonomy): domain Eukaryota; kingdom Metazoa; phylum Chordata; class Lepidosauria; order Squamata; family Anguidae; genus Elgaria; species Elgaria multicarinata. Next base: position 135,804,039 of record NC_086171.1, read on the forward strand.
AATCACCTACAGTAATTTAAAACAAACAAACAATCCCCAATAGTGGGTTCTTAATACCTCTCTCTCTTTTTAAGACATCTCATAGCAATGTTTTCAAGCTTCCATCTGTAAATGCAATCTAAGAAGCTTTCAATTTTTTTGTATATATAAAAATGGTGAACGTTACAATTTCATGAGCCTTCATAAACTCTGAAATCACGCAACTCCCAATTAAAACATGAGCATGCATCCTTGGGGACCGTTTGTTTCTGGAGAAAATGAGGAAGTTGCCATGAGGAACCAATTTGCATAAATCATTTTCCACATGATTATTGGGCCCATCCTGCAATTTTCTGCTTTTGCACTTTCTGGTCTCAGATTGTTTTTAGATGCATCAGGTACTGTTCAGTGCTTGATTATCCAAGGTGAAGGGTATGTGAATCATTGTATATAAAGCTACTTTTCACCCATTTCTATGTGAAATTGTTCATTGCAAATTTCAGTTTATTTCCTGTATAGGACTTAGAGAAGAGGACTAAACTAGAAACTATTATTCAGGGTGTGGGTGGAACCAATGTGAACTCATGCAGGATTATGTAAACAATCTGACAGGAATTTCACAAACCCAGTCACTATGAAAGTCAGCAAAAATAATATAATAGAAAATGCTTACTGTCACTGACACACATATAAACAAGTAAAAATTAACAGAACCAACAAGCAAATATTGTTTGACAAAATGCCTTTAAATAAAGACATATAATGCTGAATATAATCACCAATGAGTATGATGAATAATTCCAATACCAGGTGCATTTTATCCCTGTGGTCTTCATTTATGTAGTTGCATAAATGTTGCAAATAGTGGAGTAGCTACTCCAGAGTATAATTGGACAGTACAGGCTTGAATACATATATTCTTTAAATAAAAAGAAACATTATGTATCACTTATTTTGTATGCAAATCTTATTTGCATTACCCTCTGTAATGAAATTACTATAGCCTGGGCTGCATATAGCAACTCACCATATGCTTCTTAAGATAAATAGACATATTATTGTGTGAACTGCCCAGATATATGGTGCTCCTGTCAAGGCCCTGGTTACTCTATGGAACATCGAGTTGACTTGGGCGGTTGACATGATGGTGCCCAAGCACCTTCTCCCCCTTGGCCAAACTAGCTCCTTTTTCCTTAGGACAATGTTGGCTGGAACACAAGTGGAGAAAAAATCATTCTGAATTCAACCAAACACATGTTAGAGCTCATTATCAAGCTTACTCATTGGCAGTGAAGGTGGCAAAAAAAGGGTTCTTTTCCAGCATCTTCACAGTGTCACCATGTAGAGCTGTTTGGGGCTGTGAAGGGTTTATTGCAATCTGACCCTGAAAGTGAATTGATAATACCTCAGTGGCTTGCTGTGATGTATTTGCAAGAGGTAACATTTGAAGGTAAAATTGTTCATATCCAGCATGAACTGGACTCCAGTCTTAGTACAGTTCCATTAACAAAGGCATCCAGAGTACTATCTGGTCCAGCTGTGTTGGATGAATTTCAGATGTTAAGGCATGAGGATGCAGACAAGGTCCCTGGACAAGTTCGACCAAACATTAAGGAGGGGGTGGCTGGGTGGATCCAGGAGGTTATAAATTCCTTCTTGAGGGAGGTGTGGTACCTGCCTCTTTGAAAGAGGCAGTAATTAGGCCACACCAGAAGAAACCTGGATCCAGAAGTGGAGGACAACTATAGGCCTGTTGCTAACATCTCCTTCTTGGGCAAGGTGTTTGAGCAAGTGATCACTGATCTGCTCCAGGCACTTTTGGATGAAACCGGTTTTCTGGATGCATTTCAGTCTGGCTTCAGGCCTGGTTTTGGAACTGAAAGGGCCTTCATTGTCCTGTGGAATGACCTTTGCTGAGAAAGAGATATGGAGAGTGTGACCCTATTGGTTCTCTTGGACCTCTCAGTGCCTTTCAATACCATCAACCATGGTATCCTTCTGTACTGGGATTTGGCATTGTTTTACAGTGGTTCCATTGCTATTTGGATGGCTATTTCCAGAAGATAGTGCTGGGGGATTATTGCCCTGGCAATTATGCCACAGGGTTCCTTAGGGCACAGTTTTATCCCCTATGCTAGTCAATATCTCCATACCACTGGGGGAGGTGATCTGGAGATGGGGACTGGGTTGTCATCAATATGCAGATGACCCCCAGCTTTACCTCTCCTTTTAATCTAAACTTGGTGAGGCAATGGATGTGCTGAATCTGTGCCTGGGCAGGTTGATGGACTGAAAAAAGGCTAATAAACTAAAGCAGAGGTACTGTTAACAGGTGGTTTTTCTGCCCAATTGAGCGGTGTTCAATCTGTTCTGGAGGGGTTTGCTTCTCTCTCCACTCCCACCCCTCAAAAGATAATGTGAGCAGGGTGGGAGTGCTCCTGGAACATCCGTGTCAGTATACCAGCTGCGACCCTATATAGACAGAGATACCCTGGCAAAAAGCTCTGGTAACCTTCAGGTTGGATTACTACAATGTGTTGTACCTGGGTCTACCTTTGGAAATGGCTCAGAAACTTCACTTAGTTCAAAATAGAGCTACTAGGCTACTGACTAGGACTGATCGATATGATCATGTGACTCCAGTGCTTCATCAGCTGTACTGTCTTTGAATCCATTTCTCAGCCCAATTCAAAATGTTGGTGTTGACCTTTAAAGCCCTAAATTAGGGTGACCATATGAAAAGGAGGACAGGGCTCCTGTGTCTTTAACAGTTGTATTGAAAAGGAAATTTCAGCAGGTGTCATTTGTATATATGGGGAACCTGGTGAAATTCCCTCTTCATCACAACAGTTAAACCTGCAGGAGCTATACTAGAGTGACCAGATTAAAAGAGGGCAGGGTACCTGCAGCTTTAACTGGTGTGATGAAGAGGGAATTTCCCTAGAATCCCCATATATACAAATGACACCTGCTGAAATTTTCTTTTCCATACAAGTGTTAAAAATACAGGAGCCCTGTCCTCCTTTTTATATGTTCAACCTAGCTAAATGGCTTGGGACTGGAGTATCTAAAGGTACAGTCGTGTGAAAAAGAAAGTACACCCTCTTGGAATTGTATGATTTTACATATCAGGACATAATAACAATCATCTGTTCCTTGGCAGGTCTAAAAATTAGGTAAATACAACCTCAGATGAACAACAACACATGACATATTACACCGTGTCATGATTTATTTAACAGAAATAAAGCCAAAATGGAGAAGCCATGTGTGAAAAAATAAGTACACCCTTACTGCTTCCATAGGAATTAAGACGCTAAGTAGCAGACAGGTGCTGCTAATCAAATGCCCGTGATTAACTGATCATCAGCAAGTATGACCACCTCTATAAAAGCCAAAGTTTTTTCAGTTTGCTGGTCTGGAGCATCCAGGTGTGTGTTAACACAATGCCAAGGAGGAAAGACATCAGCAATGATCTTAGAGAAGCAATTGCTGCTGCCCATCAATCTGGGAAGGGTTATAAGGCCATTTCCAAACAATTTAAAGTCCATCATTCTACAGTGAGAAAGATTATTCAAAAGTGGAAAACATTCAAGACTGTTGCCAATCTTCCCAGGAGAGGACGTCCCAGCAAAAGCACCCCAAGGTCAGACCGTGCAATGCTCAGAGAAATTGCAAAAAACCCAAGAGTTACATCTCAGACTCTACAGGCCTCAGTGAGCATGTTAAATGTTAAAGTTCATGACAGTACAATTAGAAAAAGACTGAACAAGTATGGTTTGTTTGGAAGGGTTGCCAGGAGAAAGCCTCTTCTCTCTAAAAAGAACATGGCAGAAGGTTTGCAAAGTTGCATCTGAACAAACCACAAGACTTCTGGAACAATGTCCTTTGAACAGATGAGACCAAAGTGGAGATGTTTGGCCATAATGCACAGCGCCACATTTGGCAAAAACCAAACACAGCACATCAGCACAAACACCCCATACTGTCAAGCACGGTGGTGGAGGGATAATGATTTGGGCTTGTTTTGCAGCCACAGGACCGGGGAACCTTGCAGTCATTGAGTCGACCATGAACTCCTCTGTATACCAAAGTATTCTAGAGTCAAATGTGAGGCCATCTGTCTGACAGCTGAAGCTTGGCCGAAATTGGGTCATGCAACAGGACAATGATCCCAAGCACACCAGCAAATCTACAACAGAATGGCTGAAAAAAGAAAAGAATCAAGGTGTTGCAATGGCCCAGTCAAAGTCCACACCTCAACCCGATTGAAATGCTGTGGCGGAACCTCAAGAGAGCTATGCATAAACAAATGCCCTCAAACCTCAATGAACTGAAGCAATGTTGTAAAGAAGAGTGGGCCAAAATTCCTCCACAACGATGTGAGAGACTGATAAAGTCATACAGAAAACGATTACTTATTGCTGCTAAAGGTGGTTCTACAAGCTATTGAATCAGAAGGTGTACTGATTCAATAGCTTGTAGAAGTACAATTCCAAGAGGGTGTACTTTCTTTTTCACATGACTGTACATCTCCTCCCATATGTACTTGCTTGGAACCTTAGGTCATCTTCAGAGGTCCCTCCTCCAGTTGCCCTTACTGAAGGAAGTTAGGTGGATGGTTACAAGAGAGAGGACCTTCTGTGTTGTGGCACCCCGTTTATGGAATGCTCTCCTCAAGAATGGTTGCCTGGCACATTGTTATCTTTTTGTCATCAGTTGAGGAACTTCCTTTTCTCCCAGGCATTTCTGAGTGTAGTTTTTAGATTTTATGGCTGTTCTTGCATATATTTTAGTCCTGTGCAGTTTGTTTTGTATTGCATTGCATTTTACTCTTTTAGCTTTTGTAATCCACCCAGATAACATTTGTTATTGGGCAGATTAAAAATATAATAAAATAAATACATTATTATGGAAAATCGTCTCCAGATTCTCTGAACAAAATTAGGATTAATTGCAATTCCAAATGGTTAGGCATTGGTAAACATGAATACACAAAATTTCATTGTGTGTGGGGGAGGGCACACTGTGTGTGTGTGTGTGTGTGTGTGTGTGTGTAAATTTCCAGACAGAAAATGCACATCCCTGGAAATGTCCATCAAGTTACAGATATTACAACATGGGACATTTTCTATGAAAACACCATTAAAATTATTTATTATGCATATTTCCAAACTCCTGCCCCCCCGTATTCACTCAACAGACTCTGTTGAGCTTGACTTTGATCTCAAGCTGCTTTTAGTTTCAAATAACTCTCATGATCATCCTGGAATTATTTTTGAGTGACACTGGGATAATAGAGGTCACAATCATACACTTCTTTTAAAACGTCAATTCCATTTATCTTCTCCAGATCCTATAAACTAAACTAGCAGCAAAAGGCAACCACTGAATAATGATTGTCTAATCGTAAAGAGACATTTCCTCAAATAGAACACATTAAGCCTAAATGACATTTAAAGCAAAGCGTTGCATTTAATTGCTTTGTTTTAAGATGAAAAGCTTTCTTCACAAACTGTCTTATTTCCTCTCATGCTCATCAAGTATCAATCTTACACACAGAATTATACGCACAAATGTAATCTTGGCAGGGGGACACACTCTGGCTGGCAGCCTGATCTCCCAGGCATTTATGAAACAGGGACTAAATCCTGACATGTGGGGAATGTTCAAGACCACCGTAATCTAGAGTACTTGAGAACTGGGAAGTGCAACCCTAAGATTACTTTATTTTAGGGTTGAACTTAAGGATGATATTACTTTAAATCCATATCTAGCATCTATATCGCTCCCCCTCTTTTTACTCTAGAATAGGTGCAGAGAAGCTGATCAGGTCCCTAGTATGAGTGGTGGGGCTTTTAAGAACTGGATTGGGCCATGTGCCTACTCTAGAGTAAAACTAAAAACAAGACATAGATACAGATTTATGATGCAATCCTAGGCATGTTTAAACAAAAACATGTTCTACAATTCCCAGCATAGACATGCATAGGAGTACATCCTTAAAGTAATGTCTGCTATGGCCCTGAAGCCATTATCTTAAAAGCATAATGTGCTGCTTTGATGGATGTTGACAAACTTCATTTTCTTGCTTTCAGTGATACTACTTTGCATAGTGGAAGTTGTCATTATTCTGATGTTAATATTTCTGAGAAATCGAATCCGGATCGCCATTGCACTATTGAAGGAAGGTAGCAGGTAAGTATACTAGAAAAAACAAATATCTCACAGTGTTATTGGGTTTCCCATGTTTGCATGGTTTAAAATACTTATTCCCCACATCTTTCAGTGCAGACAGACAAGAATATATGTTCTGGCTCATATATTCAGCTGAGGGTGGCACTAAAATACCACAGTGAAGGAATAAGACAAATTCCTCCCTTCCTTCATGTAGATCGTTCTGAATGTGAACAATTCCTCTTCCTTGAATGCCCAATGCTCATGTGCCTGCTCAGTTTGCCGGATTTCACTCCCTCAAGAAAGGGCAACGAGTCACAGGAACTGGATCCCCACCTTGTCAAGTGGGCACATGTAGAACTCAGTCTGAAAATTGTGCCTGGAAAGATATTGGAAATCAATGCAGCGACAAAGTCATGTGTGTGATGTATTCTCTCTGTGTTTCTCCCCTGTCAAACAACACCAGCCACAGTTTGAATGGGCTGTAATTCAAGGGCAGCTCCACATAGTAGTTTGTCTCCAAAGTTAACTCGCTATGATGAACAGTGTTGGAAAGATTGTCAAGAAGGAATGCAACCTGTGAATCAGTTATAACTGACAAGAAGACACTTGGCCACAGCAGCTAAACCGGGTCAAGACAAGCATTCAGATGGCAATGATGCTCTGACCCCATTTAAAATGAACAAACCCATTTGGAACAGGCAGGCATCCCATAGCCCAAGTGGATTGACGAGCAATCCTCATCTGTAATCTTGCATGAACTGAGTTTTTGTTTGCTATCCCTCAAGCCTATTATCAAGTTTAAAGTGATTTTTAGGTCACCTTTAAGGGTATAACCTTCTCAAGGCAGCATACTACATAAAAACAATACAAAAATATCCAAATACAAAAAAAATAGATATTCAGTAAAACGCTATAAAAACAGATTATACCAATAAAACCTTTAGACCACTGATTATGATACACCTAGCAAAAACAAGTGGGTCTTCAGAGCCTTGATCAAGACCTGCAAAGAAGAGGCCTGAAGAACTCCTGTTGTGAAATGTAGGATAGTAATAGAACCGCTGGAGTCCTGAAATATCTCAGTACCAGGAGTTATTGTTCTAACATTGCATTTTCTTGCATTCAGGATTCTTACTTTCATGTAAGCAATGTTACTTTTATAGCGATTTCTGTAGTTGATTCTATCAAATACTTAACCTTGCTTCATGCAATGCTGTTACTATAAACGAGAACAGATTTTTGTCCCAGTGGAAACCTACAGATGAGTAGCCAAGCGTGTAGATTTCTTGAGTTTATTGTCATAAACAACATTTCACAGCTAACAGCTTGATCACAGCAATGCTAGAATTTGAGTATGTGCCCGTATTCTTCCTCGGAGCCTATCTTCTTCTCTCAAGCCACTAGTATCAAAATATGGGGGCTCTTATAGAATAAAGGAGCTCTGCCATTTCAAAATGTATTAGTGCCTTTACATTAACGCTGTAAACATGGGGATTAGAAGCTATTTGTTGCAGTACTAGATTGTACTGTATAATTTCCCCCCTTTTCATTACAATTCATAACCACTTTATAAAATAAGATGCTTTTATTCAAATATGTGCCAAACAGAAACACTCCTGAAACTTCATAAACTTCCTGGTGGGAGGTAATAGTGCCTTATAGTTCTGCAGCTTCGTTCAAAGGTCACTTGAGGGCAATACTTTCCAATATTTATGAATAATGCATGAAAAGAAACGCTGCACATAATTATTATGAACGCAACAGACCATACCCCATAGTCAAGGTCTTGAAAAATATGTTCCTAATGACTAAAAGCTAAATGATTTTCCCCCAGCTCAGTTTAACTATTTTTTTCAATGAAATAGCAATTTCTATTAGCAATAAAGCACTTGCAATCTATTGCTAGAACAGTTAACAAGCAGTTTGTAAGGATAAACTGTCTGTGACTTCTCTAACAACCAACAGGCCTGTCATTAATTCCTAAAAACCACTGATTTGTGGTGATTATTTCTTAAGTAGCATAAGGTGATACTTTTCTTCAGTGACTCAAAAGGTATTCATCAGCGTTTCTAGCACAAGTCATAATTTACCCATGCAGAACTACTATTTAATGCAATGTGAGATTTGAGCCAAAGCTCAGCTTTGGACCATATAAAGTAATTATAATGAAAAACATATGCAGAGTGCCTTTCCCTCATAAGTGAAGGCCATATCAAAATGTTATGTTTTCCTACCATGTAGGGAACAGGGTCAGAATCACTGATGGTTGTATAGAGATTTAAATGCATGCACAAGCAGTAACATAGGTGTGTATGAGCTTGTTGCATGTGATAGTATATATGCAATTGGTGCATACAGCAGGCAGTGGCATGGGGGAGAGATAAGAACCAAACATAGACAAAGTTGAAACTGGCCACAACTTTATTGCTTACAGTGTTTATTAATTTGGTGTTATAAACATAAGGACACTTCAGTGGATGGGCTTTAATGAGGATTTTTTTAAAGTTTTAAACGGAAAACAATATAAACTAAAGTTAATATTTACGTTGCTCGGAGTGACCTGGAGAAGAATTTCCTGCAATTATAGTTAGACTTCAGGGTTTGCCTATGGGAGGGATCTATCATATTGCAAACAGACGGTGAACTAAACCCAGGGCATGTCTACACCAGCCCTATATCCCGGGATTGTCCCAAGATCGTTCCTGTGCATCCAGATGCCACACAGGGGATCCCGGGAGCAGGCAGGGATGATCCCTCCATTTTCCTTAGGTGTAGAAAGGGCCCCAGTCAAACCAAAGCACCTCATTTCATTTGGCCATGTATGATGTGGAAAGAGTTTATGCATGTATCCATATGCCACGTGATAAGGGGCTCCAGCCTACTTCTTTCTCACAAGCAGTGCTGTTCTGTTTGGTGGTCACAGCTAAATAGGGAACGGGGGTTCAGCCCAAGTAGGGTTCTAGGCTTAACGTCTTGAAGTGGAGCTCAGGGTGGAGATTCACCGAAGCAGGCTTGAATGTTCCTTCAGCAGCAAAGAGCCCTGAGAATTAACTATAGAGCTGCAGCTTAGCCTGGGTGCCTAGCTCTGCCTCTGCTTGGAGATATTTAACCTTTAAAGCTCCCAATGGTTTTGGACCAGCCTAGTTGAAGGACCTCCTGCACTTATGTGTACCTGCCTGAACCTCAAGGTTAGCGCGTGAGGCCCTTCTCTCTGGTCCATCAGCAAGAGCTATTAGGCGGCACCTATTAGGGCCAGCTATTAGGCCCAGCACCTCTAGAATACATTTTCCAGGGGGGGGGGGAAATCTCTTTGGCCCTCCTTTTAGTCCTTTAAGCAGACCTTAAAGGCCTTTTTCTCCCGGTCATAATGATTGGCACCGTAACTGTTTTATCTGCTCCCGCCATTGTAATGTTATTTTTATTTCCTGCGTCTATTTTAATTCAGTAGTTTTATCTGATTTCATTATCTCTGGGCTGTTGTTTTCTTTGTGTGATCTTACTATGTTTTAATAGTTTAATGTTATTGTTTTGTGATCTTATTATGTTGTTTTACAGACTATTGTAAACTGTCTTGGGAGGATAATCTATCCTGAAAGGCAATTTTAAAACACTAAACATTAAAATATAGTTGAAGAAGAAATAGGAAAGAAGAAATAATAATAATAATAATAATAATAATAATAATAATAATAATAATTTACTAAGGGAGATGTCACACAATTAGAAAACAACAGAATGAAAAGGTCTCAAAGGTTCAATGAGGAACCTGAACTTTTTTATCTGTTGCTTACAAATATATATTTCTTTCTCCTTTTTAGGGCCATTGGCTATATCATGTCTACATTATTCTATCCAATTATTACCTTTATTCTTATCTCTATCTGCATTTCGTACTGGGCAGTGACAGCTGTGTATCCTTCTTTTGAGTCAAAGGGTGCATAGGCACAGGTCCTTCTCACAGACACATTTTAGCACTTTATAGCTAAACCAGAAGTACAGGGAAAACCCCATCACCTCCAAAAGAAGCTATGTTGTGTGGTGAAAGCTTTATCAAAAATCCCAATTTTGAATTCTGAAACCTCTTTACTTTTGGATAAAATCATTCTGGAAAATTAATGCTGGTGGCTCTTTTCTTCATCAAAACAATCACCTTGAGATGTATTTTATTGTTCTGTATTTGCGCAGTGTTCATATAGGAGGTCATTAAATCATATTGTGCTTATCCCAAGGTTATCCCCATGGCTGTCTTTGTTATTAAGCAAAAGGGTGCCGATATTTTACTCTCCTGATGAATTGCTTGCAGGCAGAGCAAATAGGGTTATAGAAAGTGCATGCACACTGTGCTATCACATCATATGCTAGACATGGAGAGGCAGAAATTAAGGGTATTCTCTGGGGCTTTTCCTATTAGTGCCAAGTATTGTATGCTGTGTCTCTGTGTCTGGAAGGGAGCCTGTGTTTCTGTTTTCTACTTAACTCAATTAAATCAAGCTTCCTGGCTACATCAGGGGAACCCGTGTATAAAGTCATGGCTAATCAAAGCCTGTGCAAGTATGCAAATTTGACCTGTTACCCAGAGGTAAGCATGTATCTCTTGTCTTGTAAAAATCTATGTAAATTTTAGCTCTCCATTGATTGCCTATACATCTCCACCATCAAGTTTTATTCTCTCAGTATTTTAACAGCCTATAAATTATTTTTAACTTTGCATTTTAAATTTTTATTTCTGCACTGCTGCTGATTTTATCCTGGTTGTGCTTTTATGTTGTATTTTATATTATGGTTTTATACTATTTTGAATTGTTTTAATTTTTGTGAACCGCCCAGAGAGCTTCGGCTATTGGGCGGTATAGTAATACAATAAATAATAAATAAATAATAAATACATTTAAAAGCAATGCATTTTTAAAGCTCCCTGTTCCATCTCATAGAGCTACATGTATGAATGGATATATTTGTTCCAGTTTTTAACCACTTAGCCTACACTCCTGTGCACGTTTACCTGGGAGCAAGTCCAATTGAACTCACTGTGGCTTTCCTCTGAGTAGACATGTATCAGATTGTATTATTGGAAAATTTATTAGTTCTGTTAGAAAACTTCTGAGGTTCCTGTGTCTAGCTACTACCAGAGACAGGATACACGGCAACATAGAGCATTGGTGAAATCTGTAGCACTAAATGTGTTAGTGATTTAGAATTGCTCTAAATCATTGTTTGTACATCTCCTATTGATGAATCTTCTCTTGTCAAAAAACAGACTTTCAACACAACCAATGTGACCAAGCTATGCCCAGGGGCCCAGTGTACCTTTGCTTTCTATGGAGGAGAAAGCCTATACCACAGATACATCTTAGTTTTTCAGATCATCAATGTGTTTGTCTTTCTCTGGCTTGTAAACTTTGCAATTGCACTGGGTCAGTGTACCCTTGCTGGTGCCTTTGCCTCTTACTACTGGGCCTTCAGAAAACCTACTGACATTCCATCGTGCCCACTCTTTGCTTCATTTGGACGAGCAATACGGTACGTTATAGGATCACAAGTTGGTTTCTGCTTTTGAAAATTTGCTCTAGTTCAGCGGGGTAAAGTAGGTTTTACAGTCAGAATGGTTGCAAAGTTTAATACACAATGTATGCATGTTCAGCTGTTCAGCTCTCAGTGTTCTTAAGCACCCTCCCTTTGCAGTTTTACATCAGATATTTTAAAAGTAATTGTAATATTCCCTTAGCCTAGTGATAGGAGCAAAATAGATATCCAAAAATAATTTGCATGCATGGCTAATATATCAGTTTAGAAATGATAGAATTCTGCATTTCGTCATCCATGAATATATACTAGGGGTGTGATTCCCCCACAAGAAATCGTATTCATTTTTAGCATAACTGTTTTTTTTGTTTTTTACATGAAGCAGTTAATCCACTGCATCTACTTTTGGTTTTGTCTCAGAATTGATGTCCAAGCACTACATTTTCCTACTTTACTGCTACATGACCTCTAGGTGGCACTGTAGTATAGAGGAATAATACAAATGCAAAAGTGGAAACAATGTTTCCTTTTGCTTTCAGAAATAATACCCCATTTCCCAGCTCTAAAAAAAAAAAAAAAAAACTCTAGCCAAAAGTGTTGGTTAGACACAGAAGTGAAGCTAGAGAGTCACGACATTGTGTAAACAACCCATAAATAACTGAGTAGGGAATCGAGTGCACAATAAATGTATCATGTAGAAAATCTCTATGTGACCAGTAATATACATATCATTAAGTAGTACTATTTTATTTTCTATTAGATATCATACAGGTTCCCTAGCATTTGGCTCTTTAATTCTTGCAATAGTCCAGCTGATTAGAGTAATCCTGGAATACCTGGATCACAAACTCAAAGGTAAGTTTTATGACATTGTACATTCTCTCTTCCCATTCAGAGGATGGTATATATTTGTCATGGAAAGTTGATAACCATATCTTGGGGCCATATAAGCTAGCATTCTTCCTAATTCACCTGAAACAGAAATGTGAGCTCACCTTTATTCCAGCCTTCCTGAACTTCGTGCTCTCCAGATGTTTTCAACTGTAACTCTCATCAGCCTCAGCCAGCATGGGGATCATGGAAAATGTACTCTAAAACATCTGAAGAGCACCAGGTTGGAGGAAACTATTCTATTCTATTCTTCATTAATGGTGGGAACAACTGTACCTCCTACACCATGAATCATACTGATGCTTGGGAGTGATGAACACTTCAACAGTAATTGCTAGGTGGTTTTTTTTATATAGTTATGGTTCATGAAGACTTCAGGGTGCCTATACTTTATGATGTTTGTTCTCTGGCACAGCAAGAAATGAAACCAAGTGTTTAGAGAGGGCTCCCAAATGTGGTGTCTGCGAAGACCTCCAAAGGTGTCCACAAAACTCTCCACACACTGTCCCCTTCAAAAGATTATATTTAATTAAAACTTGAAAAAAATATTTGGGCACCATGTTCTCCTTCCTGTTCCTGAACCTGCCACTGATCAGCTGTTCAGCAGGCAGGAAGAGAAGGAAAGAGTTGTTTCCTGTCCCCGCCCAAACATTTTCCCTATCCAGACCTTTCTCTTTGTTCTCTCTCTCTCTCTCCCTCCTCTAGCCTTGCTCTTTCTCTCCCCTTTGCCTTGCTATTCACCACCACCACCTCATTGCCTTGCTGTTTCTCTACCCCCTAGCCTCCAGCTTCACGTTTTCACTTCCCCCACTCATTTCCCCCTCCTTCTCTGTCCTTGCTATTTCTTCCCCATTTCTTTACCTTGCTGTTTCTCCCCCTCCTGGCCTCTAACATTGCGCTTTCTCTTGCTATTTCTTCCTCCTCCCAGGCCCTAGCCATGCTCTTTTCCTCTCCCTTCCCAGCCCCTTCTCTTATTCTTCACACACATGCCCACAGAGCACCTTTCTGGGTGGAGGCTCTGATAGCAGAGAAGGAGGTAGGAGCTCTAGGTGGGGAACAGAGTGGCTGAGCCTGGGATCGAAGTAGGGAAAACTTTCCTTTTGAGGCAGGGGCATTTCTCTTTCCTTTGGAGCTGAAGAAAAGGTGTGTTTGTGTGAGTGTGTGGATAGGATGAGCAGAGCAATCTTATGTAGCATTTCCCACAGCGGTTCTTTGTAAGCATGCATAAGATTGCAATCTCGAATGGGGATTTTGCTGTGCTTCTGTGGGGTCAAATATGTGGACTACCTTTGATGTTCAGCGTTTTCCTCTGCTTGTACTCAGTTTCTTGGGTGAAATTCTTGCCTTGTCTAGCAAGGCCCCCACGGCTGCCATTATCTCATTAGCTACATCCTCCATGGGAGCCATTTTCTCCTCTCTCCTAGCCTCCAGCCTCACATTTTCTCTTCCCTGACTGCAATTTTTCAAATTCTCAAATGTCCCCACAGGTCCCAACAGTTTTAGAGAGCCTTCGTATTTAAAAAACGAAAGCATGGCTGGTATGGCATGGGAAACCCTCGTGCAAGAGTGGGCAGCTGCAGCAGGTCTAGCTCCATGATCAGTTCTAAACTATGTTAACACTAGCAGGATAAATTCAGTAGTTCGTTTTTGCATTGTTTTGCTGCTAATAGACAACTCAACTCCAGCATGACGGAGTGCACAAATTTGTCGACAATCAGTGAGGAGACAATGGGTCCAAGCAACCCACACAAAAAATGCTGATGTAAACAAAGTGGGTGAAGCTCTCCATCTTAATGGCTTTTCGTTGTTCTTAGGAAATGTTTCCTTTTCTTTTGTGCAGGCTCACAGAATGCCTTTGCTAAGTTCCTACTTTGCTGCCTCAAATGCTGTTTTTGGTGCTTGGAAAAATTCCTCAAATTTATCAACAGAAACGCCTACATCATGGTATGTATTTTCTCTCTCTTTTTCCACTATGCTACTATGTCCAGTATGCCGCATTTGAGGCAGGAAAGTCTGTTGAACAGCTATTGGTTTGGGAAACACAAGCCCACAAGCCTTGTTTTGAACTATAATATTTAGATTTATTTCCAATAGCTCTGGGGTAAAATCTTTGATGAGTTTCTTTACTGTTGCTAAATAAGTGAATATTTTTCACATGGTCCTTGGTAGATTTCAGCCAACATTGGCAGTGCCCAATTGCTGTATACGACAGATAATCTATCCCAAACACATTAATAGAACTAAAAACTAGTTACAAAATGCAAAATTATCTGACATTTAAATTAAGGGGAACAAAATGCATTAAGTAATAATTAGAACAATATTGGAAAGTGTCTTAAGAAAAATAAGAAGCATTAGCATTAAGTAGGCTGTTCTATCAACCATAAGCATATTGCCTCAGCAGTATGAGTTAAATTGATTTAAACCCATCAGGAATTAATAGTGTAGGATCCATATTTAAGCTGGATCAACTGTGCTGGTGAGAGTGGACTCTCCTGCCCCCTCCATGGCAGCCCCTCCATCCTCCTGAAAATCTTACACAGAGAGTCAGAAGACCTTGCTTAATGGGGTGAGCTGTGGTGTGGGAGAAGGGAGTGATACCCCAAAATTGGCCAGAGAGAACTTCTGCAAACAGAGCCCTGCCACTCATGGAATGTCCCTTGCTCTTGCAAAAGGCAGATCCTGGATCCAACCCAGTAAGAAGTGGCACCTGGTGCAGTGGGGTTTTTGTCTGATTGCAATCTGACCCACATAGAGAGAGGCCCCAACTCAAGCCAATTAGCCCCATAATAATCACTTTAACATAGTGGGCATTTGTCTTCAAGGGTCTTCTTGGCTTACCCATTCAGGGCAGGTATCAAAAATAAAGATACAATATGGGCCAAACCTTCCCCAAAATTCTCAGCCAATTTCTTCTTTGAGTCTCCAAAGCAAGGGAGTTCTGCAGTTGTAGGATTATTACAAAGGACACCTCTTTGTATGCCCTTGCTGGTCACATACACTGTACAATTAAGAATGTGTGTGAAGGATACAGAAGGAAGGAGATACTTTCTAAGCCAGAGGTGGGGAATCCCTGTCAGGCTGAGGCCCAAATTCAATTTCCGAGCCTTCTTGGGGGCAACATTCCAGTGGTAGACAGGCAAAAGGAGTGGGCACAAACCCCAATTATTATTTTTTAGCTTACTACCAGTAACTAAGCCTTAGGGGGTCCATTTCAATTTTTTTTAAAGAAAGGATGAAAAAACCCTGCACCAATCTTGGAAGCTATCAAAGAGTCATTGGTCAGGGGAAAGGGAGTGGGACCCCTGAAAGGGGGCCATCTTGGGAACCCCAGAGGGCCAGATTGGGACCCCAGGCCTGAGGTTCCCCTACCCTGCTCTAAGGTATTTCGGACTCAAGTGTTTTGGAGCCTTATAAATGAAAAACAGTATCAAGAATAGTTCAACAGAAGATGCCAAGAAGCCTGCATGGATCAGCAACCAAGATTCCTCAGGAGGCAAAACGATGCATTGAGCACCAGTGAAGACATTTTTCATGTTCAGCAACATAAAGAATGCATTACAGTATTTTCATTTTGAGGATACACAGACTTGAATTTGGTCCTGAAGCTGTTTTAGGACACATTATAAAGTTCCAGGGGTGAAGGTCAGGGCAATTTGAAATCTCATATCTTTTTCTTCAGGCATGTGTTCATATGTTTGTTTTAAGTGACTGTTACTCCACTTACCTTGCCAAGACATACACAGGCCATCTTGAAACATGCAGGTGGCCAGGTCCATTTCCATATTTTGTACTTCCAGCCTTTGTAGTTTGGGGTCCTTTACAATAAACTGAGTTCTCTAGCTCTTTATGGATCAGTTTCCTAGAAAATTAATATCTACGATTAGGAAGCTTTGGTGGCTATAGGCAGGAAGAAAACTTCTTAAACAGCCAATACGGACTAGGGCAAGGCGGGAATTGATATCGTCTATAAGTGGTAAATAACATGGTGCCATGCATCTCGTTCTTTCCCTGTGTCTTGTTGTTCTGGTCCCAAAGCAGCCCCCTTTCATACCTGGGCTTTCTCAAAGATAAGTTAACATCTGTTAATATTTTGCAGATTGCGATATATGGCAAAAACTTCTGCACATCAGCAAGGGAAGCTTTCTTTCTGCTCATGAGAAATGTGGTGAGGTAAGGGCCATACATTCCATAATTTGCGTGACACTTGCTATTCCATAGCATTTCAAAAACATACTTTACTGATGTATTAAGTATGCACACTATATTAGGGGAGGTGCTGTAGCACCTGATTTCCGTGCAGAAGGTCCTAGGTTTGATCACCAGCGTCTCCAGTTAGGGCTGCAAAAACTCCCTTCTGAAACCCTGGAGAGTGCTGCCAGTCAGTGTTGACAATACTGGGCTAGATGAACCAATGGTCTGACTTGGTATGAGGGAGCTTTCTATGTCCGATGTCTCAAGCCTGGTCCACAGAAGAAGCAGAATGTGGTAATAGAATGCACTGTACTACTTCAAGCTACAGAGGGAGAAATGCCATTCTGGATTCTTCTCTCTCTATATATATACACACACATGTACATAAAGGTAGTATATTAGATAGAACCAGTATGCTTCCTGTTGCACCAGCTATCTAACTTGCAATCTTATTGTTGAGATTGTGGTTTGTTTCTTACATAGGAGAGGATTCAAATGTAATTCCTCGCCTTTATTCTGAAGTGGTGCATATAGTTCATTACACTACCACATTGTAGTGTGCACCATATTTTGTGCACTTATTTGGCCATTTATAACCTGCTTTCCAACAATTGCTCAGTGGTTGACAATTAAAATAAAAACAAAATCAGCACACTAAGAAGAACACTTTATAACAAGGACAGATTAAAATGAGAGAATTGTCAGTAAAACATCTTTCTCATAAAATCCTGAAGAGAGTGTCCCTGGATAGCTTGTTTGGAAGGGCCAATATCCCGGATCCGTTTCACAGATCTTTGTAACTAACTCTAGAGCTTGGGGAACTACCAAAAAAGTCTGTTCGGTAATGAACATCAGCCTGATGGATGGTGTGACTGCTAAGACCCTTTCATCCTGAAATCTCAGAGTGATGAGGAAAGTATGAGAATCATTGTGGTGTAATGGTTAGAGTGTCAAATTAAGACCCAGATCCAAAACTTTACTCAGTCATGAAGCTCACTGGGTGATCTTGAACCAGTGTCTCTCATCCTAGCCTACCTCACAGGTCTGTTGTGAGGATGAAATAGGGATGGGGAAAGAGAATCATGTACACTGCTTTGAGCTCCATGTACACAATGCAAGATATAAACGTCTTTAATAATAAGAAGTGGGACTTGCAACAAAATTACTGCTGGTCAGGATTCCAACCACGGCATTCCATTCTCTCTTCCCACCGCTTTTCTGTGTTTTTCCCAACAGTCGGTCATTATTCCATGGCCACTGAGTATGTTCAGTTGTCATTGGGAGGTTTTGATGTTTACCTTTAGACTCTAAAGTTTAGGTGGGGTGGAGGTGGTGTTCCTAAAAATGTTTTTTGTATTTCTGCAAACCTTGGGGTTTCCTTGAGCCTGCTGACACCTCTTGGAATGTTATTTTAAATTACAGTTACAAAATTCAGTAAGAAAACATACAATATATACAATTTACAATAAGGGACAAGAAGCAAACTGATGTTTAGAACCTTTGAATTTGTTGTTTGAAATGCAATAAACAAAATGTTTCTCCATAAAACTACAAGTATTTGTGTCATTATAATGTTAATATATGTTAATTGTGATGTAACAGCAAAATCATTGCTGCTGTTAGGTGGTTAATTACCAGTTCCAAATCTGTGTCCAAAACTAGCTCTTTCAGTACACTGAAACTATGTTTCATTACTACCCAAATAACTTCAGCATAATAATGGAAAGCAGACGGGCTCTACTTTTTGCTGAGAAAGCTTTCCCAATCTTATTTATTATCTCTGTTGCATAGAGTTGCAGTGCTGGATAAAGTGACAGACTTCTTATTATTCCTGGGGAAAATTCTTGTTGCTGGAGGTGTGGGTAAGTCAGTGAATTCTTTCAGTTCAATATTTTCAACATGGTTGAAGAGGTCAGTGGATAATCTGGAGAAGAGCTATCACTAAGACCTTTGCAGTTTGTGCCAATACTAATTCAGAGCTTGCAGGCTTTTTATAACCTGAGTTTTGTTCATGTAAATCATTACAAGAAAACCTCATTATCTCAGTGTCTCTCAGGACATAAATTAATCAGATAAACAAGGAGCTATTTAGATTGTTTTACTCACGTGAGCCTAAATAGAAGATGAGCAAATAAATTCATACAAGAATTAGTTGAGACTAAATCCCGATTCAGGTGTTCCTGATGTGTGGTTATTGCACACATAAGGAGGGGAAATGCATTAGCTCCACCCCAGTCCGTCATTTTCATCAAGCTCTATATGTGGAGGGCAGCTTTGTGAAGAAGAGAGCCTCCTCTATCCGTGGGAGTTCTCCACCTCATCCGGAACAACCACTTGCGTAACAAACATAGATTGGAAATGCCTGAATAGGGCTTATGGGTTCTCTAGTGATCCATCTTTTCTTCCTTAACATATTCTCTGCTATAAGAAAAAGGACAGAAGAAATGGTGGGGGAACATGAGGTGTGTGTGTTACAAGTAGAAAACAATGTCATAAAACTGCCCATAAAATTTTGTGAACGAGGCAGAGTGACAGTGTGATAAAAGCCTTATCTGGAAGCACCCTAAGGGTAGAAATATATGTAATAAAAAAATGGGGATCCCAAACCCATGTTTTTCTTGTACCATTATGCAGAGGTGTGGAGGGCACTTCCAGTACAGGGTTTTGGGAAGATGCATAACCCATTTCATACTTTTCAATTCCTATCTCCAGGTGCCTCCCCAAGCCTTTGAGCTGATCTTTTCCATGTACTGCTGGGAATCTCTGAGCAGGGAAGGGTAGAGATCCCACTCCTTGTCCCCACGGTTGTTCCCTGAAAATGCCTCCAGTTTTGGGGAACATCATAACCTCGCAATGAGGGAATCCACTATATTTGTAGGGTTGGGCACAAAGATACTTTGTTCTATCTCTCTGTTTTGTGTTGTGTGCTGTCCATAACTTTGTGTGCAGTGAATTTCACTCTTTTGCTGAAGTTGGATAGTAGTTCCACTTCAGATTGAAAGAGATAAGCAGTAAAAGAGCATACACTAAAAGAAACAAAAGGCAGCATGTGGGTGTGAAGCTCTATGTAAACAAATGGAGAACCTCAGTAGATTTGGAAAGAGACACTTGGATGTGACCCAGTTGTCATTTTTAAGTTGCGCAGATAATAGTCAACACCTTGAGCCATTTGCTCTCGGCATGCCAATAGTTTAATTCTTGAAGGCTATGAGTCTTGTACTGCAGAGACCTATAACTCTTGTTCATCCAGGTATTCAGGGAAGATATGAATCATTTTATTCCTGAAGTCAGGCATAGTGTGAGCTTAGTCAGCCCCTTGAGTGCTGAAAGCCATAGAACTAGTATGTATTAATACAACTAGTACGTATTAACTATTCCTGAATGATGGGTTAAATGATTTGGGATAGAATTTGATTTTAAAATCTCCCTTCTAAAGTTTTTCATCCTGATCCAGCTAAGGGACAATTGATCGAGGAAGCACACTTCGAAAGAGGCTGATACTTGGTGGGGCCGGCCTTTATAGGCTCTGCCCCGCTCTTGCCTCATGTGTTGCAACACACAAAGTGCACTGTTCTGCTCCTCCCCACCTGCAACGGCCATTTTCCCACCAAAGCTGTCCTGGCTTGGCAGGTACCGGATATCCCTAAATAGGCTGTATTTTGCTTGCAAATGGCTGCTGCACATATGACTCTGAAGCCTCATATACTAGCTAGGGAATAGTGCTAATTATCTGTAAGTAACAGGGCTGGGTTTAATCCCACCAAACAGCTGTGTTATTCAGACTATCTAGCTGGAACTGTTCCACATGCTTGGATTTGGATCAGGCTCTTTGTATTTGTAATTAAAAAGTAAGGATCTTATAAGAGTTTATTAAAGCAAAACATACTTCTCAGAATTTACATTGATGTTCTGAAAGTGTTGTTTTTAACTTTCTCAGTCATCTTGAACTCGTCAATCACTGGCATCCAGTTCCATCTATAATGTATAGTCAGTCTGCTGATATTGTGCACACATTATTTTATGGCTTGGAAAGTAATTGAGATTTGTCTGAAATGAAACTATGAAATAGCGGAATTGATTAATGTTTTCCTTGTGCTTAAGGACAAATTCTTTCGGCTAATTAATTTACATGCCTTTTCCCTCCTGCTTAGTACAGATGTTATCATGAATTAATATCTCAATTTATCATTAAACATGTTGAATCAGATATATAGAAATAGTTAAATGGTTTTCCAAGAGATAGATGAGTTTTTTGTTAAATCAAATTTGTATTTCTTTGCTCTTTTGAAATTGCACTTTCATATATATACACATACATACATACATACATATATATATATACAACCCCTGTGAGAGATTCATGCAATCAGAATTTAATCAATTATATTATGCCATGAACCTTACTAGTGTATATATATGTATATATATATTTCTATTGTATCTTTATATATATATATATATACACACACACACACACACACACACATATATATATATATATATACATACACATACACACACACACACACACACACACACTAGTAAGGTTCATGGCATAATATAATTGATTAAATTCTGATTGCATGAATCTCTCACAGGGGTTGTTGCTTGGAAAATCCTATCTAGTGTAAAGCTTGTGGGTGGGGTGGGGTGTAGCATTGCTTAACCTGCTATTATGAGGGTTGCTTCTCCCATTACATTTTACTAACTCTTGCAAGTCATTCCTGTGTCTGAACATGCATACATATATGTTTGAAATGAAGGACTGATCATACAAATAACTTGGAGCTAAGTGGTTGTATAAACCATTCAGATGGTATATTTGTATATATTCCAAAGCACAGAAGTGCAGGTCAGCTCTCTTTTAAAATATCATGGGAGATAAGGCCTTGAAAGTTCTGCCAAGTGCATATACCAGCATCTGATAGCCTGTGCTTTCCCCTATTGTAGGTGTCCTAGCCTTCTTTTTCTTCACACATAAGATACCAGTATTCACACAAGAAGCACCATCACTGAATTACTATTGGGTTCCACTCTTGGTAAGGACGTTACTGATGTTCTTAGGATTTAAATATCTGGTATCGGCACTCAGCATCATGAGGCAAATTCTAGAGCCCAGAGGGCACACTTGGGCTAAAACTAGTACCCCTTGGTTGTGTGTTGTTGTTTCTAAACTACTTTTCTTTCTTTTTTTTTACGTTTTAGTCCTAAGTGCTGAGAAGAAAACCACTGAGTTAAGTAGCTGAGCTGACACCATCTTAGTTTCTCCAGAATGTCATAGGATCCAGGAGCATTTTGGGAAAATTAAAGTGGTGGCTTCTAAAGTGGGGCACCTGGCACTTTTCTCATCAGCTCTGAGTAGCCTGTCCCTGCTGATGCCCACACACACCCATGCATCCACACCCTGATAAGGATGCTGGACAGACTTAAGTGCACCATAAAATCTGGTGCTGGCCCTGTAATATTCACACTGAAATAGTTCTCATTCAGCCCAGAATTTCCCATAAAAACAAAACACATCCTTTGTTTACATCTGTGCATATAACAGACTAGAAAGGAGTCCACAGGGGGTACTCTGTTTCCCAGGGCAAACCTTCAGATATCAGTCAAATGTGTGAACTCCCCCCCCTTTTTTTTTAATGTTAAAGCAATTTCCAGGTAGTGAGGCACTACTTGCTACAGGTTGCCAGAAGCCTTGCACTGGGTAAAGGGATACAGAAGAGTTCACTATCCCCTAAAAACTACTTATTTAATAAGGTCATGCTTTGTATTGATGGTCTATGTAACCCTACTTTCCCTCTCACCAGTCCACTATGGGACTAGGGTTTGAATCATAGTGGGATGGATGGATGAATGGGAAAATGCTAGGCCTTCAAAATAGTAGAGGAAACAGGAGGAACAACTCAGGTAGTTTAAAATCAGTCACTAAGCAACACACAAAGATGGGATACAAAGTTAATACATAGGTGAGATGAATATTCTGAATCTCTCAGACCTGTCTTTGGACACACAGTCCTGGGATGCACGTGCAGGCCTCAGGCTCTGTCATGTACCCTGGCAATAGCGCTGCTGCTATATAAGGCCTGCTATGTAAGGGCAGAAAGCAGCAGCAGCTCTCTCCTTCACAGTCTTTTCTGAGTGATTCCTTTTTCCTATATTCCACTCTGTAGTCTAGATCTCTCTGGCATCTCTCCAATCCTCTCTGTCTCTCTCTCTCTCTCTCAACTGACCTCATAACTCTCATACAGTCTTCTCAAACCAAAAACACCTTTACTCTCCTACAACAGCTCATAAGGCCTAATAAAGCCCCTGGCATCACACAGGGGGCTACGCTTCCTAGTGACACTTCTCTTTATGTGGTGCCAGTGACAACATTGTTGATGAACCTCATAAATCTCCCTCCATGGCAAGATCTACACTACTGCTTTATAACAGTTTGGACAACTGTTTGGGCCCAGGACACATTATATATACCGTTTTCAAAGTGTTATATCCTGCTTGGTGTAGATCTGGCCCATGTCTCTGCCAGTGCAACCTGTACTATGTAATACTACTGCTATCATATAACACCAGTACAGCACTCCTAAAAAATGTAAGAGGCACAGTCCCTGCTCATCAGATATGCAAAGCAGAGGGTCTGACTACACACATTACTGGAGGGAGGAAGCAATCCTATGTCCTGCAGACAGCATCTGGGGTGGAGGCATAGAATAGTTTACTCTCCTGGCTCTGACATTGGAGGTAGGAAACCCTTTCCCCCATGCCAGCTGCCTCTCTGTGCTCAGAAAATGAAGATGGGGAAATGGGTGTGTTCCCGGGGGCGGGGATGGGAGAAGAATGTGGTGACTGTGATACAACATATCCTTTGGCTGCCACAGGTTCCTTTGCTTCCCCTCCAACGTGCTGCCACTAGCCAGACAAAATTGCCCATCTAGCAGAAATGTAGGGCAGCTGGAGCACAGAAGTGATGTCACCTCCCCTGTCCTCCCTACCTGCATTGCATACTTGGCAGTTTCTGAGTTCAGAGGCTGCCGGCAATCCACATAGGATTGCGTCCTTAAAGAGGTAGCTAGCAGCCATGTCTTTCTTTCCTTTTTACACAAAAGTGCAGGGCATCATCCAGATCAGGACTCTAGCATGTTGACGTATCGGGCTTTAGCCCTTTGCCACCCACTGCAATCCCAATCTGGACCAGGGCTCACCTGCCTGCAAATTTAATTGCCAAAAAGTGATCCAATTTTTAGTATGGATCACTGTTGGGCAATGTAAATTGATGGGGTAGGGTTGCAAGTGATCTTTCATGTTTAAAGAATGAGATGCTTTATGTAGTACCTGTATGATAATGTATAATTAATATGTATCTTTCTCCGTTCCTCCCCCCCCCCCCAGACTGTCATTATAGGCTCTTATCTCGTTGCACACGGGTTCTTCAGTGTCTATGCAATGTGTGTTGACACACTTTTCCTCTGCTTTTGTAAGTAATCAGCTCTTTGTTATTTACTTTTCACTTTGAATAATACTCAGATAAAGGGCTGCCAGGTCAACCTCATAAGAGAATGTCTGGAATACATAACCAGGAACCATTGCTGCTTCTCTTTTTGTGCTACTTGATTCATTGCAATCTTCATTGCACAGGAGATTATGAAGCACATCAACCTCAGATGTGACTTCATTAGTTCAGCTAGTGAAACTAACTGTTTCTCACTAGAATAGCTGGCCTTTCGGATTAACTGTTCTGTACTAATTACTAACAGGTTGCTTTTGGGTGCTCTGTAGCTTCATATTGTCCAGTGGTGTTTCACTTAAATGAATGCCGTGTGTTCCTGCTAATAACATCCTTGCCATTTTAGTAGCCACAACATGTTGGATTAATTTAAAAGAAGATGGCTCAATGTACACAACTATATCGAGAGAGCTTCGGCTATTGGGCAGTATAGAATTGCAATAAATAAATAAATAAATAAATAAAATATTCCCCCTTAAAAGAGCTGAAACTATAAAGTGAAAGTTTAAATTCACCTTTAGTCCTTGTTCACAGATTAATCTATTAACTTAATCTGAGTTAGGGTGCACTATAAGGATGTACAAAAATGCCCCGTTTGCAACCCCGAATGCAAATGAGAGCGCCTGTTCACAAATTCTCAAACTTCATGTTCACAAAATGTACACCTTAATAATGTGCACATTTAAAAATGCACAACTTTAAAAAGCACAGCTTAAAAATGCACAGTTTGAAGTTGTACATTTTTAAATTTGTGCATTTTTAAAAATGCACACTTTTAAATATTCCCATTTCTGTGCTTTAATGGGGAAAGTATGCACTTTTTAAAATACACAACTTTAAGTTATGCATTTTTTAAAATGTGCATTTTTTTAAAAAAAATATGCATTTTCGTGCTTTTGTCAATGGAGGGAATGTATGCACGTTAGAAAAATGTGCACTCCTCCCATTCAATTAATCTGGGAGAACAAATTCTGAACAAGAACAGGGGTGAGCTGAAGTGAGCTTTGAATTAAAGTTCAGAGAATTTCTGTGAGCTTGAACAACCCTGGTTTTCCTATCCCTAGTACACCATGGATTACCCCAAGAATGTACTTTGGTGCTGGATCTTGACTAAAGAACTTTTGGTCACATGTAGTGTGTTTACCATCACCACTATAACTCAGTCCACAGCCATCTGGAATTCTAAATATTATTAGAATAAGTAAAAACTCACCTTCTGTCCAGTCATCCTTGAACTGCTTACTCACCTTTGAGTTTCCTTTTTTCTTTAATATTAGTTTGAAATTGTGTTTTTCTCCTTTACTTGCTAGACATAGGCAAAGTGAGCAGACAGCTATCTTTAACCACCTTGTGGTGTTACAAAGTAGTTTTCAATCTATATGTGAAAACTGACTGCCATGGCCACTTTTAATGTATGTTGATTTTTTTTTTCCAGTTTAGTGTGAAAGTGGTTTTGTAAATATTCCAACCAATGACCAAATTGTGATTCACTGTCTCCTGAGAAACATTTTTTAACAATTGAAGCAGGAAGTGGTGAATTACAATCCTGGAACGTATTCATAATATATGATTGATCACGTCAGAATGCACCAAAAAAACACTCCCCAACTTGTGTTGACTTCCAACACTTAACTCTTGTGAATGGTTGTGTGGATTGGCTATTGTTTATCCTCAGAACACATTTGTTCCCGTCATTTGTGTTTTTGTTCCCATTATTCACATTTTAGAATTAAGACTTGGAAACTGGTCATTTTTCTTTTCTTTTTTTTTTGTTCCTCAGTAAGGATTTTAGACATTTTCTTATAGATCCACTCTAACACTCCATCCAATGGATCACACATAGTGAGGCTTTATTCCCATTCATTAATTCTATTTGAAATGAATGATCAGGCTCTGTATATCATTTGTAAAACTTGTTCTCAGAAGCTGTCTTCATAAGTGAGTTAATTTTTTTCTGAGAACAATAACACTTTTTATGGACATTGATCTAGTTCAGTGAACACTGGCTAATTACTAAAGGCTAATAATTGCTAAATTCCTCACCATTCGCTGTAGTTGCCCACCCTTGTACTAAAGGTTCTAGCTGCACTTGAAGTGGTGGGATTTTGGTTTGGAGGAGATAATTCTCTCCTCCTTACATGCTGCATTCCCAGTAAGGTTCACCCAACCCACCCAATGCAAGCATGTAATTTAGAAAAGCAGGATACTTTAGCTGCATATGACAGATCCAGCAAACATCTAGTTTAATTAGTGGTGGGTTGTTGTTTTTAAGGGCTAGACCCCTTCTAGGGAATGTGCTTCAAACTATGGGCTCTAGTTGTATGGTGTGTGGGGTGCATTCTCTTTCTCAGGCAATGTATTGACCACAAAGCTGCCCATCAGAGCACTCTGCTTCCTTACACATAACTGTGGATTGCATAATCTCATGGATTGCACAGCCTGTACTGTTCCTGATAGTATCCCTCAGACATATGGGTCAGCAGTGACCAGCAAAGGTGGAAGCTCAGCCCCTGTACTATAGCCATGTGTCTGTGGCCTTAGAAGCGCTCCATAAGTTGGCAGGGCACCAGAGGAGTTTAGTCCCATCCTTCTATTTTACATGCCATTACCTGAAAAATACCTTCCTTAAATTCAAAATTTTATCTTCCAAGTTCAGTCAATTTACCCTTGACCTTTTCCCCCTCAGAACACCAAAAATTGTATTCTGGAATAAAGTTTGGGCACAAGATCAGTGTAACTTTCTGGTCACAGACCATTAGGAACAAGATGTTCTAGCCCCCTTTAAACGAATGACATTAGTGTCCTTGGAAAGGTCTAATTATGATCATGTGGTCTGGGTAGGAAGCCTTAGTGTATATATGTATCCTCCATTTCCCTAAGCAATGCTTCCAGATATCAGCACAGTCTGACCTCTTGTGGCAAAAATAAAAACTATTCCAAGAATGAACCAGAAAGAACAATACTAGCTTTCATACAGCATACAGTGGGTTGTATCCAGAGATTTTATTCTGCCACTGGAAGCATCCCTGACTGTTCATCTTAAAATGAATCAATTGGTTTTCCCACACTAGAGGCCGTCAAGAGACCATCTGTCAGGGATGCTTTAGGGTGGATTCCTGCATTGAGCAGTGGGTTGGACTCGATGGCCTTGTAGGCCCCTTCCAACTCTGCTATTCTATGATTCTATGACTCTATGTGGTAGGAGATTTTCAGGGACTGGAGGGAGGGAGGGAAGGAAGGAAGGAAGGAAGGATAAGCGAGCATCACCTCCTCAAGTAGGGGTGTGCACGGACCCCCCAATCCGCTTCGTGGCCCGATCCAGAAAATCCGGATCGGGCCCGATCCTCTTCGCGCCGCTCTGCCGGTCTCCCACTCCGCTCCGCGGAGCGAGATCCGGCTTCGCTGCAGTCACTATATCAACGGCGGCGCCAGAGAAACCACCCACCCACCCCGCCCCCTTACCTTCCTCCGTCGCAGGATTCAATTGAGGCCCCGGTTGAAGCCGGAAGAGGCCTCGGCCTTCACTTCCAGCTTCAACCGGGACCTCAATTGAAGCCGGCGACGGAGGAAGGTAAGCGTCCCTCCTCCCTGCTCCCTTACCTGGTGCTGCCGCGGCCGCATGGATGGCAGCACCGGCAGCGCCAGATTAGTCCCCCTCCCCCTCACTTACCTTCAGGCGAAGCTCCGGATTGAGGCGATCCTCTTCGCCGCGATCCGCCGGCCCCCCAATCCTCTTCGCCTCCGCCTTAAGGGTAGGCGAAGCCCCCCCGCTCCGCTCCTGCTTCTCCGGGTCGAGGAGAGGCGGAGCACATCCCTATCCTCAAGCATTCAGCCAGTGGACAGAAGCAGAAGGATTTCGTTGGATTCAATATTGTGTTCAGAAATGCGCAAAATGACAAGACAGTCAAGATCTTAAATACCAGCTTCATGGAGACTAGGTGTATGGTGCTGCAGTAGTTGGGGGCTTTACTGCAATGTACAAAACAATGATTCTTAATATATCTTGCATGTGCAGATGCGTGGATCACATATGGCTCAATAGTGGCTTGGCTGTGGCCTACCTTGTATTGATATGGAAATATGGGCATTAGTGTTCTTGTGGCATCCTGGGATGACACAGCACTCATCCCGCTCTGTTGTAACAGGAGGATTTCTAATGTTGACTCTTTTCCTCTTTCTGCATCTCTCTACTTTGTTTTGCTTTGTGTTTGACTGCATGGCTGCTTGCTGCTTTGGCTCCTTTTGACTACTTCATATTCAGGTGAAGACTTGGAAAGGAATGATGGATCTACAGCAAAACCCTACTACATGTCAGCTAGTCTACACCGAATTCTGGGGAAGAAGGAACTGAGTCCTAAAAAGTTAATGGGATAATACTCCAAAAATGTGAAAATGGCAAGAGTGTCAAGTTTAAGTTTAATAAGTAAAAATAAAGACACATAATTTAGGCAAAACATTTTTTTAAAGGTATAAATGATGCTTCTGGATAATGAAAGTTTTTTGATTGCTTTGTACTATCTAAATATAAGCAAATGGGCAACATTTAAAAGAAGTCTTTTAACAGCTGAATCAAGGCCACACCATAGTTTTTATAGAGTGCCTATGGAAAAGTGTAAATGTGAAGCTTTTTTATCTTTAGCTCTTAGTGTTTTAATAACTTTTCTAACTTGAGATTTTGCTGTTTGAAATGACAGCCATTTTGATAACTTTTTTTATAGGTGTGTATATTTGTAAAGGATATTCAGGCATTTTTTGAAAGCACTACAGTGTAACCTAATTAGCCATAAACAGATCAAGACTATAGGTAACCAGCAGGTGGTCCTAAATTTGTAATTATGGTGCTATGGCTGTATTTTTACTGTACATGCTGGTTGACAGCAACTTAAACTGTGATTAAAATGTATTAAGAGTTCCCTATGAAGGACGACACATTGCTATGTCAGCCACCTCCACTGCAAATGATATGTGTTAAGAAAGAAAGAGATTAGTATCATACTGATTCATCTCAACCAATGTAATGAAAGTGTACAGAGAGTTTAAATTGCTTACAAATAGAGGCATGTTATTAACAATAAACCTTTTAAAGAATATTATGCCAGAAATACCTGGGGAGGGGGGAATCTAGGCTAAACAATAGCCTCTATTTTCCATCTGATGCAATATGAAATTGCAATTTTGCAATTGTCATTGCAAAAAGTAGTAGTACTCTTTATCAGTGCCATGATATTTTCTTGTGTTATGAAAAGATTTAGATCTAGCTGAAATATTCAAAAGAATAAAATCAATTTCGTGCCATTTCCCCTCTGGAAGAATTCCAACCCAAACTTCCCCAACCTGGTGCCCTCTGGATGTGTTGAACTACAACATCCATCATTGCCAGCATGCATACTGCAGCCAGGGTGTGTGTGCATTGTTGTAGTCCAACACATCAAGCACCAAGTTGGGGAAGACCAATATAACCTCTAAAAGGCCCAGTTTGGGGGGCCTGGCCTTTAAAGTTTTTCCCTTGCTCTGCTTTGCAGCTTTCAGCTGTTGCTAATGTAGACAGAGAGACCCTGTTCAGACAACACGCTAAACCATGGTGGTTAAGCATTTTGAGCTAAACATTGGGCTTGTTCAGACAACACTTCAGGCCCTGTGGTTAGCACTAACCACAAGCCATGCTGTCACACACACTTTAAGCCATGTTTAGAGCCGCTAACTCTGCCGCAGACAGTCCACCTGTGCTTAGTGAGTGAGCAGAGTTTAGCAAAATGCATTATACAAGTCATCTTAACCCAGCTCGCTGCTTAACCAAAAGCCTTAACCAGAAGGGTTTAAGAAAAGGAGAGGCTTTGCCATAAGCCTACTTTTTGGCTAAGGGCTTGAAATAAGGCAACTTCTTTTATTCTTGCTGAACTTTAAAATAATTGCAGATCTCAGCTGAACAACAAGCAAATAATTTCAGCTATTCTTTTGTTCCTTGGTCATAAGGGGCTTTGAGAACGGTGTGGCATTTTTTTTATTTTTATTTTAAAAAACTTAATTCCGATGGAGGTTTGTATTCAACATTTGGAAGGACATACTTTTTCTGCTTCTAGTTGAGCAGGTCCTGAGCTCAAAATCCTAAAACTGGAAAAAACAAAACAGGAGGTCATGCTGTGGGCTGCAGGAAGAATTGGTGAAATTTGCCTTTCCACTCTCTTCCTCCAATTGGAGTCTCTGATGTATCTAAGTTGGTTCTGCAAATGGAAAGAACCTTTCATTTGCAGGAGAGAAACTCTGGATCTATATCATGCAAATGACCAATAACCCAGGAATCTGCATATTTTCAAAGAGGGGAGGAACAAGTTTATATTTCTCTTGTTTTTATTATGTCCAAGTCATAGTAAATGCCATGGCTTGGATGCTGTCCATTATTTCTTATCAGTTCTATGATGGCCAAAATATATTGTTTCAAAATCCTACTGTAGCTACAAGCAATTCATTATATATCGCAAGTGGTGGTCCTGGAAGCAGATTCATGTTTCTATCGAAAGATGCATCCAGCCACACAGTGCTCCACTAAGCATCACTGTATAGATGGCTGCTTATGTGCATGAGCATTTTGTACTGAATTAGGGCATTAGCATACAATTCCACACAGAGTTAGATGTACCTTACTCTGGGGCTGGATTGTGGCATAAAAGTACAATTGAAATCAATAAAATAATTTAAATTGATCTCAGCTGGTCAGGACTTAAACCTGATCTTAAGATTTGGCATGCCATTACATTTAGGATTGGGTCTGCCAGCAGTTGTGCCAATATTATATGCCAAAGAATGGCATTATGCTGGCAATAGAAATGTACCTATACAAATGTTCAAGGTCAGTGTGTAGTGTCATTGACAAATATCCTTCAGGGGAACATTCTAGAGCCATTTTATTGATTAAGCAACTGAGATAACTGTGAAAATGCAAAGCAATAGCACTGAAATTTGGCAATCATTCATTCATCTGAAATATATTGGTTAAATTATTGCAAAATCTGATAGATAAAATTCCTGAATATCTTTCTGAGAAAATGAATGAGCATTAATTAATTAATGTGCAAACTAGGTAATAATTTATTTTTGAAATCCAAATACTTTTGAACTTGATTGATGTGTTTCTTAATCCTTGGGCCAAATCCTGCTGTTTATTATAATGTCCATTTTATGCATAACGTGCTCTAACATAAAGCTAAAGCTTGATAAAAATGCACTGCCTCGCTTTACAGAAGTAGAGTACTGGATGAATCATTTCCTGATGAGATAATAAATTTTAAATAGGCTTTGATCCTGCACTCATTCTAGTCAAGGCAAATGTGTTCTTGATTGAACTGGTGCAGCATCTGACCCATATAATGACAAAGGGCTGATTATATTATTGCACCAGTGTTTACAGTATAAATGCCAAACCATCCAGTATTTAATATATACTGAGGCTTTTGCTGTTGTGCACAACAGGGCCAGCAGGTGGCAGAATTGCTTTCATATTGCATTGGTTTGATCGTTTGCTCTTTGCCATCGTTCCTCCTAGTGGAAGATTTAGAAAGCCATGATGGCTCTACTGAAAAACCTTATCACATGAGTAAATCTCTTCTGAAGATCCTGAACAAGCAGAACATGCAAACCAAGAGACAATAGAAAATGCCCACTTGTCCTAATCACACAATCACATTTGGTTCAAGGCATTGCTTCTTCAATACATCGTTGACTGTCCGCTTTTATTTGCGCATGTTTTATACCAAAGCTATTGTATGTGTGAGGCCATCAAAAGTTTGTAATGACATTGTTTTTAAAAGTCCAGCAAAATACCATGGGAGCATTTTTATACTAAGATTTTCTTATTCCCCCCCTTCCCCTTTTGCCTTTAATTCTTGTAGCTTGGATGTTTTGGAGTGAAGGAATATTAAAAAATGTTAGCTGTTTGTTTTTTAAGAAAAAAGATGTGAAATATGTTGCTGTTGCAAATTTTGCTCTAGGCTCAGAAAACACAGTATTAAGATTTCTTGAGAAAGAAAGTAACAGTGCAATCCTCTGTGTGTCTACTCAGGAGTAAATATCATTGAGTTCAATGGGGCTTACTCCCAGGTAAGTGTTTATAAGATTGCAGTGTCAACCACCATTTCAATATAAATGGTCATGGAATATATAAATGTCTCTTGATTGCATTTAAAGTCTTGTCAGTTTCCTCGCTTGTACAGCTGTGTGTTCCAGGACAAAGTGCCTTACTGGCTATTGGTATTAATTAGCTCATATTTTGAAGTTTACATGCACCGTTTGAATCACAAAGCTACCATTGCTTGACAAGATGAACAAAACTCTTTCAGTTTACTTGGAATGTATATGGATACAAATTTGGTCATTTCCCTCAGTTTGGAATACTTGCAGTATCTACATTTTCCTACAGTCATCCGCTCCAAAAAGAAAGCAGTGGAGATTTGCATTCTCTAGCGAAGTGTAAGGATATTTGAAATTCTTAAGGTTAGCTTTGTCGGTGTAAGAACCTCTACTTCAACAGGTGATGCACTCCACATGTAGGAAAGATATGCAAAATTCTGAGCAATGCAGTACCCTGGTATTGGTGTGTGTGTGGGGGGGGAGTGCCAACTTTTCAGCCATCCTTTGTAGCTGTGCCTTTTCAACAATGGCTTTATCCGTTTCAGTTAGCAGCAGATAGTAATGTGTTTTTTCCAAGCCTTGAGAAGTTTTACCTACTAACTCCTGCACATAAAAGTGCAGTTAAAGTCATAACTACAGGGATCAGCTGAAAAGCTGGCCACCCTATAGGCAGCCTTACATGGGGGCCTGCCCTAAAGCCTTACATAAGATCACATACCCCTGGAGTTAAAGGGGAAGAAACAACTCTTCTTTCTGGCCTTGTCAATGTTTGCAGAATATTTATTTTATGCTCCCACAGGTGGTAAAAGCTACTCTGTGGGCACAGGACTGAATGTTATGTTATCTGTGGCAATGAAGTGTTGATGGTGTTACTTCCTAAACACTTTTGTATTAGCAGAAATGCTGATCATCATCTGCCATCCTCCTCAGAATTCCCTGTTCCCTCTGAGCTTAGCTGCAATCCTCACAGTACCTGGTGCAAAATGAATTTTCCCAGCAACAGTATATTGTTCCTTGTTGGAATGCAAAGTATTTGGGGGTAGTTGGACTTGAATGGTCAATTAAGTCCCATTAGCTTTAGAAAGACTTGCTCATAGCAGAAGACTCCTAGTACTGGTTTGTTAATATGGATCAACACAGCTGCCCGTATGGACGCTGCATGGGGGCAGGACTATGCAACTATCAGGATGCGTGCCTGCATTTCAAAATTTACCTCTCTACCCCTGCCTAAACACATGTGGTATGTGTGCCCCTTTGGCCATGGGAATGCCTTTGCTTGAATCACAAGTATTATAACCACAGTTAATGACAACTGTGGTGCATAAATGCTCATAACGGGAGTTAATAACAACAGTGGAACACCAACAGTGCTATAGCTATGGTGAAAGGATACTTGTGTCTCTTAAACCTACAAGGAGTGTGTGGGCTAAGTAGGCTGTAAATTTTGACGTTCTCTGTCCAGATTAGTTTCTAGAACATATCCCATGCTATTTGTTCTGAAAAATGCTTTCAGATCTGCACCCTTACGCCCCAATACTAAATGCATTTATTTGGTTGTTAGACTATCTGGTTGTTAGTCCCACTGATTTCAGTGGAGCTTATTTCCACATAAGCATGCCTAGGATCAGGGAGTTTAAGATTGAATTCTGGATTTACTGAAATCAGAGAAGGGTTTGTCATTATTCACTGCAACCAGGATTTAATTGTTAGAGCCCATCGTATAAGAATTTGCAGCTTCATATGCTGGTTAGCTGGTTAGGGAGGACTGTGCCACTCACCTGTGTTAATTCTTTACACAACTAAGCCCCTGCTATTTAAATTGTACAAAATGGGAACAAGGAAGCACATACTACACTAGTGTAAAGTATTTATTGCTTTGTTAAGCAGTGTAAAATGAATGCTTCATTTTTAAGACTCTTAAAGATGTTATTTTATAGAATGACTTTTAATTTTCTAACTTTTGATACAGGTTATTGCTTCCCTAGTAAAATGTTGGTAATTTGCACTTCACAGTAATAAGATATAATAGCTTCTTCAGTTTTTTCAGATGTACGGCTAATGGTACTAATAGTGATAATTAATGCAGTCTGTTAGTTTGTAAAATGGTTCCATCAGCATTTCAAATATGTACTCATAAGTTGCATGGTGGCAAATGAAAGAACTTGTTATCAGTTTCCCCTGTGATCACATTTCTACTTTAAATGTGATTCTAGAGACTGTCTGGTTTTTGGGTGGGGTTTGTGCCCAAACCAAATTAACTTGAGCACATGGCTGTCTGAGCTCTAAAACCTTTTTTGCTTCTGCTGTGCAGAAATATTAGGAAAATATTGAAAATATCTTTTCAGAACTAAAATGTTTAATATTTAACACAATTGGTTGTTACTTATTGTTTTACAGCTCTTTGGGTTTGTTCTAATAAAGATTTAGATACAAAAGAATGTCTTTTTTGTTGTTATTCCTCTCTAGGTGTGCGCTTTATTCTTGAAAGAGGCTTTCATTCATTACTTTCATTCATTCATTCATTCATTGGGCATGTGTTAATCGATCAAAGGACAATAACCAATGCTCTTAAGGTTGTGGACAATTTAAGACAAAACAGTCTTATGTAAATATAAAATAATTGAAATCTTCAGAGGATTGCACATTATACAAATAATAAATAAGGAGGGAAGGTATCGGCTACAATTCATTCACTAAAAACCAGTGCATTTAATTGGTTTTCTGATAAAGTTTTTAAAGTGTTGGCAAAACATCCCCCCTCCCTCAAAGTAGATAGAGTGAGGCAGCAGATGCCAGGAAGTAGGCAGAGAAGGGCAGCACGTTGTTGGGAAACAGCCGTGTCCACGCCACGTAGCTGTGTCCCCTATGCTAACTTGCTGCCTTCAGGTATGGTGGAGGACCTGACCTGTAAGATTCAACTGTCAGCCCAATTGGCTTTTAAACATGGAATGGGGAGGGAGACTTCGTCTAGTCACCTCAGGCAGCAAAATGTCTTGGGCTGATCCTGGCAGAAGGACTGGATTTCAATTCAGTATTTATCACAATTCCAGAAAAGACGCAGAACATTATTCTTGTTTACTTCATGGCCTCAGGGACCACCTAAAAATGAGACAAGGATCATTGCTCTAAGAAACCTTGAGCAATGGATCTGGCTGGTACTATACAGGTTTTGGATTGCCCTCATTTCAAAGCATTACAAGGGGTATTAGGTTTATCTCCTCCCTTTGACCCGAAAATGGTGCTTAGCGTGGCTAACAGTAATCAAATACAGGTTAAACAAGACATTAAAACATGAGAACAAATCAATTAAAAATGCCATTAAAAATAATTTAAAAAATAAACAGCACCCAGCCCAACAGAACCTACTTCAGCAACAAATAAACCAAGACCAGCTTGAATAAAACATCTTTGCCTGGTGGAAGGAGGCCAACCTATCCTCCTTCAGCAGTGAGTTCCAAAAGGCCCTCTCTTGCCTTCCCACCAAATACACCTCTGACAGAGGCAGGACCAAGAGAAGGCCCTCTTCTAAAGATCTTAAAACCCAGCCAGGCTTGTACGGGGGAACATGGGATACTGGATAGTCTGATCACATGTTATATAGGGCTTGTAGATCATAACCAGCACAATTGAATTGTGCCTCAAAAAGAGAAAGATAGTGGTGAAGGTCTTGTAAAAAGGGAGACACACAATCCCTCTAACCGGCCCCAGTCAAAAGACTGGAAACTTCGGCTGGTCCTGAACGCTGTGCCCAAACACATTTCAAAGGTAACTGCCTCTCATCCCTCCTTTGGTAGAACACATTACAACAACAACAAAATTTATTTATTACCCGCCTCTCCCCCCGGATCGAGGCGGGGAACAACACTAAAAAATATAATACATAAAATTAGTTAAAAGAGCATATAAAACCAATACAATATTAAAATAACAATCACAGCATCTTAAAATTCATCTGGGTAGGCCTGCTGGAAGAGACTAGTCTTTATGGCTGTCTTAAACTCAGAGAGAGCATTAAGCTGACAAATCTCCTCCAGCAGGCCATTCCACAGTCTGGGGGCAGCAGAAGGAAAGGTCCTCTGGGTAACCGTTGCCAGCTTAGTTGTGGCTGACTGGAGTAAACCCCTCCCAGAGGACCTGAGTGTGTGGGGTGGATTGTATGGGAGAAGGCGATCCTACAGGTAACCTGGACCCAAAACATATAGGGCTTTAAGGGTAATAATCAACACTTTATACTTCACCCAAAAACTAATAGTCAGCCAGTGAAGTGATTTTAAAGTTGGTGTAATATGGTCACTCCTAGGTGTACTGGTGAGCAACCTGGCTGCCATATTTTGAGCTAGCTGAAGTTTCCAGACTAGGCACAAAGGTAGCCCTGTGTAGAGCACATTGCAGAAGTTGAGCCTCGAAGTTACCAGTGCATGCACTACCATCTTTAGGTCTTCCAACTCTAGGAAGGGACGCAGCTGGCATATCAGCTGAAGCTAATAGTAGGCATTCTTGGCTGTCGCATCTATCTGGGCTGTCATTTGGAGCGATGTATCCAGAAGCACCCCCAAGCTGCAAAAACAGTCTTTCAAGGGGGAGTGTAACCCCATCCAGAACTGGTTGACACACCTCCAAACTCAGGTTAGGGCCCTTGACAGTAAGCACCATTTCTTTTAAACATGATGGAAAACTCCCCCCCCCCCAGAGAGATGCATTAATAATATGTTGTAATTGTAATCTAACTGCATCTCCTCCCTATATGACCAACCAAAAAGGGATCGAGAGGGCAAGTCGTCTTCCTCACTCCTATCAGCTTGTCCACGTCCTCGATACTCACCAACTGAAACTGATCCAGTGTAATCCTATTCGCGGAGTTACTGGACACTCCACTGTCAGCTTCTGCTATGACGACGGCGTCTACTGTTGGCTCTTAGCCGAGAGATTTTATCTGTGAAATGATCATTAAAGGCATCACAGCAAAGTACTGAAGGCTCTAAAGTTGGATTCAGAAGGGAAAGTGTCTGAGTTATACCTCTCACCACCCTGAACAGTTCTGCTGGATGCGAATTCGCAGATGTAAGGTGTGCAGAGAAAACAGCTTTCTTCGCTGCATGTATTGCCATAGGAACAAATATATTTGAATATATATTTATATTCAAGGGGAGAGTAGAGGATGATGAGGTCCTGTATGGTGCTGTGATCCTACCAGTGGCAAGTAAAAAGAAAAAAGCAGTTAAAAGCACTTACACTTCTTGCAGGAACCAGAAATTAGGGGAAATGTACCTTGCCGCCACATGTATTGCTATATCTGTGTGCAAACGCTTAACTAGATGTACACTATTGGAAGCAGAGAACCCATTTGTAAATTCTGCAACCCACCTGGAATAGTTCTAAGCATTGTAATAACTATTAACGGTGATTGGACAACACATGATATATGTTTACAATACACTATAATCCATCACCTCTAAATTCAAACAATTCATCATCTCCGACTAAGGCAAAGAATGCATTTGTAATCTAAAAGTTAGGGTAAAGGGTTGCTGAGAGTCCAAGACCTTTAATGTCCCCCCTCAATATGCACAGAGTTGTTTTTAATTAAATCTGGATTTCTTAAACTACTCCAGCACTTTCTTGCGTCATGTGCAAGCTCTCAGAATGGGCTGCAGTTATGGATTATTGTGTTTCTGCTCATTCATGAGACATAACTTATTGCAAACCTGCTTTCTTTCTCCTTTTTAAGGCATGCTCATAAACAGACTTTCTGTGATTGATGTGTTTTATGTATCACATAGTTTTCTTAACTTTCATATTACATTTAAATCTATCGTTGGCTGGAGGCCATAGAAATCTTAATCCATCTCCAGATGAATTTTAAAACCAGGACTCATTCTCTCTCTGCATCAAAATGTCCTGATAGCTGAATGTGGTGTCATGTTCCTGAAGCAGTCAGTTCTTTTATTCAAGCACAGCACATGCTAATTGCCTTGCCTAAGTTGAGCTGTGTGTGTAAATGGGGCTGGGGGAGGATTTGGCCCCTTGGTCGGCACCTTCCCCTGATGCTACAGGCCCCCAAGTGCAACCTCTTGAAGGGAGCTATTGACTTCAATGGGCAGCAGCAAATACAGCCAGTACATTGCAAACCACAATTATTAATCGTGACTTCACAAGAATGATGCAAGACAAAAGCATTGAACAGAACAAGATAAAATATGCAGCGAGATAAAAGGTGCAACCCTAAATTTGACTCTATGGCATCTGTGCATTTGCTGCTGTTTTATGGTAGAAAAGCACTTTGTAAATGCATATTTCCCCAAGAGCTAACAGATGGGTGCCTGTTGGGATACAGGGGGAAGGGGAAAGGAAAGGCTGTTTTCTGTGCTGAGCCACAATGCTGTTTCTGGTTGCCATCCCTTGCTGCACAATCTGACCAAGTCAATTTCCTGCCTTGGATCAATTTTCATGTCATCATACCCCAAGGTCTCCTTTCTGTTGATTTGGCTGGGCTAGGCAAGTGATCTATTTTCATTTTGCTGCCTGAAACTGCTTTGGGGGTTTTGTATGTGGAGAGAGGAGGGAGAGACCACCAAAATATGAAGAAAATATCCTCATGTTCATTTCCCTTCAAATAATGTCACCCAGTTTGCAGTTCTTACAACAACGTTCCAGTACTCTACTTCTATACAGTTAAATCTTAACAAAGCTTAATGCTGCACAGCCCAGTCTACTGTCTAGCAACTGCAATTACAACACAGAAGAATTTTAGAGGAGCCCTACACTTTCTCCAAATACTCCTTTCCAATTGTTTTTGTTGAATACTGCCATGGTCTGGATAGAATACAAGTATTAATCAATGAACAAAAAACCTACGGTTTATAAAACAACGTTAAGGACGTACACTTTTCCACAAAGCACCAAAAAGCGGGAAAATTGGGAGTTAGGCTCGCCAGCCTTAACGCCACATCCTCCCTAAGGAGGCAGAAAGTACCAGTGAAATTCTCATTCTGCCAAAGCAGATAAACCATGAGGACAGGATGGAGAATAGGAGGTGCAGAGGTGACTGTGGGGTTGTGGAAAACTGATGACGAACAACTTAGAGCCACCTACTTCTTTTTTTGTTTAGAGCAGCCCTTCCCCAACCTGGGAATGCTCGGACTGCTCGGACTGTGAAATTCCTTTCTAGAGACTCAGGGCAGTGTAATCCAGAGAGAGTTGTGTTTAGATGGGATGCTACGTTCAAATCCCCACTCAACCACAACTCTTACTGCATGACTTTGAGGAAGTCTCTGTGTCTGTCCTTCATCCTAACCTATCTCAAATAACTGCTCTGAAGATAATGGGGAGGAATCCTGTCTACCAGCCTGAGTTCCTTGGAGGAAGGGCAAGATAAAAATCTGATAGACTGACTAATGGTCTGAATCAGTACAAGATGGTTAAATATATTTAGTCCAGACATGCTTGGTTGTCTAAGAGGCAAATCTTACCCACCAGACAATTAGGGAAATGGTTGTTTGCGAAGCTGAATTAATGCACTTTCTGAAAATAAATATGAATAGATGTTAGTTATGTATGCTATATGTTGGTCTGTACTTCTAATTTGAAAGAATGATCCAGCTTTAGTCATGCGCAACAACTGTGTACCAACATGTATTCCAGGCATCTAGGTGAACATCACAATGTGGATCCAGATACACAGTGGACCTGGGACATTCACCCACATTCTTCCTTAAGAATTGTTGGCAGCTGTGATATGGAAAGGCTTTGGCCCATTTTTCCAAATGAGTGACATCTTTGGTTTTAAAAAAAGGACAATTTGCAAGAAATTAACACTGTGATTCCAGTTATAAGTGAATCAAAATTAATTTGATTCACATATGACTTTACATGCTTTGATCTGAATGAGCTGAAGTCCAAGCTGCCATTTCCCCAGAAATTCTCAGCACAAGTATCAAAATCTTCAAAGTGCAGCATTGGAATAAACCTTGCAGTGAAGAATGGGGCTTGCACCAGCACTGCATTTTACAGACAGAATCCAAAATTTATTAACAAGTTTTTGTTTAACTGTAATAAAATAAATACCACCAACTCTTCTTAGGGATTGGAAATTCCTATGGATAACACAGTTTAAAATTACAACATAAAACATAGTTATTATGTAGCATTGGAACTGGATATTTATATGTTCTTGAAGTCATTTTGTGAACATTTTAATATAGATGTACATTTTCAATAATACAGATACAAAGAAGAGAAACAGATGTACCAATCAAATATATGGTCAGTTGAGATGGTTCATTGATGGTACATAACCTGTGTTCTGGAAATATAAACTTGAATAATACAAAGGATTTTTGTTTTTAAATGATCTACTCTGGAGCACAATAAATAACCATAATAAACAAGGAATTTCACAAAGCTAAAATGTTATTTCTTAGTTGTCTTAATTGTGCAATCTCCAGAGTGTCTGGACAAGATTATGATCTCTTAATGACTATATTCTGTTGGTGACACAATTATTCACATTGTCCACAAGGAAAAATGTTGACTTTCATCAGGAAAGATTTAAAATTTGGGGTTTCTGTATGTGACAGAAGACTCTGTAGTCCAGAAGATTCCTCCTTGCACTGCAGGTGTACATTCGAAAGGTACCTTGTTGCATAAGATTGTTTATACTAGACTAGAAAACCTAGATGGCTTACAATAATAACTTATAACCTACACAACCCACAGTCACTGTACATATTTACTCTAGATGCTTCTTTCTAGTGAGTCAAATAATTGCTTCCGACATCACAGTGGAATATCTAAAGGGCCACTTTGAACCCAAAATGGTTCAAGGCTCAATGGTAAAGGACAGGTTTTGCAATCAGAAGGTCCCCCCTTGCCATTTCCAGGTAACACCAGGGAAGACCCCTGTCTGAACTCCCAGAGAGCCACTGCCAGCCAGTGTCAGCTACATGAGCCAATGATCTGACTCAGTATAAGGCAGCTTCCTCCTACATTAAAATATGCTACGATAGCTGCCCAAGCAAATTGAGAGGATCTGTTCCAGCCTAATAATTTTAGTTGTCTCCTAGCACAAAACATATACCAAAACTGATGCATATGGACTCTCTTTTAGAATTCCATTGAGCATGCCAGAAATAGTTACCATCTTTATACAGACAGGGCTTCTCTGTCTTAGCAGAGCTGCAGTGTTTTCCATTGTTATATTTCTATGTCAAGAAGTATTGCACTTTTTAAAGTTCTGTCTGTTATTCAACTGTTAAAGGCAGTGGGTCCTGGGTACAAATCTTAGCTTAGATTTTCTGATTGTAAACTTGCCCTTGGGCCTAGCTCATACTCCTGAAACCATGAGCTGATATAACTAGTCTCCATACGTAGAAGCTGTGTGTGTCTGTGCATCTGGTTTCCTTGCTATTTTTGCCATTGCTTCAGAAAATTCAGCAGCAAATTTGGTAGCATGATGGGTTCCAGGAGTGGCAACATGCCTGCCCAACCCACAGAAGTTGCACACCCCAGGTCTAGAAATAAATAACCCAAATACTATAAAACAGCTGCAAATTGGTTTGAACTTAACAGGACTGGAACATAAAGATGTAAAGAAGCCACAAGTTATATACACAGCCTTCACTTCCCATTTCAGTATATTCCACTATATGGAAGATCTCAGGGTTTAACCAAGAGTGTCATCAGACCGGGTGGGTGGGAATTGTGTTTCCTTACCATTGCTTTCCCCCCCTTCTGTCCCATGATATCCTTTTTCTTCAAACAGGGGAAAAAAATAGGAAGTAAACAATGACAACGTGTCCCATCCAGTGGGTGTTTTTATTATGCTGCTTTTCCTGTATACAGCAGGAAATGGTGGCAAGTTTTGCTTCAAAATAAATAAATTAAGTCATATTTACCAGAGTCTTATTTGTTGTGGAAAGAAGACCCATGCGTTCAAAAGGACCCATGAAAAATCATGAGTGGGCAATAACGAGCATGCATTATAAAACACTTGTCTGATGACACTTCGAGATTTAGCCTCCATCTAAAAGTCTTCAGAAGAACTGGCCATTTCCCCCAGGTCCTAACCACAAGAATGCCTTCTAAAGAGAGAATAAAGTGTTGTTGTTGGCTATTGACTCATCATCCTGACTCACAAGGCCCCAGCAAGCTCAGTATCCTGGTCCAGGAGCTGCTTTCAGTCCCCACCCTTCAGCCAAGCAAGTAGCATTCTGGTCACACCTGCTAGGCGACCAACACTACTCTGTTACCCAGCCAGAATCTGGCCCTGCCCTGCCAGGCACCACCAAGAATGCTCAGGCTCTGTTCTCAGAGTCTCATGGTCTGATCCTCAGGACACTTGGCAACCCTATGCAGGAACATACCACATAACCACTTTACCCCACAGTAGCCACTCTACCCTACAATATCTATGTTGTGCTTCTCTCTCTCTCTCTCTCTCCGCCCCCATAGGTTACCTGCCCTTCAGAAGTGTTACTCTAGTTTCTGTGATGCCCTGTGCTAGATTGAGGCATCTGCCATAAAGCATTACTGCCGAAAAAGGCAGGCGATAATTATGTTATGTTTGGCGGACTCTGTATCATGGCTCATAGGACCCCACTATCCTTGAACCCAGCCCTGAAGCAGTTAGCTGTAAGTAATGCTAGTAACAGGTCTAATGCTATACAGTTCTTCAATGGGAAACACATATTTGTACATGTATAAACTATAAAAGATGTGTCATGTGCACAAAGCCTCCTGAACAGCATAGGAAAAATTGGATTGTAGCACAGTCACTGGTGTTTAAAGGTGAGCATTTGTGTGTATGGGTGTGTGTTTTTATTGTTTATGTTATTATACCCCACCCCTCTGAAAGCAACTGTTTGAAGGGTGATATGATTAAAATGTATGTAATTACATAAGGACACAAAGTAAGTTGCATTAAATGTTGCCAGGTTTTTTTGGGGGAGAACCCAGAGGCATGCCTTTTTCAGAAACAACCATTCATTCTTAAAAGAGTGCAGTTCCATCTTTATAAATACACTTGGGTTTTTTTATTTTTTCCAAAATCTGGAAATGTCCCATGAGAGTTCTCAGCAAAGCTTTCTCTTTGCATATCTCCACCCTGTGCACAACCCTGCTTCTACAGCCATTTGCAGTGGCATTGGAATGGCCACTGTGGAAACAGGACCCTAGACTAGATAAACCTTTGGCCTCATCTATTTTGGCTGCTCTGATGTTCTTAAATGGAAATACTATAGTGATTCACTTACAGCAAGTTAAGTGTATCACATATACCAGGTAAAACAGGAGCTTTAATTTACTGATTGCAAATTGTTATTTGACACAATACATTTAATGTTTTCATAGCAAAAGTTGCATTGCTACATAATAGCTCTCGATTCAACCTACCAAAAGATAGGGGGTTGCTCATTTCATTTGCCTTCATCAAAATGAGCATCTCATGCAGTTTGAATTACATTTCTAATGATATTTTGTAAGCTAATGGTTTGAGGGGTGGTGGCTTTTTTGGCTTTTTTTGGCTGACCTGATTACTTGAATGCAAAGGTTTCAAATGTTGGCAGTCCAGATTTGATGCTGGAGCCTCTG
Organism: Elgaria multicarinata webbii; assembly: GCF_023053635.1. Taxonomy (NCBI): domain Eukaryota; kingdom Metazoa; phylum Chordata; class Lepidosauria; order Squamata; family Anguidae; genus Elgaria; species Elgaria multicarinata. The sequence goes on from NC_086171.1 coordinate 135,848,020, forward strand.
CCTTAAAAGCAAGATTTTAATTTAAACCAGAATATATTTTAATGTTGCTTTACATGCATGCCTAAGTTACTTGTTCAAAGTTGATCTGGTAACAGCATTTATCTGTAGGAGGCTTGGAGCAGGAGGGATCTCTCCCCCCTGGGGACAATTAGAGAAACAACGTTGGTACGGTTTGCAAGTACAGCTGTTACAAGACAGAATTAAAGGGAGGAGGTGGGTCAGTGTAGGAGGAATTTAGGCTGGTTGTGTGTGTTTTTAGACCACAGAATAGTTAGTGCTGACATGTGGTAATGGATATACTAAGCAGAGAAAAACTCAGGGAAAAGTGGGAAAGGGTCAAGGGAAGACGTATGATATGCTACAGTTGAGGCTTGACTGAAACGTTTCACTTGCGTACACAATTGATTATACTGGGAAATCAAAAAAACAGCCAGCCCCACTTGATAAACATTTTTTGCACATACAAGCCTAGTTTCATTTTCCCGCACATAATTTAAGTTCTTTCTACCCTATGAAGAAAATTGCAAATGTTGACATTCGACAGAATCTACTTCTGTGCCGACAGCCAAGCGACTGTGGCAATTGATGATTGAAGAGACATACATAAAAAAAGAAAAAGGAAAGACACTTCACGCAATAAACCAAGCTGGCTTTTGGTGCTGTGGTGCCTTTCTCAACCTGGAGGATAAAACACCTACCTAGGTCAAGGAAAGAGAGCATCAGGTTTCCTTGAAATTATACAGTTTTTATACTGGGCATATTTTAAAAAGAGAAAGATTTTAATTCATCCTAGGTGGAAAGTTTTGGCAGATCAGTAGGCAACACAAAGGACAAAGTGGGCTGCTCCACCTCTCCCCCTGCATTCACCAATTAATATTTTTTTAAGTATAAAAAATGTGATTGGCATGTGAGATGTTAGTCATGGATGTGGATCATACAAACATCGTATACATATGGCAACTGGCATAAGGAACCTCTCTGTCATAAACTGCAGTTCCAAGTTTAGCATGCTAGCTAACTAACTAAATAAAAAAAACCAGCTTTGCACGCATTCATCCAAGAAGGTAAACAATCCAATTCTTACCGTTGTTTCATTAAGTAAAACAACAACATTAAAACAAATATTTTTGTAGGTTACAATATAAACCACTGAAACGTTTTACTTGAATGCTTGTGAGTGCACCTGCCTTCACTTCAACTAGGAGCCACTGTGGGCAGAAGAAAAGAGCAGCTGCCACGAATTCAGTGCTCATGGTCTCTCTCCTTTTTAAAAACAACAGCAACAACCCCGAGAGCAGCATGGGTGGACACTTGAAATACAACTACATGGTGCTACAAGGCACTTATGGGAGCAGTTCCCTAGATGGCTCCATCAGTATTAGTCATTCACATCCAACTTCCTTTTTACAGTTTGCATGAACAAGTTTTAAATTACTGGAACCACAAAGAGGAGCCTCTCACACAAATAGAGCTGCCTCTGCAGGGTTGCTTCAACAAGCTATCTATGGCACAGTTTGCACACAACTGTCCTGCTATGGCATTAGAGCAAATTATGTGGCAATCCAAAAGCAAGGCAAGAAAGCAGGCAAATGATCATGCTCAAATGTTTCAGTCCGGTATGGATCAGGAAAAAGGCAAGAGTTGTCCAGATTCAAGCAAAGGTCAAAGCATAGTTAAACAGTAAGTTACCATGCACAGACCTGAAGAAGACCAAGGGTCAGTAGCACAAAAGGTCAATCATAAGGCAAGGTCTGGAAAGCAAGGTACTAGGCACAGGAACTGATGAACAATATTTTTCCAGCACTGGCTAGGTTAAACTGAAGGTTTATATAGCTAGAGCTTTCTGAGCACACCCAGCGCTCAGTTACCTTGGTTTACAAACCCTCTTGCAAAAGTCCTACTCAGGAAGAGGGCCTTGTTCCAAGGAGTCCTACTTTGTAATCAAGCACTCCTTTTCAGAGGAGCTCTACTGGCCTGCCTCTTGAGGAAGTGACACTCACAGAGGAGGTGGTTGCCCAGCCTCTGCCTCAGAAATAGGACTCCTGTCCTCTGAGGGTCCAGGCACTCCCACATCTCCCGACATGGATGGCTCCTTGGCATTGTCTGTGTCTGGGAGCTCTAGCAACTCCTCAGAGGAGGATTCCTCCAGTAGGGGCATGATGCACAAATGAACTGGACATGACTTGAAATGTATATCTAGAAAGCTACAGCTTTACCCCCTCGATTTTACTCTAGAATAGGTACAGGGCGCTGAATCTGGATTGGGATCCTAGCATGAGGATGGAGGCTTTTAAGATCCAGATCAGGTGCCCTATCCCTTCTCTAGTATAAAAATGAAAACTCACAGCTACTCTGAGAGCATAATCAGAACAGCATTTTATTGCATGCTCATTACTGGCCATTTATGGATGTTCGCAGGTCCTTTTGACGACACCATCCTCCTCCCATGTATCTCCCATACCTTCTGCTCTTTTTTCCATGACAAAATAAGTCCTGGAAAATCCTATTATTATTGAAGCGAAACTTGCCACCATTTACTGCTGTGCGCAGGAAAAGCAGCAAAATAAAATAAAAAACCACTGAATGGACCATGTGGTTGTTGCTTGCTTCCTCTTTCTTCCCCATGTAAAAAAAGAGGAAGCTGCTCGTCCCTATTGTGGTACAGAAATACAACGGCAGAGAAAATCGATTTCCCTCCCATCTGATGATGCTCTCACAATGTATGTTTTAATTCTCAGGTTCAGTCTTTGATATACTCTCACTACCAATCCAAGACATTTTTCTGTCTAAAGCAGAGCCTAAATGCCCCCTTTAAAAGTCCTCCTGCACCGGTCAGATAACAGTTCCTACCTTCATCTACCTCCAATCCGGATGGAGCCCTTCCCTTCCCACTCCTTTAATTCCTGTAAACATGTGTGTGTCCTCTTATATGATGCCTCTCTCCCAGCAGAGAGCTTCGGCTATTGGGCGGTATAAAAATGTAATAAATAAATAAATAAATAAAATAAAATGCCTTCTCTTTCCATGTAGGTTTGATAACTAAAGGAGAAGACAGTAGAACAATGGCTGAGGTGGTTTGATAGTAACAAAAACTACTCTATAAATCTTATTCTGTTTTGGAACTAGCTGGGAACACTGGACATGCAGGTTTCTTGCATTCGTCAGTGGGGTGGGAGGGGACACAAGCCAGAAAGGATGACTTTTGTTTGTCAGCTGTTACCAATACATTTCTCCCAAAAGCTCAAAAATACGTTTGCTACTTTAAAAATGTTTCCAATTTTTTTTTTTTTTTTTTGGTAAGGTAAGAATGAATTTAAAGCGAACTGTACGTGTGCTACATTTACAACATTTTTTAATGAGGACACCTCACCAGATACATAATGGGAGGAGCAGGACTAAGGGCTTAAAGTTTGCTCTGTTTGGTGATAGGTATGTCTGTAATGCAAATTGCGGAGTTGAGTTACAACACGGGTAAAAGAGCTTACTGTAACAGCTCTTAAAATATTATGTCCGCCTTCACCATAGGAGCTGTGATGAGCCTATGGACCACCCTCCCCTAATAATTCTGGTTTAAGCCCCCACCCCCTGAGACTTCCTTTACCAGGGAGTTTGGCTCTGCCTATCATATAAAGCTGCCAAGTTCATGTATACAAGTTCCCTCAACCCAACTTCCCACGCTCACATTATTGCTTCAGTCTGGCCACACTGCAAATCTGGAGGTGCATAGCGTGAGAGCATTGCTAATTTACCCTTTGGGAAGCTATGTTTTTTCTCCCCTGACTACTCAGTTTGCCTAAATTATTACCAAGTGTGACATATATGTAACAGTGAGAGAGATTAGTTGATGCTGGCTGGCCAGGAACCAGAACAGCAAACTCTGAATTTAAATATACACTGAAAGTTAAGACCAAATCTGACTTCTCCATATGAAATCTAAAAGAGCTCCATCATGCCTACTCCCTCCTCCATTTCCTTAGCAAGTCTAGTGCTGGGCACTTTCACATCTATGCATTGTTGCGCTACTTCAGCTCATGTATCTTTTCACCTGTATTACTACTGTGCTGGGAAATCTCCCACTCCACCCCCTACATTGTCCTTCCGTCTGCAGGTATTTTTTAATATATATTTTAAAAATATTTTTGTATTTCTGTGCAAATACAATAGTACATCAGCCTGAAACTGTGCAATTACGGTAAAACAACACACTATGCTTTCCCCTAAGATCATATTAAATAATATGAGTTAAGAGAAAGTATTACAATTAGCTTTTGGAGAAGTTTGTGGTCAATGTTGGCATGGCAATGGGAAGCTGACATTGTTCTGGTCAGGAAACCTAGACATGCCTACTCAAGAGTAAGAACCATAGTATTGAATGGGACTGAATCCAGGTACAGGCAGCAGCGGCCTCGCTCACATTCTGTGCTGGGTGTTCGGGTGCTCTCCCTCCCTCCCTCCCTCCCTCCCCCTTCACAGTTGAGCGGAGAACCACCCTGCCCTCCTCTTTTGTCAGTGAGACCACCCTTTGACACACACGCCCTCAACAAAAAATGGGATGGTCCAATATAGCACAAGGACAGCAATACACGTATGGAAGAGTGGCTTTATTGCACACGGAGGGGGAAAAACGGACTTGCCCCACTCCAAAATAAGATGAAATTGGGAGGGGAAGAGGCGAAATGAGCACAGGACAGGAACAACGCCATGTCAGTACTGCGCTGCAAAAATGCATACCAGGCATGGCAAGAGTGTGATAAACCACTGGTGTGATGGAGCTCAAAGTCTCAGTCAGTTACCAATTTACACCTTGGCTATTGTATGTCTTTAGACAAATGCAGGGTAAAAGAATTACACAGAAAATACAGAACAATCCTGAAACACAGGCTAGAAGGACTCAATTCTTTGCTCTTAAGACATTAGATTCCAAAATACAGTTTGTGTGCAACATGTAAGGCTACTTTCAACCAAAGCCCACTGTAGCATCTAGAAACAAATGTCTTAGACTAAATCTGCAAACCATTTTCTAGGAATAGGTGGTCTCTGCGTATCATTACAAACATGCATCTCCCCCTTTTCTTGCAAAAATGTAATTCACAGTAGTTTGAACAATTCTCTTATCTATGTTAGACATGCTTTCAATACTGAATCATTTGAATTTATGTAAAAAAAGAAGAAAATCGCCTTAAACATTTCCAGCATGTTTCTTCCTACACATGAGTTTTGACTTGAAAAGTACAGCTTTCATAAAACAGATTTTACTCACACAGCAGCATGCAACTTCTATCCAGCTCATAATTATAGGAATGTATCATTTATATACAAGGAGGATAAAGGCAAATTCTTTTGGTAAGTCAGGGAATGAACCCAATCATTGGCAGCCAGTGTCACCACCCTCCACATGCAAATTAGCTTCAGGAGCAGTATCACCGATCATCCATTCTGGATACTGAGAAACTATTGCCACAACCATTAAATGGGTCTACACATGTTATTAAAAAAAAATCTAAATTTTTTGTAAATGACAGTTTTACCCGCTTTGATAACATTGCTATTATTGTCTATAGAAAACCTATACATAAAATCATAAAGTCACCAGCAATAAATGCTCTTAAATGCACTGCTGTTTGGCAGTTTAATTTTGAGCATACTCAAGGAATAAGTTTATTACACATAGCTGAAAATCTCATTCCTCTACTGAGATAGCATCTCTGGGCTATGCTGAGACTGATTTGGAGGTGGTTCAGCAAGTCAGTGTCTGAAGAAAGCAATCACAGCAGGGATGAGCATGTTGACTAAACTGGAGACTGATTCAGATATTGCGGAGTGGCACATAGATGCTCCAGTCCAGCAAGATTTCCATTCAGAAACCGACAGGCCCATGCTTCTGGACACACTCCCATCTGGAACCACTAGTTCTGACACAGGCCGCATTGGGGCTGTTCACATCACATGACCGCCCACCATGGGTTATTTATCTCAGTGAGGCTGGGTGTAGGAGTTATGCTGTCCAAACGTGGTGAGCATGGGTTATTTGAGGGTTGGCCTGTTTTTTGGTTATGCAAGAGTTGTTTAACTCTTACATGACTCAAGCTTGCTAGTTCACACCACATGACAACCCTCAAGCAGGGACTGCATACACAACTTCACACCAACTCATGGTGAGCCACAGTGTGTTTTCCGAATCAATCATTGTATACTACTAGACTTGGGGCTAGTCTCTAAGTTTTATGCCCACATTTCTCTCCCTAAACCAATGAGAAGGCTTAAAACCCTCACACTGCATTTCCAGGAGGAAGTGCCCAGGAAGATGCACAGTATAATCAGAATTAACTTAGCTATTATTTGCAAATGTTTGTTCATTCATATGTTTTTGCCCCCTAAATACAACCAGTATTGCACTAGACCAGGTCAATTCCATGACAACTATTTGTACTGCCATTGAAGCAAGGAATCTACCACTTAACAGGATGTCATGGTTAGTTGCCTACAACATTAAACATTAAAACACACACTCAGGGAACGTTTGGGATCATACATCTTCCATTGCAATGGGTCATCTTTTGACTCTGCAGCAGATCACAACACAGAACAGTGTGTGTGTGATTGATCTCAATCTATCTATCTTTTAGCCAAGCTCAACAATCAGTGGAATCACACAGAACACCTGCAGAATATTTAGAAAGAAACCTTGAAACCTAACAGCTTTCTTGATAAAGTAAACACTGGGTGCAGCTGTGATGAACATCATCAGTATGAAAAAGAAAAGTAAAATAATTTCCCAATAGTATTGCCGTATCAAAAACAAAACACAGGAATCAGGTGAAAGTGTAAAGCCAATCCAAACATCATGGGGGTGGGAAGCCGTACCATCTTCCATATGCTTGTACCCTTGAAATACACATGGGGACTTGTTTGAAAATAAGCCCTATGCCAAATCTTTTATTTATAGAAGTATATACATGCCACATTTTAGGATACTGTGGAAAACTTATGCATCAAACAGTCTAATGTATCCACTTTCCACATACAGGCAGACTTTTACATAACAGATAAGGATCTCCACCTGCTTCAGGTGTGTATTTTTAAGTCTTTGGGATGACATTGTAAGGGGTATTCCTTGTGTGGAGTTACTTATTGAATTCCATCCACATTTTGCTGAAACCGATATACATTTTATGACCACTGAATTGTTTCATGCCTATGAAAATGAGACGCTAGCCCCAGATAATGAATTAATTGATGTTATGATTCTTGTGAACACCATTTGTGGTGGCAAGGTAGGATATAAATTTAGTAAATAAATATGGGTGGGCACATTTATCTGTACGTATCTATAATATGGTTAGCAGCACAATTCTCTCTCCAATCTCTATTATCACTTTGTAAAAACCAAATGCTCCTCTAAAGTTATTTGCTCTCCACTTAAAAATCCTGTACCAGAGCACTCATTCCAACAATGTGATAAAGAGTAAGAGTAATGTGTTGAAGAGTAAGAGTACCAGACCCCTTTCGCACATCCATTACCTGAACCAATTATTTTTAGGTATGTAGAATCAGAGTGCAAGATCATCACTTCAACTTGGGCTTACACCTTTAAAAATCATGATGGAAGAATTTTAAGGAGCATGCAAATCCTTTGATACTGTACTGCTTACTTTCAGAACATTCCCCTTGTCATGTAATGACCATGCGAAATGAGGTAAAAAATTATGTCTCTGATGTATTCACATTTTGAAAAAGAAAGGAAGCAGGGAGGAGCCATATCCTTACGTTAACATTTGTTACAATACTCCAGATGTAGCCAATACACAAAGGAAGACTCAAAATAAACATGTGGCAGTGTTTGCAAACACACTTTTATTATGAAAGCTAAAGGAACTATTTTCTTTGGAAATCATTCTGGAACAGCTGTTGTCTTCCATAGGAATCCACCATATAGTTGTGATGTGAGAATGGAAGGATCTGCTGAATGTCTTCATTTGCTATCAAGAGATTAGCTGCTCAGGCTAATGCCTACCTTTTCTGTCAGACATAAGAATAGTTGTAGTGGATCAGACCAAAGGCCTACCTAATCCAGCATTTGTTTCCAGTGTGGCCAACCATCTGCCTATGGGAAGCCCACAAACAGGACATGAGTACAACACCCTCCTACTCATGTTCCCCAGCAACTGGTGCTGAGAGACAGAATGCCTCTGATACTAGAGGTAATATTTAGCCATGTCTAGTAGCCATTGATACTCTGTACATTTTGAAGGTTCTAAATGTTAATAACTCACCCTAAGTGAGGGTCACACTTTGGAAATGTTCCAGGTTACATTGTTCTCAGATTATGTATAGACATTTCCTGTAGAAGCAATTTTTCCCTTAGTCCTAACCTGATCCAGCATGACAAGCACAATCAATTTTCCTCCATCTTTCCAGATAGAGCATAAAAGAATTCAAAAATAGATCATGGCTGGACACAACAGAAACTGTACACCATCAGATTGGATGAAGCACTTTACAGCACATATTTAATTACTGTATGTTTGCAGAGCCTACCCATTAGGGCACAGTGTCTTGCACCATGTATACATTCATTTGTCGACTTGAAAAGCGGAGAATTAGAGTGAAAAGGCTCTTCTCCAAATTATTTTCAGCAATAATGAAATTTAGTACTTGTAATTAAAAGAAGTCTTCATCAATCATATGAGTTCAAACAATTAATTTAATTTGCATATGGGTAAAAACAATCATCCTGTTGCAAGCATACTTTGTTTTTAGATGAAGCATGGATATGTTGGAGCAGGCACATCTTAGAAGAGGGAGGGGGGTTCTTCAGTGATTTTGAGACTCCTGAAAATGCGAGATCCTAGGCAGCTATCTATTCTGCCTATTGGTAAACCTGGCTCTGTGTATCACAAGCAATGACAGTTCCACATACCATCTTTAGGTTTAAAAAAAACCAATTATCTGTACTTCATCCAAAGCAACGACACACAGCACTAAGACAAGAATAGCTAGAAATTACAAGTATCAGTCACACTATATAAAACAAGCTTCATGTTAAGTCTCTTTCATTCCTGATGCACCAACCCTTATCTTGATCAGGGGTTCTTTGTTTAAAATAGTAAAATGATAATATTAATAATAAATTTGCAATGCCCCTTGTTATCCTTTACAGCCAGGATAGATTTGGGTGTGAACACATGTATATATTAGACATGAAGCTGTTCTCAAGTGAAGAAGGATATTTATCTGTTCAAGCCTATGTGCTCAAGATAGTTTTTAAACAGCTTTTGAGGTGGTTAAAGATTGCCTTGATCTATTAAATACAAAGATAACCCCAGAAACCATAGTGCATGAAATATATACTGGAAAAAAGCCAAGTCAGTATGAAGAAAGATTTTTTAAGCGGTCCCAACAGTTTGCTTTTGCAATATGCATCCTTAATGTTTCAATACCATTTATAGTTAAATCATTTCACATCAGGTGTCTCAGAAGAGGCTGCCAAATCATTTAACATTTATATGCTTAGAGTGCTGTTTTTCCTTACAAGCTCAACTAGTAAAGTCAAGCTGTCTTTTAGAAAGACTCACAATTATACCATTAACACAATAACGTGTTTGCTTGGCATGCTACAACAGAATGTTTTATTTAGGACATTTGGAGAACACTGGCAACTGAAATTTTGCCAGCTACTGGACATAAGTTTCAAAATATAGGCTGCATGTAACTCAAATACAAGTAATACTTTAATAACAATAACTTACAGATACAAACTAATGATGAACTACAATTTCACAAAGAATTGTAAACATTTTGCACAATTGTCAGTCCTGTCTTTTAGGCAAAGTGCTCTTTTGATGATAAATAAATTAACAAACACATAGCTAGAATGGACTACTTCCAGACAATACAAAATACAAAAAAAAATGTGTTTCTTGTAAACATATTTATGGAGAAAGCCATAAAAGTGTCTTGCAGGCCAACTATACTTACATACCTGGGCAACAAAATTGTCTTCAAAATGCTTTGGATGCTATTTAAGATTAATCTGATATTCAATGACAGAGTACAATAGCCGACTCAAAGGGTACCTCCTTAGTCTCATGTCCCTGAAATAAATGAGTTAGCTGTGACTTATTGGCAGTTGTGTCATTGAATGGGGTAGCAAAGGCTGGAGTCCAAGAGCAGAAGGTGAATGAGCTACAAAAATAGAAAGATTTGCTGGTCAGCCTGACTGGAAGTAGAAAAATATTAGTTGTGAATAAAAATCCAACTGCATTGATATGGCTGGGATACCAGGAAGCAGCACCCATTTCACCAGCTGGTGCAAGAATCCATTGCTAGAATGACATGGCTGTTCTGATCTTTACATGCTCTGCCCAATGCCTGCTGTTCCCATATGAACCGTTTATACATACAACTCTGGAATGTATGGTGAAAGTATCTTATTACAGATATGGTTAAGCTCCCATTGACTATAATCTACAACTAAGAAGAGATGTTCATCATAAAATGAAGCCCTTTAAATAAACCTGTTTTGAAAGATGAAAGATATTCAAGCCTTAAGAAGTTGCTACTTTCAGTAGAATTAGATCTCCTTTCTTTTGATCCAGAATAGGTATCATATCTTGGAATTAACCAATTTTAACTACGTAAATCTCTAAGATTGTGGGATGTGTGTGTTTTAAGTGTTGTATAAATAATAATTTAAAGATTTTTGATTACTGCATTCCTTTTTGCTTCTTAAAAAAATCCTAGTAAGAATATGAAAGCAAGAAAAAAGTTTTTAAAAAGTGGAAGTGTGTATAAATATTATAATTCATGCATCGAGACATGAAAGGGTATCTTGGAGAGGAAAGCTTCATCTCTCATTACACAGAGGCCCTGTGCCACAATTCGAGTTCTAGCTATAGGCAAATGCAAAGCTATGGCTCAATATGTAACTTGAGGCCATGAATTATGCAAAGCTACCACTTATTTTCATCTCTAGGGACCAGAGCTCACAAAAAATTAAGATGTGCTTTTACACTAATTTAAGTAGTATCAATAGCCAAAATGTACATGTGTGCACAAGAAAGTTAGGGTTCAGATGGTCATGGGGGTAAAGAAGCCATTGTGGCTTTGCCCCCACCCCTACGTGTGTGCACCTGTTTGCATAATTACCCATGTTGCAGCACAGGTTGGCATGTTGTCCAAACCTGGCATGCGGTTGTGGGAGGGGTGGCTTTATACCCACCCTACAATCATGACTTTTAGTAGGGGTTGAAGGGTCGACAGGAAGCCATCCAGCCATCAGATTCTAATGACATGCCAAACGAAGACATGCAGCACAGGTAATTATGTCAACAACTGACATGTGTGCAGCATAAATGGTGATGGGGGAAGGGAAGAGGCCATAGTGGGTTCTTTTCCCTGTGATCACTAAGTGAAAGAGATAAAGTACTATTATCATTCAAAATATCTCCGAATGGTCGTGAAGACAGCAGCTTCATTATCAATTATGCTATAACATAAACTGGGGGTAGGCATCTTGGTACCCGCAATTCCTACTGTGCCAGTGGACACACCTTCCAGTGCTCACAAAGCTTATACTTGTGGGGGAGTTTACATGTTGTTTTTTGAATGGGTGGCTGGGGAGCACTGTGAAGCACTGGTTTGCAGCTGTCTGCCATTGCTATTTTTCAGAATGCCTCTGGGTGCATGGAGGGCAGAGACACTTTTAGGATGTCAGGTGGTGGGTGGGTGAGTGGAGGCCAGACTTTGAAGTGATCCTGGGTCCATGGGGCGGGGGCAAGGAAGGAAGGGACAGATCCCATTCTACTACCTGATAAGGGGGGAGGTTTGGGGATGGCATCAGGGCAACCTGGGGAGGGCTATGGGTGACCCAATGGACCCAAAACCATGAAAGATGATGTAGGAAGATTGAGAGTGGATTTTGGAGGGCTACAAAGAACAACAAGAGGAGCTACTTAGGCCTGCATGGCACTCTGATGGGGGGAGAGTTCAGTGTGAGGGAGTAATCCCAAAAGAGAAAAAGAAATGAACAACTGGGTGGGTGGAGAAAGTGGGGCATGGGATGATTTTGGGATGTAAACCAGCCATTTTTTGATGGTGCCCATGACACTTTCTCAAAATTTCAAAAACACCCACCAGATCCAAAAGTTGAAGGTGCCAGATAAGTATATATGCATGAAAGTTCACTGGTCATGTAAAATGTTCTTATAGGAACCCTTGTGTATTTGGCTAATAGGGCAGGAACATACAATTCTGTACTCAGAGCCAAGTGGAAAATATGATTAATATAATTTTCATGATAGGGAATACAAGCTGATATGTGGCAATTTGTTCTAGTATATTCTTAGAATTAAGATTTCCAATGGGGGAGATAGTTCTTGCATTAAGTGCCCCTTTCCCATAACTCTCTGACAGTGAAGAAACGGTGGAACCAAATGGGAAGAAGCATGCTGGCGTAGCTGCCATCCCAAACTAGCCTCCATTGGTGGCATGCTCCCCCGCCCACGAGCCAGTAAGAAAATAAAATAGATTTTAAAGCATTATTTTGCAGACAATTATATGTAGAGTTTTTGCTTTGCTTTCTGAGCCATGAGCAGATATTGCTGTCAGTTTCAAACATTGCTCTACAATAGAGCTCTTACAAAACAAAACAACCCCCTGAAAAGCTAGGATTTCTCAAGAATATAATATTGGACACAAAATAAATGTGTTGTTGGCTGCCCATGGGTTGCATGGTGCCCAACCCTGAGCTAAAGAATGCATTTCACATTTTCTTCTCAAGTCCGTAAAACAGTTATAGCAAGCTACTGTACCTACCATCCATGTAACTATGTAGAGCAGTTAACATTGTCCCATCCTGGGGTACATATGCTGAATATGCCATTTCTTCTAACATTGGTGGAGAAAGCCTGGGAGGCTGGACTGTTGTCACAGGAGTAGTAGATGAGTGATTGGGGCTAACGTGTTTCTTGTGGCGAGCTCTGCAGTTTTGAAACCACACCTAGAAAGTTGAAAGACACAAAACACACCGATTGCCTTCATGATCAGGTATTAAAATGTGTTAGAAAAACAAAATAATGAAAGCCAATAGTAGTTTCAATGTGGGACTTTCCATATTAATGTGTGTAACTTTTTTGTGTGCTTTCACTAACCAGAGAGACCCAAGATATAGATATAGATATATATACATACACACATTGATGTTATTACAACCAACTACAAGGGGAGCTCTATGTGGAGTTTTGGTGTCAGTGTTCACCATGGATCATTATGATTTGCAATGCTGTTGGTACATACAAGGCGATCCTAAATCATGTCCCTCCAGCAAAGTAAAAGTATTTGATGGAAGACATTAGTTGTGCATTTTCCTCATGGGGAAAAAGGAATGCTGCAAAATATTACACAAGATCTGGTTCTAGCTAAAGAATACTGATAAATATGAAAACTGATCTTAGGAGATTTATGTAACTGAGGAGCTTTGCTCACAGTACTTGTGAAGTAACTGCAGTACAGTTACCTGTATCACACGCCTGCTCAAGCCTGTTCTTTCTGCCAGTTTTTGGAGTGTTTGTGCATCTGGATTGTTGTCCTGAGCAAACTGTGCTTGCATTACCTGGAAAATGCAAGAAGTATTTTTTTATTTTTAAATTGTATTTTGACGTATTAGCAAGGACTGCATGAATATCAAGATGCAGTCAAGCTCCAACCTCCAGTAGCAGTTTCAAAGAGTGTGTTTTTCACATAAAAAGCTTCTAACCACAACGAGGCAGGCTAAGAGCTCCATCCGACAAGCGTTTTATTGTACACTTGTTACTGGGCACTCACGGAGTTTGCTCAGGTCCCTCACATGACATTGTCTGCCTCCCACGTGCCTTCCGCCCCTTCTGACCTTCCTTGTGCAACAACAACAAAAACCCTCATTAAGTCCGATGCTTTTTAAAACTCGGAATTGCTGCTCTGTCCTGCTGTGTGCAGGAGAAGCAGCGCCATTAGAACAGCAGACTCAATGGACCTCACGCTCATTGTGTACTTCCTCTTTTGAAAAGAGGAAGTAACTGAGGAACGAAAACACCGGCTGAGAAATGAAGATAGGGAGCGTGTTAACCCCCAATGTGATGGAGCTTTAAGCCTACCTATTGACCAGATTAGCCAAACTGCTAGATACATTTCTGCTCATTTCTCAAGAGTTGACTTAAGGTTAAGTTATCATGAGGCAATTTGACCACATCCTTTTGCATGTTAAATGTATTATATGAAAGTCTCTTCACGTGACAAGAAGAAGTACTCTTTGCCTCGCCAGTGAACTCATATGACAATAGAAGCCTCCTTTGCAATATTTATGCACACATGAATGGTAAAATGAAATCAGAAGTGGAAGGAACCATTAAAAATTAAAAGGCTATACTAGCTGTTGTTATGCCAAGGCACATCCATACAACATATTCATCATGTGACATGGTTGAAAATTACTTACTAGTCAGGTTACTATGCTAAAAAGGTGATGTGTGAATCCTGCTATAAAAGGATTTTCACAAAAGGTAGCTGTTGCTATTTCCTACTTCCTTCATTTTCAACTTGAATTAGCTTCTGAATTGTCTAGTATGCATTACTGTTAATTTGATCTTTAATGGCTCATCGATAATTCTGACAAGCATAAACTAGTCATAAGTCTTTTTAAAATGAAGATTATACCATATTAAGATCCATTATTTCACATTTTTTGAGGAAACCCCTTATGGCCATTTTGGGGACAGCACAGAATTTTTTTAAACGTTTCCAGTTTTTAGGATTAAAGATTTTAGATTAAAGATTTGCTGAGTCATACATCAGAGAATACTAACCCATTGAGCTATACATATAGCTGGGTAGAGAAGTAAATTGAACCATTAGTTGCTGGATCAGAGCTAGAGGCGAAATAAATCCAAATGGCCTAATACATTAAAGACAAGAGATTAGGACCGTGGCTTTAGTATGATTCTAGTTACATATACTGGAGAATAAGCCCCATTGAACACAACCGGGTTTACTTCTGTGCACACATGTATATAATTGAAGTTTAAGTTAGTCACACTTCAGTCCATGGAAATAAACATGAAAAGTTAGTAATGACTAACAAACCTCCTGGATTTCAGTGACACCTAAGTGTGACAAACTTAGTCTGGCTTCAACCTGATGAGAGAGTGTTCTATAGTATGTTAAGGACTGTTAAAACAACAGATAGCCTTCCCCCAATTTTCATTTTTTGATACTATTTGTTTTATTAAGTTGAAATTAAGAAATATGGGGACTAATTTAATCTCTTCTGCAGGAAGTATCAGCCACTTCATTGTAGACTTAACTTTGTTTTTTAAAAAGCTATTTTATTCTTTCATTTAAAAATAGTGCAGCTGCATGGTTAGATGCAGAGACGTTCTTCTTGTTGCTTGGCTTAAATGATAAACAAGCAGGTATTGATTAATTCCAAACATAGGTTGCTTAGATATGCCTTTACAAATGCTTCTGTACTAAACTGACCAATCCACTCCAATAGCAGCTGTACATTTAAAGTTTAATCACTCATCATTTTGAAAGACCTGTAAAAGTATGCAAGTGACTAAGGAAAAAATGGGCAGCATTACACATAGCCCAATTAATTTAGTTCCTTGGGTGGATAGAATAAATTACCAACTCTTTGACACAATGCCACAGACATCATAAATAAAGTTTTAGGCAATTTCATCTGATCATAACAACATGGAGGATATTAGATATAAAGATATACTTTTAGCAGGCACCGTGAACTATTATTTTGATGGGTATTTTTTTAGTTAATTACACCCCCATTGCTCTTTTGCTTCTGTTTCTGCTTTTTCATTATTGTTAGTTTATTGTTTTGATTATACTCAAAGTTGTTTTATTATGCTGTTTTATCTCAAAGATTTTGTGTGAAACCTAATTAAGCTTTTCCTTCTGAATTAACTGTTGCTGTCACTGGAAACAAGAGAGTGGGTAATACCCTGCATACTCTCAAAATCTGCTCTAAACATTGGGGGCTTCTCTGATTCCTGTGCAGCCTAATCCTACATATCAGAAGTAGGGAACATCTTTCAGCTTGAGAACAGAATTCAGTTTCAAAGGAGGTGTCAGGGGCCATATTCCAGTGGAAGGCAGGATGAAGGTAAGGGAGTAGGACCAAAAGCACGTACACACACACACACACACACACACACACACACACACACGGAAAACAGAAAGAACACCTACCATATTGCAGCTTAAAGCTCTCACTGCCAGTAACTAAGCCTTAGGAGAGGCATTTCAACCTTTTAGAACGGGGAAAAACTGCACAAAAGCCAGAAAACCACCAATGATCAGTAGCTGGAAGAAAGGGCGTGTGGCCATCTGGGAATCCCAGAGTACTAGATTGGGAGCCCAGGAGGGCTGGATTTGGCCTCCAGGCCTAACATCCTATACCCTAGCTATTTACTTGGAATGAACTTCCACTAAATTTAATGGTGCCTACTCCCAAGTAAACATGCTTAAAAATAGGACCAGTCACACTTAAACATGCTCAAGCATGCTTAAAATTAGGACTTGTTCACACATTATCCTGCAACAAACCCATGTTTGCAAAGCATACATTTTTTCCAATTCCAATTTGTGATGTCATATAAGGGAGGAAAACACACCTGAGTAAAGCAGATAAGACCACAACATAAATGATGAAACTTCTGATAAGCACACTGTGCAGAGATAGAAATTTAATGCATCTAGGGCATACCACTTTATACACCTAATAGGGGTGTTCAGATGATCACAGTGGTAAAAGAACACATAGTGGCTTCTCCCTTCACATGCAACTGCAATTTGCGGAAGTATCTGCAATGCAGCACAGGTTGCCATGTTGCCTAAACCTAGCATGGTACGCAGTGGGGTTGGCTTCTTACACACCCCACAACCCCTACTATAAACCATGGGTTATGGCATGGGTAAGAAGCCACCCCTGCTGTGCATTGTGCCAGGCTGAGTTCGGATGACGCGGCAACTCATGCTGCATCACATGTAATTATGGAAATCATGGTCATGTGCACAGCATGCACGGGGGTGGAGGGAGAAGCCACTATGATTTCTTTTACCCACATGATCATCCAAAACCAGTCATGGCTTCAACAAACATCCCTAAACACACATTCAGTTCATGTATAGAAACTTTTTTGTAACAGCAGACAGCCCCGATTAGTTACTAAGAGAGGACAGGCAGCAAGCAAATTATTTTAAAAACGTCTTCACCCAAAAATAAAGCTAGGCTCACATGGTGCAGGACAGGAAGCTGTGCTTGCAGAAAAATGCCACGAGTGTCTTTTTAAAACAAACAAACACACAAACTGATCACTTAAATGTGTTCCTCAGGAGTGAAGAGACCAGTGAAGCCTAACCCTTCTGGAGACAGTTGGGGAAGTGGTCTATAAAACAGAAGATGGAAAGTTGTCAACCAAACACAGGGGTGAATGATTTTGGAACAGAAATTAATATAGATGTTGCATTGGATTTACTTTGCAACAATAAAGTCTATTAGGAAACCAGGGTTAGATTTACACTACTGCTTTATAATGGTATTAAAGTGCACTGATCACTGTTGGGGACCATTACACATTCCATATATCACTTTCATAGTGTTATTTCCTGCTTTTTATTCTACATTATCCAAAATACTGTAATAAGCGTCATTGTGTGTCCTATGAGGTATAAATCTGCAAGAGGGATAAATCATTACCTAGATGGGATTATAATGATTTGACACAAGGTGTAAATCAGGCCCTGGAACGCAAGGACATCATATTTTTGATGTCTTTCTGAACATAAAGCAATGTTGTTCCCATCATTGCTAGAGCTCTTGTTCAAGCAAATTTGAACATGATAGATTCGGGGGGGGGGGGAAATGCTCTGAAAAAACACAATTTTGATCGTCACTTACTGTAGCATCTATGATGACGTTTTTGACATTGAAAACTGTACATTTCCTGCAAAGCTTCATTCTGCACTTCTTGGCGTCTCTCATCATATTACATAGGACTGAAACTATTTAGTCTCCTATTGTAATTATGTGCAGTGATGTAAATGCCTGATTTAATGAATTTCATCAAATAGTCAAAACAGATCAGCATTTACATTTCCACTTTACAGAATTACCAGCTGCCTTCAGGGAAATAGAAATGCTTGAACAGTAACTGTTTCATATGGAACAGCTAAAGCTGACAAAAATATTCCAGAAACATGCTGTGTCTTGATACCAAAAGAACAAGCCTGCAGTGGAGAGAATGGTTTCTTCGTATCTGGTAGCTTTAACACAATTTTGAAGTTATGCACAGCATAAAATTGTTATGCTCCCCCGCTCCCATCCACAACACCCCACAGCTGTCTTTGATTATAGCATTCTACTGTGCTAGGGCTCTACCTGCAGCTGATCTGCTGTGAAACTGGTCCGAGCTCTTTTTGCTGGTTTTGGATGATTAACATCTTGTTCTGTTAATAATGCACCTTCTACACTAATACCATTCCCTGAAATTAAAAAGAAGAAGACAAAGTCCAAGTACTGCTAGCAGCAGTAGCATTTGTTACAGACATTCTACTAGAATCAACTCTAGTATTCAGAAGTTACTTAAATACATAAATGAGTTCTTTATTTTATTTTTTTGAACTTGTAATATTAATCTGGAGTTTGAGTACTCATACCTCAAGTCTTTGAGGAGATGGGCAATATTTTGTGTTTCATACAGGGGCATTGCTAGGCACTTAAAAGATTTGGGGACCAGGCCCATAGGACACTAAGCTGCATAAATCAGCTGATCTATATCTAAATATGCAAATTACACATTAATAGCATTGATTTAAATTTCACAGAAGACATAGCCAGCCAACTGATTTCTCATTAAGCTCATCTTAAATAGATGTGTGTCACCTTAGCCCTTCTCTCCACAGCTGAAATCCTCTTTGAAATCATCCCCTGCATGGCAATTAAGCTAAGAAAAAGCCCTTCCTTTGGCACTAATAAACACTCAGCACTATGATAACTGATCTGCCCCCCGCCCACAAAATAGAATGAGTTCTGGAGCTCCATGGTCCCAGGCCTAGCAATATCCCTGTTTTCAGTGCTCCAGATCAATACTGTAATTGGAAGGACAGCCCTTCATTTTAGTGAGTGAACAGCATTCAGCAATCAGATAAGGATATGGAGGATTAAAAACCATTTATTTTGCAATTGAGTAGAGATAAATAGTCTAAATACTACATTCATATAAATCTAACTCCAATACGCATGGCTCTCATCAAGAGCTGAATTCAGACAACGAGAAATATTGGTTTTATCACTACTTTGTGAATCAAGTTGAACTCAATTGTCCTTCTTAATCAAACTTGTAATGGACTTTGGTAAGTATGCTCTGAAAAAGCTGCAGAAATCTAAGTTGCCAAAGCAATAGTGCTAATGGCATCCTTTTTTTTCTTTTCTTTTTTAAGTGAGTCTTTTAATAACATCTTGTTCCACTCACTAAAATCCAACCATTGGGAGGTTACATACGAACAAAGATGTGTACGCTTACACAGGGAATTGGTGAACACCATCTTGCATGGTGAGGAGAATTTTATCATGCCCATATTACTGACCAGAAGGAGGAAAGATAAAATTCTCCTCAGGAAACAACTGAAAACTACAGATGGAGGTTGCATATGCACTAAATATTTGTACATTAACTGCAGAACAAGTTAACAAAAACTGGTTTCCAAAATATAACCAAAATTTATTTGCTTCAACATTGGGGGGCGGATATAATATGAACCTAATAACAAAACAGAGAGTTACCATTTTCAACTTCTCTTTTCAGATTATCCAACATGCAGTCATAATGTACCCTACAAAGGACTTTCTCTTCGACCAAAGCGAACTCTTCCCCTGTGGAAAGCTGCCTTTTGCAGGAGAAGCAGGCAAAACATGCCAAGTGATACACATTTCCCTTAGCTCTTCGGACCCAATCAGTGGAATGGATGTGCCTGCCACAACGAGAACAGCGGGTTCCATACCGTCTACAAAAAAGAGAGGGTAGAACAAGTCAGAAGCCACTTATAGTTCAACTGCTACTGTTAGGTTGTATGAAGTTATTTCTAAGGGTTACGTTTACCTGAAGCTCATAGTAAATGCTATTGGTCTTATTGAAAGCTGGTATTCATATTTCTTAATTTCCATTGAATTTCTTCAGCAAATGGAAGGATTTGCTTTTGAGATGCCACTCCCTTATGCCTTCCATGGCTTCTTGAAAGAACCGTAAAAGTAGTCACGTAAGTACAGGCCAGTTGCTTTGAGATGAGTCAGCCCAGGAGCCCCATTAGGTCATATACATGGTGTTACAATGCATTGTCTTTTGACATAATTCAGATTGCTAACATATGTAATAATGGCTTGGTTTTTTGTTCCCTTTTACAAAAGTTAGCATAGAGGACCTGATACAGATTGGGACCTTAGTGTATGGGGGCTTTCAGTCTTTGACCGCTAAACCAAATGGGGAGGATGCTTGCAATTTTCATAGGAAAAAATCCCTCATTCACATTAATGGGAAGTTCCTCCCCCCTGCGAATTGCAGGTACAGTGCCCCCAAGCTAAACTGGGACCACAGCAGGGGGGAAAGAATTAAAAAGCTCTACCCATGCTAAGGCCTGATTTGGACTGGATCCCCTACACCACTTTTGAGTAAGAATATATATAGCTGCCTTATCTGTTTAAAAAGTAACATTTAGTTCAACTCTTAGTCTAGATGCAACACAAGTGATTCACACCATTTAGGGCCTTAGAAAGGTAATAGCCAGCAATAACTGGTTTGATATGCTTGCTATAAACTGCTCTAGCTAAAGGCAGGCAACAGAATTCTGCACCAGCTGCAACATCTGAACAATCCAAGTGAGTAGTTACTGACAATGTCAAGGATAAATTTTATTATACGCACAGAATATTCTTCTGATGTTTTGACAAAATTCTCTCAATTGTTAGCAAACAAATGAGCTGAAACTAAACATTTAGCAATTCCTAAGAATGCCAAAATCAATGCAAGTGAGCACCTCAGGGTATTTTTAAGACATCCAACAGAGTCTCAGATCTGTAGGATTCATTAATAACTATTTAATAAGCCAGCTATTGTTGCTAAAATGGTTTCTGAGTTATTTATTCTGAACAGTTAACACTCATTAGGCTTTATTTAGGATAAAAGGCCAATAATGAATTTATGACTGTAAAACCAAAAGCAATTTCAAAAACAAAAGGTCTGTTTCAATGTACTCTCAAATAGACGTACTCCAGCACTGAGGTGGGAACCAGTGGCTTCCAAAAGTTGTTGAACTACAGATCCCAGAAGCCCTGAAAATTGTTCATGCTGGCTAGACCTTATGAAAGTTAGAAACCAATAATCTCTGAGTAGCCACACGTTTTCATTCCTGCCCTTGCAGAAAAGTACTTCCATGTTCTATCTTGGTAGGTGTGATACACGGAAGAGAATGCAGGCATAGTATACTCATTGTGTTGGCAGCGCAACAGCAATACTTCAATGCTGGAGAAAACAATTGCCGTTTGTGAGGCTGAATGGAAACAGCAAGTTGACAGGAAGATTGAAAAGCATTTTATTAAGTTTTAAAATTGGTGTTATGTTTAACCATCCATATAAACCAATAGCAGTAAAATAATTATCGAACTCAGTGAACATGATCCAGTGAAGATGTTAAACACTTTATTAACTTCTGTTGATTTCAGTGGGGGAGTTACACTGGAATTCTGTGTTCCATTAATTAGGAGTAAGTTCCATTGAACTCAGTGGGATTTACCTCTGAGTAGACATGCATAGGACCTTGCTGTTATGCATCCAATCATCTTCCAATGATAGCAATGTGACTGGATTTTTTGAGCGTGACCCAGCCAGTGATCACATGGTAGAATACAAACGTTTGAGTTATATAATCCTCAAATCAAGGAGTGGGAGAATGAGAGATGAGTGGGGAAATCAAAAGCGGCACAGCAACAAGAGGCACTACTACATCCAACTACTACAAGAATGGTCTGACAACAGCTGTCAAATATAACTAAAGTTTCCATTCTTTCATTTACTGGCAAAGCAAATGGTTCTTATAATTCACATTTTGTGACAAGTCAGAATTTTGGCTTTCCAGTTCCACACGCATTAAAAGCTCCCATGCACAATAGGGAAAATTAAAGTGAAAACACATTCAAAACCAGGCCTTTCCTAACCCAAACAGTTGAAATTCTAATAAGCAGCTGAAAACTTCATTCAAATTTCAGTATCTGCTTACCATTTACAAGGAAGTTACACAACACAGAATCACTTTCCCCAGGAAAAATGTCACAACTGTATATTTATAATTTCAGAATACTAAAATATATTGGAGCTGTATAGTATACCTGAAATAGTCTAGTTTGCAGAAAATGTCTTTGTCTTTGATGTAGCAGCTGGTGTGCCTTCCTAAAGAAGTTCTGCATACACTGCAAGAGAGACAGCGTACATGCCAGCACAAATCATTTACCTTTGAAGGAAAAAAGGAAAATTACAATTGGTACCAATGATTTAATATTCTTTACAAGGCTGAAAAAAAATGAAATTCACATTAAAACTTAAGAGTTCTAAGACTATTTACATGTTAAAAGGGCTCAAATTGAATTTGCCATACTAACAGTAATTTACACGCAAGTTTGTGGGTTGGAATTCATTAATAGGTTCGCTAGTAAAAGTCTTATTGAAATGAATGAATTGTGCAGAAGCTGGATGCGTTGTTCAAAAGAAAAAGAAATATTCTTGTGGAAGACTAAAAGTAGTTTCTCTCCTCAGAGGAACTAATTACATGTCTAAGGTGTCAAAACAGACCACTATAATTATAAGGCTTTCTCCCTTTGCTCCCCTCAATGATGCATCTATACAAGGTGTAGATGGTAATGATGTGTATGAACAAATACCAAGGAATAAGTACTTTTGAGAGATAATTATTTCCCTGTGAAAAAATTACAAATAAATTTCCAGTCAGGATAGAATGACAAGGATACAAATGGCATGGAAGTTCACCCATTTTTTTGCCCTATTTTCATTGATGGGTCACAAGAATGAGCTGGTTTAGACACATTCCAAATCAAAAGCTAATAACGAGCTTGGACACAGGTTTATGCAAGTTTAGCCTTTAGAATAAGTGCTTATGCAAGCTTTAACAGATAATTAATGGGACTTACTTCTGAGTAGACATGTATAGGACTGCACTTTAAAGCTTCCCTCAGTAATGGGAAGGGGAAAATAACATTCCACATTGCTTTTCTAGTTGGAGCCAGTCACATAACTAATCAATTTCTTTCTCTCCCTGCACCCCACCCATGTACAAATAGAAAAACAAACCTTTCAAATTTCACCGTTATTGCTACAGCAGCAGTACAGAAGGATATACAACATAATAAGGCTAGATAAAGTTAACAGTATTAATACATAATATTCTTTACCAGCTTGTACTAACAAGCCACCTATACGACTTGCTGATTACATATTTAGCGGAATCCTGCAAGTTCTGTATTAGAGTTGAAAGTAAGACTTGTGAAGCCTTAATGTTTAATGTTGTAAATTCATCCTTGAGTTGACAAATAATCATATTTCATATTTTGTAATTCTCAGACTGAAGTAATGCACATGAAGCAAGAAGCTATCAAAAATCATATCATGCCTGCTTCCTAAATTCACTGTACATTAGCTACTAGGAATTTCTGGCACAAAGATGCACATTAATATACTTTTATGAAGACAAATATAGAAATCATCAATTACATCTACAGCGCCTTGCATAAGTATTCACCACCACCCTTTTAACTTTTTCATATTTTGTTGTGTCACAACGCGGGCTTTGATTGGGCCATTCTAAGACATTCATGTTCTTGTTTTTAAACCATTCCAGTGTATGCCTGGCTGTGTGTTTAGGATCATTGTCCCACTGGATGGTTAACCTTTGATGCAGTCCCAGATTCCTTGCAGACTGAAATAGAACTGCCCTGTATTTGGCTCCATCCATCTTACTATCCATCCTGACCAGCTTCCCAGTCCCTGCCAATGAAAAGCATCCCCACAATATGGTTCTGCCACCACCATACTTCATCATAGGGATGGTGTTGTCAAGCCAATGAGCACTGCTGGCCATAGCATTTTGTGCTAAGATCAAGGAGTTCAAATTTTGGTCTTAGTAAACCAGAGAACCTTTTCCCACATGTTTGCTGTGTCTCCCAGATTCCTTTTGGCAAAATCCAAATGGGATTTGATATGTTTTTTTTTTATTTCCCCCCAGCAATGGTTTTCTTCTTGCCTCTCTTCCATAAAGCCCAACTTCCTGAAGCATCCAGGTGATAGTTGTCACATGGATGGTTTCTCCCATCTCAGCTGTGGTTCTCTCCAGCTCCTTCAGAGTTACCATTGGCCTCTTGGTTGCTTCTCTGACTAATGTTCTCCTTACCCGGTCACTGATTTTTGGTGGACAGCCTTCACTAGGCAGAGTCACAGTTGAGCCATATTCTTTCCATTTTGTAATAATGGATTTAATGGTTCTCCGGGGACTGTTTAGTCTGGGATAACAAGCAATTGATGCTTCTCCAGAATTATATTCTGGACTTGTTTTGAGATATGCTCTCAACATATCTCAAAACTAACTCTGGGACTTTCCAGAAACAGGTGTATTTAACTGAGATCATGTGATACTTGAATTGCACACAGGTGGACTCCATTCAACTAATTATGTGACTTCTGAAGGTTGTAGGTTTCACCAGAGCTTATTTAGGGGTGTCTCAGCACAGAGGGTAAATACTTACGCAATCAAGTGTCTGAATTTTGTATTTTTAAATCATTTTGAAAAATGTGTAGATTCCCCCCGCCATTTAACATTATGGACTACTTTGTGTAGATCAGTAAGAAATCCTATTTTAATTTTAAAAAATGTGGAAAAGTCAAAGGGGGGATATGCAAGGCACTGTATATTTCCCCTTCTATTTTAATATATCATTATTAATATATCATAAAACAAGCAAATACCAAATGTAAGTGGCATCTTTAGCAAGCAAGTAAATAAGTAAGTGTGTGTGTGTGTGTGTGTGTATCTAGCTTAGCTTTTTCCAGAAGTGGTGGCTATGATTAATGGGGATTTCAAATAGTTTGTTCAATTTGCAAAATTGTGTAGTTACAAAGAAGTTACTTTGGTTTCTGTAGCAAGCTTATAAGAGAAGACATTTATACTGAACACACTTTCATATTGAACTTACAACCATTTTAGGATGTTTGGCAGGGAATAAAAGAGTAACTAAAATTATCTGTTCAACTTCATGGGCCAAGAAAAATAAAAATAAAAAACATGCAAGTAATTATAAGTCCCCAGATTTGTTGACATCTAACTTGCCACTTCAGATCATTCACACCAAGGATTTTTTTTAAAAAAGGACAACTAATTATCTCTGGGAAAGTGGCATTTTAACACAAAGTTTTTAAATTATTTTCCTAGTTTTTTCATGGCCCAAAGGAAACTATTGTCAAACTCAAAAGTCTGATAACTGTGAAATCCAAATTACTGGGCTTTTCACCACAAAACCAGGTTTCAGTGTATGTTAGTAGCTACTAACTCGTGACACAACACACACATGGCATTCATAAACTACACAGAGAACTTCACTTGAACATTGCAGGATTTAAAACTAGACAAAACCACCAACACATAATTCTGAGTTAAAGAATCTGTCAAGATAGTGGGTCTGTTTTGTAGCAAATATGTGATTTAGACAAATAACTCTAGCTGTATAGCATTGTTATGCCTTTTTAAAGGCTGAAGATTAAACTTCCTTTCTTTTTCTTTTTTTGCTTGCATATTAAGGTGCTGCTGCTTCAACATCCCTGTATAAGTAGCCTTTTTAACTTTTATCCATCTCCCAGTCCAATACACAATTTAAACAAGTTACGTTATTTTGGGGGTGGGAGGTGGATCAAGACTAAATTAATTGAACTTCACTGGGCCAGTCAATCATGACTTGATTCCCATTGAAATCAGTGTGCAAGTTCAACTAATATAGCCTGGATCCAACCCACAGCACTTTCAAATAGTACTCTAGCCCCACTTTTACTTCTTTTGCTTTACTCAGGGATCTTTTAGAAATGGCACGCTTTACTAGGTATTCTTATCTTGTTTTAGGACCTTCTCTGTCTGAAAACACAGTACCCATTCTGCCACACGGGGAGGTGATCTTCTTGGTCTCCTGCTGGTGGAAGGACTAGTGGAAGGGGGTCTAGGAGTATGGATTTGCCCTGTTATTTGAAATCCAAGCCAAGTTCCTCCACCAGTTCGGAGCATGTTCGGCTTGGAGCGCCCTCCGCGCGGAGTCCCTTCCGAAGGCCAGCGCTTCCCACCGAAGGCTTCTCGCCCTTGGGACCGGAAAGCGTTTGTCTGAACGCCTCCGCCTGCCACGCACCTTGAGTAGGTATTTGTCGATGATCTCCAGGCCGCAACTGTTGCAGACGCACTTGCTGGGCGCGCAGCCGCCGGAGCCCGAGGCCAGCGAGCGGGGCGAAGACGACGGCGAGAGCGGGGCGGACGAAGAGCACGAATCTTCGTCTCCAGCCGCCTCCGGGCTCACCTGCCACACCGACACGAACACACACACAGGACCGTTAGCGAACAGGGCCCTTTACTCCATTTATTTATTTGCTTACTTACGCTCTAATGGCGCACATTCCCACCTCAAATTAGGGGATTTCTCCCCCCCCCCATAGAAATCCCTCCGCGCACCTTTCTCGAGGCTCTCCCTTTCCCAAGAGCTTGGGGAGGCTGCCCTGAGAACACGCCCAGCTGGATGGCTGCCATGACGACCTCTGCCCTCCTCCAAACCACCTCAGTTGCCATCTTTCCCGAGGGTCTGCCTCCGCTGTTATTTAATCACGGTAACATATAAAATATAAATAAATAAAATGTATCTCGTCGCATGTTTAAAAGTACTTCGGATATTCACGGAGACTGGTTCCATCCGGTTCTTCCTGCTACTGAAAGTTGTTTCTTTGGCGTCCTGGGCGCTTCTGACGGGTCGTCTCTTGTTTGCCTCTCAAAAACCCCATGGGGAGAAGGGAGGGAGCCTCGAGGCCACCCAATGAGCTTCCTGACGGGGCTGGGTGGCGGGAATTCCAACAGGCGAGCCCGTCGCGCTGCCCCCTTCCCCGAGGTGGATTCCAGTTGAGCCAGTCAGTCTGCCACGCTAATGCCCGTCGCGCCCGTCCCTCCCCTGTCGCCTCACCGCCCCATAAACCCGAGCCGCCCCCTCCTGCGTTCACGGCCCTGGTTTACCTGTAGAAGCCGTCTTTCGATACACCCTCCTCTAGACATCCCCGCCATGCCCAGGACGTAACTGGGTCCCTCATACTCACCAGCCCCGTCTCTCCGGCGCTTTTCCGCCTCCTTCCCGCCACTACAGCTGCGGCGGCGGCGGCCGCGACTCGCCCACACTCCTCAGCCATGAGCCTTGGGCACTGCGAAGAGAGACCAGACCGCTGAGCGCACCGAAGGCCTTGGAGAAACTGAGGCTGGGGCTTCCCCTGAGCTGGGGAGGGAGGGAGGGAGAGGGCTTGCCCGACCTTCTCCTCTTCTCCAGCCAAAAGCTGAACGAGGGCAATTAGGGGGGCGAAGCCGGCCCCGAAACAAAGCGCTTGAATGGGGCCCTTGAGCGTTAATTGCGGCAAGCAGCCCCCAAAGCCCGCCCGGCGCTCGTGCCGGGCGCGATTTGAATGAAAATGCCTCAGCTTGCGCGGCGCTCGAGCTACTCGCCGCAATTAGAGCTGGCCGACCACTTCCAGTTCGGGGCCTCTGAGGTGTAAATTGCCACTTAAACTCTCGAGCCGAAGTCAACAGGCCGAGGAACTGTTTTAAATAAGCGAGGGTTATTATTATTATTATTATTATTATTTTAAAAAAAAGAAAAGAAAAAAGTATAGAGGGGTGGGGGTGAGAACATCACATGCAAAATGGGGGAAGGAACAATTGAAGCCAGCCAGCTGAATTTAATTGGGAGTCATTAAAAACAAACCATCGCCCGTTGGGTCAATTGAAGGGAGAAGGGTTTAAGGGTGCTTGACATGGCGAAGAGGTTGTGGGGCAAATGCGCTCGTTCCAACTCTTTTAGCGCACTCTTTTCTCCAACAGCTAGCTGAATGCAGAACAAAACAGCCGGAGAGTTACCTTAGATCAATCTCATGTCCGAAGGCAGCCTTAGCTAAACAGTTGAGCTACAGAGCAGCTGCCTCAAGATCACTAAATATGTGTTAATTACCTCTTAAACCCAAACCAGGGCAGTTAAAGCGAGAGAGAGAGAAAGAATTTTCAAGGCTGCAGGCACAGGTGGCCTCCGAGGAGTACAATAACATTTAGTGATTGCTAGCATGGAACTTGGAAGAGGTCGCTGTAGCGATTGGATCCAGAATATGACTTTGGATGTCCCCAAAGTCATCTCATCGAAGCAGCAGAACTGCTTTCCAGGATTCTGCCCTCGGAGTGGTAAATTTCATTACCGCTGCAGCCAACCCACTTACTCCGAGTCAACCCCACTGAAATCCTTTAGCTTGACTGGACTGTTAGCAACCGACTTTCTCAAGTCTATTCAGAAGCGAAAATTCAACTGAACTAATAATATCCAAAGATGAATGGATACAAAGATGGAAGGGCTGGAAGAGGGACACGATCCCGAAATCACTTAAAGAGCTTTTCTGTTCCGAAAGTCAGTTGATTCTATCTAGTCCTACTAGCCTCAGTTAATGGAACTGGCTTGATCCCCTTAACTTTCTCTCTCTCAAAAAAGGCACAGAGAAAATTTCCGTTTCCTAACACAATCTAAAGAATAAAAGAGCTGCAGTACTTAATATTTATTTCATAAAGTCGGATTAATAGCCCTCGAGGTTTTGTTTGTTCGTTTGCTTCAAGGCTGTAACAATCACTTACCCCGGAATAGTCCCATCGAAGCCAACAGAGCTAGTTTTGAGGATTCTGACCCTGGCTTGTTGATCGCCACTTAAAAGCCAGTGCAGCTGAAACGGCTAATACGTATTGCCTTAAGTAGTTCGAAGCAAAACCAGAAAAAATAATAATCCTCAAGCCAGTTGATGGCTTAAAGTGAAGGGACTACTCCAGAGTAAGAATTGTAGCACCGCCAGTTTTCCACGCACGCCCTAAATATTCTTTTCATCTTTTTTTTTTTCCTCTTTGGAGACATTCCTTACTCAGCCAACAATTTCATTTTGTCTGGAAAGTCAAGGGGGGGGGGGGAATACAGTCCAAAAGCGTCGTCTCGCCCTCCCCCACCCCAGCTCGGTACTTGTAAATCCTTGCCGGTCGGGTGTAGCTTTTGCAGACGTTAGGTGAAACCGTGCCAATTTGCCTTCAAATTAGGATTGGCGTGAGAAGTAGTTGCCACCGCGCGTGCACACAAAACGCATAACAAAGGGAGCGAAGGGTGGGAGGCGAGCGGATTCCTTAAAAATAATTCCTGGAGATTTCTAAAATGCGATCAACGAGCCGCTTAACGCGAAATAGTCCCATTGAAACAAATGGAACTACTCCGGAGTAAACGGAATGGTAGGTGTTACATTGGAATCCACTCCCGGGTCAAATTTACACAGATGGCTAGGAAGGCGATCCACTTAACAAAAGGACCTGGTCTTCGGCTGGCCGGGAGAGAAGGCGCGGCTCACCTTCTCGGTCGCGATGCGAAGCGCAGGCACGTCTTTGTCGTCCAGTTTACACACGAACATCTGGCTGCTCTTCCAATACATGGCACTGAGCTGGGAGCGCACCTCTCACATACCAACTCGGCGCTGCTCCCGCACGGAAAAAAGCAGCTTCGACAAGTTCTTGAAAGGAAAACGGGAGGAAGAGGAGGGGGCGACGAGAAAGCGACCCTCCCCGGCCCTCCCCCGGCCTGCCTGCCTTCAATCCTTCCTTCAAGGCCTCTCTGGTCTTTGCTCCTCGCCTCGCCAGCCTCTTGCTAAGCTCCCTTCCCCACTTCACTGATGTCAGACCCTCGAGGGGGAAAAAAGTTTTGTGTTCAAATGGGTGGAACCTCCCCAAAAAAGAGAACGCGCCTCTTGGCTGGCTGTTGCAGCCTCGCCGCCTGGTGTAAAACCCGCCTTCCGTGCATGTTCAGATCTTTATCACTACAAGCAAACTCACTCCAGGGAACGGGTTTTTTAAAAAAAGAAAAAGAAAAAGCCAGGAATACGTTAACTTTGGACTAGCCACTTCAGTGGTCTCTGGTCGCTCCCCCCCCCCTCGGTTTTCTCTCCTCCTCCTCCTCCAGTACTAAACCTTTAGCCTTCCATCTGCGGGAGACCCGAGCGAAAGCTAAGGCGGGTGGAATACGCCGTGACAAGGCGTTAAGCATCTTTCTCTCGGTTCCCAGCATAGTAAGAGCGATGGCCCACAACAGGCCTGGAAGAAAGAGAAACCGAGCTTCGCTCTCTCTACGCGCTGCTGTTATAAAAGCCCTCTCATTAATGGAAAAAGATAGAACATCTGGGCAGCCCCCAAGCCTGGTTTGGGAAATCACGCCTAACGGAGTTAAATGCGGGGCTAATTAACTTGTAATCTCTCTCTCTGGGTGTGTGTAATCTCTTGGGTGGGGATGGGAACTCGCTGTCCGTGGCGGGTTAGAGGGACACCTCTTGCTCCCCAGGTTCGCTTTCCCACCCACAGTTGGCTGCGTGTTGGTGCTGACTTCTCGGCAGGCCAACGCAGATAAGCCTCACCGGCCGCGATGCCCTAAAGAACCAGCGCCAGCCGCTTCTACCAAACAGGTGCGGGAAATCCGACGGCTGCGGTGCTTCTAGGAAAGCGCTGAAAACCATTTCGTCCATGTGTCGTTCATTAAACTTTCCCTGTGTGTGTCTGTGGCTGAGTTCGGACGACACGCTAATCAACTTGGGAGTGGTGGTGGTAATTGGAACAGAATGGGAAACAACCGTTGCTTAGCGGGTCGTCCGAACTCAGCCTATCTGTCTCTTCCTCATTGCTCTCTATCTTTTCTCTTAAGATGCAAGGAAAACGGCCAGCGATTTGGGCATCGAAGACTAGCTTTCTCTGTCCCGGGGTGAGTTGTTTTTTTATTATTTATTTATTACAGTTTCCCGGGAAGTAAGAGGTTTTCCAGTCGGAGTGACTAAACCTTTCTCTAAACTACAGTTTAGACTAAACTGTAAAGACTAAATAACGCGAGCGTTTTATTTAAGTCTAAGATTTTTTGTGATTCTCTCTAAGCATGTCTAGTCAGGAATAAGCCCAATTGTGTTCGGGCGGGATCCTTTCCCATGTTGACTCACTAAATGAGTTCAGTGGGACTGACTCTCCATTGGTGTTTAAGATTTCAGCCTTTGGCTCCGATCCTGAACGTCTTCCTTGGAAGTAGGCCCAACGCGAATCAATAGGATTGCTTGTGCCAAGTAAACGGTTTCCTAAAATTTCTAGAATCGGGGAGATCCATTCGGATTCTATGCATGGCTGCTGACAAGTAAAGTCCGACGGGTCTTCCTGCCGGGTGTGTTAGGAGTGCACCGCTTGTCTCAAGGCGACCGTGCTAGATTCAGTTCTGTAGAACCTGAAATAGCCTTTCTCCTCTTTCTCCTCCTCCTCCCTATCTCTAAGTTCCTCTCGGTATGACTTAATGGTGCATGCAGGGACCAAGTAGGCTCTTGGGTGGAGGTTTATTTCCCGGGGCCGGGGCTCTTCAACCCGGCTCCTAAAAGCCTGATCAGTGCAATCTTATGCTTACTCCCACCGAGTACGTTGAATGGAACCCATTTCCAAGTCAGCCAAGGGCTGTCGTTGGGGTCCTCGTCTTAGCACCGAAATCAAGCTATAAAAAAAGAGGCCAAGTTTGGGAGCAAGGCAGACATGCACGGCCTCAAGGCCACCCGAAAGAGAGAGAGATGTTGGCGGTCAACTTTCTGAGAAATCGAGGCCCTCGGCACGAGAGGAGAGCATTGGGAAGAGTGATCGAAGCAAGCTGCGACGGGGCGAGGGACTCCGCTGAGCGTAGCAACCCGTGATCCTCAGCCTTCCACAGAAGAACGCTCGGAGGAAGAGCAGAGCAGAGACGATTCCATACGATTCAGGATCTCAACGGGGTCCCCATCGACCATCTTATATACTACGTCCTTGGTTTCCGTTTAGGAAAACAGAATCTAGATCAAAACTAACGTTATCTTTTGCAATCAATCGGACACCTGTTCCCCCACCCCACCAAGACTCGCTGCTTCCATCATTTTCCATCTTCTGCCCATCATTGGCACTTTGCCGCCCTGACCCCCCTATTTGTGGGATGGTGCTGTGGCTGTTAGCCTTCCACAGGGAGGACGTCCAGGCTGTCCAGCTTGATCGCACAGGGCTGATCCAACAGTTCTTTACCATTGATCCAGCTTCTCCCACGGAAGTCATAGCAGCACTTCCGGAGGAGGGCCATAGGGGTGGCATTTGACGGCAAGACAGGGAGGGCGTATGTGTCTATGGAGGGAGGGGGGCTATAAACAATTTTCTCCCTTGGTAAGGAGATCTCTCTCTCTCTCTCTCTCTCGTCTACCGCCTTCCTTTTCTCCCCAACCCCTCATTATGAGCCCCCCCTTTTCTTCAGGGTTTGAACTGAAATGGCTGCACCCAACATAGTGCTCTACATAGCCTAATAATCTCCGTGCTCCCTTGTCATCCTGTCCCCAAAGTGTCACCCCCGCCCATTTCGGCTCCGATTGCGGGGACCGATTCGAACCTACCCCGCCCTCACATCTGCAGGATAAAAATAAACCTAAGTATGTGTGTGGGGGGAGAGTTGGAGAGATGAACCCCTTGAAACTTTTTTACAGTATTTAAAGCGAAAGAAGAAGCAAAAGGGCTCCTTGATGCTCGTTAGCGAATCCAATCGGTTGGGACCTGCTCTTTCTGCCACTTCGCAGAGCCTCACCACGTGTTTGGGGTCTTCACCTGAAGGGTGCAAGCAGTTACAGAGCTGCTTTTGCTTCGTCGAGACCCCTCCTCCTTTACTGGGAGGTCTTCGACGTCTTTAATCTGCTGAGAGAGGGCTAATGACTGGTGGTAGACGGAGAGATCGGAAATGAGATAGAATCAAGAGAAAATAATTTGGACACCAGGAAGCCGGCATTTAAACTGCTTAAAGAAGACCCGTACTTTAATTTTTAGGACTCCGCCTGAGACTGCTATCGCCCGCCTCCCAACTCGGGCCATTGCTGGAGGGGGGGGGGACCGTTAACCCTATATATGCCCAGCATAGTCAGTTTTGTGGCACCTTTAAAGTTAACACACTTCTCTTGTACTAGGAACAGGTTGTGCTGGTCCAGAAACAAGAAAGTCGGTCTGTTTTACCTATAGCCATCCTTATGTTAAGCACACGTATGTCTTACACTGCAGTCCTTTAAACTGCTTGAGAGAAAATATCTTGAATTCAGTATATAATGCACAGTTAGGCTGTAAACCACCGAACCTCAAACCCATGAACAGTAAAAGCCAATGCATGTTTATTCAGAAGCAAGCCCCATTGAGTTCAATAGGTTTTACTCCCAGGTAGGAAAACATGGGATTTCAGCCTAGGGGTGCAATTCTATTATATCCATTTACCTGGGTGTAAGCTCCATTGCACTCACTAGGACTTACTTCTAAGTAGGCATGCATAGGATCGCTCTGCTACTTGGACATAAGTCCTATGAACGCCAGCTGGACTTTACAACTCTGTTTTATTTTGGGCTCCTCTCCAAGGCTTGTTTCAATGAAGTTAGGAACAACAGATGACCTCCAAGTCTGTTTTCCTAACTCCTTGCTTTCCTGGTTGTTGTCTTAGCACCTGGAAAAGTCTGCAGAAATTGGGGAGGCTGCTGGGGAGGTTAAACCAACTCAGTTCTTTCGCCTGTGTGGCTTTCTCTTGTCTGCCCTCGCATTGCCCTTTCTTATCAGCTTCTATTCGTCTACAAAAGGAGGGGGGTTGTTTAAAGGAAGGTCGGGAAGTCTGCCTTCCGCATCCGAGAGTCGCCAATTGCAATGACAGCAACCCATACGTAAATAAATAAATAAATAAATAAAAATCTATGCCCCAGCCAGGTTGTGGAAGAAGATGTAGAACCTAAATGAGTGGAAGGAGTTTTAGCCAGAAGCTGCGAAGTTCGCAAACTGAAGTCCTACAGAAATAAATGGTTAGATTTAGGCTGGCTGTGAAATGCCATACCTTCCTTTGGGAAGTCAGGTCTGCGAGTTAAGTCCCATTGAACTCAAGGGAATCGACTAGTAGACACGTGTAGAATTGTGCAGCTAATCTACCAGTCGTGGTAAACTCTTCTGATGCATTCTTCCCAGTCAACAGGATGAATGTAATAGTTGGAAACTTTGTAAAAGGAATAATAACCCAAAGATCAACATTCAGGCCATCAAAAAGCTCATCCAGTTCCACTTTTAAAACAGGTGGGATGGCTGTTCCTCCTGCTGATGTTGTGGGGTGTTTGCGTCCTGATCCTCCACCGTTTTACTCGGAAGGAAGTCCCCTCCCCATGTTCAGTGAGGTTTATTCCCCAAGAAGTAAGATGAGAAAAATATAAGCGAGAGCTGGCGTCCATTGATATGCTGCTTCCTACCGAAACGGGCTGAGAAAGCATACTTACAAGATGAGAGGACGACCTTCGGAGGTCGACAACCACATTGCAGAATGTGTTGAAAACCCGGTGGGATCTGGAGCGGCGTTGGCTCGCCATTTCTAAACAAAGTTTTCTTTTCTTCCCTTTGTTCAGTTTCCGTTTTCTCAGGGCAGAAAGCTTTCTGGTGGACATTGCCTATTCCCCCCTCCCCGCCCCAATCCAAGGCCTCGGAAATCCACTGGCGATGTGCAGAATTTGGAAAAGCAATACGTGCTCCCAGGACCGCCTTGCCTACAAAAATACAATAAGGTCGACATTAAAAAGAAGAAGAAGTTTCGAACGGCTTTTCTTTTTGCCCCAAGAAGAGATGAGGCTAACTTAGATGGTGTCAGTGGTTGTGCAACTTTATCAACTAAAAAGGACTAGAGAGTTTTAGCAGGGTTTTTAGACGAGTGTTTCCAGTTGCCGAGTGGGTAAAATATTCTATTTAAATACATTTCGGGGAGGGTAAAATCATGACAGAATGTCGGAAAGTCTACAACTCCGACAAAGTGTAATTCAGAACCCAGCTCGTCCAGAAACGATCAGGCGAATAGAATTTGATGACTATCCTGGACAAATTTAAATGAAAGTTAAATTACATGGAAATTTTGTTTCCAAGTAAGCCTGCCTCGGATCGTAGTTCATTCCCAGGAGTTTTACGTTGTCTCCATTTACAGTTTCTACAAAATCTGGAGGAGGAGGGAGAAATAAGATGAAAATTTAGCAACTCTAGTTTGTTGTCGAGAAAAATACTGTTCACTTGAGGAGCATAAACTGTCCTATTGTTATTGTTGTCGTGGTACAAATTGCTGACGATCTTAAGAAATTAGGCAGAGAAGTTGTAGACTTTTGTCACTCAGTTTGTTTGGTTTTTTAAAACCTACTAAACTATTTCTTCTTTGTAGATCTAAGTCAGACTATTTATCTCTCTCTCTCTCTCTCTCTCTCTCTCACGCACACACACACACACAGAGTAATTTTGCATAACGTGTAAAATCAGACTAGGCAAGAAAGGCGGGAGGAAAATATGTTTACAGTTCAATCCTATGCATGTCTACTCAAATAAGATCCATTGAGTTCAATGGGACTTACTCCCAGGTAAATTAGGATTGTAATCTTAAAAGAAGACAACAACTTCGAATTTCAGTCATTTTAGGAAAAAGCCTTGGAATGAGCGGGTGCCCAGGTTGTGTGGGTATTTTAATATGCGTGAGTGTTTCTAATGGCAGCCTTTAGGAACCATCCAGATGGCGAGAGGATATTTGACAAAACAGATTCTGGGAGTTTCAAGTCTTCTGAGATGTAGTACAGTAAGTCTCCAGAAAACATATACAAGAAAATTATAAATTGTACTGTTATGTTGGATCTGACTGCAGTCCTTTACAAAACTGTTAGAATGGCATTTTCGTTGTTATTGCCTGTCTGTATAATGTCTTCGTGCAAGCCCCAGTAGCAAACAAAACACAGCCAGCAAAATTGGATTCTTCAGCCAAGACGACTGTTAATTCATTGTTTAAAGAAGGATTAAGGATGGTTCGTTGGCTACAAAATATTTTTTCCTTCCCCTATGGAGCCCAATCATAAAGCTGTATCCAATGTTAGTCCACTTAGAGTAAACCTATTGGAATGAATGGGACTTAAGACCAAGGATACACCCCACAAGCAGCGTTAGGTGTGCCTAAAGCTATTAGGCTGGATTCAGATTTAGTCTAACTTAGAGTAGGCCCATTGAAATTAGTGGGACTGAAGTCCTAAGTGAGGTCAAATGGATTGCAATGGGGCTATTGTGAGTATTACTGCGACTGGATCCAAAGCAATCAAAGTGCAAGTAGGTCGAGATTAACAGCCTGATCCTACACAGCATCAGCTACTTGTTAGTATTCATGATTTGACGCGCCTGCAAACGCAGAGTAGCGGGTTTCCTAGCACAACTATCAGCATGGGTTCTTTGCAGTTCTTGAATCAATGGATTTACCATCGCTGTATCTCCGCAATCGTCTTCTGTCCGTTTAGCATCTCCCCTTTCCCCCCAGGCTCTTTATGCATCTGATAAAGTAGGCTGCCTCTGAAATCTTCTGCCACAATAAGGCTGCATATACACTCAGCTGAAAGTCAATGGGACTTTCTTCTGAGTAGACATACCTAGGCTTACTTTGCAAATCTGGTACCCCGATTCCAGGCGTCCTAGCCACTTAGTTAATTAGCGATAAGAACGGCACCTCTAACCGTGCAATTGTATGCATGTCTACTCGGGAGTAAATTCAATAGGGTTTACTCCCAAGTATGTGCGCGCAGAGGGTGGTAACCAGCTTTTTTAAGGTGTCCCAGGACTTCTTTTGTCTTTTCAAAACGGAAACGTTGGCAGTAAAATCAGTAAGAATGGTGGAGGGCAGAAAGAGAAATCATCCATTTAAACGTACATGGGGAATTTATTAGAAATATGAACTAATGGTTTGAATGTTGGTAAGCCTAAAGCAAGAGATTTTGAGCTCTTCACATTTTGGAATGAGGATATTTAGAGGCTTTAAAACTTAATTTGCAGTCGGTAAAGACTACAAAAAAAATTCGTTAAAAATCACAACTTTATTCAAATGAGATTCTGTAGCTATACAGCAAAGATTTGCTAACATATATAACGCAAGTCTAACCATATTTACTCAGAAATAAGTCCCTCTGAGTTTAATGGAGCTTACTCTCTAGTAAGTGCATATAGGATTAAACCTGTATAGGAGCAGTGAACTCAGCGTGACCATGCTGCTTTTTATATGTCAATAAGGCTGTAATTCTCCATATATACACACAACTATCTGGGAGTAAGTACCACTGAACTCCATGAGAGTTACTTCTGAGAAGACATGTATAGGACCATACTGCAAAATCACTGTGTTCCCAAACACCAGGGCTTATTTGTAACTAGACCCATTATTTGCAATGGGACTTACTTTGAAGTAAAGATGTTCAGAGTCTGGGCCTTACATATTTACTCAGGAGTCAATCCCACTGAATTCAGTGGGACATTTCCAAGTAAGGGTGCAATCCTATGCATGTCTGGGAAGGGAAAAAAAACTCCTTCGATTCCCAGCATGCTCCAGCCAGCATGGTTGGTTGGAGGGATCCTGGGAGTTGTAGACCTTTTTTTCTGACTAAACATGCATAGGATTGTGTGTAAGTGTGCTTTGGAAGGACTACAGCCTAACAGCACAGTTCTGTGCATGCCTACTCTGAAGAAAGCCCCACAAAGTTCAATAGAATTTACTCCAAAGTAAGTGCATATAGGATTTCAGCCTAATCATCCCATGCTTGGGATTGGGTTGCCAGAAGTGTAAAGCACACACACACACACACACACACACACACACACAAAGAAATAGTGAAATCTAGGAAGAAAATATATAACTCAAATGCAGAGTAGTTGATGATGGTGATGAAATGATGACAGAATAAAGTGATATCTCAAAAATGCCTAACTAAACAACTCAGAGATATATTTTTTTTTGCAACAATCATTACCACCACAATTTTCTGAGTAAATTAGATCTTCAGAGTATTTCTCTGCTTTCTCCAACATGAAATCCACAGTCAAGTCACAATGGTGACGGCAGTGCAAGCCTATGCATTTTACCCAGAAGTAAGTTCTAATGAGTCCAGATAGAGCTTATTCCTTAGTCGCTGTGTTTAAGATTGTGGCAAAATGTCCTCAAATCTCCACCACAGGAGAGAAGCGAGAATATGTAGTTCTCTTGGCTTAGTTGATACCTCTCCTTACTTTGAGTTTCGGAAAACAATTTCTGTTTGTAAAAATCATGCTGTTTTGGTGCTGGGATGTGTATGAGAGTCTTATAAATACAGTAGGTTACATAAATATAAATCACATTTAGGATTGGGCCCTAGATTTAGAGGAGCACATAAATATCATTTGCCACTTATCTGAATTTGTGGCAAATCAGAGTTCATTTAAGTCCAGGTTTGCTGGGAGGAGCAAGTGGAACTTAGGTTTGGACCCAGTCTATAATGCCAAGGATTTACTCTGGGATATATAAAGAAATCAAGGGCCATGGCTAGACCAGGCCTATATCCCAGGATTGACCCGGGATCATCCCTGTGCATCCAAATGATACACAGGGGATCCTGGGAGCAGGCAGGGATGACCCCTCCATTTGCCTGAGATGATCTTTAGGGCTAGCTAAGGCCATAGAGTGCCTTAAGCATGCACAGACAATCTTCCCCTCATCGCAACCACAGCTAGCCCTGCTCCCAACTTCAGAGAGCATGAACAGGCCTTGCCAATATTGTTCTGAAGAATAGCAAGCTCCAGGATTGCAGGTAGTGAAGATGGAAGGCACATCCAGAGAGAAATAGGTACAGAAGAAGGGTGAATTCACATACAGCCTTTTGTCCAGAGTAAATTGGGGTGCAATCCTATGCATATTAGACAGAAAAATGTCCTACAACTCTCAACATTCTCCAGCCAGAGTGTCTAAACAGGCACAGGATTGCACCCTTTGTGTGCTTGAGTCACAATGCATATTTACTCACTGACTTCAATTGGGCTAACTCTGAGGCAAGTTTATAAAAGCTTCTATCTGATTTTAGTAGCACTGAGGGTGATGAATTTCCTATACTTGTATGAGACTGATCAGAGGGGCCATCATATATTTTCTTATTATTGAACCCTTTTGAGATCCTGCTATGGGTTATCTAGACCCCAATGGTTGAATATGCTTGGAAACTCACCCCTAGTTCTGCAAGGCAGATTACCTTTGTCCTTCATATTGTGAATAACCAACCAAGCCAACAAAATTATATCATCAAGTTGGAAGAATGACAAACCTCTTAACTCTTTGCCTTTGGTATAACCATATTTGGAGGATTATACTGACCGAAAAGCTTACCAGTCAAGTAAGAACTAACTAATGTGCTATTCATTTTGGATTTAACTCATAGTGTATTTCCTTGCAGAACTTTGTTTCTACAAGCTGTTCTTTGGCTTGTTCCAAGACATATCTCCAACACTACATAGCACCTAATTAACTCTTCCTGCTCAGTTGCTTTAAAGAACAACCAGTACAACTTTCTCAAGTTCACATTAGTCTGGACATTTAACTTAGCATTATTTAAAATTTGTTAGATTTTGACCAAGAGACTGTCAGTGCAATCCTATGCACACAGAAATAAGTCCTACTGTCTTCAATGGGT
The DNA here is from genome assembly GCF_023053635.1 of Elgaria multicarinata webbii. Lineage (NCBI taxonomy): Eukaryota > Metazoa > Chordata > Lepidosauria > Squamata > Anguidae > Elgaria > Elgaria multicarinata. The sequence continues at coordinate 135,887,943 of NC_086171.1, forward strand.
CTTATTCATTAGTAAATGTGTTTAAGCTTGCAGCCTTAATCCAGAAAAGAGAGAGAGTATAATTAATGTTGAGGTTAATATGAATTGACTGCTGAATATATATAAACATGGGTGATTGTCATGTATATATGATTTATTGCTCTCACCAACTTCCCCAAGAAGACTTCTTTGCAACTTTAAAGCTTACTTCCAGCAGTTGGAATGCTAGTTTCTGTATTTAATAAAGTGCAATCCTTGTTGAATAAAGTAGCTTTACTTTTGAGAAAACATACATGAGGATTGCACTTCTGCTTATTCAGAAAGTCTTATTGAAGTCTTCTATGTGTGAAACAGTTTCCTAGCTATTAGTACAGAAGTTTCCCAATATTTACGCCTTTTGATGGAGAGGATTCTAAATACCACTTTTGTCTTCCTCCAAACTTGAAACACTACTTTTCTCCCACTCTGGGGCTGCAAATGTGTTGGAGCTACATGAAGGTAGAGAGATTTAACAGGGATATCTTTTCCGGCATGATGGAGAGGTATTTATAAGGCATGCTGCCCCAGTGAAATTTCTGCCTGCCTTTAAAACCACAGGCACCCTATCAGAAAAGAAGAAGAAGGTGTGACCCCTAGTCCAAACATGACTTGAAACCTATGTGTGGTTTTCTGAACTTGATTTGTGCAAGAGCAAAAAGGAGAGCGAATCTGGTGGCAGTGATAGTTCCAGTCAGCAACCAATCCAAAGATATGTAGAGCTTACTCTTGCAGGTGTAAAGTCACTTCTCTGCAGGGTTACATTACACTTTTTGCCATAGGTGTGGTAAACGACAGAGTCGCGACAAGGTGGATGGATAGCTTTCTCTGCGTTAGACTAGTTCGGTTTGAAGGTCGATTGTTTCAGGTCCCATAGCAAGGCAGTGATTTCACCCAACAATCACCGCTTCTTTTGGGTCAAAGCTCAAGCCTGGATTCTGTTTTCACTTCCAGAATTTAGCCCAGCAGGCATTCGAAATAGAGCCTCTGAGTGTGCACAGAGTTCCTTCCCCCCCTCCAGCACTCTCATAATCAGCTAATCACTACAATTCCTGCCCTCCCATGTTGAACAAGGAGCAAGTCTGACAGCCCGATAGGCGGAATCATTTTAGAAATTAAAGACGGTCAATGTTCTATTTCATAATTGGCAAAATCCATGCTCCAGTATGAAGGGGGAAAATCCACACCTGAGCACGTTTGAAAAGGGCTGTGGCTCTAGGGAACACATGTCAGCATGCCCTCCTGTTAAATTTTCAGTTTTTTAAAAATGGAATCACTCCATGCATTTAAAATAAATTGTATTATTGTACTGCGTGTTTTGACGCCTTAGATTCAATTGCACTGAATTAATTGAGACTTACTCCCAAGTATACAGAGGATTACTGCCTTTATGTATTTATTTGTTACATTTATATCCTGCCTTTTCCTCCAAAGTCCGCCAAGGCAGCGTACATGATTCTTCCATCCTCACAACAACCCTGTGAGGTAGGTTAGGCTGAGATTGTCTCCAAATCACCTAGTGGACCTCATGACCCAGTGGGGACTTGAACCCGTGTCTCCCCAGTCCAACACTTTAACCACTGCACCGCTTTGTCACTGCCATATATATTTTGACTCACCAACATTGTTACTATTACCATTTCTGTTATTCTTGTAGAAGGTCAACATTTGATTTATTTGCACAGATGTGTGTAGTAATAAAATGCAAATCGCCTACACCCTGGCTGGTTTGCAGAGTTTTGTTTAACGGAGGATATAAGAGTTAATAGCGTCCAAACGGCGTTTCCAAGGGCGCCTCGGTTTTACCACCCACTTGAACATATCGCAGTAAAATCACTGTCGCCAGAAGGAACGAACAGTGGAGTGGACAGGCAGCGAATCCGGATTTCGCCTGTGGCTTCGGTTCGATTGACTCTTGTTTGATCAAATCAATAAACAAGACAGGTTTTTATTCCTTTATTTTTTGCTGGCTTGACTGCGGGGGATCCTGTGCCTTGGGGGAATAAGGGAGGGCGGACCGTGCGAATGAAACTTCGGGGCTTTTCAACGACAAGTCGATCTCTTTCGACAACGAGGCCTGTGTTTCTCTTGGCTCCCCTCCTTTTCGGGTGTGTGTGTTTGGGGGGGGGGAGGGAGTTGTGTTGGGGCCGAGTTCACAGGGCGATCCGAGCCATCACTTTTTCAGCTCCCACCCAAGTAGCCAGAGACGGACGCTCAGCCCGCCTCTAGCCACGTTTGCCAGCAAGCGGGGCTTCGCTGGAAATTTCTCTCAAGGAAGTGCGCACCAGATGGGCCGTTCGGAGTTCAAGGATCGGGGCGAACACAGCTTTGATTGTCCCTTCCCCCAAAGCCCTAAGGCTGCAATCCCACGCGCACTTACCTGGGAGTAAGCCTTATTGTATTCGGCGTGGGTGGGTGGGTTTACTTCTCCCAGGATTGCTCCGTAAAATCCTTCTTTTCGGCCGGCTGGAGGCGTCTTGCCTTAAAACCACATCTGTCCCCCCCTCGGCCTCCCGGCCTCTTTTTTCTGTGCCTTAATTTTTTTAAAAAATTTTTTGCGACCAGCCGACCACGCTCGGAATGGGCTGGAACATGGAAGCAATATCCCCTCACCAACCCACCGACGCACCCCAAGCCAGGCGCCATCATTTTGCAGCTCCATAGTCCTGGCGGATTATTCTGAGTATAATTTATTTTGATTCAGCCGATCTCTTTCCTCTCTATGCCTTCATTTCCTCCCCACCCAAAGTGCCCCCTGTTCGTTCATTCATAACAATTACATTTCTGTCTCGCCCAATAGCCCAAGTTCTCAGGGCCCTTTAAAGTTCAAAAATTTAAAAACAGTTTAGAAAGAAGTTTATTTTATTTATTAAATTTACATACCGCCCCATAGCCGAAGCTCTCTGGGAGGTTTACAAAAGTTACAAAACAACCGACAATAAAACTACTGGGACATGATAGAAATGAAAAATGAAATTGAAAACACTCCATCACATGCTGTCAAATGTCTGGTAGAGGAAGAAAGTCTTAAAGTTGTGCGGAAAAGAGAGCAATGCTGGCGTTCTCTCGGTGCCTGTTAAATTATTTGTACCAGGCCCATAGTGCAGTGCTATCCTAGCCCGGTGTGTTCACAAGTCCCACTGAGGTTAATGGGATCCACCAATAGGTAAGGTTTGGATTGCAGCCTTACAGCTCGATTTTGTGTATATTTTACTGGGAAGCAACCCCCTGAAGGAGTGCACCAGATTGCAGCCTCAAATGTGCAGGAGATGTGGGGAATGCTTGGAGCAGAATGGGAGGTGTGGAGGGAGTTCAAATCTTTTGCTGGCTTCCCTTGACAGGGAAAGGGTACTAGCCCTGATGGTTGTGTGCTATCTCCAGTATTCAAGGCAGTAAGCCTGGGTGCACCAATTGCTGGGGAACATGGATGGGAGGGTGCTGTTGCACCATGTCCTGCTTGTTCATCCCTGGCCGATGGCTGGTTGGCCATTGTGTGAACGGAATGCTGGACTAGATGGACCCTTGGTCTGAGCCAGCAGGGCACTTCTGATGTTGTAGGTGCTGAACCGTAGAGGATAGCTCCTTTAGAGTGATTCTGACTAAAATCCAGAATGGATTCACAGCCCTACTGAAATCGGAGACACCAGCCTCCACTGCTTTTCAGGGTAAGCGTACCTTAAAGTCAGTGGGTTTTACTTTCGGGGTAAATATGCATAGGATCAGAATGCATGGAGAATATGGAGAACTGAAATCTATGTAAGCTTCTTCGAAGGAGGGTGGAGGACACAAGTCACATTATCTTAAAGTAGGGCATGAAACAATGATTTAAACTACAAGAAAGTGGATTTGGATATAGTTAGTGCAACTCTGGCAGTTGTGTTGGTTCAGCGGCACACAAATCCGAACCACAGGAGGGCTTTCCAGTTTTTGTTTTGAAAAATGAGGTTAATAACTCTTCCTACTATGCGAGCTTTTGAGTAACACAAAACCCTTTCTCAGGCTGGGGCTTCAAGCATATGTGTATAAAAGGAGGCAGGTGGGAGTGGGAAGGAACATATGTTTCCGAACACTGTCAAAATGTTAAACCCATACTGGTAGATTGTATAAGCAGTGTAACGTAATCCTAAACATGTTTACTCAGAGCAAGTCCCACTGAGTTCCAGGTAATACCTGATCGCCCCCCTTAAAGACCTTGCACGTGGCCTAACCTTGTCTGTAAGTTCTCCCTTCCTCACCATTTAAAAGCTGTAAACAGGGATACCAGCTCTTAAGTCACCTTACTGGACTCATAGCCTGAGGAAGAGTTCGGTGTAACTTGAAAGCTTGCTTATTGCACTTGTAACACTGGCCGGACCTAATGAAAGGCATTCCTTCGTTGCCACTGCCACAGTTACGAGCGTTTCGCTCTGTTTTCCACACAGTCGAGATTTACCAAAGTAAATTCAAAAGTAATTCTATTGAGTTTGGGTGGGTGGATGTGGAGTGGCGCTTTCTTCCAGGACGACAGCCTTACGGGGTGGGTGGGGGCTAATCCCATTGAACTCAATAGGATTGAATAGGTTACGATGTTAGTCTTCGGGGCAGAGTTCTTCTCATTGCGTATGTAGCTTCACAAAGGCCCATGTTCATTGCGCATCTCCCGATGTCTCGCTGTGAAATACCTCACCTCCGTCATTGGAACCATCGCTTTTAAGACCGCCGGGGAGGGGTCAATCCGGAGCCTGTGGCATTAAGATATTCGGCCGTCGTTGCGTCCATCGGCCAGGATGCTTTGGCTGTAATCGTGTCATTTTTAACGAGGCAAAACCGTCTCCCCCCTCTCTGCTTGTAGGCTGCGTACCTCGGCAGGGCCCTCTCCATTTGCCACGGTGGCAGAACGAGAGCCTCTCCGGTTCCCCTTGGAAACAAGAGCCGAAGGCAAACCTGGCACCGCTCCGGATTAAGCGCTCCGAGCAACTCTGGCGCTGCCTGCCTGCCTTCCTTCCTTCCTGCCTCGCCTCGCCGGCAGCCCTCCAGGGAAGAACAGGCTGGATTCTCTCCATCTCTTGTCCGGGACGAAGGCCGGGAGAGGTACCCTGGATCTCTTCACTCACACCCACAAAAGCCTCCACCGCAGAAAGGGCTCTTCCCGCAGGACCCCACCCCCCACCCCCTCCGCCGCAGCTGGAGCCAGAGGAGCAACGGCGGGCTGAAGGATGACGCTCGGCTCCTCTCGCTCCTGCGGAGCCGCGTTCGAGCACGCCCTCGGCTTCAAATGGATCGCGCTGCGCTAGTCGACTCCATTCCTCCGATCCACCAAGGCGACAGCTCCTCTTGCGTCCTGCTGGGGAACCCAACCGCAAGGTTTCTGCCTGGAGGGGAACGAGAAACTAGGTCCTGTGCCATCGCCCTTCCTTTCTTCTCTCCCCCCCCCCTTTCCACCTTTTCTTTTCTTTGTTCAAAATCCAAAGATGGACATCTTGGGCTCATTGCAAACTTCTCTTGAATGTACTGGTGGAGAGCTTGGAACTGGGAACTCTCAATAGGAAGAGGGTGGATTTTTGTTGTTTTTGTTTTAAATCAAGTTGGCCCCAGGGAAATTGGACAAATCGGTGGTCCAGCTTATATTGGACCAAGTTCTTCGGGTGTGAAGTTGGTGAAATCATGCAATCGTTTTAGCAGATTGCACTTAAAAAAAAGAAAAAGAATTTCTCCAGCCTGCTCCTCTACTTTCTGCAAATGAAGCTTGATTTTTCAGCAGACTTTTAACCCAACACAAACAATAGTGATTGTAATTTCAGGGTTTCACTCTACTGGAAGAGAAAATACCTTCTATTGAATGCTGTCTTGAAAGGAACTGTGTTATTTCTTCCCCCACCCCTCTCTTTTTGGTGGGGCGTTTGTTTGGTTAAATCAACCCTACAATTTCCCCTGGAGACGTTGTGTGCTGAATTTAATATAATGATTTTACGTTGCCCTGATACCACCAGCGAAGATGGGTGGACTATTTCTCTCCAACGCTAGCGTCAAGTCCCTGGGAAAGAAACTCAATCCTAGTTACACACACAAACACATACGCACAACACACACACACACACACACACTTCACCTTCAATTGCAATAATTCGATCCCTTCCAGGTAGTGGCTGCTATCCGTTTCTTTAATAATGTGAAGAAGGGGGGCAGGAGTACAGATGAAAAACCCATTTACAACTCCACCAAAGGAGAGGGTGGGCTCTCTTAGAAACCTTTGCTTCTCTAAAAGGGCACGTTTTTGTATGTAGATACAAGCCATTTCGCTGCATGAAGGAACAACAAAACTTTTGTGAACTGTCCAGAGAGCTTGGCTATTGGGTGGTATTACTTTTTTTTTTTTTGCAATAAATAAATAAAAAACCCAGGTAATTGTGGAATTACTGCTTTAAAAACACAAAACGACATCCAATAAACAATGCAGATGCAGCTGGGAGGTGGCAGGGAACCAAAAAATACTAGCAGGTTAGGCAAAGAAGGAGCAAGGTAGATGTGGTAGAGAGTGTCTTGTCCAGAGAGAGAGGTCGGCCACCTTCTGACCCCAGCCCTTGGCCTAATTTAAAAAGCCCGCTGCATGGGATCATTTCAGACTGTTCCTTCCCTGGCAGCTCTGCATGGAAAGAAGAGAAAGGGGGTGTCAGAAAGAGGAAAGGACCCACCTGCGGTGATTTTAGGCTTTGGCCCTGTTCATCACTTACCTGCAGCCCCAACAGGTGGCCCATGAGGGAATGCGGCCTTCAATACCCTGTTTCTCCCAAAGAGCAACGAGTTTATAGTTTGTATCAGGGGCTTGATCCTAAATGTATTTACTCAGAATAAAGCCCCGTAGACTTCAGTTGGGTTTATGTCTGCTTACAAAGGTCTCTGCCTCTGAACAGATGCCTGAGAGACACACAGAGCTGCCATTTTGCGGTTCCTGTTCTCTAGTGGGTGTGGTTTCCTGCTATCAAGTCAGTTTGCCATGCACTTGCAAAGGAGTTCATTGGTGGTTCATGCATCCACCTTCTAAGAGGTCCCCCCTATTTAGCAAGAAAGCTTCACCTGTTCCTATTACACTCTGTTTTCAGGGGCTTCAAGGAAAACCCAGTTTGAATTTTTGTTCCTCTAGTTCCGAGCAGACCTACAAGGGCAGTTCCCCATCACCACATCTTTAAAGGATGTGAAGAGAAAAAGGATTGTACTTAGAACTTGCGTGTTTAACCAACTGTAATTCATAAGGAACAGCACACAGCCTCGATGCTCTAGCCTCAAAAGATGAACTCCTGGATCATAGCAGTTTGCTGAGGAAAAGCTCCCAAGTACCTGCTTTGATTTGGAATAGGTAATATTTTCCTGTCAATTTCATTTTTCTCTCGCTCACTTTTCTTGCTTCACCAACTCAAATAAGCTATCTATGCATCAATGAGCCAAGTTATTTACATTCTGGTTCCCAACACTGACACAATTAGGCTCTGTACTTTCATTTTTGGCTGGTTGTCTATTGCTTTTCCCACCTGGGTACCAGAATTCCTGCCATAGCACACCATAACATTTGGTTACAGAACTGTACACACGAGAGTCAGGCATGTATGTATAAATCTGCACATGCATACATAAGGACATGTGGTAACAAAGCCCAATTAAATACGGAGGGACTTACAAGTACACATGAAAAGGATGGTGCTTTAAGGATGCCATTCCAAACATCCTTAATAGACTAAGCCTTTTTGAACGTAGTGGAGCTTAATTCTCAATAGACATGTTCATAAAGGATGAATATGTTTTTTTTGTGTGTGTGTGCAAATCTTGTGCTTACATCATTCATGATCATATTTAGAAATTCAAAATAATGCACATGATGGAAATATAAAAATAGCACAATCTTTATGGGGTTCAATTTGTGTTTTTCCTGAACTGTATGCATATACGTTATTCTGTAGGATAGGAATGGATTGGATAGAAGATGTATCTTCATTAGTGTGACCCTGTTCAGACAACATGCTAAGCCACTGTGGTTAGTATGTCATGTGAACCATTCCTAATGTGGCTGCATAACCACAGTTTAAACATGCTCACTAACGATTTGCTGCAAAAGGGTTAGCAGCCTAACAATGGTTTAGCATGTTGTCTGAACAGGCCCGGGGTGATCTACAGCCCAATCCTATGCATGTTGACTTTGAACCAAGTCTCAGTATTTTCAGTTGGATGTACTCCCACATAAGTGTGCTTATGTGGGAGTACACATGTGTTGTAGACAATAATCTTATATTTCATCAGGGAGGGATAACAACTGTGTAGCCAAAATGGCAGCACCGACTCACAAGAAAGCCAGTGTGCTGTAGTGGATAAAGTGTCAGACAGGGAGTTAGGAGATCCAGGTTCCATGGAAGCCTCCTGGGTGACTTTGGGCCAGTCACAGACTCTCAGCTGGACCTACCTCACAGTGTTGTTGTGAGGATAAAATGGAGAGGAGGAGGAGGATTCCTTGCCTTGGGTTCCTTGGAGGAAAAAAAAGTGGGGTATAAATGCAATAATCAAAAATAAAGAGGGAGCTATTGGCAGACTCAGGGGAACCCCCCAGGTTTGCAAAAGTAAAAAAAAAATCTTTATGGGGGGAACCCTAAGGGGTTAATCTCTCAAAACAGCTCAGTGAACATGCTCAGTTGCCATGGAATGCTATATATTGGTGGAAGAAAAACAACAACAACATTATTGGGAGGGGGATGGAATGATGTGACTGGTAAAGGTGGGCAAAGACACATAGATATAATAGAGCGAAGCATCTCATTATCTGGAGAGGTCATTTTCTGCATCACATTGAAAAACTATTCTAATATCCCCAGGGATGGAAGTGAGAGCTGGTATGTGTATCAGGATGTGATGTAAACCTTGCCAGTACTATTCATGGCATACTAAATTCAAATAAAAGATTCTCATTTTCATCCCCTGTGGTTGCTATCTATTTATCTATCTATCATCTTTCTTTCTTTTTAGTTGATATTGCCTTCTTCCACAATATCTTACCCTGTAAAAATAAACACTTAATTTCAACAGGATTGGTATATACAATATCCTACCAAATGTATTTATAAATAACAAATTGTATTTATATATCACATTTTCTGATTGCTCATATGGGGTGCTTCTTAATATTGTTGCAGACTGCATTAAACCAGTTCACTGGCTTCTGCTCGCCCACAAAAAAATTCCTAGACAGTCTCTCACAGAAATGAGTGGCTATGTCCTACTCTGTAAAGGAGAATCCTCTATTTGAACTGCTGTCTAGTCCAAGTCTGATTTAAAGATAAAGAAACACATGACGGAGGGGCAGGGGGTTTGAAGTTGCCCATCAAGAGATAGCACAAGGGCTAGACCTACACTACTGCTTTACAGCGATATTGAAGTGCGCTGATAACTGTTGGGGCACAATCCACGTTCCATATACCGCTTGCAGAGTGTTATAGCCTTCATTTATTCCATATTCGTAATGATCTGGCCTTGACAGCAGACTGAGAAAACAGGCCTACAGGTCACCTGATCACAGACTTCTCCAGCATAAATGGTGAGATATACTGTATTCCTCTTAAAAATATGTTAATTAATTCTGAATTTGCATCTCTCTCTATAAATTTATCAGCTTAGGTTGATATACCAACTACGCCCTTATCTGGACAGAGATAGCCTAGCTACAGTTATCCATGCTCTGATAACCTCTCGCTTGGATTACTGCAATGCGTTATACATGGGGCTGCCTTTGAAAACAGTCTGGAAGCCTCAGCTGGTACAAAATAGGGCAGCCCGTTTACTAACAGGGACTGGCCGGCGAGATCACATTACACCAGTCTTTTTCCAGCTTCATTGGCTGCCAGTCCAGGTCCGGGCCCAATTCAAAGTGCTGGTATTGACATTTAAAGCCCTAAACGGTTTGGGGCCAGGTTATCTGAAGGAACGCCTCCTCCCATATGTACCTACCCGGACCTTAAGATCATCTACAGGGGCCCTTCTCCATGAGCCCCTGCCAAAGGAAGTGAGGCAGGTGGCTACTAGGAGGAGGGCTTTCTCCACTGTGGCACCCCGGCTGTGGAACGAGCTCCCCAGAGAGGTCCGCCTGGCGCCTACACTGTACTCCTTTCGTCGCCAGCTGAAGACCTTTTTATTCACTCAGTATTTTAACACTTAATTTTAACTTAAATTTAAATTTTACTGTTTTAACTCTTTATTTTAATCTTATATCAATTTTGCTGTGTGGTTTTATCCTGGTTGCACTTTTTATACTGTATTTCGTAATTGTGTTTTTAACCTGTTGGGTGTTTTATTGTGGTTTTAATTTTTGTGAACCACCCAGAGAGCTTCGGCTATTGGGCGGTATAAAAATGTAATAAATAAAATAAATAAAATAAATAAATAAATTAGCATATACACATTTCATGTAAATCTGTGTCTCTTTTCTCTTTTTCTGGCAACACAAAAGTGGTCACACTACTCAGTGCCTCCACACTGGGCTACTGGACTTAAATGACTCTACAGAAGGAGAGGAGACCTGTATTCAATGTTTGAATTAAAGAAGGAAAGGCAGAGTGAATCTATGCCCCCTTGCACCATTTTCAGGGGCAGCATTTTGCTTCCTGAGCCAAAGGGACAAGATAACTCTCCCTTCCCATTCCACATACAGGAGCTGACTGGGCTGGCAGTTGAACCTTCCTTCAACACTGGCAACGGGGCACGTGCTCTACCATATCTGGAGGGCAGCAGACTAGTTTGGGAGGCACAGTACAAGCTGCCTGTCACATATAGTTCCACAATCTCTGACACCTCACTACAGTTCATCACGGCTTTGCCTAGCTCCTGCAGGTAGATGCAGGATGTTAGGGGGGAAAATCAGTCGGCACCACACAATAATGGTGGAAAATATTCAGAGAAAAATGGGCAATCTGGCCTTTTTCTAGCGGGGGTGTGTGAGAACAAGAAAAAGGTCAGGAATGTTCTCAGGAGGAAAAAAAAGTCTTCTGAGAAACTTTGGCTCAGCTCTAATTTTCAGACAGGGTGGGCAAATCAATGCCCCTTAAGCTAGACTGTGATGCTCACAAGATCTGGATGTCTTGTATGAGTCAATGAAGCTGTTTGGATGAGACAAGAGCCCACCGTGGATGATTTAATCCATAGTGAGGCTGCAGTGCATCTGGGGTTTGTGCGGCTGCCGTTTTGAATATTCAACCCCAATTGAGGGTTGTCATGTCATGTGAACCCAGCAAGTGAGGGTTAAATAACCCTTGCATAACCCGTGGTCTAGTTGTTTGAGAGTTATGTGGAAGATGGACATGCAATCTGGCACCTCAGGACTCCATGACAAGCATGGGTTAAATAACCCACAATAAGCCATGGTGAGTATGGATTTAATAACCTATGATGGCTGGGTTCAGATAACATGCTAACTAATGGCAGTTTAAGTAGTCAGCCATCAGTTGAGTGGTCAACGGTTGGTTATTGTGTTGTCCATTGGGCAAAAACCATACCACGGTTGACTTATTTCCCCAAAATAACCAACTGAGATAACCAACGCTCTGCAGAGTTGACTATCTGCACAACCATTGGTTAGCGTGTTGTCTGTCGGGCTCAGTGGACTATTTTGCAGGGTTGAGTGGACTATTTCAGCTGGCTACAGAGTTCCTGGGCAAGAGTGGCCAAAACTGTGCTGGTCGCTCTGCTACAGCCAGCACAACTCACAGAGGCTGCTGGGATAGCACCAGGAGGACTGAGGGAGGAGGCAGGGTGGGGACAGTGCCAGTGCCAGACTATTTTGCACCCTAGGCAAGGTGAGCTACTTGCACTCCCCAAAATTGCACGGAAGTCTGAACGTGTGCACCGAGTGGAGAGCTGGGACTGGCTCACTTCAATTTGGGACTGAGCTGTCTGGAATTCACTGGGACTTACTTCCGTGCGAGCGCAACCCACTATGCATCCTGGCGTTCCGATCCCCTCCACACATTTACTGAGGGGAATAAGGCTTCCAAGTAAGGAGGCATAGGCGGATCAGGCCACACTGGTGCCTCCCAGTGCAACATTTTCTCAGATGCAAGTCCCATTGATCCACGCGCACATGATCGGGAAGCAGGAGAGTTTGCCTTGCGAGGAGTCCACAAGTCCCTAACTTTCCTGGGGGAAGGGAGAGGGAGTCCCACTTGCTCGCCTGCCTGGACATTGCGGCCTGTTTGAGGAGATTAGCGAGGCGACCCGGTGCTTTTTCCTCGGGAGTAAGGCAGAGGCTGGCTTGAGCCAGGGTTGAGCTCGCCACATGCGTTTTCTTCTTCTTCTGGCGGCGTCCTCCCAGCTCTGGGAGGGCAGCTTCCGGGTGGCTAGAGTGGCTCTGAGAGGGAAGCTTCTGGGTGGAAGTCGGAATGTGGAGCCCCCCCCCCAGCGTCCCTGGCTTTGCTTCAGTTGGGCAGGCGTGGGGCGCCATCTCGCCTGCCCAGGCCCAGCTGAATCCTCGGGCTGGGCTGGCCCGGCTTACAGCCAACAACGCATGTGAGTGCTGCATTGTGTGGTGTCCGTCTTAGCTTGGCGCTCTAGGCGGCTGCCTGAGTGGCCTCTATGGTAGCACCGGCCCTGGGTGGGGAGAGGAGTGGGGGCTGTGTCAGTCAAATGTCGGGTTGACTATTAGTTCACTCAGCGCCAGCCCCAACCACTCCACAGTTGTGTAGGGACATGTTGCGTGGGGAGTACCTGCAAAATAACCAATTGTGAGTTGACAATTAACCCACCATTGACTAAAGTGTTGTCTGAATGCAGCACTTGCGTCAGTCTCTATTTTCACACAGGGCTGTTGTGAGGATAAAATAGGAGAGGAGAGAAATGTGTTACTTTCCACCTTGAGCTCCTTGAAGCAAAGGCAGGATAGAAGAAACAACTTCATATTTACTCTGGGATAACTTCCACTGAGTTCAAAGGGACTTGCTTCCAAGTAAGTGTACACAGGATTGCATTATTACTATGGAATAAGGCCCAGGATTTTTTTTTTAGGGTTTTGCTCCTGAGTAAAGATGTTTAGGATCATGCTGCATAGTTCCAGTACTCTTTCTATTTACTTGGAGTAAATACCTATACACTAATAAGCCTGAGAAAATAGATGTTTCAGATAATGCACAAGGACTGAACACATTTGTTCTTCCAATATATTTTGTTAAAAAACAAATAAAATCAACCTCCCTGCCCCCAACAAACCCCCTTGCTATTTACTCCATTCTTTCTCCCCCACCTTTGGCACTGAGAATATTTGTAATGTGCATCCAATGCTTATTACTGTTGTTGGACCTTTTTGAAGCACATGTGTTTCTGATCTGGATTCTGTGAGCAACAGTGCTTTTCTGCATTGCTAAAAACATTTTTACACTCCTTCTCTGGCTAAGATGATCTCTTGTCCAGTTGGACTTTGGCCCAAACTTTTATGCATGTACGTACACACACACACACACTCCTCCCCTGCTCCAATTGCAATAATAAGCATTATTCTACCTTTTGTTTTTCTCGCGAACTTTCTGAAGCACCTTGCTTTTGCTCAGAGAATGTTTGCAGGGAAGAAGGAACAATCCAGCAAGGATCAAGAAGTCTCAAATATTTAGAAGCGAGGTTCTGAAAGGAAATAAAAAACTTCCTGATGCACAATCAGAGCTCCATCCAACGAGTGTTTTACGGCACGCTCGTTACTGGGCACTTGCAAATTACTCACATAACGTGGCCTGCCTCTTGCCCGTCTTCCGCCCCTTCTGGCCATTATTGCGCTGCAAAAAAAACCTCAAGTTCAGTTGCTGCTCTCTCCTACTGGACTGAATGGGGCTAATTACTTCCTGTTTTCAGGATTGATGTGGGAGCAGCGACAGAAGAATTGATGGGAGCTACACATTTGACTAGGTGTGATGAAGCTTTCAGAGTTGAAAGTGGTGTCAGAAGTCCTACACTTGTCCCTGGTCAAACAGGCTTTTCAGATTTCTTTTATAGGTGTGTGTGTGTGTGTGTGTGTGTGTGTGTATGTGTATCTATAGAGAGAGAGAGACAGATATAGATACTTTAACAGAAGTGATGGTGGTGGGATGAGTGTACACATTGCATGTTCTTGGGCCATTTCAAATAGCAACACACCAGGGGTTGCCGCCACATGAACACTAAACAGGGACTCACAGCCTGGACCTGTACAGTATGTGTATGTTTAAGCACTTGTTGGCAACATTCATAATGTTTTTCACCAAAAATGGATTACTTCCCCATAGAACTGTACTTTTGCACATACATTCAGGTTAGTGAGCCCACACATGTACGTTTTGCAGTGGATGAATATAACATCAAATTGTAATTTGCCCAAATGAAATGTTCAGTGGAGATTTAAATATATACACACATTGACCTTCATTGTCACCCGATGTTATATTTCAGTTTCGGGATGGGTGTATGTGTAGTTTTGGATGCAATACAGAACCCCAAAACATACAGTATTCCATTTATGGTTCTTCATGAATGTTAGTCCACCTTTTCCTGTCACTTCCAAAGAACAACTGCCCCCAACTTGGTGCCCTCTGGACATGTTGGACTACAACTCCTATCACTGCTAGCCAGCATGGCCAATAGGTGCTAGGTTGGGAAAAGCTGTCATTGAATCTCTGATCTCAACAGTCTCAGGGCTCATCCTAATTATAGATTTTTGTGCTCCCTGTTTATGGTGTATTTCACAACTAGATTAGATGAAGTTCCTTGGAGAAACGTAAGTACTTTTCATTCCAATGACATTTTGGGGGGTCAGCATGGGAAGCAGTGTGAGTTTGCTTCAGACCAGCACTTTAGGAGCACCAGTTCTCTTGTGTAGAACTCATTTTGTTGTCAAAAGATGGGATAGGGAAGCCCAGGGAAAGGCGACTCAGACAGCCAATTCATCTTTGATCTTATGAATGCGTTACAGTGTAGTGACATCAGGCCCAATGTTCTCCAAGAACAAAATATTCCATTGTCTGATCTGGGTGGTCTGCTTCCACCACAATTTGTATATTCCCATATAAATAGAGAATTATAATAATTTGCGGTTTGGTGAAAGCATCAAGTATAGGGATATTGCATTTATGTAAATACAAGTGGAGCCCAGAAGAAAAATGTAGACACATTATATTGTTTGCAGTATCTTCTATGGCTGTTCTGAATTCATAGTTTCACATTGAAACCCTTTTACACTCATGCTCTGTTCAAACACCTCTCTCACTCTCTCATTCTAGCAAAATCTGTACCCTAGGCTTAATGTGCTGACCATTTTTAGAAAAGAAAAGAAATAAGAACTTCTGACACTGGGATATCATAAAAATTCCATAACACCTTTGCAGTTGAACCAGTGGCTAAGAAGCTCTTACAGCCAATATCAACGGAGATCTCAATCTCTTTAGCCTTTGCTAACCTTTGTTCCCCCTTCCCTGTTTTTAAGATTATCTGATTAATTGGCGGTAAATGGTG
This sequence comes from Elgaria multicarinata webbii, assembly GCF_023053635.1. Taxonomy (NCBI): domain Eukaryota; kingdom Metazoa; phylum Chordata; class Lepidosauria; order Squamata; family Anguidae; genus Elgaria; species Elgaria multicarinata. Next base: position 135,903,432 of record NC_086171.1, read on the forward strand.
GGAAACCCCCCCCCCATTTTTGTGTGTGGAAAAGCTACACTTCATTTTGATCTCTAAGGCTTACAAGGGAGTGAGCCCCATTGAACAAACACACCAGGAGGTCATCTACATGAGTGATTTACTCCAGTGCTGCTACATCTCAGCCTCATTGGGGACACGAGATGCGGCCGCCACTTCACAGCAACAGTTTCCTGCCTGAAAATCCAAGTTAAAGTTCATAGGATTTTATGGCACAACTATAGTAAGTGCCCTAACAGATTATCCAAAGATGCCTTTGATTTTGGAGAGAGATAGATAGAAAGAGAATGGAACCATTAATTAGCCAATTGTTAGAATTAATTAATTTATAGTGGATTGAAAATGCAAATTATAGCACCTGATCCCAAAGTTTTTTCTTTCTTGATTTAGGGAGGCTATCTTTTAAGTATTTGCATTGCTGGTTAGTGCTATTTTACATGTGGGGTTGAAATTGGCAATACCTTCTGGTGCTTTTCCTGGCTGGAGGATGCTGGGAGTTGTAGGGCTTTTTTCTGTCTAAACGTATGTAGGATTGCTCCCTTAACTGAATTACCTGGTAGCTTTATCAATGATTTGATTTAGCACTAGGGACCAGCTATAGGCAGTGAAGGCAAATTTTAAATGTTAGGATCCAGAGCTGAAGGGGAAGTTTTTATGGAGTTATTTTCATCCTCCAATATTATTGTAATAGGGCATGAAAAAGAAGGAACGGCTGTGTTAGCCATTTGTTCTTTTTCATGCCTTATTACAATAATGCTGGAGGATGAAAATAACTTCATAAAAACTTCCCCTTCAGCTCTGGATCCTAACATTTAAGATTTAGGGCAGGGCTCTTGCAGCTTTAACTGTTGTGATGAAGAGGGCATTTTACCAGGAGCTGCATGCATACAATTGGCACCTGCTGAAATTCCCTTTTCTATGCAACTGTTAAAGATACAGGAGCCCTGTCCCCCTTTTCATATGGTCCCCCTAATTATTATGGAGCCGTTTTGGCACAGCTCTTATATTAAACAGAAATGCCAGAGCACTTGCTGGGATAACGGCCATTTGGCTGGTCCAGTCATCACCTTTCAGCCTTTCAGAGAAAACAAAAGAGAGCTTACCTGGTGTTTTTGTACTGTTCTTTTTGGCACCAGGTGAAGATCTTATTTTCCCAGGCATTTTAGTCTTTACGTTTCTGTTCTGTTTTAAAACTGTGATTGTATTTTAAATCTTTGCTCTCTTGCTAGGTTTCGTTTTGGTTTTTATTTTATACTGTAGGTTTAAATGTTAATATTGCATTTTATAATTTTGTATATTTTATGGTTTTAATCGTGAACTGAACAGAGCATGTTTGCAACTGGGTGGTATAGAAATGTAATAAATATATAAATAAATAAATGGGAGAAATGTTGAGTGATTTGTTCACAGTAGAGCAAGAAAAAAGTATGTCCACACAAAGAGTGTGGGCCAAACTTTTGGCCCCTGTTCTCAGGGTCTCCCACAAAATCACCAATACTCCCTCCCCCCTGGTATTCACTTTGCTTGACACACCAAAAAGATACCAAGGTTAAAATAAAAAAATAAAAAAATGACACACTCGCTGCCATTCATTCAATTTGGGCATGTGCTCCCCCCCAAAGACAGATGTTATTTTCTTGTTTTGGAAAAGTAATGCGTATCTGGAGTCAAGTTATGCAAATCCACATGCGGATGGGAGATGCATCAGACATTTTAGTACATACATTTGGATTAAGTGATATGTTTACTGTTGTGGCTGGCATGGAACCGCCGAGATGTGTGAGGTCTGAAACCATGTGGTTTTTAACTTGGAAGTTTGAAAGCAAAATGTTCCCTTGCCTAGGATGGGGAGATGGAGGATTCTGCTGGCATTTGAAGAAGGAAGTGTTTGCTTTCAGCCTTCTTTTAAATAAATATTTAGAAAGACTAGTGAGCTTTGTTTCATTATCACTGCCAATTGTTAGACTACTCAAGGGTTTGGGGTTGTTTTTTCAGGGTGTTTTTTTTTTTTTGCCTTTTAGGTTTTGCTGTTGCTCAATACCACATGGGGGAACAGACAACTGGACTAGAGAACAATCCTTGCCATGAGGCTCAGTAGGTCTAAATAGGTAAAATAACATGTTTGAATATTTAGAAATTGTTTGTTTATCTGTTGCATCCTTCTTCAATCTAGTGCGATCCAGATGTGTTAGACTACAACCCCCAGCATGGCTGGGAGATATTGGGATTTGTAGTCCAACACATATGGAAAACACCAGGTTGGGGGAAGCTGATATATTGGATAGATTACATCCCAAGCATTTGCATCCTATCTTCAATTAAAAAAATGTGTTGCAGTGGATTTGAAGTTGTGTGTTCCATATCCATGATAAATAAACAGTACACATGGTAAATAAAGAAAAAGACTTAAACCCAAACTCCACACTCTATCCATGACCACATGATCTTTACTAATTTCTCATAAGGTTAGCTTCTCATAAGATTTTTCTGTATTTTCAGACCTGGTATAGTGATCAGACTTGCACAATTGTTGCAGCTTGTCACGGCTATTTAAGCTAGGCGCCCACGAGCACCTTCCTGAATATTGAACCCATGGCCTGTTTTAGGGCTATGAAATGGTTGTTTAACCCTTGCACAACCCATTTCCCCTGAGTTTGGACAACATGACAAGCCATGGTTTGAACATTCAAAATGGCTGCCAGCACGCCATTGATTTAAGCCATGGTGAGCTTGTTTGATCGTGCGAACATGCCCAATGTGTTCAGGTCTTGCAACACATCAAAATGTCCATTAGTCACAAATAAAAAATCACTACATATTAACCTTGTTTGGCTCAAAATCTTGCACTTTATGCTTGTATGGAGGTCTAAAGCGAAAGATATTTTGATTAACCATCTTTATACACCTATGCTATACTATTGTGAACCACCCAGAGAGCTTCGGCTATTGGGAGGTATAGAAATGTAATAAATAAATAAATAAATATATTAATGGCTCCTAGTCATAATGACTATATATTACCTCCAGTTGCTGGGGGACATGAGCAGGATGGTGCTATTGCTGTCATTAGTAATCAGCCCAAATAAAAGATTCTAGTAGAGTTATTGAACGAAAAAAACTGAAAAGAGTTAAAAAGTGCAAAGTGCACTGCCTATCAGTTGTCCTAATTTCTTTGCATTAATTAGCCAGAAAACTATAAGGCAGGAACAGGTTTGGTTCCAATAAAAAAAGTACTATTGTGCAATAGGGTGAAAATGCACACCAGTTATTGAGCAATTAGGTAGAATACCCTTTGTAAGTTCCCCCTTCTAACTCTATTGCTAAATAGTAGCTCCATTACTTTGTCTTATTGAGTTGAACATTCAGCATAGGGACTAGAAATTCCCCTAGGACACCAAGGTTCCTCAGACTCACCCTTTATCGGTGCCCTGGTTTGATCCGGCTGGCATCTTGTGAAATTAGCCTTGTGTGTTTAGATTTGTTTATAGCTATTGTTTTTTGGGAGACTGTATGTTTGGTTAGACAAATGATAGAGAGTTTAAAAATGGCAGTTGCATTTATCTTTTCTTTAACTGCAGTCAGCACTGCTGCCAACATTTTCAGATGCTGGGAATGACAAGGACGGACAATGCTCTCCATTGCTGGGAGTCAGGCTAAGGCCTGCTGGCTATTGTTTTATCTCTGAACGTGAGCGTATCATGGGACATTCAGGGCCCCAGAATATGTATCATACTGGAGCTCTAGAGTCCAGTCTCTTCCAAGACATTGGAAGAGGCAGAGCATATGGAAACTATTTAGAAATGGAAACGATACAAAGTATTATTTAGCTATGGAGTCTGTGACAGACAACAACACACAGAGAAAAGAATGATGCCTCCTGACCACACAGCTATTAAACCTGAAGACTAGCAAGGGTATCATTACAATTAAGTAGTCATTTCTGGGCAGGATCTACACAACTGCTTTAAAACTGTTTATAACAGTAGTGACAACTGTTGGGGGCCCAGGACAGACTCCACATACAGGTTTCAAACCGTTTTCAAAGTGTCATATCCTGCTTGGTGTAGATCTGGCCCTGGTATGACTGTGTAATTTTAGTTAGGCTTTTAAATGACTATTAGTGCTACAAACAAATGCATGTCTTCTATTTGCTAGGGTGTAGGGGCCACCTAGGAATAATTCCTAAGGATGGATTGTCATGGCATTGACACTAGGAATGGGGCAACCCAATTATTTATATGTATTTATTTATGACATTGAAGTCTTGGCTTTCCTCTGATGGCAGGAGCTGATGGCTGTGCATCTGTTTTTCCTCCCTTCATTTTATCCTCACAACAACCCTATGAGGTAGGTTAGGCCAAGAGATTTGACTGGGTCAACATAAACCAGTGAATTACATGGCTGACTGAGCTTCTCAGCCTGGGACTTCCCAGTCCTAATCTCACACTCTAACCATTACACCAGACTGGCTCCTCAGCTGTCCAGTTCTGTTGATACTTCAGCTGCATTTTGATGCCCAGCAACTGGACTTCCAAGAAGTTGCTGGTGAACAGAGGAGGTCAGGATGTGTGAACTTGTAGTATAAACAATATTCTTGCTCAATATTCTAATAAGATACAATCACCAGAGGAGTAGTCATACTAACCCATTGCAGCAGAATGGTCAGACTATTAGTCCATCTGAGTCAGACTGTTAGTCCATCTGTCTCAGCATTGTCTCTGCTGATTGGCAGTGGCTCTCTAGGTTTACACACAAGAGTCTTTCCCTGGGACTTTTTGCGTGGATACCCATTCTCCTGGGTTATGGCCCTTCTACTAGTATTGTTGCAAATGTAGTTTGGATTGATAAGCTTGAGTGTGGTCTGTGTGTGCATCTTTGTGTGGTGCATGCAGTACTTGCGCGCAGACACACACACACACACATGCCATAGCTCAGTGTGACAGAGCACTGCATTGCTTGCAGAAGGTTTCAGGTTTGACACCCCCCACTTCTCCAGGTAGGGCAAGCAAAGATTTTTGCCTGAAACCCTGGAAAAACTGCTGCCAGTCAGTGTTGACAATATTGGGCTAGTGGTCTCACTCAGTACAGTATAAAGTAGCTTCCTATGTATTCTACACACAGACAGACACACTGCACACTCTAAATAATTAAGATCCCGCCTTCCCCATTATACATAGAGTCTTCTACAGATTTCGTATTGTGGAAACAATACACTGTCAAAGACATTTTTCTCCCTCTCTCATAATGCTAGAATCTGGGGTTATCCCATGAAGCTCATTGGTGACAGATTCAGGACAGATAAAAGAAGTACTTCTTCACACAGTGCATAGTTGATCTATGGAATTCACACCACCAATTTGGATGGCTTTAAAAGGGGGTTGGATAAATTCCTGGAGTAGAAGGTTATTTATTTTATTTTATTTATTGCATTTCTATACCGCCCAATAGCCGGAGCTCTCTGGGCGGTTCACAAAAAATTAAAATGGTTATCAATGGCTACTAGTCCTGATGGCTATGTGCTACCTCCAGTATCTGAGGCAGTAAGCCTGTGTGCACCAATTCCTGGGGAAAATGGGTGAGAGGGTGTATCCTGCTCATGGGTTCCTGGTTGACAGCTGATTGGCCACTGTGTGAACAGAATGCTGGACTATATGGACCCTTGGTCTGATCCAGCAAGGCTCTCCTTATGTTTTTATTACCCACCACTGGTGATGAACTGAGTGTGATTGATAAGAACTGACTTAGTTCAATTCAAGAGTGTGGCTAGTTTATTATGACTCTGAACAACTCTTTAAAGAGTGAAAATTCCAATAAGGAATATACATGTGCATGTGTGTTTGGCGAGGGGAGGGGGATACACACAACAGAGTGTTGGACTGCATGGACCCTTGGTCTTATCTGGCATGGCTCTTCTTATGTTCTTATCTTTTCATTTTGCATCTGTTATGACTGGGGCACCTTTGTGCTTTCATAGGCAGGCCAATGTTTCTCCATGCATTTGTTTAACAGTTGATCATAACACAGTGTGTACTATAGGCCCCTTTAAAAAATGGAAAGTGTATATTATTAATGGCTGGATGATGAGGATTTCTTTGTGGCAACGTCAGTACAAAAAAGGCAGAGTCATTGCAATACTAACAATAACAATAACAACAACAATAATAATACAACACGCAGTCTTGTTTTGTCAATTAGTGCCAAGGCTTTCGTCTCCCCCTCTCCTCCTGGACTCAGAACTCAGTGGCTTGCATCCAGATCAGGGGCTCTTTATTTCACAGAAGGCACTGGGATCCAGCAGAGGCTCCCTGCTTGAGGACAGAGGCAGGAAGATTCCCTCCTTCCTCCTTCCCCCTGTTCCCCTTGCCTTCAGCTCTGAAGGGTTTCTCAGGCCTCCAGAACAACTTTTCAAGAAGGGCAGGGGACAAGAGGAATCACTGAGGTTGCCTCCCTCTCCCTCTTCCAGTGCAAACGGAACTCTGCTAAGCGCTTCTCTGGATCCAACACTTATGCACAGTAAATGGTCTAATCAAATGAAAGCCTATTCTTCTTAGTGAGCTATGTAGTCATTCAGACATGTTTAATCCAGTAAGGTGCTGGAGACTCAATTCCATTGACAGCAAAAGAGCATACACAATTTCTAAACCACTTAGCAGCTGAATTGTACGAATCAACCTTGGTTAAATGTATAAACATGATTTATAAGTGAAGGGTTTAAAAATTTAACCACAGGAGTATATGCTTGAGCAATAAACTGATCAGAGGTTAATGAACTGTGGTTTGTGGCAAAAATAAATTATACACTTAGGTATGAAAACAAAACACTTTTCTTATCCAAGAGTTAAAAGATATTGATATTTCATAAACTCAACACCAATACACTCCAAGGGCTCAGCATAAGAAAAATGAGGTAATGGTGCATCATCTTATTCTTGGGAGTACTTCAGATAGAACCAAGATGGATAATAAAAGTATGGACAATTTACATGGAAGCCTTTAACATCCTGATTATCATGTCTATATTGTCAATATTAAGAACAATGCATATTTAGGCATAAATGTTTCTGCGCCTGTCAGGAGAGGCTGTATTAGTTCTCCTAAGAGTCGATCCCTCTTCAAATACAGTCTTTTCTCATTTACAGTCAAAGCTCTGGCACTTTGATATTCAACGCTATGAGCTTTCCTACACAAGGCAGTTATCATGCACTCGTCATTCCCTACTCATGGTTGTTTGTGGGCTCTTTAGAAAATGTTGTGACCCTTCGATGTTGTGACCCTTCACTTTTGGCAAGTTTTTTTAGAACAGGGAAAATGTGGCATTAAAAAAAATGCTATTTATTTATTTATTACATTTATATACTGCCCCATAGCCGAAGCTCTCTGGGTGGTTTACAAAAGTTAAAAACAATGAACATTAAAAATAGATGTACAAAATTTTAAACCACCAAAAGTATAAAAACAACAATATCTATTTAAAACAACTATTCTTGGGTCAGTTCTTAGTTTTAAGATTCTGCATTGCACTGATGCAGGCAATACAAGGGGTGATCTACACAGTGTCGTGAAGGCGCTTGCGTGCGCCTCCAGTGCGCCCTGAAACTCATTGTGTAGATCCTGCCCTACCTGGCCAGAAGAGGCGGAGGAGGAGGAGGAGGAGGAGGCCCCGCATCGCCCCTCGCGGGGACGGGGCGAAAAGTTTCCGGGCTCGGCGGCTTCGCTGGGGAGTCCTTGCCACCGCCGACCTCCCCGCAGGCCTCCTGCTGCTGGCGAAAGAGCCACCCGGGTTGGAGAACTTGGCGGAAGAAGGTGGGGTGGCGGCTTCTTCCGCCGAGCTCTCTGACCCGGGTGGCTCTTTTGCCCGCAGCAGGAGGCTGGCGGGGAGGTGGCCAGCGGCGGCGGCAAGGACTCCCCAGCGAAGCTGCCGAGCCCGGAAACTTTTCGCCCCATCCCCGCGAGGGGCGATGCAGGGCCTCCTCCTCCTCCTCCGCCTCTTCTGGCCAGGTAGGGCAGGATCTACACAATTTATTTATTTATTTATTTATTTCATTTATATACCGCCCCACAGCCGAAGCTCTCTGGGTGGTTTACAACAATTAAAAATAGTAAACATTAAAAGTATACAAAAATGAGTTTCGGGGCGCACTGGAGGCACACACAAGCGCCTTCACGACGCTGTGTAGATCCACCCCTAGACAAGGAAGAGAGCCACTAAAGCTCTTCAGCAGAATATGCTGTTAAATGCTGTTAAATGCCTGGGAGAAGAGAAAAGTCGACCTTGCGCCAAAAAGATAACAATGGTGGCACTAGGTGAGCCTCGTTAGAGAGATCATTCCAAAACTGGGGAATGAGAAGGCCCTCTCCCTTGTTGCCATCCTCCAAGCTTCCCTTGAAGTAGGCACTTGGAGGAGGACCTTAGATGTTGAGTGCAGTGTACGGGTAGGTTCATGTCGGGAGAGGCGTTCCATCAGGTATGGTGGTCTCAAGCCCTGTAAGGCTTTATAGGTTAAAACCAGCACCTTTTTCACTTGTGTATTTGCACTACTCTGCTATACCACAGTGCCACCTACAGGTTATGTGGTGGAAAAGTAGGAAAGGAGACACTCATCCAATGGTTTTTGGATCCCAGTTCTGTGACAAAACTTGAAGTAGATACAGTGGATTAAGTGCCTCACTATCTTGTTTATGAAGTGGAATGACAATGTTATCTATAGGTAGGAGGAAAGGAAAGCAAACAAAGGAAGTATTGTCTGTTGGGTACATTGTGTGTATGAAGTGTGGGTCTCGCAGGATGGGGGATCAAATTAGACAGACTAGAAGTGTTTTATGTTAAATGATGAGTTCTTAGTTTTGAGATTCTGCATTGCCATATTTGATCTGAAAATAATAATAATAATAATGATTATTAACTCAATTTGCATATGATCCCTGTGCTGTAGTAGGCATCTGTAGAGTCCTGATCATGAAGACATCACCACTGGACCACAAGAGCCCAGAGGCCTTGGTTGGTACTTTAAATGCTACTGAATCAGGCTGTCCAGTTCTCAGTTTGCAATTTTTACTGATGTCTGAGTTGGGTGGCTGAGAGAACCTGGTTCATCATTATGTTCTCTGATGCACCTGCATGTGTGCAATGCATCTAGGCAAATGGGCAACATGGGAGAAGCATTTAATACAGTTTAAAATATATAACCTGCTATTATGGCTTACTATGTAGCCTTTATGGTGCATATATTTCAACGCTGCTCAACACATGCACAGGAGTGTGGAAGGTGATGCCCTTATAACATGAATCATACCCTACCAACTAGCTTTGGTTCATCTGGTAAGAAATCCTGGTGTCTGGGTGGCTCCAATTTATTTATTTATTTATTTATTACATTTCTATACCACCCAATAGCCGGAGCTCTCTAATACATTCCATTAGAGCCAGAGTGGGGATGGGGATCTTAGCACCCCGCAATGGTGCCATCACCTTGCACCAGGATCTGCTATCCTCTGGGGAAATGTAGCCATAATTCAAACCAATTTCTGCTTAGACACACACTCTGGAGGATCTGGAGTCTGATCTGAAATGGGTGCTTTGATGCAGGACTGATAGTATCCACAAAAGATCTAGTTTAAACCATAGTTCATAGGCATCTATAGTTTAAAAAAAGATATCCACTGATGAAAGTTTTTTTAAAGGGGAAAAAGAATATGTTTAAGAGATTGGCATCATAACGCTTGCTTACAAAAGCACCCTGCATTCACAATCAGTTGGAGTGGAGGACTTCCGGGTCCTTCTTTGATAGTCACCTTCCTTTTAAAATAGTAGTGAAATCACCATTCACATCAAACGTGAAGATCAATAACTCTTGAAGATAATTCCTACACATGTGAATCAACCCTATAAAAGCACTTTATAGACAGAGCAGATCCAATCCACTAAGTGTGAATTTCGCACAAGTGGTATTGAAATGAATATATCATTTTGATGGTTTGTAAAAATGTAGAATTGGAAACAGAACTTCAGAGCACTGTTTTGACCCTGGAATGATGCCTAGACCTGAAACAAAACATGGCCAAATTCCACCTATCTGAAAGCTCTCTTTCTCTTTTTGACTCTCTCTCTCTCTCTCTCTCATCTCCTTAAACCCTTCACCTAAATGAAAGTCTTGAAAGTTAATTCCGCTTTCTTTGAGATGTGCTGAATAATGTTTTGATGATGATATATTGGAGGAAAAGGTTATTTAAAGGTCGTGTCACATAGTTTGCAAGAGAGCAGAGCAGTAAGTTTGGGGAACATTGAAAGTCAGTTATTATTTAAGCATGGCTCTGTCTAATCTCTGCTTCCTAATTCAGGCTGTGCAATTATCTGGGAGTAAGCTCCACTGAACACAGTCGAAGTAACTTCTGAGTAAATGTGTATAGGACTGCACTGTCAGACATTTTAGCCACTGGGTTCGGAGGCTCCTTGAAAATAGTGATGGCTTGGAATTGAAGGATTTGGTTTGTGTTGGTCTTGATGGACAACTGGACAACCATCTGTCAGGGATGCTTTAGGGTGGATTCCTGCATTGAGCAGGGGATTGGATTCGATGGCCTTGTAGACCCCTTCCAACTCAGCTGTTCTATGATTCTATGCACCTGAGTGTGTCTTAAGGCATTAGCCCAGCCATGTAGGAGCTTTTTTTTTTTTTTACAATCAGCTGCTGTGATTCCATATTAATGGAGACTGGTCACTTGCATTTTCCCAATAGACTCAGCACCTCTCTCCTTGTGGCAGGATTGCAGTCCTTCCACACAGAAATCCAGTCTTGGTTACACCCCCACCCCCGACTTTCTGCCTTTTAGTAGAAAGGCAGGAGAACATGTTCAAGAATTGAGAGTCAGAACTCCTTGTTCATCTATTTCAAATCACCCAGAGATCTACCTTATTCCCATTGCTGATTTAAATATTGTGCTAGTAATGCAGGAGAAATTCAAGGAAAAGCAGCTTCCATGTTCGTACGGTTCACTTAAAGAGTCCTTAATTTAATTGGCCAGGCCAGGGACTATGGCTTTTTCACATACAAAAAAGGTAAATAATGTGATGTGTTGTTTCTTTTAATGTTATTTATGCTCCAGTTATATGCACATTTACTTCAGAGTAAAGCAGGATGGATTTGGAGGGACATATGTTTGGCTAAACATGCTTAAGGCCAGCCAGTTAGAACTTTGCATGAATCTAAACTCTGCCAATCAGAGCTTTTCCTTGCCTGGGCAAGAAGCTGGCAGGTTTGGGTGATGATCTAGATCAGCCTTCCCCAACCTTGTGCCCTCCAAGTGTGTTGGGCTACAATTCCTATAATCCCCTAGGATGACTGGGGGTTGTAGACCACAGAGCACCAGGCTGGGCAAGGCTGATCAAGCTACCACTTTATCTTGTGGCTCTTCTTATGTTCTTATGATCCACCACTGGTGATGAACTGAGTGTGATTGATAAGAACTGACTTAGTTCAATTCAAGAGTGTGGCTAGTTTATTATGACTCTGAACAATTCCTTAAAGAGTAAGCATTCCAAGAAGGAATATACACTTGGGGAGGGGGCTGGGCGGGGCAGTACACACAACCCTTTACATGCACTGAGTGAACACATAGAGCCATTGGGCCATCTGAAAATAAGAACATAGGCAGAGCCCTGCTGGATCAGGCCAAGCATCCATCTAGTCCAGCGTTCTGCTCACACAGTGGCCAACCAGCTGTCCATGGGACATGAGTACAATAGCACCTTCCTGCTAATGTGTGGGCTGCCCCCGGCTTCTGCTGTTGCTGTGCACTGCTGCACCCCACCCCACCCCCAACAAATGTCCACTTGATGTTTGTTGGAAGGAGCTTTCCACGTGCAAGAGTGGAAAGCTCCTATGTCCGAGGAGGGACCACGGAAACCCACTGGGTGACTTTGGGCCAGTCACAGACTCTCAGCCCAGCCCACCTCACAGGGTTGTTGTTGTGAGGATAAAATGGAGAGGAGGAGGGGAATTATGTATGCTGCCTTGGGTTCCTTGAAGGAAAAAAGGCAGGATATAAATGCAATAATAAATAAATAAATAAAAATTATGTGCGGGAGCTCTACACACATGCATCTGTACAAATGTAGATCTCCTTCTAATGACTTGGTTGTTTGGACTTGCTTGTATGACCCCAGGACCCCATCTGCTTGGTCATTCAGTGCATGGAGGGGGTTGCGTGTACCCCCTTTTAGTGTAAGCAAGACCCACAGTTGCCTCAGTCTCACAACAAGCTTTGTCTGGCAAGCTGGCTAGTTGGTGGCTACAGCTAGCTAGCCACCATCATAGCCATGGTGAACTGAAGAAAGACACGTTATGACCTACTAATGTTTTGCTGGGTCTCAAATAAAAATAGTGACCTGTATAACCCCAGAACAGGCATCTGGTGTGCCTTGTTCTGTGGAAATGTGGAAGATATTACCTTTCACTTTTACAAGGGCAGTGTTTTTTGTTTTGTTTTTTAAACTAGTGCCTCTGAATTTCTTAATTGTTAATGTGAAAATGGACCCCTCCACACTCTTCAAGAGTCATACCTTTGCATGTCAAAGTGGATTGCATCTCAAATAGCCTTGCAGCGGCATCCTGTCCTGCAAAAACAAAACCCCAACCCCACCCCACTTCCCCACTTTTGACATTTCCCTGAGACTATAATGAGTTTAGTCTGTAGGATTTCCTTTTTTGGTGACATTATCAGAAGAAATTACCCCGTACCATTACCTGTGGTCAATGAGACTTGACAGGTCTCCTCTCTCTTTCTTCCACAGGACCACACGTGATCCTCTGAGACAGGAAAGCATCGTCTAGACGTGGGCCTTTGAAGTTCACTGCACCTCCATCCCCCTACTCCCTGAAATGTCAGGACTATCCTTTCCGGTTCAGAACCTTCAGAATTTGCTGATCTGGCCTTGAATGTGTGTATTTCGGTATTCCTATACAGCAGAGGGAAATGCCAGGATGGCTGTGGAATTTACCTGGAATTCTTTCTGACTCAGCCTTGGTGGTGGTGGGGGCTTTGTGCCTGCAGCCGAGAAAGCATGGGGTGGGTACTATACAGTGAGAAGGATGCTGCTTGTGCATCCCTTGAGGGGGAGGATGCAGTGGAATTACATCTCAGAACACACATGATTTCCCAAGCATTCAGAAGAAAGAAAAACAGGCCAGGGAATATTATTCCTTCAAAAAGAGTAACAGCAAAGTGATAGAATCAGCCATTGTTAAGGCTATTTTCCTCAATTGCCCCCATCGATAACTAGCACTGAAATTTGGCTGTCAGAGAGTGTCCAGACCTCCCACCATTAAAAAAAAATCAGTTTTGATTTGTGTTTCACTCATCAAAAGGTAGGAGTATTAGAATCCTGGAGTTCTAACACATACATTGTATTTAAAAACAAAACAATCAAGGCTATTGCCAGGACCTGTTGAGGATTTAACTGTATGTCATGGCAGGCCACTGAACTGAAGGTTACAAATGACAGTGAAGTCCAGATATGAGACAATTTCCACAAAAAATGCCAACAGGATAGAAACCTGATAGACTGCCATGCAGAGTTAGTCCCAGGATATGGGGCTGATGATGGGATCAGAATCTGTTTGACTGGTTCAAGGATTAAAATAGGGATAAATTATTATTATTTATTATTATTTATTTATATAGCACCATCAATGTACAATGTACATTGATGTACAAAGGAAAAACCAGTACCAATCAGGAAAAAAAAAACACTTTTAGGAGAGTTTGCAGGTTCAGATGAAATCTCAAAGCATAATGTTTCTAGAAGAGCACCAAAACTCATATGTTCAGGAGGGCTTCAAGGGCTCATCTACACCAAGCAGGATATTGCAGTATGAAAGTGGTATATAAAAGGCAGGAGCCACACTATGGCTTTATAGAGGTATTAAAGTGCACCGACAACTGTTGGAGCCCATTGACACATGCTGTATACCGCTTACATACTGCTATATCCTGCTTGGTGTGGCTCCTGCCTTTTATATACCGCTTTCATACTGCTTGGTGCAATATCCTGCTTGGTGTAGATGAGCCCATAGACTCCCAGAGAAGGACATGTCAGAACATTTATTCAAAAAAGGCCTAGAAAAATGGTTCTCAAGATCTTTTTTTCATAGACCACTAGAAAATTGCTGGGGGTCTTTGCAGACCACTTAATGTTTTTGTTTGTTGTACAAATTAAAGCACATATATAATAGGTTGTATCTAATGCTGTTACAGCACTAGTGCTAATGCCATTGCACTAATGTAAACCAATGCTAGTGCAACATGACTAGCACTTGCTAGGCAAAGGGGAAAAGTGGTGATTTACCACTGAATTTCAGCAATGTGGTTTGCCACTGAAATGTTGACGGCACGTTTGCTGCCAAAGTTTGGTGGCAAATCACAGCTTTCCCCCTTTACCAATGCTAATAATGTTGCACTACCATTAGTTTACACTATTGCTGTGTTAGTACTGCGTAATACCCAATATATTTTAAAACATTATTTTCTTCTGCATTGGCATCATCATAAAAAAACCACTACCTGTTATGAAAATCATGCACTCTAAGCCAGTTTTGATAACCTGCTCCTCATCAAAATGGCCTTGAATCTTTGGTGTTATGAAATAATAATAATAATAATAATAATAATAATAATAATAATAATAATGTGCAGTGCTAAATGCAGATATTCTTATCTGTTCTGCAACCATTTGTGGCCTGAGAACCTCTGGTCCAGAGAGTTACATGTAGCTGAAACATTGGAAATGGGAAATACATTTTAACTTTCAAAAGGAGACAAATGTAAAAGCCTCCCTCGACTTGGGGCCATTGGGATGTTTTGGACCTCAAGTCCCATTGCCCTGGCCACCATAGCTAATGGTCAGGAATACTGGGAGTTGTGGTTCAAAACATTCATTAATACTGCTTCTCAGGCCAACTATCTCAGAGTAGTCCCACTGGCTGAAAAACTGTTGGTTAAGTGATGCTATTTGGGAATCATATTCTTGCATGAGAAAGTGTTTTGAGTTACTGACAATCTTTTCATATATCTATAGTGAAATTAGGGGCCTGCTAATAAATCATTTTTCAGAGCTCATCTACCTAAGCCATTAATCTATAGCCTGGAAGGTATCTGAGCAACTCTAACTGATTATTGTTTCCAAATAACCACTAATTGGTCACAGAAAATGGATCTGTCTGCTTAATAATACACTATAGAAGTTGAGTCAAATTTGAAGTGAGTGAGATCTGAATTTGGAAACCGTTAAATGGGCTTTACACGCTGTTAGAGCTCTGCCTTTGTATATATAACTTTTCAATATCTTATAAACTTTCCCACCAAGTCAACCGCTACTACCCTCGTTTAGCAAGTTTTCCTCCCTCCAGCCCTTTTGTAAAACAAATTGTGTGGCATATACAATAGAGCCAAGAAATGATTTTGCTAGTCCTAACTACCCACATTTCTTTGTCAAATCAATCACCATCAGACATGTTCCCTGTATCCCTTCAAGAAATCTGAGGGATGAGAGGACTGTGTGCTTAAATTTCTGAGGGGATTCCAATGTATTTTTTGGGATAAGTGGACCACTGTGCATTTTTCAAGCTATGGCTTAGGATACGTTTCAGCACTATAGGCGTGCACAGAACATTTCATTAGGGTCTGCACCCAGGGAATTCTTTCCTTTAAAGGTGAGCATTTATTCAATAATAAAGGATATTATTTTTATTCGTTTATTTATTAAACACTGTAGACATTGATGCCCTACTCTGCATTCAGCTTGCCTTTCCATGGAAGGGCCATTGCAGGTGAGGGTGTGTGTGGGGGGGGGGGAATGAGGAGATGCTCCTCAAGCCCCAGCGTTGGTGGGGCTTTGTGGTGACAGTGGCCAGAAGAGGGGCTTAAGAGGCTATATTAGCCTTTGGGGCTCCTCCTCCTGGCCTCTTTGTACTGTGACTCCTGGCGAAGAGGCTCTAAGCAGAGCAATTCCTTTTCATTCCTGCTGCAGGGAGCAACAGCGTGCTGTTGGTGGCAGCAGGGTAGCCAGAGGACTGTTCCTGCTGCATCTGGATCACCCTCTGGATCTCTACTCAATGGCTGCCCAATTTGGCACTTATTGCTTGAGACATTAGGGTGTGCCTGGGCACACCTGGCACACCCCTTGCGCACACCTATGTTCAGCACAAGTTCCAATCTGTGAGAAAGTATCTAGCTATATATGTCACTATTCTGATAGGGTCTCCCTTATCTTCCATCTCAGGGGCTGTCTTAAAAACACTGTGGTGGCTGTGTGGTGGCACTGCATCGGTTACATGATGCAGCAAGCAACTCGCAGCCACCATGAGGCTTTGCTGTGAAGCTACAGATTTAAAAAGTCAGGGACTTACCCTGACTTTTTATGCTGGGTTGAGGTGAACATGGCCCTTCCACCATCTGACCTCACTCAGACGTCGGCAGAGGAGTTCCTGGGCGGATAATGAGTCCCGATTAGTCACGGGAATCTCGGGTAGAGGGCAGGCCTGGCGAGCAGAATGGCGAGCAGAAAGCCTGTGCTGCCTTCTGGGTCAGGATTACCCTGCAGCAGTGACAGCGCGGGGGTTTTCTCAAAAAAGTGGTGGCAACCTAGTGCCTTAAAGGCAGCCTCTTAATCTCTACAAGAGGTAGAAGAGTGAATTTTATGGAATGTGGGACCAATCTGGAAGATTTTTTTTTCCAGTTTGAAAAAACCTGTTAATAACTTTGATTTCAGTCCCATTTGGAGTGTGGACATTCCCCTACTCAACAGACTATTTTTAGATGATTTTTATGAGCAGCTATTCTTTTTTACTTACACATTTTCAGAGGGTTCCTGAGGAGTCAAGTTTTATGTGGCCATCTCAGACCACACCAGGCCACACCCCCTGCTAATTTCTGCGTGAGCGAGATTGCTACCAGAGAGAGAGGGCCTTCTTAGTGGTGGCACTCCAGTTGAGGAACGCTCTTCCCAGAGAGGTTAGCTTGATGACTACTTCATTGTTCTTTTGGCAATGGGCAAACAGCTTAAAAAAAAACACCCAAGTTTTTCCAATGCAATTTTAGTCTGATGACCCTTTTTATGCCATCTTTATAATGTCGATACTTTGGACTTTTCTTTTTTTGTATTTACATTTGAATTGTTTTATTCTTTTCTTTTTTTTTTGTAAACCATTCTGGGAATATGATTCAAGTGGGCAATAAAAACAGCACAAATAAATAAATAAGCAAGCAGCTCTGCCGTAGCTGGAACGCAGAGAAGAGCCTCACACTCTGGAATAGGCAGCATGGTATGATGTGGTAAGGCAGGGGTGTTGTGAGCGGCATGTTAATGGCAAATCCCCACTTACGTCAGATTGCTGATGGAAGATAACTGCAGGGATTCCCCTCCCCACTAGGCTTCAGGGGCTGGGACTTTGGGGAGGGGCCTCATCTGAGGGTCCATGGGCCAGATGGACCAGCCTGGTGGGCCAAAGTGATCCATGGGTCGCAGGCTCCCCATCCCTGTGGTATAATATGGTATGGGAGGAGACAGTGTTTTAGGTATCATAGGCCCAAGCCAGTCATCAACACCTTGAATTGTACCCAGAAATACATTAATAATCAGTGCAACTGCTGTTGAAGGGGTGTGAAACGCTTCCACATGCAATCTTCCACTAACACCTACGTTTTTACAAAGAAAGGAGTCTGTACTGGTGACAAGGAAGGTGTTGTTAAGCATCTTCCAAAATATGGCATGCTCCATGAGGACTTTCCCTAACCCTGGGGTGCTCCAGATGTTTCATACTACAAGTCCCATCATCTCAGTCATTGCTCATGCTGACTGGGGAGTTGTAATCCAATGCATATGGAGGACACCAGGTTTGGGGAAGCAATCCCAGAG
Organism: Elgaria multicarinata webbii; assembly: GCF_023053635.1. Classification (NCBI taxonomy): domain Eukaryota; kingdom Metazoa; phylum Chordata; class Lepidosauria; order Squamata; family Anguidae; genus Elgaria; species Elgaria multicarinata. Next base: position 135,921,361 of record NC_086171.1, read on the forward strand.
AGTGCTGATTGGAGGTGCCTTTGATATGAGTGCCTTTGATGATGGCTACTGCATAGCCAACTATCACATGATTTATGGCACTCCTATGATACACTGTTACCCGTCCTATGGAAATCCTGGAAAATGCTGGTCAGTTGTGTGATGACTTCATATCCTTTAATCTGGCTCTCTTCGAAAGTCCTTTATTTTTGTGTTATTTTTTGCATTTATTCTAAACTAATTTATTCACATGCAATCCTATAATCAAGGGACTTGCTCTAGAATGGATGGTGGTGTAACTGGGTGGCCCATTGCATAGGTTTTCTTGAGTTTAAGTAACAACTTTGGGATTTTATATGCGCATTAGACAGCCTTGCAAAACAAAAGCGAGGAGAACTTGTTATGGCTGATCTCAGTACGATTCTCTGACACTTCAGCAACTTGATTGGGCCTCCCAGCTTTCTGTGGCTGGAGGAAATGCTCACAGGGCTTCATCTGGTAGTGATTTGTCATTTACCATGTTTTCGGCTGGCTGCCAGGGTCAGCTGTTGCCAAATGAAAGGAAGACAAGGGAATCAAGTGATTTCCCCCCCATAAGAAAAAAGGCTATAGAAAATGAAGTAAATGAGAAGATCTTAAAGCACAGCCTAGGGTAGAGCACAATAACAGCAAGAGTTCTGAGCAATGAGCGAGCAGCATGTGGGACTCTCTCCCCTACTCCTAGAAGTAGGATATTTGACGATTATTCCTTGAAAAAAATGTGTAATCAATTGGACCACCAGGAATTAATTGCCTGCGATAGTCTTGCTGTGCTACAGCTGCATATGGGTTCGAGAATCTTTCTTATCCCGTACCTCTGTTATTTGTGGTGTAGTTAGCTATAATGAACTTTGATGTGGTGGAAGGGTCCCAAAGCCCCAACCAGGTTTGTGGGCTTACCATGAAAGGCACCGAAAAATATATATGAAAAATGACACTCTGTGCTGCAGGTACATATTTTTCTTTCTTTAATTCTCCAGACAAAAAGAAAAGCAGCAATGTTAGTCATTTCACAATAGCCAAGGGAGAGGAATAGGGGAAGGATTAGAAGAATGATCAAAGAGCTAGAATTTAAACCAGCCTTCCCCCCTTCCAACTGTTTTGGACTACAACACCTATCATCCCAGCCAGCATCCAGGGAGCTATAACACCACACATCTGGAGGGCACCAGTGGTTCTTCAGTGGGACCCTCCCGATGTGGAGGGTGAGGGGAAGGCTTCACTACACTGACACTCCTTTGTGGTCCACTCTGATCTCTTAAGCCTTGGCATGAGTTTCCTTTGCTGATTCTATAGCTTCCCTTTTGGGCGTTACTGTCCTCTCCTTTTCCCCACACCAAGCTCAGCCTTTCCTGTGTCATCATTGCCTCTCCTGGGCTGCAGCTCAGTGGTAGAGCACATGCTTGACATGCAGAAGGTCTCAGGTTCAATGCCCGCCATCTCCAGGTAGGGCTGAAAAAAACTCCTGCCTAAAAACATGGAGATCCACCTCCAGTCCATGTTGACAATACTGGACTAGATGGTCTGACTCAGTATAAGGCAGCGTCCTATGTTACTATGTATTTCCACCACTGTATATCTTTCCTCCTCTTCTTTCCTGTGCAGCCCTTTCCCCTGGTTTCCTTCTCCAACTTAAAAATGCACACTACTGCTGCTGCCTGCCTCCCCGCTGTGCCAAATTGATACTTCAGCCAGCAGCGCCTTCCATCAGCATGTATCGCCGTTGATTTCTTTCCCCAGCTTAATGGAAGGGGCTGCTTTCCAAAGTGCATTCGTCACTGAAGATTGGCAACCTGGCATCTGTTTGTGGTAGGAACTGTGCTGCTACGTAATTTACGAGGTTTTTTTTATATATATACATATGTTATTGCCCTACTCTTTTTCTTTCTTTTTTAATTGTTATTGGTCGTAATGAGAATCAAGAGCTTAAACTGTGCCAAGTGCACCTTTCTTTGGGATGTCATCATACTGCGACGGAATATTGTTTTGATCAGGTAGGCAGCGAAATGTTGCTGTTGATTAACAATCTGGTGGGGTGATGGCTGTTATGTCTCCCCTTCTCGCTGCCAGTTGCAAAAGGATGTCTATAGGAAGTCTGGACTGATAATTGCTACCTAGAAACTTTTCAAAGTGGCGTGAACAGGCAATTTAAACCATTTCTTCCTGGTCGCCAGAGAAAGATGTCATCTAGTGGGGAGCACTGAGGATCCAGAGTAAGAAACCTGTGCATATAATCTCTGCTTTCAACACCACTTTCCTCTGTGGTATTTAGTGGGGTGTCATGTGGATTAATTACATTGCATTGGTTAAATGCTTTGAGGATTTAAGAAAAAGCTCTCACTAGGAGCTAAGTATTAATATAACTTTTGTTACTTGGGTAGGGGAAAAAATCTCTAGAGAAAAATCCATCTCTCTGACACCCTCCCCCTCCCCCCGCACAAATCAAACAGTCGGAAATAAAACCCAATGGTCCCTCCAGCATGCCTTTTCAATCAAACAACTCCGGTGACATGCGGTTCCATGTCAACTTATTTCTGTTGCATGTTCAGCCAAATAAAACAACGATTGACACATTCTGATGCAACTGGTTCTGACATCTCACTCCAGCTGAGTAAGGTACAGTTAGAGAAAAATCATGCTTTTCAACCCACCGCCTGCTTTTTAGAAGATGGGTGGTTGCTGTGACGGGCCTTCAACCAACACATTGAGGCAGAGTCACTGGGTGAGGAAGTTAGCTTTGGCAAAGAGGAGTTAAATCTCCCTAAGGTGCTAATTTATGTCACCCACTTCTTTATGGCAATAGTTCAGACATTGTTACTCTAATGCTGTGGTGATTGCTAAGGATCAATGCACTGATATAGGACTAGAAATGTGAAGTATGGCACAGAATGGAAAACAAAATCTATGCTGGTTTACACTCACTGTTCATTACCATGCATTGGAAGATGCTTGTACAGCTTGTGACTACCAAGGAAATAGAGCCCACTTGCCTAACGAATTGGTGGATTTCCTCTTTTTTCTGCCTCCATGGGACTGTGAACACAGCGGTGTCACCAAGAATCTGGCAGAGTACAATGCATGGAGGCATTTTCAACTTGGTGGATTGCAGGTTAAGTAGGCCTGTGCTAGAAGAATGGTACTAGAACCTTTATTTGGAAGTAAAGCACGTTGTTTTCAATGGGATTTTCATGCCACGTAGATATGTTTATAATTGCAGCTGTAGCTCAAGTTTTTACATTACATAGCAGCTGGAAAAGCAGATCTGCTTTAGCTCTAATATATGAAGGAGGACACGTGAATCTTGCTAGTGAAGTCCACATGCCACAGGGTACATCTATAGGCGGCCCTATCGTTAGGCAGAATGAGGCAGCTGCCTCAGGCGTCTTATTTTAAGTGTTATCAAAGGCCAGCAAATTGTTATTTATTTAGTTTTATTGTATTTTTGCTGTTGGGGATAGGGAGAGATGCTTATAGGATTCCACGCCCCCCCCCCCGAGCTACCAAAATTATTTGGCCAGACTTGGGCCTTAGCTAGACCTACCTTATAATCCAGGATGGAGGAGGGAAGATCTTGCGTTGCGATTAACGCCAGATCCCTCCTCCGTTTACACGTGGGGCGTGACGACCTCAGGAAGAGAGGCATTGCACCCGCCATTTTTTATTTTTAAAGGAGAAACAGTGCTCATGTGCTTAAGATAGGTCTTTTAAAAAATTTAACTTAATTTCCCCGCTCCCCTCACCCTACCACCGATGGGCGCAGCGCTCCGTGTGCAGCTCCCAGCTCCGCGCGAGGAATTGTGCGGAACTGGGTCAAACTGTGGCAACGGGCCACACGTTCCACAGTCTCGGGCTCAGCCTGAGACCATGGAGAAAACAGGTCCAAAGGGGAGGGCTCTATCCCCGGGGCAAGGGAGGGATGATCCCTCCCTGATCCCGAGATCCCCTGTGCGTCATGTGGATGCACAGGGACGATCCCGGGGTTCGCCCCATGATAAAGCCTTGGATACCTTGATTAGTGGGGGAAGGGTGTTTGTGGCATCATTTTCTGCTCTGCATCAGGCAGAAGAATGTGTCGAGTCAAGCCTATCATCTGCAATTTGTAGATCTCATAGCTGGTGAAATCCAATCCGTGGGTCCTTGCTGGTATTCACATGTGACAGATACAGGGCTGGTTCACACGATCACAGGGCAGTTAATAAGCCACAGTGGTTTGTGAACCACCCTGTGCAAGCCGGTTGTATGAGGGTTGCATGCCAGCCGATTTACATAATTATCCTTGGTAAGTGCAGCTTGTCATGATGGCCAAATCTATTGATGGTGGTTGGTTGGGGGTGGTTAACAAACTACCCAGAACCCATGGCTTTGAGATATTTGAGCGTTGTTTCAAACAACCCCTGCTACCTGGGTTCAGATAACACAACAAACTATGGCCATCCCACAACGGGGGTTGAATATTCAAAATGGCTGTGGCACATCCTGTGGTCTGTGGTGATTGTGCAAACTAGCCCAGAGAAGGGCCACTAGAGGCCAAGCTAGTAGAAAAGGAGAGAATTTTAGCTTCCAGGCTATTCAATCTCTGCTAAAAGTGCTCCTCTTATTGGACTTACAGGAGAAACAAAGTAAAAGAGTCAGGCCGCCCTCCAACAGAATTGCCACTCTCACAACACCTCTTTCACTGGAGTCCAGGATAGCCAACACACCTGAAGTGAAGCCTAGGAAGTAGTCCGCCACCCCCAGAAGTAACTACTATTTAGCAGAACATCACCATCCTTCCTAAGCCAGGACTACCAGCCATTATAACAGCCCACTCATTGGTTTCTCTCTTCTCTCCTCAACATGGCAATACATCTGGGGAGGTGAAGGAAGGTCAGTGCCTCCCATCAGTAATGTTCTGGGTGCTGCTTAGCAATGGTCTCTGTTCACAGCCCTCTGGCAATCCCAGGAGCCTAAATATCCATAGAGAGGGTAGAGCAACCAGACCCTTACAAACTGGCTCAACTAATACAACTTCCCTCAATCTTCCCTTCCTTCCCTTATGATACAGTGGGGAAGCCCTGTTGTAAGCCCTGAAACAAAAGCTCGATTTAGGCATTAAAAAAAGGGTTAAAATCAAGCATGGTGAGGAGTAGCATTCCAGCCCCGCCCCTCTTCTTCATCACCTTTGTTGTCCTTTTGGAAGCTATGCATCATTATCATTTTAATGGTTGTGCTACACAAAGTGGGCAGGTTAGGCGAGCTGCCTAATAATTAGCATAATTACCCTGGTTGGAGTGGGGGTTCTTGTGATATCTGAAGCCTTTGAGGGTGAGTGACATGGGTGGCTTACAAACCACGCTTAAACCCTAAAAGAAGCTATGGGGTGGCCATGTGTCTTCTTTTGCAGAGGACCATTCTGAAGGTCTGTCCAGTCCAAGTCTGGTATAAAGATAAAGAACCATTAGAAGGGAGAGCTGATCCTTGAAGTTGGCCATGAGCAATCTGGTCACAGCCCTCCATGCTATGGTGAGATATATTTCTATTCTCAATTTCTAATTCTAATAATTTCTATTCTGGTAATTCCAAATTTGCATCTATGTGTATAAATCAGCGTATGCAAATCTTATGCAAAGTGCTGTCCTCTTAATGTTCTCTCTTTTGAGAGATTCCATCCTATCATCAGTACAACTGTGGTGGTGCAGCCCTTACTAGTTAGAGGCAAGTTGTCCAGAAAAGGTCATCTCATTTCCATAGGCCAAGTGAAGTGGTGGTGGGAGGATGCTGCTTTATCCCTCTGTTTCTGCAGAAACTGATTCTGCTATAGCAGTTTCAGTACAATCAAAGGACTGGCCTGCAAGAGCTTTTGCAATGCTTAGAAGCAAATGTCTGTCCATTAATTTTCACGAAATCAGTTTCCTTTCATGCCATGCAATCAACGTGGTGCACCCAGCTCTTCAGTTTCTATAATTGGATCAATTCAATCATTTTATAATAGCCTTAGGGACTGCATGGCCCTGCACATTGTTCTAGGCAGGAGTATTAGATGACCAATAGCTTGCAGAACAAAGTACATTGAAATTGGTCTAGCAACGTCAGGGAAATGCCAGGTGCACAATTCAAGGCTATGTTCAGGGAAAAGGTAAGTGCATGACCGAGACCAGATTCTTCAGCTAAGGTGAGATCCAGATGGGGGTGCAGGGGCAGGATTGCAATCACTCTGGAGGCTTAAACTCCCCCTCCCTCCTTCACACATGACATGTGTGAGGGAAGGAAATGCAGCACAGCACTGAATGGTTGAGTTAGCAACTAGAAGCCAGAGGGACAAATCTCGCCCCATGAGAAGTACTGATAACATTTTAGGGCAAATAGCAAATCCAATACTTCCTTTCTCTAGTCTTCCAGTGTACACTTTTTCCCACTGCTAATTTTGGTAAACCCTTGAGCATATTGGGAGAAAACCTGGTTACAAGACTTCGTCTAGTTCTAATTCTGAGGAATGGTGGCAGATCACACCAGAATCCACGCTAATAAAAATCTACTGGCAGGGGGTCCCTCTGAATCCTGCCTTTGCTACATTGTTGTGCAAACAATTTGAAACTATGGAGCTGGGAAGTAAGGGAGGCAGGAAAATTCCCACATCCATAGGTTATGAATTTACCTCAGGGCTTTACCTCAAAAAGCTTCAGTTCAGTTATCTTCACTTCAGCGCCATTAGTAAAGTAAACCATCTTGAAGAAATTGAAACAGTGCCTGGCTCAACATTGAGGTGATATTAGTGCCTGACGGTTAGTCAACCAACTGTTTTCTATCTTACTTCTTCTGCCTGAGGAATTCAATCAACATATGGATGAGATTCTGGCAAATTTAGTTCTTTCAGGTGGTTGCCAGGTAGCATTTAAACATACTCAAAGCTTTTTCAGTGCTGTTCCAATGGCATGAAAGCCCATCATTTTGTACTAGTAAGGTACCAAGGAAATATCCTTGAAATACAGAATGTGTGTGTTTAATCATATAAAAAGCAGGCTGTTTGATGAGGGATGGAATGCTGGGAGAAAAGAATGTTGCTTTAGCAGGCAGTTGGAATGACGCCATGGGGTGTGAGGATGGCTAATCGTGAATGAAACTGGATGCAAAAAATAGTCTGACTAATAAGGGAACACAGACCATTATGGAGTCTCTAAAATGAAGTGCATTGTTTTGGAATCCATCACAGTTACAAATGATACTTTCTGGCTATGTCTTCAAAGACTAAAATATTTCTTTTTAGGTAGAAGGCTTCATATGCCTCATTTGGAGAAATATATGGCAATTTGTGTAGCTAATGGGTTCAGCTGTCCCAGGACCAGAAAAGGATAAAGACCCCCCCCCCCCCACCAGACTTGTTGGATTTTCATTTGGTTGAACTCATTCATAAGAGTCCATGGATGTCTGTGGATAATTGCCTGCAAAATGTCTAGGGCCAGCACGATATAACACTTTGAAAACAGTTTGGAAATGGTATATGTAATCTGTCATGAGCCCTGACAGTTGTCAATACCATCATAAACCGTTATAAAAAAGTAGATCGCAGGTGACAGAATTTGTTTGTCCAGAAGAACTGGGGATCCAAGTTCCCAAGTGGCTGACATGCCAGTCTCTTTCTACTTATTTTAACTGGCCAATCAGATCCTAAGGGGATGCCTTACCATTGTGGCATTGTTCTTAGCTTGTGTTCCCTAAGAGCAGACCTGAAGAAAAGTTAATGACCAATGGGCAGAAAAGTTAATGACCAATAATGACTACAGTAAAGCTTTTAGACTAGGTAAAACATGGGTCCTGTGTGACAATAATGGACACATGTTTGAAATACTACAGATTGGATCCAGGATCTACCTTCTGTGAGATGAGGGACTTTCTGCAAGAGGAAGAGCTCTGATTGCAGAAAGTTCCCTTCTCTGATTTTTGGGAACCCCCTCTCCCCAATCACAGCTTGCCCAGGGTTTCACAGCAGGGTTTCCTGACTCTCTATGTAGCATTTTCAGGGCACTGGAGAGACTGTCATGGGAAGGAGGGGTGGGGAAGTCCCATTCCATCAGTGCAGTTGCCCCCCTTAAATCTGGACCCAACCCTATGTTTATAAGTTCAGGGATTTTGTCTGTTTGTTTAGAAAGCCATTCTAAAACAAGACAGTAATGCTTTGTTCTGAAGTTCTAAACTCTGAGACAGTCATCCAATTTAAAGCCTAGCCCTATGGGAATTAATGGGCTTAGGCATGTAACTCTGTGTTGGATAGCGGTTTCAACTGCTGTCCATCAATCCCAGTGGATGGCAGTAAAACATGTTAATTATTTTAAGAAGTTGGAAAGGTAGAGCACCTTGGTGGGCACCAGAAAAGGTGCCCAGGGGTCCATGAGTGGCCTCCAGCACCCCACCCCCTACCACTTGTCCAGGATTACACAATGTACTGTGTTTTTTTTGTCACTCCATCTTGCGTTGTTTGCTGTTGGGGCAGGGAAACACACACATAACACAATGACATCACACATGTATTGTGTTATATTTGACATTTTCAGGAAGATGGGTGAAAGAGAGAAAGAATAATGGCAGCTGCGTGTCTCTTCTAATGTCTTGTTTTGCCCTGAGTAACTCTGGATTGACATACATGACCACTGCTATAAGAGGATGGGCTAGAAAGTGTCCCATTCAAATCTTCTCTGAATCACAGGGGTTCATCAGACGAGGATGTGATCGCATGCTCGCTACTGCCTTCTCATGGTTTATCGCGTGTCCTTTAGACAATGATGTCTGCCTCCCGTGTGCCTCCCACTCCTTCTTGCCTTGTTTCTGTCACAAAATAGACCACAAAAAATCTGACTTTTTTTGGGAAATGAAATGTGCTGCCATTTCCAGTTGTGTGCAGGAGAAGTGGGGCGATAAAAATGCCCCCTGAATGGGCCACATGGTCTTTGTTTACTTCCTTTTTCTTCTCCGGGAACTGTGATTCCCACCCACCCCCATCTGATGATGCTCACAAACTGACTCAGGAGTTTGTGAGTCACTTTAGGCAAGCCACTTCCTATCAGTGTCAAACCTGCCCCCTTCATCTGCCACAGTGATGGGGAACTTAGGGCCCTCCCAATGTTGTTGGACTCCAACTTCCATTAGTCTCAACCAGCATGGCCAGTTGACAGGAAGGGTGGCAACATCTGGAAAGCTATAGGTTCCCAATCCCTGATCTACAATATGATAATAGCACTGACTTGCATTACAGGGTTATTGTAAGGATTCATGTATGTAGAGCACTTTCAACACTGAAATCCTAATAATAATAATAGTAATAATAATAATAATAATAATAAGTGTCACAAGAAGATATTGCCTGTTCTTAAAGAGGAACATTCATTCTTCTTTTGCAGGGCAGTTTTAAACATGTTTACTCAGAAATAAACCTCATGACTGCAAAGTTTATTTATATAAATAAATAAATAAATAAATAAATAAATAAATAGGCAGTTAACAACATATGCTGAGTTTTTTTTAACTTACCCCAGAATAGTTGTTTTAAATGATATTGCTGTTTTTATGCTTTTAAATTTTTGTACATTTGTTTTTAATGTTCACTGTTTTTAACTTTTGTAAACCGCCCAGAGAGCTTCGGCTATGGGGAGGTATATAAATGTAATAAAATAAATAAATAAATAAAATGTTCCATGCTTCAATATAAGTGTGAACCAGAGTGCACCCTTAGACTGTACACACTTACCTGGGAGTAAGTCCCAGTGAACTCCATGGGGACTTAGTTCTGAATAAACGTGCACTGTTAATAAAAGATTGTACTGGTAATATTTGAACTCTGCCCTCAGATCTTATTTTCAGCACCAAAGCTCAACCTTGAAAGAAGCACATTTAATAACAGAGTGTCTTTGAGCAGGCACAGAGTATGTTTCCTTTACCATAGAGTAGAACAATTGGCCCCAACATCTGGCACGAGGGAGCCAATGCTTTCAGATCCAAAGATGCAGTGAAATAAATTGAGACGGCCTCGAAACCAAGCCCTCCAGTCTGAGACATTGCGCAATAGTTACCTTAAAGAAAAGAAACACATGTGCAGGAGGAGAGCTTTCAGATGGATCAATGCAAACATTCTGTAATAATTAATAAATCAGTTTTTCCTTAGCAGTAACTCCTTTACAGTACAACCTTATACATGCATACAGTGATATAAGCCCCAGTGAGTTCAATGGGACTTACTCCCAGGAAAGCATATATAGGATTGCAGCCTTAAATATTTAATTATTTATTTATTAAATTTATATACTGCCCCATAGCTGAAGCTCTCTGGGTGGTTTACAAAAGTTAAAAAACAGTGGACATTAAAAAATACCAGCCAGTCCCCCCAAAATCATCTTTCCACTATTTACTTGTTCTGTTAAAAGTAGGCTGCGGAACTGGCTGGTTCAAGAAGCAAAAGGCATACTTTATACAAAACAAATAGTCCCCAACTACGCAATAATCCCCTTTCTTCCCCCGTTTGCTTATGCCATTAGCCCCACAATGTAATGTGAGAATCAAGGAAAAGAGCCTGATAAACTTCATGAAACCTTTCCTAAGCATCCTCATGAAATGCTTAAAAAATAATGCAAACAAGTTGGAAGAACATAAGAAGTCTTAGAAGATGATGTGGTCGATAAGGAAAACACTTAGGATTTATTTTTTTAAAACACACACACACACACAAAACAAAATGGGATTCCTTTGCAACCTATTGCCAACAATATTCCTTGTGCGAGGGCCCCCTAATTATTTCATCATGCAGTCAGGAAATCCTGGTAGGTCATATATAAACAGCCTGAGGCAGGGACCTCTTCATCAGATAGAGCACGACATCTGACATCTGTGCAGCCTGCCGCTCGCATGCCACAATTAGCCTAACGAGGAAGCTCAAACGTTAACTAATGCAAAGGCAACTGGGAGCACAAGGAGAGTTCAGGATAGCAAAGGTCGTTCCTAATCCAAGATTAAAATTGCAGCACAGTGCTGCTACGTGCAACCATGGCACTCGCCTCAATTCAGCGCGTCATATTAGGTTCCAGGTCTCCCCTCTTCCTAACTGCAGAGTCAAAAGAGAGATGCTGTGAAGAACTCCACTGTGAACTTCATATTTGCATGTTGGTTCTATGTTAGACCCAGAGAACGATAAAACAACATCGATAAAGGGGTTCTGGGATCTTCCGTTGTTCTCACTGATGGTGGTAGGCAGGTCGAGATTATTTACCACCAACATACCAGTGCGGTGTAATAAATAGAGTGTGGGGCATGGGCAAGGGAGCCCTGGGGTCAAATTTCTGCGCAGATGAGAAGTTCAGTGGTGCAATGAGGTCTGGAACTTGGGTCATACTCCAGGGCTTCACAAATGACAACTTAGACAGAAGCAGGCATCATGGCAGCAGAATCAAACTCCCTTTTTATTCCTGTAGTTATGATGGTACTAGGATTTTAATGAGCTTAAAATGCAAAATTGCACATCCTCTGAGTATTGCTGCTGCTGCTGCTGCTGCTGCTGCTGCTTCTTCTTCTTCTTCTTCTTCTTCTTCTTCTTCTTCTTCTTCTTCTTCTTCTTCCTCTTCCTCTTCCTCCATCTCCTCCTCCTCCTCCTCCTCCATGTGGGTAGCCTACATGCTTGGAGCAGGCACCCAGCTTAAGATATTTCCCCTCCAATACATGCAGAGCAGTGGGGCCAGAGAGCACGGTCCTGTTGCCCCCTCACATGCCTTAACACCCGAATAGGGCTTATCTGTCACCATAATCTACATCACGACTAAGACAGACAGTACTTTCAAGTATGGGTGAGGAACCACTTTCAGCTGGAAGGCTGAATTACAATTTCAGAGAAGCTCTCAGAAGCTGCATTCCAGTAGTGGGTGGGGTTAAAGGCAAAGGCAAAACAAAAAAGACCAGCATATTGTAGCTTAAAGGTCTTTCTCCTAAGCTTTAGGAGAGGCATTTCAAACTCTTAGAATGAGGGGGGGGGAAAACTGCATAAAAGCTGGAAAACCACCAAGTAAACATTGGTTGGGGAAAAAGGTTGGGCCCAGGAAAAGGGGTATGTAGGGTGATCAACTGTCAGGATTTCCCTGGATTTCCCTGTTTTTTTGTTTTATCCTGGTTGTCAGGGGGGATTTTCTGTAATTTTCAATAACGTCCGGGAATGACATGCTTTCCCCTTTAAGGCCACCATTAGCATTGCAAGGGGTGGGATGACATGCTTTCTGGAGGCATGTCATTCCCCCTCACTGCTCCAACCAGGGCCTTAAAGGGGAAGGCGTGTCATTCTCAGACATTATAGAAAAGACCCCAATTAGAGCAGTGAGGTGGGGGAAAGTGGGAATGACATGCTTTCCCCTCCTTTACTCCAATTGGAGCCTTTAATGGCAGATGCCATTAGTGTAGTGGGGGGGGGGGAAGACACACTTTTCAGAGGAACTGCAAAGTGCACTTTCCCCAACTACTCCCTTACTAGGTGTCCTCTTTTTTGATTTCCCAAATATGGTCACCCTAAGGAAGTGACCATCTGAGGAACCCCAGTATGGCAGGATTGAGACCCATCCCCGTTTTGAAGTTACATTATTTTTACCGTAGAGTAGGTGAACGGGGAAGTCAGATCTGGATGCTAGGACCCACCATGCTAGGACCCTAGCATGGTGTGTGTGTGTGTCAGGTCTCCTGTGCCTACTCTAGCATAAATATGAAGGTAATATCTGTGAAGTATTTTCTATTTTGGCTCTCACAATGCTATTGTAAAGACAGCATCTATGCTACTCTGAACTCCTTGGAATAAAGGTGAAAAACAAGTGTGATTTGAGTAGCTTTCTAATGTTTGTAGTAGAAAACTCTGCAGAAAATATGAGAGGTAGCATTGTTCTGTTGATAGCTGTGCAAACACAGACAAAACAACTAGTACAACTAGCATAACCAACACTTCACCTACTGAAATGGTAATGCCTTCTGCAATGGCTTGTCAGCTTTGCACTAACGGAGCGGCACCATGGTTGGATAAAAACCAAAAGTTGTGTTCGGACAACACAATAGTCAACAGTGGGGTAATGATCAACTTGACAGTTATTTATTAGGCATGTGCTCCGCTCCGATTAGAACCGGAGAATCAGAAGCGAATTGGCCTGCTCCGCCTTGCCCAGAGGCGGAGTAGAAGCGGACCAAAGGACCCCTAGAAGCAAGGCGAAGAGAAGCGCCCATTTTCAGAGCAATCCTCTTTCCGCGGACCGATCCGATCGCCATTTTGAAACATTTCGCCCATAGGATTGCATTGCGGAAAAGAAAAGGGGATAACTGTGTTGTTTTTGAAGCTATCTTTCTGAAACTTCTTGTGCTTAGAGAGTCATGGCTGGGGGTCATTTTGAGCCTACTCTCAGCTCTCTGCATGGTGCGGTTCGCTTGCTAGAATTTTTTTTAAAGTAGGGTAAATGCGGGAAAAAGATTACCTTTTCGATTGCTGAGGGGCAGAGTCAACTCCCGGTCATGATCACATGATCCCAAAGTTGGAGGAGGGGATAGGCAAAATGGGTAACTTGGGATTCTGGGAACTTCTCTTTCTTAGTCTGAACGGACTTTTCCCAGTGTTTTTTAAAACAGTAGCCCCACTAAATGCACAAACACAACCTGAAATCATATACTAAGCCAATAATTAGAGATAGAAAAAACACAGCACTGCTACCCACCCTAACTTTGGGGAACAACTGAATAGATGTGGTGCAAGGGGATGAGCTCCCCTAGGGCATGTGGACGTGCCCTCACTCTCCTGTACTTTGAGGGCCATCAGAGCCCTCCAAAGAGTAACCCAGTGGAGCAATGCCTATCATGAGTTGAAGTGAGCGTTTGCTTCTTAAAAGACTGGTACCTAGACAGGACCAGTCAAATTGGCTGATGCTTCCCCCTTTGGGCACATCCAGCCCCCCCCCCATTACTGGTAAAAGACAGATATAGCCTTTTTAAAAAAAGTTCTTCTTGTTGTTTATTCAGCAACACTGCTGCTTTTAATTCCACCCCTCCTTTGTTTATTTATTTATTTATTTATTTATTTATTTATTTATTTATTCCATTTTATATGCATTACTGGCTTATCCAGTTGTAAACCGCCCAGAGAGCTTCGGCTGTGGGGCGGTATATAAATGTAAATAAATAAATAAATAAATATCTTTGGCTCACTTCCTTATGCCCCCAGAAATGTCTGCTGCCTTCCTGCCTTCCCTCCCTCCTCCCCTGCCCGCCTCGCAGGGATGGTTTGTGTCTGGCTTTGACTCAGGGGAGAAGTCCTTCCTGTGCTCAATTAGACTTTTGGAAGTTCCAAATCCATTTTTCAAGTGTGGAAGAAGATTCATATTTAGGTTGATCTCTACTCCCCAATTCATGGCATCTTAGGATTTCCTTTGAAATGGCCCCATTGAGCTGTCTGCAGGTTTAAGCTCCGCCAAAAATCAGAGGATGATGGGATTGCCTTGTACCTTGGCATGATTGTGGGTCTAGATGGCATCTGTGAGTGTGCCCACTTCCCTTTTTTTTATCTGTCCAAATGTCAGAGAACAGTCCATGTCTGCAAATGGGGTGCCCGATTTTCATAAATTCCCCAAAAATTGGGATGATGGGACTGCCTTGAATCTTGGCATGCATGTGTATCCCTGGATAAGCTATCATGGTGGCAAGTTTGAGGTTTTTAACATGCAAATTGACGGAGCTATCGAAAGGGGTGTGAATGGGGTGCCCGATTTTCATAAATTCCCCCAAAATCAGGGGATGATGGGACTGCCTTGCGTCTTGGCGTGCATGTGTATCCCTGGATAAGCTATCATGGTGGTGAGTTTGATGTTTCTAACGTGCAAATTGACGGAGCTATTGAAAGGGGTGTGAATGGGGTGCCCGATTTTCATAAATTCCCCCAAAATCAGGGGATGATGGGACTGCCTTGAGTCTTGGCATGCATGTGTATCCCTGGATAAGCTATCATGGTGGTGAGTTTGAGGTTTCTAACATGCAAATTGACAGAGCTATCGAAAGGGGTGTGAATGAGGTGCCCGATTTTCATAAATTCCCCAAAAATCAGGGGATGATGGGACTGCCTTGAGTCTTGGCATGCATGTGTATCCCTGGATAAGCTATCATGGTGGTGAGTTTGAGGTTTCTAACGTGCAAATTGACGGAGCTATCAAAAGGAGTATGAATGGGGTGCCCGATTTTCATAAATTCCCCAAAAATCAGGGGATGATGGGATTGCCTTGAGTCTTGGCGTGCGTGTGTATACATCCATGAGGTGTCATGGTGCCAAACTTGAGGTTTCTAACTTTCACAGAAAAAAAGTTGTATACATTTTTAGCTTAATGCAAGCCTATGGTGTGGGGGGGAAACGAAGCTCCGATCCGGATCCGGAGCTCCGCAGCGGAGCGGAGCGGACATAGGCGGAGCGGGGGCGGAGCGAAGCGGCCCGATCCGCAAATCGTGGATCTGGAAGAGAAGCAGAGCAGGGGGTCCGTGCACACCCCTATTATTTATCTAGGGGGCACATCCCACACAACATGATAATAATCAATGGTGGTGTTGATTAGGATCAACCAAATAAACAACCATTGGTTAAATACTCCTGACGCACAACACAATTTTGTAGCAAAAGCTTCTGGTTTTGAATAATATCTTGATGAATTGTGGGATCACACACTTTAGTTCCAAAATACCTAATTATCACTATTTTCATTGTATATAGAGTACTGTTAATAGATTTTGCTGATTTTGCAGTTTTTGTATATAGCGAAAACAACCCTTTTAAAAGTCCCCTAGTTCACAATTTTATGTATGCTAGGTATTCAACATGAAATTTTGTATTTTTCCTGCTGAACACGTACATTTGGAGAACATACTCTAGTAATAGATTCAAATGCAGGTGTATCAGCAGCATTTGCACATTCTGTATTAGGAAAATAACTGCAGTTGCGGGGGATGTTGTATGGTATTACATTATATCCTGGCAAATGTTTCATTCCATGACACGTGGAAGTCCCATGAAGCATCAGTTCCATGATTTACTAGGCATCATCTTTACATATCCAAACATTTCCCTGTAGTCATAAAAATTGTTCCTCAGGGGAAAAAACCAATAACAATGAAACCAGAGCTTCTCAGGTTGTTGGATTCCATTCTGTGCCAAATATAAGCACAAGTTCCATTCCTGTGACTCTGACAATAGTCTCTCAGCCTATCAAATTGCTTTCACATGATTTTGTATTCAAATTAGGCCCAGCTAAATGGAAGGGAGCTAAATCTTGCTGAGCTTATTTCGTTTAGCTTTACAGCTTGTAACTGGAATCTCCCCAGAGGATACCAACAAGTTTCCAAGGGCCTTCGGCAGACTCAGGGCAGCCATTTTAAGGAGCCAGATCGGTTTCCTTTGTGTAACCCTTTCAATGTTGAACTGATGAGCACAGATGCACAGATGCACAGATGAGCACAGATGAGCACAGATAATCAAACTGGCTTTTTAAAAGAAGGACTTTGCCATCCTCAGAAGTGTATATCATCCCAGTTGTCATTTGTTCTGTATATAACCAATTAAATACAACCTGCCCCAGGAAGAATAAAGATTAAAACATATATTGGAAAAAAGAACAAATACTTTAATTGTTTATCATTCCCATCCAATATCTATATATTCCAGCTCCCTATATAGTTATGGACAAAGTGACAGAAGAAGGAGGACATATCTCAATATATATGTTGACATATAGAGATTCCAAAACGAAACTGCCCTTAACCCACTGGTTGTAAATTAAACAAATAAAGCAATGCAAAAAAGAAAAAAGAAAAAAGTGTAAAGATAAAGCAATTTTGAAGTGCCAAGTGGCACAATAACCAAAAATGTATGGTTTTGTTAACAATGGCCATGTCACTTTTCAAACCTCACAATTTAAGCTACTCTTTATTATAAAGAAATATTGACAGTTATACCCTTGATAACACAGATATCTTTAATAAATACAAATATAAATGTGCAAATACATATATGTTTAGAAATAACAAATACAAAGCAATGAGATTAGAATATTTTAATGACTTAATTGCATAAAAGTAAAGTAAATGGGCAGGAATTATCATGAAATCTGTTAGGATACGAAACATATTCATATTAATTCAAAATTAGGAGTTCTTACTGACTTCCAGTAAGCAGCAACAATTTGTCTAGTTAAAACCATTTATTTATTTAATGCATTTTTAGTTGCCTTTCAAGACTGCAGTGCCATATCCAAATTACTATAACAAATTCATAAATTCATAAATCAATTTAAACAAATTTAAGAGTGGACCAGTTAAAGCAAATCAAATCCAAATCTGAAATAGCAGCTGATATACTAAATACTGTTGTTAAAAGCCACAGAAAGCAAATAAGCTTTTAAAACATGCTTTAAAATGACCACAGATGAAGCCAGGGTTATATTTCTTGTGAGCGGATTCCATAGAACAGGGACTACCAATGAGAAAGCTCTGTTTTAGTGTGCACCTATTCAGGGCCGGTGCTACCATTAAGTCCACTAAGGTGGTGGCCTAGAGCACCAAGCTAAGAGGGGCGCTGGGTGCAGCGCAGCATTCAGCCAAAGTCCGAGAGCATGCGCGGCAGCGTGGGGCTCAGTTTGCTCGCTGTTGTGATGGCGAGCGAAGATGGAGCCCCACCCATTGCCTCGTATCGCCCTCATGCTCGTCATCATGAGGGTGATGTGAGGCAGGGAGCGGGGCTCAGTTCGCTCATTGTCACAAGTGGCTGGGCCTCCAGCACTCCCCCCAGCGCAGAAGAAGAAGAAGAAGAAGAAGAAGAAGAAGAAGAAGCAAGCAGGAGGTGGAGAAGAAGAAAGAGAAGAAGCAAGTAAGGTAAGACTGAGAGGTGTGTGTGTGTGAGAGAGAGAATGTATGGGTGCATGGGGTGCATGGGGTCTTTGAGTGAATGCATGTGTTCATGCATGTATTTGTTTGGAGTGAGTGATGCTGAGTGTGTGCGCGTGCGCGAGTTAGGGGGGGATGATTTGGAGGTGATATTCCTATTAAATAATGCATTTAGACCCATAGACGTTCCTTTGCAATTTGTTTGCTATAATTGGCATGACGTATATTTTGTAACAATAGGTGATAATTATTTGTTACAAAATTAGCTGTTACAAAATAATTAAACAATTATTTAAAACCCTTTTAAATAATTAACAGGGTTGTTATCATCATCATCATCATCAATCTCTCTTTTCTTGCTTGTGGTGGTTTTCCTAGATGAACATGATGGGCTTTGCCAAGCCATGCTGTCTTTGACTGATTCAGAAATTTCCTGACTATTGAACATGTTTTAAGTATGACTGCTTTCTGGGTGTTGGTGTGCATGTATTTTGGTAGGCCTAATTTCTGAAGGTTTTTGTTTGTTTCTCTATCTGAATGTAAGCAAAATATTCTGTTAACATGATGGGTTGGTTATGCCAAGTTACCTTAAATAGTATAAGTCAATGAAATACCATTTTTCTTGCAAATCCCAAAGATACCCACCCTTACAATCCCTTACTATTAGATTTATAAAATATAAAAGACTTCTTGGAAGAGCCAACGGGTTGTAGAAGCTAGATTGTTAGTCTTGGATTCCAGAGACCTATCTTAAAATCCTTCTTAACCAAATAGAGTTCTTATTTCTTTCCTCCCATCTCCTAGTGGGAACAGAACCTGATATTGAGGCAACAGAAGCTAGCAGGATCTTGGCCTAATCTCTACCTACAGCTCTTTTGCAAGGGAGGAGGGGTGGTTGTGAATTTTCCCACTTCCGGGATCGGCACTCACAGGGCACATGTGAGCAAAGTTTCCCCCATTTTCAGGAGCGCTGTTGCGGGATGATGTGTGCCACGTGATGACACTTCTGCATGTGGATTGGGAGAAGTGGGCGGGATAGGCAGATTACGCAACTACGGGGATATTTTTTATGACTCGTCAGATTTGCGCATAAATGCAAATACAGAGCTACACATGGGGGGGGGGAGATAAGGAGTCCATTGAATGTGTGATGTTGTGCAGATATAGGTTTGTGTTTAAAAAAAAGACACTTGGCAATGAAACATGCCGATACCCATGCACACACCCCTCACAGGTCATTGGCTGTTTGCTGATCCCAGAACTCACATTGAACAGCAACGACCTCACAAAGGGGGGGGCACACCAGCCGCAGACTTCAGGATTGTAGCGAAGGAAGGGGGAAACTGTGATAAAAACAGTCAGTGAAATCCAAGAATAACTGAGTGGTGGAGCCGAGATCACAGTGGGATCAGGTGTGTGTCATGTGACCCGGTACGGATGATTTCAATATTATTCTGCGATGAACGGCTGGTATAAACACGGCCCTTGTCCCATAGGACGCAAACTTAATTAACCTTGGAAAGGACCTTTTGCTAAATGGGACTCACTTATGGATAAATTTTATATAACAGGGGTCTTGGGCCATTTTCACTATTCCCAGCCTGGATGTTGCTGCAGGCCAACCTCTGTGTGTGTGTGTGTGTGAGAAAATGAGGTCTGTAGCTCTTACAGAGTGCCAAAAGGATCAAATTTACCTTACTTATAAGCTAAATTTGACCTTTTTGGCAGCTACAGATGCCATTTCCCCCTATTTTTCAAATTTCCAGTCACCCCAATTTTAGTGGGGTGGCAGGGGATGGTTGGGCCACATATTGAACACCCCTGTTATAGAAGAATCTTCACCATGGAGAAGAGCATTGCTGGATAATATAGCACTGCCTGGAATCTCTCTTTTAATTCCACATTCAGCAAATTATGGGAAAGCAATTTCTCAGGAGTGTTAAAAGGTTCTAACATGGAAACAACCCGAATGAATGATCCTATTTCTGTATCAGTCTATTCTATTCCATTTCCACATTAATTTGCATTTTTTTAAAAAATGCACAAAAATTTGCATGTATTTTTGTACAGAGCTTTCCTTAATATGCATATTTTGTACACAACTTTCCATAATATACACCTTTTTGAACATAATATTTGAGCTGAGAGCGGCATTACAATATTTGGAGAAATGCACAGTGTGATGGATAACTGAGGGCCTTGCTAGACCTGCTGGATAATCCGGCCAGGAGTCGGGGCGACAGCGCGCTGCAACTAGCACGTGCCGTCGCCCTTTCCCACACGTAACACGCGACGGGGCAAGGGAAAGCCCCATCGCATCGGCCATTTTCTTTCAACCTTAAAGGGCCATGTGCGCAGGAGTGCACCGCCAGACAAGGTAAGTGTTTTTAAAAATAAATATAGGCTCCCCACTCCCCCTGCCCCTGATTCCCCCCACAATGCCTGATGCCCCCCCTGCCCTCTCACTCGCCCGTCTTCCCCCCCTCCCCGATGCCCTGTCCCCTGTCCTTCTTTCCCCCTCCCCCCTCCCCGATGCCCTGTCCTTTTTCCCCCCTCCCCCCTCCCCGATGCCTGCTTATCCTGGCTTAAGGGAGGCGTTAGCCCCGGAATCCTCTGTGCGTCATCTGGATGCACAGGAGGAAGACCGGGCCTCACACCACGCTAACGCCTGGTCTAGCAACGGCCTGAGTCTGGGAAGTGCCGATTAGATTGGTTTGCTTAAAAATGTCGATCAAATAAAATTCTCCCCCATCTCTGTCCCAGTCACTCACTCGTTTGACATATAAAATGACATGCACATTTTATATGTAAAATGTATAAACGTTCTCACTAGAATGTTCTCTTTCCCCCCTCTTCCCTTAACAGCTTGAGTAACTCCTGTGGTTACTTACTAAACTGTTCTATTGGGCCAAACATGGATAGTTCCACTTCCACATGATGTCTGCTTCTTTCTCCCAGGGTTGTCTGTTAGGTTCTCAGCTCCATTCTGTCTTCCCCCAGCCCTACCTCTCCACCTCTGTACTTTTTCTAATTCAGCACAGCTAGAAGCAGCATAACAGATCTATAGATTTCAGTTTTATGGCAGATGGTGTCCTTGGGAAAAAGCAAAAGCAGCGTAGCTCCAAAATGTACCTTCTGGCTATAAACACTCATTTTTTTAATTTTTCCTTTTACTTGTCAACACCTGGCTTCACTTTCTCTCTTTCAGAAGCCCATAAAAGGACGTTGCTACTAACGCTCTGCAGACAGTCTGTCTTTGGCATGAAGTGGCCTGGTTTTTGGATCCAACCCCCCACTCCAATCTCCACCCCACAAACTTGTGTCCAAAACAGATTTGGAGTCCTTCCCCTTTCTGACCCACTGATCACTTTTTATTTTCATCTGTTGATATGTTCCTCTTTCCCAGGGACACCGTCCGTGTTTTCTGGAACCTGTTTCTGGTAAACTGCTGTCCCCATTTTTGGTTTTTGGGGAGGTGTCTTTCAAAAACATCACTTGGGGTGACTTGCAAGGGTTATGAAATAAATTTTCTTGCCAGGGTCTCCAGAAGTGAAATCTGAGTCAGATTTGTGCATGGATGCAGCTCATTTCTATTACAGATCCCTCTTCCTGCATGCACATTAACAGTAGAGCACTACACACTGTGCAGTGTGGGATGTCACATTCTGGTGAAGCTCACTTTGACTTGTTGGCATATTCCATTTCATTTAGGGCACAATCCTATGCAAGTTTAGACAGAAATAAGGCCCACAACCCCCAGCATGCTCCATCCATGGCTGGCTGGGGCATGCTGGGAGTTGTAGGGCTTTTTTCTGTCTAAACATTTGTTTGTTTATTTATTTATTTATTTAAAGCATTTTTATAGCGCCGCCTCACCATTTCTGGCATCGAGGCGCTTTACAATAACATATAAAACAATTCCATTAAAAACAATTCCATTAACATATAAAACAATTCCATTAAACATATCCTAAACATACATAGGATTGTACCTTTAGTACATTTATATCCCATCTTTCTTCCATCATACAACCTAAGGCAGTTCACAAGCAGTCACCCATCTTGGCATGACCAAACCCAGACCCTGCTTAGTTTCAGCAGATTGGCTGCACCATCAATCCTCAGAGCCAGCTTTCATCAACCCAACACCCTCCTGGGGATTTTTTTTGTATTACAACTCCCATCATCCATGGTCACAGACCATGCTGGCTGAGGCTGATAGGAGTTGTATTCTAGATTGGACTTTGGGTGGAGAACAGCTGCGTCAGACCATCCCTTGGGATGAGAAGACAGGCTGTTCCCAAAATTGAGGACAATTCTACTTTCTCCAGTACATCTTTAACTGCAAAAATGAACACCTTCTTGGCTTTTATGACACAGAAGGAAAAACAATTGCCAAGAAAATGAGCAGAGCAGAGCACAGAGCTTGCGCCATTCAATGTGCAAAGGGCGAGGTAGCGTGCTCAGGCAGAAATCCATTCCTTTGCATGAGCATAGGGGACGTTATGCGCATGTCATTGTTTTCATCTGTGAAATGTTGGCAGGTAGGTCCCCTCCTGGTACTCCCATGTTTGTTTACATATAGCAGGCCTGTTGGCTGCTGTGCAAGCAGGGTAGAGTAATCTCCAGCATGGCAGCCATATGCAACAGCAGCAGAAGCCATAGACTCAAGCGACACATGGTGTTAATCACATTGTAGTTTTCCCCTTGACATTCTTTTTAACCTAAAACAGCCTCCCAACTTGCAATTTCCAACAGGAGATGTGTGTGTTTGTGTGTGTGTGTGAGAGAGACCTTAACCCGTTCACCCTTTCATCTGTGCTTGTTTTCCCTCTCCAAATTACTCTCTCCCCAAGCCAAGCTGCACTTGGAGACACAGAAGAAGAAAGACAGTTACCCATTTCTTTTCCTTGATGGGGCTAAAAGTAGCTGGGGTGTGATTGAATGAGAACAAGAAAGTGGAGAGGAAAGGGTTAACACTCACTTCATCCATGCTGGTTTCCATGGAGATGACAGATTTTAAAAGGAAATGTTTGGGAAGGAGGACCTACATGTTGTTCATGTCATGTGTAGTTTTGGATACTGAAGGCAGGGGAACAACTTCAATGGGGAAGAACAGGGATAGCAGTGCATTATGGTATCTGAATTTTCTATGTCTGCCTACCTGAGTAGAAATACCCAGAAGACTACATGCCAAACTGGAAAACATTTATTTATTTATTTATTTAATTACATTTATATACCGCCCCACAGCCGAAGCTCTCTGGGCGGTTTACAACATTTAAAAATAGTAAACATTAAAAGTATACAATTTAAAAACACACACACACACACACACACACACACACACACACACAAACAGTATAAAAACAACAGTATCCATTTAAAACATGTGAAATGCCTGGTCATATTTCATGTAGCTTTTGTTTTGTTTTAGAGCTCCATCACACCAGCAATTTATTGCACTCTCGCCATGCCTGGTATGTGTTTTTGCAGCGCGGTACTCACATGACGTCATCCCTGTCCTGCACTCATCTTGCCACTTCCCCTCCCTTTTCCCTCTTATTTTGGAGTGGAGAAAGTCCATTTCCTCTGCCTCATGCGCAATAAAGCCGCTCTTCCATCCCATGGATTGCTGACTGTCCTTGCGCTTTATCGAACCATCCTGTTTTTTGTTGGAGGCGTGGGTGTCGAAGGGCGGTATCTCTGACAAAAGAGGAGGGTGGGGCGGTTCTCCGCTCAACTATGAAGGGGGAGGGAGAGAAGGAGCCTGAACACTCCATGGAGAAGGCGAGTGAGGCCACCACCGCCTGTGCCGGGATTTGGTCCCATTCAGCGCTATGGTTCTTACTCCTGAGTAGGCATGTCTAGGTTTCCTGACCAGAACAATGATGGCTTCACCTTGCTATGCCAACATTGACCACAAAGTACTCCAAAAACTAATTGTAGTATTTTCTCTTCACTTACCTTGTTTAATAAGATCTTAGGGGAAAGCATAGTGTGCTGTTTTACCATAATTGTGCAGTTTCAGGCTGCTGCTGTAGTATTGTATTTGTGCAGGAATATATATATATTTGCAGGGGGAAGGAGAACATAGGGGTGGGGCAGGGCAGGACATTTCGCCAGCTTAGTAGCAATACAGGTGAAAAGACGCATGAGCTGAAATAGCACAACAATGCAAAGATGTGAAAGTGCCCAGCACTCGACTCACTAAGGAAACGGAGGGGGAAATGGCAGATTCAAAGCAGGAAGGGGGGAAAGTAGTTGTGATGGAGCTCTTAATATAGCCACCACCTGGAGGGGGTTCTAATCAGGATTGAAACCATGGTTTTAAAAAAAAAAACCTTTGCCCCCATATTACACTCCTAACTAGGGCAGGCATGGTTGGACACCTGCCAAGGGCCCCCTGACAAAAGCCCCCCTGACCTGCTCCCCCTCTTCACCATTGCAATGTACTTGTTGACCTGCCTCTCATTCTGGCTCAGGCAATGGTGGTGGTGAAGAGCAGAAGTGTTAGATGCTACTGCCCACTTGTTTACTGGCCCTCTGCCAGTCCAGCTAAGAAGTCATAGCAATGCTGAGAGAGAGGATGAGGAACAATAACAGCAGGGGACCGTGGCAGTGAGAAGGAAGACTGAGGGAGGAACTCCATTGAGTGTGTCTTGCTCAGGAGTCTTCAAAAACCTGGAGCCAGCAGTATTTCCAGAAAAAAAAACACCCACCCCTCTGAAGCTGCTATTTGCCCCAGAAGGGAAGTTTCCAGTATCATCCTCTTCCCTGTGCACCAATGTCTTGATCTTGGTCCCTCCCTGCAAATAGCTGCAATTTTAAAATAAACAACAACAACATTAAAAGTGATGCCTGCAAAAGGGAATTCTTTACCTATAACCTGTGGAAGTGCTCCCTCCCCCTCCCCTTGCTATGCCCCCTCCCTCCTTTCCCTATGCCTGCTAAGGTGCCAAAGGCAAATTCCTTAATGGAGAAAGAGTAAAAGTTTGAAAAGCCCACATGTGCAAGTCATGACCAATGAAATGTGACTCCTTAGCTCATCGGTGACACTGACCAATGGAAATAGTAGCTCACTTTTTCAAACCAAAGGCTATATATGTATGTGTAACTGTTGGAAGGTGTGCATGATTTGCGATTTGTCGCTGGCACCCCTTTGCTGCAACTTGGGAAATAAAATTAAGCTGGATCTTCCACCCCTGTGTGCTTTAAAAGCCCTCCTGCCCATTTGGGGGACAACAAAAGCATGATAGCATTTCATAGATCTAGTTTGGCACACAGATATAAAAATACAAGCCCTCCTCCATGGCCCTAATTGTGTGTAATGGCTAATGGGAAATGCCAGCAATGGCTTCTCCATTCCTTGTACATGCACCTATGGTTTCCCATTCCCAAGAGATCCAGAGATCCAAGGCTTGTCAGTTCCCTACGTGTTTACAAAAAGACAAGTTGAGAATGTTGGAAAGAAACCATTAATGTAGAGAGATGGTGCTAGTTTCTGGAGGAATAGCATCTGTTCCCCAAAAGCAAACAGCATGCCCTTGAGCATACCCCCACTCTCACATACAAAGCTCTTTCTTGTCAGCCAGCATATAATAATATTTTTGTACTCCTATTCAACCTTCTCCATTGCTGGCTACAAGAAATCTTCCAAACTGTGTTTTTCTCCAGTCCCTTCCAAACAGTAGAGGTGTGTCAAGTAAGCAAATAGCCACATGATTAGTTCTCATTTAATTAAGCATTTTCTAGCTCTAAGTGCCCTAATTCTATACAATAGTAGATCAGAAAGCACATAACTCCATTTCCTATTAGTAAGGGTTGCTGACTGACATGCCTGAGGTCTCTTTCTGTTTTATAGATCTGCAATCTTTTGCCTTGCTTTGTCATGTTGTAACTTCCCCCAAAGTTGATCATAAATCAGAGACATGCCATATGAAACACACACCCAAATTCAGCCTAAGGGATTGTCTTATTGTCACTGAGCCAGCTGATTCTCCCCTGTGGACACTGGCAATATGACACCCATGCCATAATTTCTAAAAGGAGAGGAACCAGCAATAAAGCCTGCCTTCTTTCTTGGAAGCCTCTGTTTAAATCCTTGACGTGTTCAGGCTGCTGGTGATTCACTGGTTAGTAGCAGAAGAGTAAAAGGAACTCTTTACATGCTTATAGGTCTGGCATCAAGGTAGGCATGGATGGGCAACCACTGAGAGCCCACATCCCAGAAGGAGCTCTCTGCCTGTCAAGGAGGCAAGTGGTAGCGCTAGCAGCTGGTGGCTATGGTGGTGAGAAGGTAGATTTTACTGAGGGGCATTAAGGGTATCTTACCCAGGAGCCTCCAAAAACCTGGAGATGGCACTACATGTTCAAAAATATTCTCTGCACATTATTTGTTTTCCTTTATGGTTTGTCCACTGCCTTTCGACTTATTTTGAATCCTGGTTACTTTGGGAGTGGACCCTGTAGTATCTTGTCAGAAGAGGAAGCTGCTGGCCAGTATCAGTTCCCCTAAATCAAACAGCTTGATAACGTGCCTCTTTGTGGCTCCTTAGTACCCCCACTGCAGCAGGCCAGAGGGTGGTATTGTAGTTGCCATCTCAGCAAGGTTCAGGGGACACGATAGACCAAAAGGATTCTAGTGAGCCCTGTAATGCAGCTGACTCAGACATGGCATCTCAATCTGACTTGCCTCAGACTGCCCTGCACCTCTTAGCCAGGGCCGGTGCCAGACTATTTTGCGCCCTAGGCAAGGTGAGCTACTTTCACCCACCCACCCCAAAAAATTGCCAACTTTGATTTTTAAGAGCAGATGTTTTGTAGAAAAAAATAAGAAGCACAAAACTTGAAACTGCTAAATTTATTTTAAAGTGCATTGGTTTTTTTTTTTACAGAAAACCTTCAGAAATTAGGCCTACCAAAATACATGCATGCCAACATCCAGAAAGCAGTCATACTCGTGGTAGGTCACTCACAGATGTTTGTGGGTTCTTTTCATGATGTCATTAATCTCCAGTGCATGTCCTGTCATTTTTAAGCATTATTCCACCATTTTTAAACTTGCAAAAATTGCAATAATATTTCCAGAACTGCGCAATATCGCAGTGCAATCTACTGGCTGTATAAATGGAACATATGATTTTTTTTGCAATTTTTTTTGCAATTTTTTTTGCAATTTTTTTTGCAAAAGAAGCAAAGTACACCTCCCCCCTCCACACACACAAGGGTGGGGAAGCATGTGCATTGTGCTGATTGTAATTTCCTAAAGACTCCAGAAGAAGAAGCCCTAGTAAGGAGTGAGGGATTTTTACTTCAATGTAGAGAAGCTCATAGTGATGGCCACTAGTTTAGATGGCTTTAAAAGAGGGTTAGACAAATTCCTAGAGGAGAAGCTATCGATGGCTACTGGTTCTGATGGCTCTGTGCTACCTCTAGTATCAGAAGCATTAAGCCTATGTATACCAGCCGATGGGGAACATGGGTGGGAGGATGTTGTTGCACTCTTGTTCTGCTTGTTTGTTTCCGATGGGCAGCTTGTTAGCCACTATGTGAACAGAAAGGTAAATCTTGCCCCTTTCTCTGCCACATCCCCCACTACCCCCGAATTCCTCATAGGTCCACATTAAAACTTGTTTTCTTTAACTCTACAGTGTTTGGTTTGAAGGCATTTTACTGCATGACGGTATATGCATAGAAACTGGGTGTGGGGCTAAAACCTGCCAAATGAATAATTAGGATTATATCCATCATATTTCCTTTCTAATTTACATATACACCTGGGGGAGGGTTGTTTCTTTGCATTGCCTTTCCTTTCAAACAGAACTGCTTCACTGAACACCCCAACCCCCAAACTTTCTCACTTGGAAGCATATTGTGCTGAAATCATCAGGGCTTTTTGTCCCTTTCTATAGATTTCCCCCTTGTGATGTACTTGCATGTACAACTTTTCTTCTATCTTATCTCAAAGATGCAACACAGCCAGCCTTCCTCTGTTGAGAAACGTTGTGTTTGAAGTGATGCCAACAGATGTGAAAACCCCATCTGCGGTGTCTGATCTTGACACATGCAAGCCGTCACTCGACATTGCGCTCTTCAGTCCAAAGCCTGAGTACGCACGTGTGCACCTATCCTGTGTGTTTGGATGAAGGTGTAAGAAACAAATGGATGTATATCTAGGTATCTGTTGCCATACCTAACTTTGTTTACACCAAAGTAAACAGAGGTACAGAGCTTCTTTCAGCCTGAGGCCAAATTCCATTTGGGGGAAGTTCTCAGAATAATGGGCTTGGGTGCTGGCCAAAAGCAAAATGGCTAGAGTCAAAATACCCCCAATACTAGCATATTTCAGCTTAAACCTCTCACTGCCATTAACTGAGCTTCAGTGTGAAATGAACTGTACAAACTGGACACCTGCAGTGGCGTCTGTGACTGTGGAGGAACTTTTACCAGCACCCAGGATCAGCACTGGCTCCATACAGTCAACTCTTTCGCCACAAGGCCTTGTACACATGCACAGAGTTGTTCGAAGGAATTTGGCTGTGTGAACTGGCCCTTAAAACACATCCAAAGACTACATTGTTCTGTATGATCATAAAAGTTAAATGTCACTGCAAACAAGAGAGATTATGGATCGTTTTCTCCCATGATTCACCACTTCTTCCTGTTTTGGATTCTATTTGGGATTTAAATGGGGTCTTCATACAGCCAGTATTTCTTTTTATGCATAACGCTATATGCTGTTTGCAAGGGTGGGTGGAGCCTGGCAGGATATTATTGGCTGTCCACACCTCTGACATAGCCCCTCCACTCTCTCATCGTGAAATGAAACACTTCCTCACAAGTTCGGAAGTCTGCGTCATTGGAGATCCTCTCCCCCATGCAAGTCAGTTATATCCCTGTAAAAGCAACAGTAACATTTTTCTCATTTAGGTATACACTGGGGGAGAGGATTGTGTTGAATGGGGTTATACTCTCTCCTATGAGTGTGCACGTGGGAAATGAATAGAAAGGGCTAAAAGTTTTCTGAGCGGCTCGTGCAGAACAACCCCCATCCAATTGCTAAGTGCTGATTCTTCACAAATTCAGAAGTCTGCATCTTCAGAGATGTGCCTTCCCCAACCCCCTGTGCAAATCAGTATTGTCCCTGTAAGTTCGTCTTTGCAGCTAGGACTATGCTTCCCAGCCATGCAATTTCCCTGCCATCTGAAAATGTTCTAAAAGCAGCAGTAACACTTTTCCCATTTGAGTAGGGGTATTAAATGGAAACGGGTTGCATCTGCTCACGTCCATGGCGACCACCTTCCCCTCCCCATTGCCCATCTGAAATCCAGAGCTGAGCAGGAGTGGAGGCACAGGAGGAGACACTCCCAACAGATCCTCATCAGTACTGATGTCAACGCTGCATCGCCCAGCACCCGCCTGCATAAAGCAGGCCATAGCACAATTGAAGGATTACAGGGGAAATGATCCCTGCAAAAATACTGTAATTTCCCCATAGCAAAATAACATGTGGAAAAGTGGGGGAGAGACATGAGACGACAACAATTATTAGATTGTTGTCTTATTAGATTGTTGTCTTATTAGATTGTAAGCCTATGCGGCAGAGTCTTGCTATTTACTGTTTTACTCTGTACAGCACCATGTACATTGATGGTGCTATATAAATAAATAATAATAATAATAATAATAATAATAATAATAATAACAACTGCATGGTGACGGCGTCGTGTAAAGCTCATGGGAAAATCAGTGACCAAGCCATGACGATCGCACAAAACCCCGCCCATCTGAAGATGCTCTAAGATGGTCTTTCAGTGAGACGCTCAAGGAATATTCTTCCTAAGTCTGATTATTGTAAGATTTTCTGTTTCTTTCCTCTGACAGGAATTTGCCATATATCTTTGGGCACCTAGATCAGGGCCTTGTTTATCCAGTTTGTTTAGGAGACACAGTCTGGGTTCATATAACACACTGAGCCATGATGGTTTATTTTCTGGCAGAACCCATGATGGGTTCGTGTTTTGTTTGTAGGATGTTTCCCTCACCCACGATGGGTTAATCTGCCCAAACACCCCACTCTGAGATCCCAAGCTCTGAAGAATGGGCATAGTGGGCTATTTTCATAATTCATGATGCATGGTGGTTAGCAACCCATCATGGCTTAGCATTACGTGTGAACCCAGCCACAAAGTCTACCTACAAAACAACCTCTGTGATTTTAAATGATATAATAGATGTATAGTGGATCACATACTAATTTTAAAGATTGATTTAACTGTCAATCTTTAACACATTTTAACTTTCCTTTTTCACTGTGTACTGATGTGGATATCCCCCCCCCCACACACACACTTGGCCTTTATGTGACTGTCCCAACAGATCTACATTGATCCATAGTGTTCTGGATTAACCTACATGGAATAACATAAACCACAGCTCCAAGACCACTTTAGAAGAGTTGAAACAAGCTGTCTCTTAATAGCCTCCCCCCCAACCCCCGCTCCAGTTAGATATCCTTCGTATGCAGGAAAGGGTGGCAAAATGTGTTAGGGGTTAGCCATGTGAACAGCTTTTGTGAATGCCTCTTAAGGCTTAAGTTATAGTTCCCTTCCATGTTTGTTTATGTTTTTTTGAGCTTGTGAACATTCCAATCTTTGTAAATTCATCCTGACCCTGTTTTTGCACCCATTAGGCTGCATTTCTGATTAGAGTCATTTTAATCAAGAACAAAAACATAGATTTTGCTTGTTTTGGTTCTTGGAGGGAAAAACAAAGGAAGACCCAGGTACTGTAAACAATTGTATTTTGGGCTTATTCCACATAACCATATGTACCATGTGTGAGTGCTGTTTAAGCCTCTTGAGAGAAGTGATATGCAACATTTGTGTGCATGGATACTATCATCCCTTAAACAAAGCTCCTGTGGTCATAGAACTTGGACTGGGAGACTGGGGAAAGTTGGATTTGGGGGAATAATTCAGCACATTGCAAGATAATATCTGGAACGTAAGATGCTTCCAGCAGATTCTGGGGTTAGCTTAGAGGAAGTGAAAGGCTTCGTTATAGACTGTTACATTTTGACAAGTGAATCTTCCTCCAGGGACAAAGCGTAGGATATGTTCTGGAATCTGTGCCAGATCTCTGCTTTATGTGTCCTTTTATCCATACACATTGTGTCCACAAATGCTTGCTGTGTGAACAACACTTCACTTTCCAGTGGGATTTCCACCATCACTTCTATAGCTCGTGAACCAATGAATTATGATGCATGCTTTACTCTCTGATGTCATAGAGCTTCCAGGAATTTATGTCAGTAGTGGAATGGGGACTGGAAACCACTTTGGGGTATTGAACTGCCATATCCCAAGATGCAAAATTGTGCTCCACAGCCCTGAAAAATAAAATGAAAATGAAAGGAAGTGCCTAGAGCTTAAATGTAACCAATACCTGCTGACTTTTAATATCTGGCTGCCAGTATGAGGCGGGAACCTCCCAAAATCCAATACAAATAAGGACCAAGCTACATGTCATAGAGGAAATCTGTTATTTGTTCTCTTCCATAAATAAATAAATAAATAAATAAATAAATAAATAAATTCTGGTTTTCCCATTCATTTTTTTTTCTTTGGTGTGATGAATGTTAGATCGTGACCCTGCTGTACAGTGCTTACAAAAAATTTAGGCATTTTATAAGTGATAATAATAGTAATAACATAAGAACAAAAGAAGAACCATCTTGAATCAGACCAAAGGCTGATCTAATCCAGCATTCTCTTCACACTATTTGTGGGAAGTTGCCTGTGGGAACTTTTCCCAGTTGCCTGTGGGAAGTCCACAAGCAGAACTTGAGTGCAATAGCATCCTCACACTCATGTTTCCCAGCTACTGGTATACAGAGGCTTACTGACTCCAATTCTGAAGCTAATATACAGTAGCCATTGATAATAAAGGAGGGATAGGCAGATTTCAGTTTTGCAGGATCTATCTATCTATCTATCTATCTATCTATCTATCTATCTATCTATCTCTATTGGAATCCAAAATTCCACCAGTTGAAGCTAGTTTGAG
Organism: Elgaria multicarinata webbii; assembly: GCF_023053635.1. NCBI lineage: Eukaryota > Metazoa > Chordata > Lepidosauria > Squamata > Anguidae > Elgaria > Elgaria multicarinata. The sequence continues at coordinate 135,953,338 of NC_086171.1, forward strand.
GTGTTGCTAAATGCAAAATGGCAACTGAGGGGTCATGAGTCACACACTGGGATAACCTACAAATTCAAATAAAACCTACATCTGAGTTGCTATAGATTAGGGATTCTAATGCACAACACAGACAACAGAGCTGCACAAAAATTGGTCAAAGTCAACCAATTTTATTCATTTTGTAGGGAAGCAACACTGACGCTGGGAAATCAATGAATAGCAGAATGCCAGCCATGGCAAATAATTTTACCTGCAGTTTTCGTGGAACAATGTTAAATCATTTGTGGCTGATTAGTTTAGACAAAAAAGAAAGTTTAGACAAACAAGAAAGGTGACCAGGAATGGAAATCATAGAGGTTTGTAAAACAGTGCATGGTTCCATAATACTGGAACTCCAGGCCATCCAATGTAAATGATTAGAATTCGCTTCTGGAGAGACAAAAGAAAGTACTTCTTCCCACAACACATAATTACTTCATACAATTCCCAGCCACAAGATTTGGTGATCGTTTTCAATAGGCATTAGACAGATATCAGGTCTACCCAGGCCTATTAGTCATGATGACTATATGAAACATCCACATTCAGAGAAAGAATGACTCTAAATACCCGTCGCTAGGGAGGTATTCAGCAGGATGCCTCTCCTTGCAGGCTTAGATATCTGGTTGTCCACTGTGGAAACAGGATTCTGGATTGGATGACCCTCTCATCTGAACCAGTGGGTCTTTTCTTATTTTCTGATTATTGGTGCTTGTGCTACAGCAGACAAGTGAGCACATATAGAGATAGGCATAATTGATCAACCTAGCTTGGTTTGCTACTAGCATATATGGGGGTCACACTATTCTTATTCAGGTATGCACTTGCCCACATGAAGCATGGGCTTATGTGCACACTCACACACCCCTACCCAGTTTAGCCCTCATTCCTGAATAGGGCTACTGCCTCAGGGCAAAGTGAGAGAGACTGCACTGGTTCTGTGGCGCATTCACGCAACACGCTAGGGGGTTTCAGATGACCCCTATATGTTTAAGGGAACTGTGAAGGGGGCCACAGTGCCACACAGGCTATCCCCACCCTCTGCAGTCGAAGTCCCCTACGCCCGTATCAAATGTCCACGCAAGCGAGGATCCTGGCCCAATCAGGTTCTTCTGTTCCATGTCAGCATGTGCACGTGCACTGAGTGCAGGGGAGGGACATCTGAGCCAGGGCTGGACCTACCATTGGGTAGAGTGAGGCAGTAGTCTCAGGTGGCAGATGCTGAGTGGTGTGGAGGGGCAGGAGTGGTAGCCCCCTGGCCATTTCTCTGTTTTGAGGTCAGAACTGTGTGTCCCAGACAGCCTGTCCTGCACCCTTTAAGCCAGCCTGCTGCTCACTGGTTCAGTTAAGGATGCTATTGTCAGGGTGGGACAATACACCAATCTCATTTTCCTTATTGCAGTTCCATGTTACTCTGTTGGATTCATTCAAATACAAATAACCATTTTAGCAACTGATTACAGCATTTGTTCAGTTCTGTGTTTCACTCAACATCTTAACTCTGCATTTAAGAGCATATCTTGCTACTGAATTTGTGTGTGTGTTATTAATGTGTTAAATCCTCATGGCATATCAATTGCACACTATAGTCAAGTTTTTCCAAGTGATGCATGTGATTCAATTGTAAGTATAATTCTGTAGTAGAACATGCTGTTGGTTGGCTCCATGAAACTCTATTCAATGCTACTGGTTTACTTTCGTTCTCAAGTTTCCCCTTTCCCCTCAGCTTGCATTCTACCATTTATCTTCTCTTCTCTAGCTCTTCAGTGACTGCTACCACTATTTGAGAGGCGTAAAGGTGGGCTCTATACAACTTCTCTCATGACACATTTTATTAGTACCATGCCTGTGGTCATGTTTGTACTATGTTTACATCAAGAAACCACTATCACTTTTAGTAACAGCCAGTAAGGTGCAGAAAAGGGCAACCTGAAAGATCAAAGGGTTGAAGGAAATCCTGTATGTTGAATGGTTCCAACATTTGGGCCTTTTTTGCTTAGAAAAAAGGCAAGTAATGGGGGACATGATAGAGGTGTATAAAATTATGAATGATGTGGAGAAAGTGGGCAGGGAATGTTCCCCTGTACCTCGTAATACTAGAACCTGGGGTCATCTAATGAAGCTGATTGGTGGGAGATTCAGGACGGATAAAAGGAAGGACTTCTTCACACAGTTAAACTATGGAATTTACTACCATAAGATGCAGCAATGGCCACCAACTTGAACATCTTGAAAATGGGCTTATACAAATTCGTGGAGGAGGATGCCCTTAATGGCTTCCAGTCATGATGGCTATTGGCTACATATTACCTCCAGCGTCAGAGGCAGTATATAGCAGTTGCTGGGGAACTTGAGTGAAAGGATGTTATTCTTTGTTCATGTTCTGAGTCTGTGCATCCCATAGGCTTTTACTTGGACATTGTGAGAAGAGAATGTGTACTTGCTAGGCTTTGGACTGATAAAGAGTGGCTCTTAGGATCTTAAGTTTCACCTCCTCTGCCCTTTCTGGGTCTATGTAGGGAACAATTTAAATCTTATGACTTCCATCCAAGTGTCACTAAACTTCCCTAAACAGTGGTGGTACTCCATGCAGATGGAAGGCCATGTTATAGTGGGGCCAGGGCTCACAGGGATGTAGTGCCAGGATTTTTTTATTAGCAGGGATGCTGACATCATCTCCCACCCCCCTCAGAATTCCCTGTTCCCTCTGAGTTTAGCTATAATCTTCATAGTAGCTGGGCAGAAACAAATTTCCCCAGAAACAATATATTGTTTCTTGTTGTAAAGCAGAGTATTTTGTGGTGGCTGGGACTCGAATGGACAATTAAGACCTTTACCAAAGGTTAGCTTTACAAAAGACCCGCTCCTAGAGTACGAAAACTCTTAAAATTGGTTTGTTGATGTCGATTTTGGAGTCTCCTTGGGGTGTGACAATGAGGGCTGTTTGATGAGCACTGCATTTCAAAATTTACTATTACTCCACTGAAGCAAGGTCTAAAACCTTCTCATGCCAGTAGTGGGAGAAGCAGTTTCTGTTCTCTTCTACACAGAAACACTCTAGAAATGTCTCCTCTCCCTAAGGAAGAACCATGTCATTGAATTCCTCCTGAGTGTTTCCCATCCCTTGTCATGATTCCAAGCCCTCACACCAAGATATGAGACATTAAAGAGGTCCACTCTACAATCCACAAAAACTTTATTCCGTAAAAATCACCACCTGAAAGGAGTGTGAATGCTAGGAGCTACCCTCTAAGCTTAATTAGCTTAACAAAGCAAGGCAGTTGCCTATCAAATAAGTTCTCATGATGTAACTTCTGTTGTGCAGCTAATCTGGTGGACCACCTCCTGCCTCCTCTCAACTCCACCCACTTGACCTTGTGGCAGACTCTGGGATCTGTCAGTTCCAATGCTCCCTCCCCCTCTGACAAAGGCTGAGTTCCCATGGTGGTGGAAGGGAAGACAATCTCTGAACCTGGGCCTCCTGTTTGATAAGCTTCTGAGAAGATTCCTCCCTGACTCCTGAAGAGTCTTGGAGAATTTCCTCTCTGCTCCCTGTCTCGGCTGGCTTTCTCCTACTTCAGACTCTAAATCTGATTCAGTATCTAAGACCAAACCAGGGAGCCCAGACTTCATCCTGACACCCTTGCCTTAACCCCCCCCCCAAACAATTCATGTTGAAAATCAACAATGGAGGGACATTTACTACTAAGAATGCATTCAGAATGAAAAATGCAACATTGTTTCAACGAAACTGATAGTGTCCTGCAAGACAGGCTAGGAATTACCCCTCAACTCATTTTCTACCACCTTTTCCCCATACAGTTGCTTGGTATAAGAACTATTTTCAATAGATAGGTTTTTCAGAAATCAACATACACATCCCCCCCACCTCAGTCTTAACTATTCAGCGGCTCCCACCATAATATATTCAAACATCTGATCCTACTTTCTTTTGCAAGCAGATTCGCTGGTCTTTAGTCTCTGAGGCGTATTGACTTCATTCCCTCTGTTTTCCAATGCTATGTGTGTGGTTTAATCACATCCCGAGGAAGAGGTGCAATTATTAAACCACAGTCAAGTTAACAAGTGGTATTTTGCTATTCAGCAGAATCAATTTTGGTGTCCAGGGTTTGGCATTCAGTCCACTGGGAAAACCAATTTGGATTAATATCTTTCCAAACCACACATGATTTTCCACATTTTCTCCATCTGCTTTTGTGTTCCAGATAGAACAATGATTCTGTAAGTCTTGATAGAAGCAACCTTTTTGAGCGAGCTGTTATGTGGTTGGCATAGAGGAAAAGTACTATGTTGTAAAATGCTACCCTGAAATTATCCTGTGTGTTCATATATGGTATAGAATGGGCATCTCATCCTGTGCGAATTAGGTTTTTTTTTTTATCATACAATTTTCATGCTTATATAAAACCTTACTGCTGGTACTTATCATTATGCAAATGCATAATTCAGGGTATTTCATTAAATCAAGAGGCTCTGCTGCATTTTGCTTATTATGTAAAAATCTTTAGGAAATTGGGTAACAATTGTTCAATGGTCGCTGAGGAGAGACAGATTGCCTAGCAATGGCAGTTGATCTTCAGTGATTTGAATTAATCTATTTTTGGAGGGTTTCTTTCCTAACCCTTAGCCTTATATCACACCAGTTAATCTTTTGTAAGAATATTACAAAATGGAATGAAATGAGCATTAGTTCATTTGCTGTCTTTTCTGGTCCAGTGCCTATAGCGTACAGTACACATGAGTTGGTAGAAAAGCAATTCTGGAAGATACCCTGACACTGGGATTTACACAAATAACTGGAAACCAAAAGAAAAGCCATTTTGTGGGTTAGAAATGAGTAAAGAGGCAGGGCAGTGCTGAAGATGACTTGTGAACTGTCCTTTAGATTCTTGAGACATCTACTCAGGCAGAATTCTAAGGCCAGATCTACACCTTGTGTCAAATCATTATGAATGTGGAATAAAAAGCAGGAAATAACACCATGAAAGAGTTATATAGAATGTAGATTGTGTCCCAACATTTATCAGTGCACTTCAATACTATAAAGCAGTAGTGTTGATCTAGTAAGTTTCACATAATGTAGATAATCATCTCTCTTCCATTCCTCTGTCCATTGTTTTTTACAATGTACCTTCTCCTCTTGTGTCATTTCTCCAGATCACTTTCTTTCCTCTTGGCCTCTGTTCCTTTTATGCCATTCCTCCTTTATGCCCCCCTGCTTTTTATATATCCCTACTATAGGCTTCTTTAGATTAAAAAGAAATCGTGTTTGCTTACTGCCACTTCGCTTCCTGCTTCTCTTACGCAATTGTAATGAGCTGAATTACATGGGAGGAGAGGGATGACCACGTGACTATAATTGAAAATTTTCCCTGCTCATAGTAGTAGATGGGACAACGCCCTCTAGTAAGTATTTTGTAGTGCAACTTCATTTGTACACGGTAGGAAAACTTGAGATATTTCAGAAGAATCTTGATCTTCAATATTTTTTAATGGAATAAGCAGGGGAAGGAGGTGGAGATGTACAGGAGATTCATGATGTCATCAAATGACCCAGAAACGTCCATGAGTGGCCAGTCACAAGTGTGAACTATAAACCCCATGTTTAGAGAAGCCCTATATCAAAACTCAGAGATATCTGGGAGAGGCCTATGTCAATCTTTTTTTTACCTTCCATCACAGCAGTTTAGCCAATCACTGCTAGAGGCTTTAGTATCATCACCCAATCACTTCACACATCACAATATGGACCTAGGAGAAAAATCCTCTAGTGTTAGAATGCTATGTTTCTAAAAAACGTATTTCAGAATGAACAAAGACATGGTTTTATGCTACCAGTGTTATATGCTGCTGGGTTGTTTTTGTTTTTGTTTTTGTTATTGTTTGTTATTGTTTTTGATGATGATGATTGTTTTCTCTTTTCTTGTTTTATAGTTTTATCTTGAATACTGAATTGAGGAGGTTTCGACTCGAAAAGTGCCATACATTTCTGTTGGACAAAACAAAATGGAATCAGGGCAACAAATAGGGGTGGCCATAGCCCTACTTTACAGAGGACAATCCTGCATTTGAAGGGCTGTCTAGTCCAAATCCAAGATAAAGAAGCATAAAAAGGGAGAGCAGAGGCCTTGCAATTCCCCGTCAGCAGTTAACACACAGCGCATCTGCTCACAGTCCCCTCCCCCCACGGTGAGATGTATTGTAATTTTGTGTTTAAACATATAAACTGGAACATGCACAGTTTATGCAAATCTGTGCCCTCACTTTTCCACTTTGTGTGGTGATGTGTCAGTGTCCACCCAACTGGGCATCCTGAACTGCAATCACCCACTATTTTTATGAAGGTGATGTGGGAAGCGAGCACTTTGCCTTGCAACATGCTAACCTCCCAATCATTGTCATCATCATCTTCATCAACTTTTTTAATATAAAAAATCAAGAGCAGCAGGATCCTGGCGTGCACCAAGGGAGGTGTCCACAGGAACATTGGAACCCACAGGTGCCATGTTGGAAACATGAGCTATATATAAACTGGGACTTGTTATCATAACGTGGTTCGCTCAGGTGAACCTGTCTTAGAAGCAGAACAGAATGATTTTACTGTATATCTGTAAAGGGACTTTCCCCAACCTGGTGCCCTCCAGATATATTGGATTACAACTCCCAGCATTCCCCAGCCAATTGTGGATGATGCTAGTTGTAGTCCAGAGGGCACCAGGTTGGGGAAGACTGCTGTAGAGCTTAGCATTTTCAATTTTTTGTCCCAAATATTTATTTATTTATTTATTGCATTTCTGTACCGCCTAGGCTGACCATATGAAAAGGAAGACCGGTTTAACAGTTGCATAGAAAAGGGAATTTCAGCAGGTATCATTTGTATGCATGCAGCACCTGGTGAAATTCCCTCTTCATCGCAACAGCTAAAGCTGCAGGAGCAATACTAGAGAGACCAGATTTAAAAGAGTGCAGGGCACCTTCAGCTTTAACTGTTGTGATGAAGAGGAAATTTCACCAGGTTCTTCATATATACAAATGATACCTGCTGAACTTCCCTTCTCAATACAACTATTAAAGATACAGGAGCCCTGTCCTCCTTTTCATATGGTCACCCTAGTACCGCTGAAGCTCTCTGGGCAGTTTACAAAAATTAAAACCATGACGTACAATTCAAAGAATAAAACAAGCAACGGTATAAAAACACCCAGAGAGCTCCGGCTATTGGGCGGTATAGAAATGTAATAAATAAATAAATAAATACAATAGAAAAGTACAATATAAGAACACAACCAGAAAAAACCGAGCAGCAATGCAGGGATTTATACAGATTTAAAATACAGATTTTAAAACAGCAAAGTAAAAAGACTGTTAAAATATTGGGGAAATAAAAAGGTCTTCATCTTGCATCGAAAAGAGTATAACGTAGATGCCAGGTGAACATCTCTAGGGAGCTCATTCCACAGCCATGGTGCCACAGCAGAGAAGGCCCTCCTCCTGGTAGCCACCTGCTTCACTTCCTTTGGCAGGGGCTCATGGAGAAGGACCCCGAAGATGATCTTAGGGTCCGGGCAGGTACATATGGGAGGAGTGTTGAGTTATGGCTTTAGAAGCTGTTTAGTTATTGCACAGACTGGGTTTCTGGCACATAACCTTTTGTGTTAAGTCTCTGTCTGGGCCCTACAGAGACTAGCAGAGATTACAGCGATTCTCAGCCAAGTCAGCAAAGACGTGAATTAAGACAGAAATTTATGTAGGTTAAAACAAACCTTTTTACTGGCAAATAAATATATAATTTAGTTATGGCAGTACAGATACAAATACTTACAAACGGTCAGTCAATACAGCTCACATGAGGGACATGGAAGTTATACAGGAACATGAAAATACATTTACTTTTATAGACAACCTGTACAATGATGCAACTCCTTGCAACCCTTAATTGAAGACAATCAGTTAGACAATTATTCAATTATGACACTCAATGTCCAGGTGTAGAGTTGACCTTTAAGTTTCTGCTGAGTCTTCTGTTCCTCCAGCTCCTCAGCAATTAACAAATCAATGGGAAACATAACCAGGATCCATTCCAGGATCCAACAAGGAGGAGATGTTCCTTCAGATAACCTGGCCCCAAGTTGTTTAGGGCTTTGAATGGTAATGCCAGCACTTTGAATCAAGCCCAGATGGCTTTACTGCTTTAGAAAAAGAGCTACACTTTAGAACATGCAACAGTAAAAGCTTGGCTCTGGGCATCTCATATTTGCAGAATCTACACAAAAGGCTGATAGAGCTGTGCACCATAAGAAGAGAAAGAAGGAAATAGACATTACTCATGTTTTCTTTTTTTATATATTTCTTTTGCCCCTCCGCAGTGAGAACTAGGGGACTAGAAACTAAAGGCCTACAGCTGGGGCCTTGCCTAAAGAGTGACTATGAATTGCTCACTCCTCAAAGTCCTCATCAGCTGCACAAGGGAATAGGTGGTACAACACCATCCATGGTGATTAACAAGCAGTATGCTGGCCAAACCTGCTGTAAATACTTGTAGAGAGGCCTCCTGCCTTTTCTTTGTCAACAGAAGAATTGGTGGTACAAATTTGATAATTTTAGGTTCTGGACTTAATGGTCTTCCGGGGGTGGGGGGGCCTGGCTTCCTTAGATAGTAAAGGGTTGTATCCAATGGTGTTCTTCTGCCAGTGGAGCGGACACAGCTTACGGATCAAATTTCCTCTCCTCCTGCAGCTGCTGCCTCATGTGCCACCCAAATCTACTCTGGAGCATTGATGAGGGACCCTTCAGAGCAGATTTGGGTGGAATGTGAGGGGCTGCAGGGGTGGGGGAGGGGAAGGGAAACTCCCATTAGAAGTCTCCTCACATAATATTGGATTTAGCTTAAGGTGTATTGCTTCATTGCAAAATTTGGTACACCACCCCTGCTGGGCTTGTGGGTGTGGGTGGGTTTCTCCTGCTTAGTAGGCCCCTGGACCTCTGCCCTAAAGTCTTGCCCTGGTGGAAACTGTGAATTCTGCCACCTCCACTCTAATTCAGGCAACTAACCTTGGGAATGCTGAGCTAAGCACGTTTCCCAGGTGTAGTTGTGTTTCAGGTGTGGCAGACACCCAGAGCCCCAATTACGCCTAGGTAAACTTGCTTCATACTGCAAGAACATGCATACTCCCCCAACTTGGGACACTACATAGGTTACACCACAAGAGCCACAGAAGTCCTTCCTACCCTCTGAAGTCCATGGGACCAAACCTCCAAACGATTTCGCTTTACTATGGCCATGGCTAGACCAGGCCTATATCCCAGGATCATCCCAGGATCATCCCTGTACATCCAAATGACACACAGGGGATACCGGGAGCAGGCAGGGACGACCCCTCCATTTGCCTGGGATAATCCTTAGGTCTAGCTAAGGCCTGAGTCTCTAGGGCAGGAGTATGGAACTTGTGCCTCCTCCTCCCATGTTTTTGGACTGAAGCGTCCAGCATCCCTCACCACTGACTATGGCTGATGGGAGTTGCAGTCCAACAACAATGTCTGGAGGCCAAACGTTCCTACCACTGCTCTAGGAGTGTGTGTGTGTGTTTGTTATCTATATATATCTGAATCTCTATCTTTCTTTCTGTCTTTGGACTTTAAGAATGCCACTTTGGGAATAAGAAAACAATTGCTCACTTGCAAAGTTTAAAAGTTTGTTGGTGGGTTTTTTTTTTTTTTTATGGACCAGAAAAACGCATTGGGTTTTCTTTCTTTAATATTTTTTTTTGTTCACTCTATAAATAACTCTTGGCAGGCAGAAACAACCTTGATTGCAAGAGATGAAGTAGAACAACCAGCAGGCTCTACAGCAGAATAAATGGCACAGTGCCAAGAGCTTCATCAAATGAATAATAGCTTCCACTTGACAATCAGTAAAGTGCCTCTTCTCCTGTGGATTTAGTTTTTAATGATGATTAGAGAGGATGGGCCCCTAAAATTTCTCTGGTAGAAATGACCTCCTATTAATTTCTGTTACTTGAAAATGCTGAATTTAAAAGCTATTTTACAGCTGCAGAACCAAAGGCACTGACATAAAGGAACTATTATCTTTGTAATTGTAGCAACAAGTACTAAATTTCTCATTGATTAACCAGGACTTTTTAACTTTTTGGTTCTTAGGAGGTTAAGTCCTCCAATATTGTGTACTGGAGTTTTTGTAGATTCACTTGCTTGAAGTAAAATGATGACTCGAACTGGGCTAGAAATGCACTGGGTGGGTAGATTTCAATATCGCCTCTCTCCATGCGCTGCCATTTTCCTGAGTTTTAGCTTGTGTGGCTCTAATCAAAGATCAATATACTTTAATCTGGTGTATTTCAGGATGTTTTGTGTTAATATGCAGACAATTGCTAAAAATATTGTATGGTCACACAACTGATAGCAAAGTATGCCTTCAGCCTGATTCCACAGCTTGACCTTCCTTTACCAGCTTTGTGCTATAGATATTATTGTCCAGCTAGTTTTCCAAGGATGCAAACTGTGAGTGGCCTATATTGGGAATTTAATATAGAAGGTTCTGTGTGATGTACCTATTAGTCCACCAGTGGGGTTTGTGGTTGCCTGTCTGTTTTGATCACTGTGGACATCACTAGGGGGTTCGTATGAAAAGGAGGACAGGGCTCCCGTATCTTTAACAGTTGTATTGAAAGGGGAATTTCAGCAGGTGTCATTTGTCTGCATGTAGCACCTGGTGAAATTCCCTCTTCGTGACAACAGTTAAAGCTGCAGGAGCCCTACCCTCCTGCTCACTCTACAGCTCCTGTAGCTTTAAAGGTTGTGATGAAGAGGGAATTCCACCAAGTGCTGCATGCATACAAATAACACCTGCTGAAATTCCCCTTTCAATACAACTGTTAAAGATCCAGGAGCCCTGTCCTCCTTTCTGTATGGTCACCCTAGACATCACAGTATAGTAATTGCATTACTGGGCCCATGTACTATGTGGTGGACCATAGCTCAGAAATTTAGGGTTGGACATACACTCAGTCCTACTGAGAGTAGTTTCATAGAAATCAGAGGGATTTCAGTTACTCATGACTAACTGGTCTCATACATTCCAATGGGTCTGCTCTAAGTTGGGATCTAACCCCATGTATTTTGAATATTCAAGTACAAGGGTGGTGGAACCTGTTGCTTTACAGATGCTGTTGGACTCCAGCTTTCATCAGCCCCTGCCAGCATGGCTAATTGTCATGCATGATGGCAGTTAGAGTGTGTCAACATCTGGAGAGCCACATGTTCTCCACTTCTGCTCAAGCAAGATTTCTGCAAGTTTGAGAGACCATTATTAGAGGAGCAAGGATGTAATGCATGCTACACAGAACCATTGTATACGGTGGCTGAAAGGGAGGGCATGAATTGGGTAGGGGGAAGATCCTGCTTCTCCTCAGGGTCATGCCTGCTTAATCCCAGTTTCCGGTTCTCAATTTAAAGGAGATGGAGCAGAGAGACCTCTGAGATTTTAGAGAGCTGTTGTCAGTCACTCAGTACTGGACTAGATGGAGCAATGTTTAGGTTCAGTATAAATAAGTTTTATATATTAATACATAGACTTGGTGTTGCATCCAATGTTGGTCTAACTTAAATCCGATTCAATTCAAAAGGTCTGCTCTAAGTAAGAATAATGTTGGATACAACCATTGGATTTAGTTGCTTGTATCACCTAATCTGAGGAAAGAGTGGGAGTGGGGATGCATTTAGCCATATTCATTCTTATGAAATGTTATGCCTTCCATTAAATTAAACTGGAAAGATGACACTCCAAACTTGTCTGCTCAGAATTCCTGCATGTCTCTTCTAAAGCAAAATACCAGAACCTTGTCTTTTCTGCAGGTGATCCTTTGCCCTGGTTTTGGCTTGGGTTTTTGTGAAGGCGTTCAGAGAGGTCTATCATCGACATTTAAAATGTTGAGATGAACTGCAGTCTTATTTAATTTTCATTCAGTGGAAGCTTATTCATCTCCTCCAACTATCTTGGTGAACAACTGTAAAAATGAAACAGAACCACAACAAAACATACGCATACCACATTATAGATATCTAGCTTCATTTTCTGTTATTGAAAAGCCGGTATCAATTGGACTTTGCATTTAGGGCAAAGTATCATGTGTTCCCCTCCCTCAGCAACCCAAACTCTGTGTCAGGAGCAAATGATTCACATGAAACATATCTGCATATCGCAAGTGTGTGTGTGTGTGTGAAACTATATTTCAGGGGGGAAGATATGTGAAGAAAGACCCTGGTATTCAGCAGACATTGAACATATATTTTAAAGCAAACTATAATCATGCAGCCACTCTTCCTAGTTGGTGGCTCAGGGCTAGAGCAGAATCGTTTGCAAGAAAAAAGTCCCATGTTCAGTCCCTGAACATGGCTGGAAAAGTAGGGCTGAAAAAGACTCCTGTCTAAAACTGCAGACAGCCACTCAGTGTAGAGAGCACTGAACTAGATTGACCCATGGTCTGAATCGATATAAGACAGCTTCCTATGGTATCTCTGAGGTACTTCCTGTTCTTCTCCTTGTCTTGGCACCCCCCCCCCATGGAATCTACCATCTTGGACACTCTAGAATCTTCAGTGGGCCTTCAGTAAAGACATAATTCTCTTCGCAGATCTCATTTGAAACCAGCAAATTCACAAATTAGACTTAAATTAAAATGGCTAATCCTGAAATATTTGGGGGGGGGGGAAATGAATAACCAAAATCATACCCTAATTCCTCAGAGAAGCAATTGCACTGAAGTCTGCCAGTGTAGACCAGGACATGCTTGTGTGAACAACTTTGTAAAACCAACTGTGTCAGGTGAAAAAATCCAGCATCTCTGGGGCCAGAGAGCCAAAAGTAAACTACCAAACAGGAATGAAAAATAAACCTGTGGGTGTTTTTAAGATCTGTACTCGTGATCAGAAAAATTATATGTTTTTCATTATGGTTGGTTTCAGGGGCTTTATTTGGAAACTAAAAACACACACAATGACCTGGTTTGCATGATCACAGCAGCTAAAACAAACCAAGGGCTGTTGCTCATTTATTTGAGGGTTGCTGTTCACCTCAAACAAGCCATGCCACCTGGATTCAGATGACATGGCAAGCCACACCAGTATGGATAATTAGGGAAATCTGGCTGACACGTGCCCAGCATATGTGTGTGTGTGGGGGGGGGGGGCTGCCATAATTGTGCAAATCGGGGAAATAACAGTTTTATAGAAAGTATGTGGGCATGTGAGCATGATTCAGGGCTTGTTTGTTTTTTGGGTAAAAGTAAACGAATGGAAATGGAGGTTTGATTTGCACATGCTGTGCTCACTCTTGATCTCCACTTTCCCTTGCCCACAGAGCCTTTGTGATAGTTCAGTACATGCAATTCTTATTCTTCCTTTTCCCAGGGTATGGATCGCGTGTATGGGAGCCTACACAGGTTTGGGTGTACATGTGTAGCTTCTATGCACTTGGGACTCTTGAAAGCATGAAGATCAGAGATGTTGGAGCCACTAAGCCCAACCCCAAACTTCTCTCCATGCATTCATTTCTATGCCAATGAATACCTAGACAAGGGTATGATCTGGTGTGTTCCTTAAGAAGAAGACAATAGTCTGGGTAACAGATTGTGATCTAAAGTTATTTAAGGCTGCAATCCTATAACCAGTTTCTTGGGAATGTGCCTTATTTGGCTCAGTGGGACTTACTTTTGAGTAGACATATATAGGATTAATTTATCCTCACATGAGCTAAATTGAGTGGCAGTGACTTATTTAAGGCACCCCAGAACCAAGCAGGGATTTGAACCTGGGTTTTACATAACACAAACCCATTTCTCTTCCCACTTAGCTACAAGAGTAGTGATTAAACATTGCATGTCATAACAATATCTCTGGGTAGTATTAATACATGAATGTCCAGAGTGGTAATGCAATAAATTGGATGGAAAGCAAGTGGTTGGTTAGGTTTGCTCTCACCTTTGTTAATGTTCATCAGATGTGACTTCCTCCAATACACCAAGGACATTGTACCACTCAAAGCTTGTTCAGAGTTTTATTTAGGTGTAATCACACAATTGTTTACCATGTGGTAGCCATTTAAAAATATGAACCTGTGATTGCTCTAAGCATGCAAAGAGCAAATCATTTGTGTAGCTGGCTGTTATTTCTGGGAGTGATGACAGGAACTGGTGGCAGAATCCGATTTCCTCTTGGGTGAGGTGGTTTCAGTAGATGCTAAAAGTGGAAAAACTAACAATTCCATTAAAATTGCGCTGGCTGCCCCTTACCTTCTGGGACCAGTACATGACATTGGTTTTGAATTGTACAGCCCTAAAAGTCATTGTTTAGAGAGTGCCTCCCTCATATGAGCTCTCCCATTTATAAGATCACTGGGAAATGCCCTCTTAGATTCCCCTTATTTGATATATAGGGTTGGATCCAGATTTCTGCTGGATCAACTGTGCTGATGGAAGTGGACTTCCCCACCCATGACAGCTCCTCCAGCCATCTGAAAATACTTCACACACAATCAGGAGACCCTGCTGGGTGGGGTGAACTGCAGTGTATGTGTGCGTGATTTCCCAAAAATTGGGTGGAGGGACCTTCTGTGAGTAGAGCCCTTCCTCTCATGGAAGATCCCTTCCTCTTGTGGAAGGCAACCCATAAAATCAATGGGAAAGCAGAGCAGAATTTCCTAGCTGTAGGACCTAAACTCTGGATCTAGGGTAGTCATGTGTCCTACTCAGGGTTGGCGCCAGACTACACTGCGCCCTACGCAGGCGCATTCTGAAGCCTCTGCCCTGTGCCCCCCCTGCCCGCCCACTCACCCGCTCGCTCACCGCCCGCCTGCCCGCTTGCTCGCTCACCCGCCCACTCGCTCACCACCCGCTCACTCGCTCAATCGCTCACTGCCCGCCCACTCACTGCCTGCCCACCCACTCACTCGCTCACTGCCCGCCAGCTTGCCCACCCACTCATGCCCGCTCCCTCCCGCTCCTGGCTTTGAAGCCAGGACGCTGGGGTTGGGGGGCGGAGCGGAGGCTTCGAAGTGGCGCACCTGGAAGTGGCTTCCTGGCACACCGTACTGAAGCCTCCACCCTGCCCCCCCGCGCCTGCTCCTGGCTTTGAAGCCAGGATGCTGGGGTTCGGGGGCGGGGCGGAGGCTTCAGTACGGCGTGCCAGGTGTGCCGTACTGAAGCCTCCGCCTCCAACCCCAGCATCCTGACTTCAAAGAGCTTTGAAGCCAGGACGCTGGGGTTGGGGGGCGGCCGGGGCGGCGGCTTTGGAACAGTGCGCCTGGAAGCTGCTCTAGGAGAGCAGCTTCCGGGTGCGCTGTTCGGCGCCCTCATTTGCTTGGTGCTCTAGGCCACCACCTGAGTTGCCTCTATGGCAGCGCCGGCCCTGGTCCTACTTTATAATGGATGGTCCTCTATTTGAAGTCATCCTTTCTTTGAAGGGCTGTCCAGTCCAAGTCCAGTGTACATATTAAGAAGGGAAAGCAGGGGCCTCTTCCCCTGCCTTTTTTGGGGCGGGGGGAAAGGCATAAGTATCCATCCAATCTGGAATGCATTACTGAAGGTCCACTTTTTAGACCCTGCATGTATTATTCATGCCCCACACACCTCAGACCACAACTGTTAAGGTGGCAATCATAAAGGGTTTGACCAGTGTTTATTTTCAGTGAACAATGTCTCCAGATACTATTTTTATTTATTTATTTATTTATTTATTTATTTATTACATTTTTATACCGCCCAATAGCCGAAGCTCTCTCTATTTTTGCTTTGGGTATATGCAGAAGCTTTGGGTATATATAGACATACCATCTCCTCCATGGGGTCAGAAACCCTGATCAATCAGGACAGTGGCTGTGATGGCTGGAGATGATGGGAGGTCATTCAAGAATTTGAAGGGCACCAGGTTAGGGAAGGCTACCCTTTGTGTAGGGAAATGGCCACCATTAACCTAACACTAGTTATGTGTTGGCTGGGGGTGGCATAGCTGGTGCACACAGTGCTGTTTAGGGTGCAGCGCTAGCTTCATGTATACCCATTGGTGTCTTTATGTGTTTGATACCCATGGTACTGAATACCTGAATAAATCTAGTATACTGTTAACTTATGCAATTTTCCCACACAAGATCTAGTGGTGGCTTTAATGGGGGAAGGGATTAAATTCATGGAGCAGAGGTCTATAAATGGCTATGAGAATAATAACTAAGTGGAGCTTCCAGGCTCAAAGGCAAGCACACTCTGAGTACCTGTTGCTGTGGGCCAGACAATGGGGAAAGTTGTTGACTTTATGCTTTACTCTTGGGCTATCCAGACGCATCAAGCTGGCCATTGCTAGGAACTAAATGGACCTTTAATCTGCTCCAACAGGGCTAATTTTATGCTCCCACCACCATAACACCACTTCCCATAGCAATCATCACATATAGTGCTCCCTTTATATACAGGGCAGGCAACCTGGCTCCCCCCAGACGTTTTGGACTACAATTCCCATAAATGGCCAATTATCAGGGATTTTGGCAGTGTACTACAAAACATCTGGAAGTCACCAGGTTGCCTACTCTTTCCTAAAACCTGCCACTTCCATACAAAAAAATGAGGACAAATTTAATTTTTTGTTTCAAGTGAACTAGCATTGTTTCAGTTGAAAGTGGAAAGAGGTGAAAAAACAAAAACAACACAAAACCCAGATTCTGTGGCTTCAGTCTTTAGAAGCCTTTGCTTGTGATCCCCCCTCCAATTTGAGCTTCGTTGGCATGAAAAGAATCAAAACACTCTGTAGGGATTATGAACGTTAAAGTGTGTTTTACTCCAGCAGTGCGGGTTGGATGACTTGTGGAAGCACAGAACTCAGAATGTGGCCAACATAATTTATCGGAAGCATTAGAAATAAAAATTAACACTAGAAATCAAATGCTTGAGAATTTCCCCCCTGTGATTTTAACTTGCAAAGTGGAGAAAAACACCCCACCAAATATACTCTGCAGGATTCTTGAGCTATTTAAGTACTTCATTGTGGAGGTGTGCTTTCAAAGTCTGGATTTTGCAGATTAAAACAGATTATGTTCAATTATCTTGCCAAATATGTACATTTGTGTATGCATATCTATATTTAATCTTTTCTAACAAAAAAGCTTAAAATATATGTAGCTTCTTATTACAGGGCACAGCATTCCTCCTACTTATATGCTTTTAACTGTTTCTAGGTCATTACCTTTTTAAAAAAATCAGTATGTGTTACTTCAATCTCATTGGAGTTCAACATTATTTCATACTGACGTTTTTGTTTCTCTTCAGTGCAATGAATATTGTCATGCCTTCAGGTAAAATGTATTTGCATGAACCGGCCAGAATGTAGGCCATCCAGATCCCAACCAAAGTTCATCCAGATATTTTGGCCTACAACTCCTGTGGGCTCCAGTTAGCATGGCCAATGTTCAGGGAAGATGGGAGTTGTAGGCCAATATATTGGGTGAGTCCTGGGTTGGGAAGGCTGATCTAGACAATGCCTAATGACATATTCCCAAAGAGTTATTAATATTATATGACAGCATTATATTTATGTGTTCTCCCCATTCCTGTGCTCTATAATGTATAGTAAAACCCATTTTCCTGACATTGATGTGTCTATCAGTCAATAATGTGGAGACGGACGAGGGAAATGCATGAATTGCTGAAGAGGAGCAGAAAAATGTGGTATGGGGCTGCCATTTTGATGGTAGGCTTATGTTTTCCATTAAGTCTCATTGTGCCCTATGCCAGCTTGTCATCTAGATGGATGGCCTTTTCATTTTCTCCCACATACACTTTTTTTTAATCAATTACTTTCCATGCTGAATATGAAGACATTTGTGAATTTTGATAAATTCGTAACAAAAATTAACTGAAATTCATTTTTCATCCATTTGCAATAGTGTAGGGATTGGGCCCAGCTCCTCTGCAGAGGGACTCCCAACAGACATGGGTGATTTGGAGTCTGAGGGGGAAGAGGCCGAGGGGTTTGCTGAGGTGTCAAGATTGCAGGAGACTGGCAGTCCCAGAGTGGAGGTTATCCAGGTGTGAGTTAATCAGTTGGAAAGTAGCCAGCCAGGGCCCTTTTCACCCATGGGAATGGCAGAACTGGAGTAGTAGTAGTAGTAGTAGTAGTAGTAGTAGTAGTAGTTAGAAATGTGAGTTTCTACTACTACTCTGGGGAGTGAGACGTTGAGCTAGGCAAGAGGAGCAATGTCAACACATAAGGCATTCAAAAAGATGGCTGGCGCCAGTTTTGTTGCAAACTGTCAAGTGCCCAGCATCTCTTTGTGATCAATCAGAGAAGCTGAGGTGCAAAACAATTGATTTTATTATTCAATCTACAGTTAAACCAACAGTGCCTCAGGTTACAATTGGGATCCATGAAATCTCTAGATAGCTTTGCATAATAGAGGACCACTTAGGCTACAAGCTACTCCCTTTGGTTAATGCCCATGTTAGATAGTTGCAACAAGAACCTGAGTGGCTGGTTAGGTCCCTCCACTCCCTTAGGGTGGGTCTTTCCAGAGGGACCTTCCCTGTGTGGCCAGCTTGGAATGCCTTGTGAGTTGACATTGCTCCTTTTGCCTAGCCTGAAGTCTCCCCCTGGGATCTCGGCTTTCTCACTAATAGCCACATTCAGTATGTACCACTATTCCCACCATACAGAGGACCAAATTGTACCCACTTGCCATGTAACTTTTAAAGCCAAAAAAGAAAAAGAAAGGAATTGGTAACCCTAATTCACCACCACAAGCATGGTCTAATACAGAAAGATTCAAAACCAGAGCTGAGCAGCAAAACCTTCTGTCTGGGTGGACAGTTCTCAGTTTTGCTCTCTTCCACATTCAATTGTTTTAAGTATCAATTTCTTTCCACTGCATTTAAGGAGAAATTTGCAGAATTTGGTAAATTCTTATTTTATAAAATGAACAAATTTCTCACTCATCCTTATTGACATCACACAATGCCTAAGGCAGAATTGCAGACAACCCAACAGGTATTTCTAATGGTGATTATGATGGCATGACACTGGTGGATTGCAGTTTGAGATTGATAAACAAATGGTCAAAGAACACCTAATTTCCTTGAATGAGTTTAAATCTCCAGGGCCCGATGAACTGCATCCTAGAGTAATGAAGGAGCTAGCAGAAGAACTCTCAGAACCTTTGTCTATTATCTTTGCAAAATCATGGAAGACGGGTGAGGTGTCGGACGACTGGAGGAGGGCTAATGTTGTCCTTATCTTCAAAAAGGGCAAAAAGGAGGAACCTGGGAACTACAGACCAGTCAGTCTGACATCCATCCCTGGGAAAATTCTGGAGCAGATTATAAAGAAGTCAATCTGTAAACACCTTGAAATCAATGCAGTAATTACTAGAAGCCAACATGGATTTGTCAGGAACAAATCCTGTCAGACTAATTTGATCTCATTTTTTGATAGGATAACCTCCCTTGTGGACTGGGGGAATGCTGTGGACGTCATATATCTTGACTTCAGCAAAGCTTTTGACAAAGTACCACATGACATTCTGATTAACAAACTAGCTAAAAGTGGGCTAGATGGAACAACTATTAGGTGGATTCACAGTTGGCTACAGAATCGGACTCAAAGAGTACTTATCAATGGAACCTTCTCAAACTGGGGAGAGGCAACGAGTGGGGTGCTGCAGGGCTCAGTCCTAGGCCCAGTGCTCTTCAACATTTTTATTAATGATTTGGACGAGGAGGTGCAGGGAACACTGATCAAATTTGCAGATGACACAAAATTGGGTGGGATAGCTAATACCCTGGAAGACAGAAACAAACTTCAAAGGGATCTTGATAGGCTGGAGTGCTGGGCTGAAAACAACAGAATGAAATTTAATAGGGATAAATGCCAAGTTCTACATTTAGGGAATAGAAACCAAATGCACAGTTACAAGATGGGGGATACTTGGTTCAGCAATACTACAAACGAGAAAGATCTTGGAATTGTTGTAGATCACAAGCTGAATATGAGCCAGAGCCAAAGGCAAATGCTATTTTGGGCTGCATTAATAGAAGTATAGCTTCCAAATCACGTGAGGTACTGGTTCCTCTCTATTCGGCCCTGGTTAGGCCTCATCTTCAGTATTGTGTCCAGTTCTGGGCTCCACAATTCAAGAAGGATGCAGACAAGCTGGAGCGTGTTCAGAGGAGGGCAACCAGGATGATCAGGGGTCTAGAAACAAAGCCCTGTGAAGAGAGACTGAAAGAACTGGGCATGTTTAGCCTGGAGAAGAGAAGATTGAGGGGAGACATGACAGCAGTCTTCAAATACTTAAAAGGTTGTCACACAGAGGAGGGCCAGGATCTCTTCTCAATCTTCCCAGAGTGCAGGACACGGAATAACGGGCTCAAGTTAAAGGAAGCCAGATTCCGGCTGGACATCAGGAAAAACTTCCTGACTGTTAGAGCAGTGCGACGGTGGAATCAGTTACCTAGGGAGGTTGTGGGCTCTCCCACACTAGAGGCATTTAAGAGGCAGCTAGACAACCATCTGTCAGGGATGCTTTAGGGTGGATTCCTGCATTGAGCAGGGGGTTGGACTAGATGGCCTTGTAGGCCCTTTCCAACTCTGCTATTCTATGATTCTATGATTTATCATCAGTGCTTTTCAGTGATCAAAAGTTAGCAGCAGTATAGGCTTCTACTGTTAATCTACTTAGAAATCAGATGCCCAACAAAGATCCTGACTCTTCCAAAGACTCTAGCCATATGTATTTTTAATCATTTTGTGGCAAGGCCATTTCTCTTAAAAACTGTGTGTGTGGGGACCTTAAAGGTAACCAAATCTTCATCTTTCCATGTGTAATCTATTTTAATTTTGAATTATTAATTAATTCTACTTAAATGTATTTATAGCTTTTCTGCTTTGATTTCATGTAACTGTACTCTCCAAGTCTGAGTTGACTCCCTGTTTTAATTTGATTCTGAGCACAGTGGGTTATATCTAATGTTACTTTAACTTAAGTCCCATTCATTTCAATGGATCTACCCTAAGTAGGAGTAAAATTGGATACAACCCATAGGTCATACACATCAATATGTCCACTTATTAAGAAAAAACTTTACTCTGTAAATTAGAGGGAACACCATCTTTAAGGAAATCACCAAAGCAATTGCTATACATAATTGCTCACCTGGGTGAAAACAAACAAACATGAACTATTGCCCCGCTCGTGGTCTTCGCTCCTCTGATGCCATGTTTCTCGCCTGCCCAAGGGCCTCTACTTCCCTTGCTCGGCTTCGTCCATTTTCTTCTGCTGCCCCTTACGCCTGGAACGCTCTTCCAGAACATTTGAGAACTACAAGTTCAATCGCAGCTTTTAAAGCTCAACTAAAAACTTTTCTTTTTCCTAAAGCTTTTAAAACTTGATGTTGTGCGGACTTTATATTGTTAGTTTTACCCTACCCTGTGCCTGCTTACCCTACCCTGTGCCTGTTGGCATTCTCTTCCCCTCCTTATTGTTTTACTATGATTTTATTAGATTGTAAGCCTATGCGGCAGGGTCTTGCTATTTACTGTTTTACTCTGTACAGCACCATGTACATTGATGGTGCTATATAAATAAATAAATAATAATAATAATAATAATAATAATAATAATAATAATAATAATAATAATTTGTTGTCATTTTCATTTGGAGTGGGCAAAAGGTTCGTATATTCTTCATTGGGTGTCTTTGGGTCAGAATGGATCCAAACATAGCTTTTTGCATTATCAGATAGTGGGTATGTTCTGTCTTTGACTCTGTCTGGAAGCAACTGATGGAAGATAATCTCTGGAGGACACAGTGTTATTCTTGCTCTTGACAGAGGACTAAGTGATGTGCTTTCTCATCAGAGAAAATTACAAAACTCATTAGTATGAAATGTTGTAGTGGGACTTCTAAAGTAATTCTCTTGAGGTCTAATTTCTAAAATCTTTTGATAACCAAATACTTACTCAGCTCTGTGGGAATATCCTGTTTATGGATAACTTGTTTATTATAGTTGTGTGATGGTGCAGGAAAAATGGAGAAGCCAATATGCCTAAGGGGAAAATAGCATTCTGGTTACCCGTTGCTCCAGCTAAAGGAAGAGGAATTGTATTTCAGTTGGGCATTTTTCATTCTTCCCCCCATCCTGCATAAAATCTCAGTATGCAGTAGGGATGCTGAAGAAATCGGAGACAGATTCAAATGAATTTGGATTTCTATGAATTTGACCTGCGTTTTTTCACATCAGGCTGGCCTTTTTGAGTCTCACAAAGTCTGCAGATTTTTAGACCATTTTTAAAACTTTCCTGAAATTCACACAAAATTATTCACCCGAAAGTATGAAATTTTCTGGAAAATATGTGAATACATATGCCATTCTGAAAAATTACACCCATATGTACACCACTCTTTTTAAAAGAAGCTTATTTTTTTTATTCTGTCCATATAGAGATGACAGATTGAATGAGTCTTGACAACCTGCAAAAGATACACAGAATGGATTCCACAAAATCTGGATAGTAATCTGGACAATATACATATATTCATGCTTATATGTATTAATACACATGGGACTTTTCCGGCACAACACATTTTCAGTATAACATATGGTGCTGGAACCAGGAGGCCAAGCAAGCTGTTTAATTAGAACATCCTGGAAACAACTTTTACTTATGTAGAAAGTAAACTCTCCATTCTGTTGGGTGGATCCACATGCTAGATATTAGTGACGGATATAGACAACACATGGAAATGTATTCTTTTTTCCTTATTCTATGTGGATAAAGAACCACAGGGAGTCATTAACAGCAGTTTACATTCAATCTACTCATTATCATATTCATGTGGGAACAAAAAAATGAATTTTCATGTAGTGTCTCTCCACAGCCAGCAGTAATATCTAGCTCAGATTGCAACATGGATCCTTCCAATAGGGTACAGAGTTTACTTTCCACACAAGTGATAGTTTCCTCCAGGAACTTCTGATGCCAATGTGAAAACTCTCCACAGAATTGGGATAATGCATGAAAGAAACTATAAGATACTACAGCTGCTCATTGGGAGTTGTGAAGCTGAAGTGGCCTCCCATGTGAATATGAGAAGTTGTAGGCCAGGCCTAAGTCAAATATATGTTGGATTGGTTTCGTTGACTCAATCCATGAGACAGAATAGGAAATATAAGTAGATGATGAAAACATTTCTAGGTCTGTCCATCCAAGAATGGATACCAAGGGTAGGTGTGCTTTTTTGAACAAAGAAACTTTCAGCAGGACTTCTTCTGGCAGAGGTTAGACATGATTTTCCTTCCCTTCCGTTATTCCATGATATTACAGAATTTGCGCTAGTGCTTAACTTGCCCTTAAATTTAGCTTCAGATGGAATACAAATGTTGAAATAAAATAAACAAAATAAACTTTAAATGTGAATGAAAATATAATCTTTTATTGCCAAGCATTTTGACATTCTACAAATATTCCAACAACAAAGATAAATGCTGAATTCGAGTTACTATAAATACCAAAAATCCCCCCCTTGAAGGTGAAATGTTATGTGGAGCAGCAAAATGTTTAGCATCCTTGAAATTAGAATAGCTGCACCAGTTCTGTTCTTTATGTTTTGGCACATCGTCAACCACAGCTTGGAGCCAGTCTTTGCTCCTGCAAGCAGAAGGGGAGGAGGTGACTTTTGCCGATCCCACCTTCTCCCTGCAGACTGCCAAATCTGGAGGGTCAGGAGACAGCCTTCCCAGCTTGGTGCCCTCCAGATGTTTTGCACTTCAACTCCCATCAGCGCCAGCCAGTTTGCTCAGTGGTCCAGAATGCTGGCAATTGTAGTCTAAAACATCTGGATAGCACCAGGTTGGGGAAGGCTGCTATACAAAGTGGCATTGGGGGCTGCAATGGGAAGGGGAATTGGCCAAAAATGCTCTCCAGTGGGATCCGTCCAATGGACCAAAAAGCCTTCAGTAGATGGAAAGGAGCCATTCCATTCATGGAAGGCAAAATCTGGATCTATGAACATTGAATGGTTTTGGAGGGTAAGGAAGACAAAAACATTTGACTGTATCCAGGCTACATACATTGTTGGCATAAATAAGGATCTTAGACCGGAATTGTCTCCTTCGACAGGTGGGTGTTCTCCAAACCGTATTGTATTGAGTTTAAATTGGACTGGGAAGGTGTTTTTTAGAGGACATAATTATTATGCTGGACCAGAATACTTTTTGGTATTAGTAAGTAACATATTTAGATGGAAACAACTTGGTGTAAAGCTGTGTACATTCAGCAGAGTTGATTAAAATGATTTTTGGTGCCATCACTGCCTTGTAAGGTCAACTTGTAGTACCTCGAGTTCCTGGCAATATGTATTGCTAAATGGACTGAATTCATTAAATACTAGATGCCATGATTAACAAATCTAGGTCTATTTATTTATTTTTTGCAATGCTAATGCTAGGCAGTGTTAGAAACATATTTTCCAGATGACTGCTAGTGAAAGCGTTTCCCTTCAGAATGTTTTGCTGTTCTTCCCTCAATTTACTATGTTTTTTCACTGTTGCCAGGCCGTGAATAGAGATCTGTTTCGAATTGGTGGCCACAACAGTCACACAGAGTGGCGTGTTCATTTCCCCCATAACAAGTGGGTTGGGAATATGGGTTTTTAGTTCATCAGTTGAACGTATGAATCAGCTTTGCGCTGAGACTGACCACTGGCTCACCTAGCACACTGTTGCCTACTTTGACTAGCTCTCTAAGGTTTCAGGCAAATATCTTTTCTAGCCCTGTTGTCTGAGGTTCTTTCATTTGGAAATGCCAAGGATTGAAAGTGGGACTTTCTGTTTGGGAACATAGTTCCCTTGGGTAAAAGAAAACTAGAATACGCTTCCATTCTTCTTAACATCATTTCAGATCTAACCATAATTTGGGCAAGAAATGGGGCTGTCCAACATAGTACTCTAAAAGCAATGCCTGTAGAACATCTTTGTCAAACTGCTAGAGCAGAGGAAAGCAACCTGGTGCCCTCCAGATGTTTGGGACTGTAACTCTCATCTATAGTCAGGGATTATGGGAATTGTAATCCAAAACATCTTTGGGTGTGTGTGTAATTTTCCAACCCTTGTGCTGGAGGAACACCCCTTTCAATAAACCTCACTACACCATAGTGAGTTATTGTTCTGTGGCAGTCACAGCCAGATAAACAAGGGTTACAGCATGAGTTCAAATAAGACCCTGGACAGCTCCAAGCGGAGCTCAGACTAGAGACTGGCATATAAGCATAGCAGGCTCAAATGTTGCTTCAGCAGAAGGCAGCTTTATCTAAGCCTCAGTCTATTTTAGACCAGTCTTCTCCAGCCTGGTGTCCTCCAGATTTGGACTACATCTCTTAATATTCCTGGCCATTTGCCATGCTGCTGGCACTAACAAGGATTGATGTCCAAAACAACTGGAGGGCATCATGTTGGGGAAGGCTGTTTTAGACTGAGGCTTTATTTATTTATTTATTTATTATTGCATTTATATCCCACCTTCTTTCCTCTAAGGAGCTCAAAGCAGCATAAAACATCCTTCTGCTCCCCATTTGATCATCACCACCACCACAACTCTATGAGGTAGGTTGAGCTGAGAGTCTGTGGCTGCCCAAAGACACCAGTGAGCTTCCATGGGCGAGTGGGGACCAGAACCTATATCTCCCAACTTCCAGTCCAACAATATAACTACTACATCACACTGGCTTAAATAAGGTTTCAGCTCAGTCTCAGTAGCTATCTTCACCTCTACTGAAGGAAGCCTCTTGGAGTTTTTTAAAAAAAGGCCTTGCTTGACTTAGCTACAACTGACTCTGATAGCATTAGAGGGACTATTGTGGTTTCCAGGCTGGAGTCCTGAGATGGTGAGGATGATGGGAATATGACCTTTTCAGGTTGGGGAGATGACAGAAAGATAGGACTTCATGCAGTGGGACTTCTGGAGGAGTGGGGCCCACTGGGGTCATTACTGAGGGTAATTCCCTCACTTACTCAGCTGGACTCCCTATTGCCTGAACATGGGGAATCCAACCCCAGAGCCATGACAGTCATCAACATTTAACCTATCTAGGTAGTTTAGGAAATACTTTCCATGTTGCTGTAGTGGGCATGGAAATCTTAGGTTGCCTCTTGGGGCATGGCTAGACAAGGGGGCGGAGGGGGATGATCTTGCGATATGATGATCATGAGATCATCCCCCTCATCTACATGTGGCACACGACATCCCAGGGGGAAGAGCACATCACACCCACCATTTTTGTTTTAAAGAAACAGGAGCTGGAGTGCACAGCACTCCAGTGCAAAGATAAGTGGTTTAAAAAAGAAAGAAGAAGCTCTGACCCTGCTCCCCCCCCCCTCGATGGGCTTGCAGAACTCTGTGCCCGGTTCCTGGCTCCTTGTGTTTACTTGCAAGGAGCCGGGACTATACCGGGATGGCTGCCCATGCATCCCGTGGTCTCCAGATCATCCCAGGATCGTGGGAAATAATGCAAAAAATGTGTAGGGCCGTATCCCAGGGAAATGCAGGGATCATCCCTCCCTGCTCCTGGGATCCCCTGTGTGTCATGTTGACACACAGGGGTGATCCCGGGATGAACTCTGGGATATTGCCCCATCTAGCCATTCCCTTGGTCTCAGTCCTATAGAGCTATTTTCATAAGTAAAGCTTAAATTGGAAGATAAACTTCAGAAGTTTTAAAACCATGTTATTATTTCTTTACGCTATTTTCAAAATTTGTAGGCTGTGTTTGTTTGTTTATTTATTTATGACATTTGTATGTCATCCAATAATTTCTTCAATGGAAGTACAACAAATAAACATACAAACAAAACTATTAAGCCATAAAAACCTAATACAGAATAAACCTTGCAACAAGATAAAATCAACAGCAGAACTCACAACAGCATCAAAAATGTAACAGATCTCCACACTCCAACAAACAGACAAAAAGACCCTAAGAATCCCTACATTACCAATAATGCAATGCTATGCAGCCATCACCAACCTGGTGCCCTTCAGCTGTTTTGGACAGTGAGGGTCCTGGTCAGGGATAAGGGCAGCCAAAACAGCTGGAGAGCACCAGGTTGGTGATGGCTGCATAGCATTGCATTGTTGGTAATGTAGGAACATCAGGGTGGTGACATTTGTCTTATAAAATCCCATAAATTAAAAGAAAACAGCAGTAAAAAAAATTGAAGCTGGCACAAAAATGGTCTTTTAAAAGTAGCACCTGAAAAAGTCTACGTTGTTTAGTGTGGCTCATTGTCAGGCTGCATGAGAGCCATTGTTCAATTAATCCAGCAATGACCAGCTGGATGCATCAGAGAGGTTCACAGAGTAGGATGGCATTTCCATATCCAATAACTCTTCTAAATGAATATGGTGGGGAGGGACTGGCTGAGATTAAAGAAGGGGAAATGAAGTCAGGTTACACAGACTAGCCAGTACCCTTCTGATGAGTCTTGTCCACAACATGTGCATAGCATGTGTCTGGCTCAGTTTATTTAGTTGTGCTGCAGAAAAGGTCATAAACTTAAAAATTTAGAGCTTCCCAGTCATTACATAGTAAAAAGAAAGAAAGAAAGAAAGAAAGAAAGAAAGAAAAAAGAAAGCTGTTTCTCCCTCTCTCTAGTTTATAATTAGAATGTAAATTACTGGGCTTGGAAATATTTTTGTCAGTGCTGGACCATAGAGGAGGCAGCTGAGCACAGGAAGAGGAAAAAGTGTGAGTCCCGGAAGGAAAAGGATTGCGGTCGTTGGCATGGAGCACTACAGCGGAGGGCTAGGAAGCAGGACAGGTCAAGGCAGCTCAGGAGAATCAAAGCAGAGGTCAAGGCAACTGAGAGCGTCATCACACACGGGAAAATTATGTTTGCTTACCATCACTTCTCTGCCCTCATTACTTCCTCCTTTGAAAGAGGAATTAAACAATGTGCACATGGCACATTCAGTGAGCTGTTTTGATCACGCTGCTTCTCCTGCACACAGCAGGAGATATCAGCAACTTCTGTCTTTAAAAATAAGTCGGACTGACTGGGGTGGTTTTTTTGTGGTGCGAAGAAGGCTAGAAGAGGCGGGAGGCAGATGATGTCATGAGAGGGACCCGTGAAAATCCATGAGTGCCCAGTAACGAGCATGCAATAAAACGTTCATCTGAGGGAACTTAGTATCAGGCAAAAATCAGAACTGAGAAGATTGACCAAAGTGGGCTGGAAGAATGAAGTAAGTATGGAAGCAGCAGAGAAGAGAGGAGATGGTGGTGGATTGAAAGAGCACTGGGCTTGTAGTAGACAGCAGGATAGGCAGGCTGACCAGCAAAGTGACAATGGAATCACTCAGGCAAGGCAGGAGTCTGGTCATTCCCCAGGCAAAGATCTAAACCTGATCTGGCTGATGGAACCAATGGGCATCCTGAGGGAAGGCTATATTTTGACTTCCTTAACAGGCGTCTTGCATCCATCTGTGTGAAAATCTATTGTTTTCCCAGTCTTCTGCTGCTAGTAGATCATCCAGCAGTTTCTGATGTTTGTCTTCTTTTAAGAGGCTGGCGAATGAGCAGGTTCTCTGGGTTGTTCAATTACACGCCTCCTCCACATGCTTCTGTTGTAGCCAAACAAAACAGAGTGACTTTACTGATTTATATACTGTTGGTCTAAGTTTATTAGGGGTATCAACTTTGTGTGTGTGTGTTGCTTGTTTAACTTTCCTTTTCAGAATACTGTTTAAATGGACTCTGTGGGGGATTGATCTCAGCATTGTGGCTAGTAGGGCTCCTAGGGTTGGTGACAGTTTCTTTCACTGGATGCTTCCTTGTATGATTCATGTTCCAAAATGCAGAACTCTTTTGGTTTGCTTAATGGAGACTTTGCATGGCTGATGTCTCTCTCAGGAACACTGGATTGAAAAGATGAAGAGTCGACTTGCCAAATGTTTGGCTTCCAACTTTGTCAGGTAATGAATACAAATGTGAGGTGAAAAATGCAAGCTCAGGTTCTCAATATCTATTTTAACTGACAAAGCAGTAGGGAATGACCAGAGGAAACATTATCAGCCTTCTTGTTTGCTTTGGTGCTCACTACTAACAGTCTCTTCTGCCATGTTTACAAACTTGTAGCCCCAGGGGAAATTTCTGCAATCCAGAACTGAAGAGCTTGGATGCTGAAGTATGACTTTATCAGGATTGGGCTGTTAGGCAGTGCTCAGATATTTATGGACAAAGGTGAAATGACTGCTGAGCCATGAGAAACAAGGGGGTGCATAATAATGTACTTTGACACTGGTTCGTTGAGGCCAGTTTTAACTGATCTAGAGTGGAGTACAGTATGGTCAACACTGGGGTGACATTTATTTGTTTTGATTTATAGGCCGTTTCATATATGACAATGCCACACATACACCCGAATAGATGGGATAAACCATGTACAAAATCGATACCCCACAATGTACATGGGCGCGTCTACACAAAGGGTGGATTCACAGTGGTGGCACGTCATCTACACAACGCAGCTGCCATTGCAAAGCCATCTAGGGGCAAACCCCTGAAACTCCGCTGCAAAAAGTCAGGCACTTACCCCAACTTTTTTGGCAGTGGAGGCTTGTCACAGCCCATGGCGCCCCCTGATTAGTCACCATGGGCTGGACAGGGAAGGGGGTGGACCCATTCATCTGCCCCCCTTGGTAAATAGTAAAAAAAAAACCAGGGGGGAGGAGAGGAAAGGGGGTGTTCCTCCCCCTAATTTTTTAAAATTTGATTATCTGTATCTGCGCAGCTGCACAGATACAGATAAAAAAATAAAAAAATGGGGGAGGAGAGAAATGGGGCTGTGCAGATACAGATAATCAAATTTTAAAAAATCAGGGGAAAGGAACGAGCAGCCACAGGGAGGTCAGAGGGAGGAGGTTAGGGCACCCCACGTCCCTCTCCTCATCCTCCTCTGGCTGCCTCTTTCCTGCCGCCTTGTTCCTTTCCCCCTCAGGGGGGCGGAGTTCACAGTTGCATTCCTTCTCGTGCAGATGTTGGGAAGGAACACAGGTGCAGGCGCAAGGTGCCTCACGTTGCCAAAGCACCGCCCTAAAGACGGGGGCCATGTAAGAAGAGTGAGTGGAAGAATGATTGATAGCCAATGCCAGAATGGAATGGTGGGTGGAGTTAGTGGCAGTTGGAGAAAGTCAGAAGGAGGACAGGGAGATTGGGTCAGGGAGAGAGAGTTGATGGAAAGAGACAGTGAATTAGGGCTAGAGGTAGTTAAGTTCGTTAGTGAGTCAAACACGGTGTGAATGAGTAGAGAGTGAGAGAAGATACTGAAAGCAGAGAGGCGTGTTGGACTAGATAAGCTTTCAGGGACTACATCTCAAGTGTCAATTTATACTACGTGTTGTTATTATTATTACTATTTATCAATTATTTGTTTGGAACATTGACCTGTTAAATAAACAAATATATGTTTATTCTTTTGAATACTCATGTTGTGGATTGAGTGATTTCTACGGGAGAGGGCCTTTATAGGAGACCCTTAGATGTGACACAGTAGAGAGGTCATGTAGCTATTTCTTTTGCCACAGTTAGGAGCATTTCAAACATGCCCTGCTGCCACTGATGCTCTGGAGAAAGTTTTGGGCATTAATTTCATTGTGCTCCTGCCCAGGTTACTTTAACATGGTCTGCCCAGAGCACTTTAGCAGCATACAAACCTGGGTTTATGCTTTTCAAATATGAAAAACTTGCTGCATTTGGCAGTCATGCTATGTCTCAGAATTGAGAGGATTCAGAAGAAAGAAACTACATGCTTCTTGCAATGACAGCTAGATTCAATCAATTAATTTATTATTGGCATTTTTATATCACCTTATCTGCCCCCAAATAATCAAGGCAGCATACAAGAATTAATACTTGATAATTGAGAGGTAGTCCCTTGAGGCCTATCTAGTCCAGCATTCTGTTCCTGCAGTGGCTGACCAGATAACTATGAGAAGCTCCCCTATTAAAACAGCGTCACTGGCTTCTGGTCTGTTTCTGGGCACAATGCAAAGTGCTAGTTATCATATATAAGCCCTCTATGGCTCGGGTCCAGGTTATCTGAAAGACCACATTCTCCCATATGAGCCTGCCCGTGCTCTGAGATCTTCTGGGGAGGCCTTTCTCTCAGTCCCACCAACATCCCAGGCACGCCTGATGGGTATGCGGGAGAGGGCCTTCTTGGTGGCTGCTCTGGAACTTCCCAAGGAGGCTAGACTGGCTCCCCTGTGCTACAGTTTTGGAGGCAGGCAAAAACTTTTTTGTTTCAGCAGGCTTTTGGAACTATATTGGAACTCCCCCCCTTTTTAATCTGTTACAGTTTTTATTTTTTAAAACATGTTTTTAATTTTACTGTAGATTTAATTCTATTTTAACTTTTGTAATTTATATTTATATGTTTCAATTGTACATGTTTTAATCTTGTAAACCGCCTTGAGTCCCAGTGCTGGGGAAAAGGAGGGATATCATCATCATCATCATCATCATCATCATCATCATCATCATCATCATCATCCCATAAGCGCAATATGAGTGCAATAGGACCTCCCCCCCAAACAACTGCTATTGAGAGACATATCGGCTCTAATAGTCATCACCTTAATTTTAATTTGTATGCTACTTTCCCACAAGATATGCCCAAAGAGGTTCACAACAGAATAGCAATACAAAAGCCAGAATGCATATCAATACATCAATAACAACCCAAACAATTCATTTCACTAATATTAACATTTGCACTTAAGCACATAAGAGCCATGCTGGATCAGATCATGTGTCCATCTAGTTCAGCATTCTGTTCACACAGTGGCCAATCAGCTGTTGACCAGGAACCCACAAGTAGGTCATGGATGCAACAGCACCCTCCCACCCATGCTCCCCATCAACTGGTGTATAGGCTTACTGTCTCAAATACTGGAGAGAGCACATAGATATCAAGGCTAGTAGCCATTGATAGCCTTCTCCACAAGGAATTTATCTACCCCCCTTTTAAAGCCATCCAAATTGATGACCATCTCTACATCTTGCGGTAGCGAATTCCATAGTTTGACCCTGTTCAGACAACATGCTAAGCCATGGTGGTTAAGCATTTTAAACTAAACATGCTGGCTTAGCATGTCATGTGAACCATGACTTAGCATGTCATATGAACCATTCCAAGCCATGGTGGCTATATAACTGCAATTTTAATACGCTCACTAACCATTTGCTGCAAAAGAGTTATTGGCCTAACTCTTTGGCGTGTTGTCTGAACAGGCCCTTTTACACTGTGTGTAGAGGTACTTCCTGTTAACTGTCCTGAATCTGCCACTAATCAGCTTCATGAGATCACTCCAGGTTCTAGAATTTTGAAAGAGGGGGAAAAATATCACTATCCATATTTTCCACACCATGAATAATTTTGTGCATGTCTATCATATCTTCCCTTATTTGTGTCCCCAGCTAAATTAAACAATCCCAGATGTTTAACCTTTCCTCATAGGAATGTTGCTCCAGCCCCTTGATCATTTTAGTTGTCTTTTTCTGCACTTTTTCCAACTCTACAATATCCCTTTTTAGGTGCAGTGACCAGAACTGTACACAGTATTCTAACTGTAGCCGCAACATAGATTTGTATAAGATTTGGATTGTATAAGATTTGGATTATGATATTGGCAGTTTTGCTTTAAATTCCTTTCCAAATTATGCTTAACATGGAAAGGTCCATTGAGAAATAGGTCCATTGGTAGAGATAAGATATGATAATCAAACCATGAAAATAGATCTAGCCTTTGTCTGCTAATAGGTAGATCAAAAAATGGAATAGCTATATATTTGTAGGCATAATGTCCTCCTTTCTGTTATGACCTACATAATAAGTAGTCCACAGTTCTGACTCAAAGATTGGCTGAGTGCCATATAGAATTCATTATGAGGCCCTTAAGATCCTCCGGGAGTTTCATTCTAAACAGTGATTCTTGCTTTAAACAAAATGAAGGAAACAGTATCTAAAATGTTGTAGACAATGGAGTAACTGATGTTGATAATGTGATTCTACTTAAAACCTTCCAATTTCATTTGTGCACAATTTTTGGTTACTGAAATGCTGTATGATATAAATGCATTATGATCTCAGCTTTATATTTGATTTTAGGCATATATCTTATTAGAGATATAACATTTGCAGAAATTTTGAAGCCATGAGGAAAAAAATGTTTCCCCTATTTTTTTCCAGAAAAAAATATGAAAATTTTCAGAAAAGTTGAAAAAAAATGCAATACTAGCACTTTTTACAGATTTAAATTCTCTTTGTTACTTTAGGAACATAAAACATAATTATAAGTTGGTTTGGCATAAAATTATCACATTTGATATATTAAAAGTACAGTTTATTTAAACTATTACAAATTGAATTTACTTTTTAAAATTTTTACATCTTCTTTTTTTGTAACAAATGGATCTACAAGCTCCTGAACTGTGAGGAACACTGGAACTGTAAGGAACCTCTGTGGTTTTGCCAGTATCTGAAGAGCAGGCAAAAAACAATTAAAAAACACACAGAGAAGAAACCATCAACATTAGTATGTCTATGCTAGTCCTCTACAGTGTCAAGCAGACATAAAGCACCCATTCTCATAAAAAGAACTGAGAAAAAGAGGGGGGGAATCAAAATTCAATGAATATACTTGAAATTTAAGCAGACTCATTTTTTGAGCTATAGCTATCACCATCAATTTCAGTCTCTACTTCAATAGCAATGCCCCCTAGAGGCAGAAATGCTTCTTGCTCTTGCATTTGAGAGTTGTAGTCTCAGTTTACAACCTAGGACTTGCTTGTCCTCAGTGCACAGAAATTGTAATAATCTGATACTGTACATAGCTTTTAGAAATCATTTGGAGAAGTAAATATATGAACACCTTGTCTTAAACGTTTTATTCATCATGTAAAATAAAACATTCCAATTTCATTTTTTTCAGGATAAAATAAAAAAGGCTTCAGGGGAAAAAACAATCAGGAAAAAAACATGTTTTTCCCCCTGAATTTTTCCGGATTTTTCCCAGACCTTCACATCTCTATTCCTTATCTATCAAGATGGTATAACATACAAAAAGTGACTCAAAAAAGGTAAATTCATAAAGAATACTCATTAGTATTGTGCTACTACACTGTGCAGTACCATACTTCACTGGTAGCAAATATGATGTGTTTATTTATTTATTTATTTATTTTATTACATTTATATACCGCCCCCCAGCCGAAGCTCTCTGGGCGGTTTACAACAATTAAAAATAGTAAACATTAAAAGTATACAAAATTTTTAAAAAACATAAAAACAGTATAAAAACAACAGTATCCATTTAAAAACAACATGGTCCTTTGCCACATTATATGCTGAATCTACAGGCTTCCAGATGGAGGGTTCCTAGTGCAAACAATCAAAGGCATTGTGCAGCTATTTCATCTTTTCTTCCTTATTTGATTTTTCAAATAAGCACAGGAGGGTCACAAGTGGAAGAAAACAATGTTTGCCCCCACCCCCATTCCAAAATGGTATGATAAAAACAACAATGCTCCTTTGGAAGCACCCTACACACCCCAATTTATTGGGATTGCACATTCTTTAGGCTGGATGTGAGTATGTGTGCTGTGATGTCTGCAATAAATGAAACTCTGCTCAGCCAGAAAGCCCTAAATTTACAACCAAAGTGTACTCTGAAAATTGGCTTATACAATTTTATTTTATTTTGCAATTTTTAATGGAAAGTCTGGGGTTTTTGTTGTTGCAAACTTCCAGTACAGGGAGAGTGGAAAGGACTTAAATTATGTTTTTTAAAAACTAAGTATCAAGCCAGCTTGCAACTAATAACATGAAATATAGCAATAAAACACAACATATCAAATATAAACATTAAAAACAACATAAAATCTGATAGACAGTTAAAACAAGAGAATCAGTTATAAAAGGCCTTCTGGAATTTACAAATATTGCCCTTAGGAACATGAAAAATGACATTTTACGGATGCGTTAAGCTTTTTCTTTCTCCTAAAACATAAGGACTAGAAACAGGCCTAAAAATACAGCCGAGTTTCCATTAGAATCCACACTAGAGAGTTTCTACACAGCAACCTTTCCCCTACAGTTCCTAGGAGCTTGTATATGTAAGTGTAAGCCATTCTAAAGATATGAAAATGAAAGCACAACAGCTAATTGCATTTATGGAGGAGATAAAAATCGAGGGGGGAACTTAGGGCAGAGTGCAAATGTTGTGTTAATGATGAGATCATTTGTGATTCTATTTACATAGAGGAAGTGTCATCTTGCATTGATTTATGTCATTCTTGAAGACCATAATGCTCCCCAAAGTAAGAATGAGAGAATGCAACAAGCTATTGTCTGCTGAACCTGCCACAACCTGATGATATAATTGTTTGTGTTACCATCTATGTTTATTTATACACCTAGGAAACCCTTTGGATGGTTTACTTATTTTTCCTCTAGTTCTGTGTTCTCACTCGAAAAACTAAAACTATGCTGTCCCACTGGAAACTGCCATCTCTCCTCGATTTATTTAAACAATGATCTAAGCGTGCAGCAGAATGTTTCAGATGCAATTCCCAGAGTCCCCTGGCTCTCTAAGCATACCTACCTCAGATTCCATGTAGTCCTTCAACTAGGATCAGATATCATTGTCCAGTGAACAGGCACAGGCATATACAGTCGAAGCTGCATAACCCCACTTCTCTTACTGAAGATTTGTGCTGCTTTTGTACCCAGTCAAGCATAGCCCTCACCAGCAAACAGGCAGTGGGGCAAAGATCTCCAGCACTTACATTGGTACTGTGGCCTGCTAGGCATTGCTTGCCATTCTTCATATCAGTACATACATTGCACGGACACCTCCACCAATTCCTTTACCAGGTTCCCGTCATTTCCTCATGTATCAGTGGATTTCCTGCTCTCGGTGCAGGACACGTGGGGGATGGTAGAGGAGAAGGTAGTAAAGCTATCTAGGTCAAAGCAACCTCAAAGTCATCTCCTTGAACCTAGCAGAGGGCAGGGAATAAGAACAGACATTTGCCTGCTCTTTGCACTGCAAGAATAGTGGTTTTCTTGGGACCTTAGCAAATGCCTGGACATGGCCCTGGCAGCTTGCAAAGCATGTACCACTCACAGCCTGTTGCATAGCTGTCACTTCTGGTTCTGTTGCCATAGTCAGTCACTAACTTGGGGTCAAATGCATACTTTGTCCATCCGCATGTGCAAACAGAAAGGAGAAGCTGATTTATTTCTACATTTTCTTCCATCCTGACTGTAATTATGGAAGTCACTAGGCTGATCATCTGTATGGACCAAGCAGGTGTGTGAAAAGTTAAAAATATATAACAACCTGATGCTTCAATCCAAAGAAGACATCAAGCTATCTTGATGTCTTCTTTGCCCTAGGCTCCAAATCTGCGCAGTGTTGGTTCGATGATGCAGTCGCAGATTTGAAACTACCCCAGGGCAAACTGTCAAAAATACGTGGCTGAAAACTCAGGGACTACCATGACTTTTCCACTCACAGCCCAGCTCTTTCACTGGTCTGTCCAAGCTCAGGAGCCACTCTGGAGCTGCTTTAGGGGCATTCTTGGTGGATGGCAACGCCTAATTGGTTGCCGTCTGCCCGGGCAGGCTGGCGAATAGAATGGATGCTGGAATGCCCCATGCTGTCTTGCCATGGTTTGTGGGTGGGTGGGTGGGACACAATGTAGGTAAGGCTTCCTTAATGTTTGATTTTATTTATTACATTTATATTCTGTTTTTCGTCCAAGTAAACTCAAGAAGGTGTACATAGTTCTCCTTGTTTATCTTTATCTTCACAACCCTGTGAGGTAGGTTAGATTGAGAAATAGTGACTGGCCCAAAGTGATCCACTGATCCTTAAGGTTGAGTGGGCATTTGAACTGGGTCTCCCTGGTTCCAGTCTGACACTGTAACCACTGCAACTCACTGACTTGGGAAGAGCGATGAACAACTCAACTCAGGACTACCAGTTTTGGCAGCAAGCCAGCAACCCTCTGTCAAATGTAATATTTGGTTCCATCTAAAGGGGAACCTGTCTAATAGCCCAAGCTGGCCTTTGGGTCTGAATGTGTAGCACACTGATATGATTTAGCTATCACTAATTCAGAAAAGGATTTTTTTTCTCCAAACCCAAATGACAGATCCAAGAAATATAAGCTCTTCCAACCTCTAAACCAACACAATTTTTTAAAAATGCAACCTTCAGCTGATCATGTTTTTTTTTTTTTTTAAACACCTTCTAATTGTGCTGTGAAACTTCCCTGAAGGATAGGATGAGGGAAATAAATGGTCTCTCATGGAACAGACGTCACTTCATGTAATCTGGGAAGATGCTCAGATAAACTGGTGATGACAACCACCCAGAAGCCTACAGAGAATGGAATTAAATCAGCCATTACAGCAACGCAAAGCAGATGTTTCTACTGAGCATCTTTGTGAGCATCAGGACAGCACAAATAACGTTGCTGAAGCTGAAAGTGCAGTTGCTTTGCGGAGATTGCACACCTGATAATGTGAGCTTGTTGTCCTGGTCTGCTTACAGATTCGCCTGGGGGATGAAGAGCAGAAAGGAAAAAAACTCGCTGAGCAAAATCAGCTCTTGGAGGCATGGTGGAGGCTGCAGTGCGCACTGTCTCCGGCACAGCTACACAATGCCTCCTACAGAAAGTGAGCCCTGATAGTTGAGTTACTGCTGTCTTCTAAGTGGTTTGCATTAGCAAAATGCAGGAGGGTTTAACCCTAAATGACGGATGAGCCACAAGGAGATTTGAAACCTTCCTATGCAGAAAGTTTCAGTGGATCAGTTCCAGTAAAGCTAGCCATAAATCTGCAATGTTGGAACAAGAAGTTACCTGATATCAGGGATCCTTCAGAATTATCTTTGCATTCATTACTTGCTGAGTATTTGGAAAGAAGCCAAGGTCTGTATTCTAATTTTTAAGGTTTTCAAAGAAGCACCAGGTACTTAAATGCACATAATTAAATGCAGATTGGTGCAAGAGACAAACATATACATGCAAACTTATACCAAAATCCACCATGGTCATTCTAGATTTGGACTGAGAAGTTACATGTTTGTTGAATCTGTATATTTTTATACCCATCTTAGATGATTTCAGGGAATTAACAATTGATCTGGTTCATATGTAATGCTAACTCATGGCTTGTTTAACCATGGATTGTTATGATGTACAAACCCAACTGCACTAACAAATCATGGTTTATTAACCACAAACAATAAAGAAAGAGAATTCATGCTATGTTGTTGTATGGTGAACTCTGGTTGTTTAAACTATAGGATGTTGTTACATGTGAATCCAAACTATGTTGTTCATAGGTTGTTTCACCAAACTACATAGGTAGCAGGCAAGATCGGTAAACAAAAAAATCAACTAACCACTCTACATGGCAATACTACAGAGCTGCAAAAACATTTAGGATACAGGGAGGCAGCGGTCAAAGGAGAAGGGAAACAAACAACCTTGAGATTGAGAAAACAAACCATGGGTTGTTTGTGTATGGCTATCTCAGGGTTAAACAGAGAAAGTCTATCTGTGGGCAATTACCTTGAGATAGAGGCTGTTCTGGGAACCTTGCCAAGATTCTAAGTTAGCCTCATCACAGCTGTATGTAATGTAGATAAGAATTGTGTAAGATGTGTATATAGTTTCTCACTTGTGTAAAATGGAACTGATCACTGCTTACAGATCACTGCTCTATGATCACTGCTCTCTGTGTATGCCTCAGTGTGCTGATCTGAACTGATCTGAATTGAACTGCACAGGAGCCTGAAGGAAATAAACCAGCTCTGCTGTGTAAGACCTGCGTGATGTGTGTTTGTTTCTGAGCACAAACAGAGTTCCAGAAGGAGAAAAGTTCTGGCACAATAACCCAACAGTTTGATAGTATGCCAGATAAACCCTGGATAGGGAAACAAATCATGGGTTAATTACTACTTAAATAAACCATGGATTAGCCTTGTGTGTGAATCAGGCCATTAAGTGCTATGGCTGCATTTTAAAGGGATTTATGCAAAATTCCTGAGCACAGGAAACCCCCATTGCATCACATATAAATGAGGGTTTCAATCACTTCTTACATATATCACACACTGAAAATCCTGAATTCTAGAGGTGTAGTTTTGGGATTATGGGTTTGATTTCTTGGATTGCTAAACTTTGTAGGGAAGGGCTGAGTCTGCATGTTCAGACCATAAGGGGACAAACATCAAAAGGAAGTACAAAAAGCCATTTGTTTACAGAATCATTTCAATTGACTTAATGTGTTCTGAATACGGTATCTGCTCTTCAACATTCTTCTGGGCAGCTGCAACTCCCCACTTTTCGTTCTTGCAAAACTGAAAGTTATTTAGGAAAGTAGGCTTCTATAGCACTCTCATCATAGACTGCTCTCATAGGATTGTAGGCTCAATTATTCTGTCTGCTGTACTTATAGTGTGCTGGGGCCAGCACCTTTCAGGATGTGTTGTTCACACCTACAACACACAAAGGGAATTAAGGGAATAGAAAGTGTGTAGAAACCCCACATGGATTGTGAAGAGCTGTGGAACAATCTCTCCGAACTGGGTTAATGGAGCAATAGAATGGCAACTGAGGTTCAATATAGATATGTTCAAGATGTTATGAGAATTGGGGCAAAAAAATAAATAAATCCTAATTCCACATGTCTGCTGCTGCATTCTGATCAAGAAGAAGATCTTGGGGGGTCATGGTGAATAATAGCATGATGAAAATGACCACTGAGGGGTGGCAGATGTGAAAAAAGGCAAACCCCATTCTGAATTGACTTTCTTGATCACATTCAAGGGTGACAGAAGGAGAGTTCAGATGAACTCCCTTACCTGTTGAAAGAACACATGCAGGGGCTGCAGAGCACTGCGGGATTGCCCCTGCCTGCTGGCCTTGCATGCAGCGAGCATGTGAAGCGGCCCAATGTGCACAGCGATGGCTGTGTGTAGACCACCTTTCTGCGAAGAGGATTCCTGATTGGCCCAAGATTCCTCTCATATGGAGATGCTCTGCATGCATCTGCCAGCAAATGTGTTGGGCAGCTTTATACGCTTGTTGAAGCGTGGCTAGTGGAGGGGAGAGGTGGCATGTCCAGAAAGCATGGGGGCAGGTAGGGTTAGCCAGGTTGGCCCCATGACCTCATCACATGTTGGGTGAACACACTAGGGGAGTTATGTGTATCCCCACCCTCCATGTAGGGAAGTCATTTCTAGGAATTCATTGGAAATGGACCAAGCTTTTTAAGATGGCAGTGCTAACCTATAGCTGCTTTGTTGAATCTACCAGTTAACAGCCTTCATAACAAGTACTCAGACTTGGCTCTATCGTCTTGCAGGGTCAACAGCTAAATTGCTTTCAGCACTGTTCCGGTGCCAGTGCTGTAGCTCTGTAGCGCCTACTTTGCCCCCAGTTTCTTTGCTGAAGTCATGTGGTTCCGTGGACGTAGTTCTTTCTGTGTTTGCTTTTCTGTCTGTTCCTGAAGTACTCGGCAATGTTGTTACAATGTTGTTACAGAATAGATGACTTGGTGATTTTTGTCCTGCTTTATAAGTTTTGTCGAATGTTGTCAACAACTAGGAAGGGGGGTATCAGTTCTGATGTTGACAGATGCTATCTACTTGTCCATCTTTGAAGCAACATATCTGTTTCTCTTTCATTGCCTTTTTTATCTACTTGTTCTATTCCCTGTTTAATGTATGAGCCTGTCCTGGAAGGGAGAGCTTATTTAACAGTATATCAAATGTAAAATGGATTGCTTTCCCATCACATCTGACTCATCACTGAAATGATTACTTTCTTATTAAAAGATAGAAGGTTGTGTCTCACCCACCCGACTCCATTGTAACACAGCCTTGAGCAGAATAGTTTTCTTCCTAGCTTGGCAAATGGTTGTAAATTGGATATATTTAACATTTTCCCAAACAACTGTTTTCACTTCACATGCCAAATGTGGACAGTTGTGTCAAATTACATGCAGCATGGGTCTTGTTATTAGAGCAAATTACTACTCTCTTTCGTTACTTTCCAATCTGGATCCTTTTCTGTAAATCCAGCATGCCTTGATTGGGTGAGCAACAGCAGATGGTGAGCAGTTCCTGCAACATAGAAATGTTTTTTTTAGGATCATAGCATTGTCAGTTTTCACTTTCACTTAAAATAGTATTAAAAGATTCTAGCCCACATTACTGCAGAGATCATTGGGAAAAGATTGTGCTTGAATGTTTTGCATGGTGCCCTTATGCTAGCTTTGTTTTGTTCCTTAGAATTGTTTGATTGGTTATTTTTTATTATTATTTATTTATTTAAGGATTTTTACGCCGCCATTCAGCCAAAAAAGGCTCTCACGGCGGCTTACAAAAGTATTTCTTGACAGTCCCTGCCCACAGGCTTACAATCTAAAAGACATGACACAAAAGGAAAGGGAATTGGGAGGGAGGAGGAGGAGGGGGAAAGGGAAAGCAAATTCAGGCACTACAATCTTAGTTGGAAAGTTCAGCAGTTACAGTTGACAGCAGGAGGGAGGCGGCTCTCAGCTGGAGCTGGACCCAGGCCCGGTGGAGAGGTGCCTGGCTGCTGCTTCCTCCCTCACTGGTGGCCTCTGCAGTGACAGTTGGTAGCAGGAGGGAGGGGGCTCTCAGCTGGAGCTGGACCCAGGCCCGATGGAGAGGTGCCTGGCTGCTGCTTCCTCCCTCACTGGTGGCCTCTCCAGAGACAGTTGACAGCAGGAGGGAGGGGGCTCTCAGCTGGAGCTGGACCCAGGCCCGATGGAGAGGTGCCTGGCTGCTGCTTCCTCCCTCACTGATGGCCTCTCCAGAGACAGTTGACAGCAGGAGGGAGGGGGCTCTCAGCTGGAGCTGGACCCAGGCACGGTGGAGAGGTGCCTGGCTGCTGCTTCCTCCCTCACTGGTGGCCTCCAATAACTTCCCAAAGTAGTTTACAGAAATATCATGACAAAGAACCATCAATCAAAATTCATACAATAAAATAAAAGAAGACAAGCAACAGCAAAAGCCAGATCCAATCATCAATCAAGAACTCAAACAAACTAAAAGCCTGACCAAATTTTTAACAAGTCTTTATGTGGTGCTAAAGAGATCATGGAGTGGATGTCACATGAGTCTTCCTGGGGAGAGTGTTCCAAAGGTGAGGAGACACAACAGGGATGGACCTATTTTGAATCACTAGACCTAGGGTTTATCCCAGGATCATCCCAGGTTCATCCCTGCCTGAGTGCTGGATGCCCTGTGTGGCACTTAGATGAACATGTTTGACCCCAGGACAATCCTGAGATAAACCTTAGGTCTAGCTACGGCCTAACTGTGTCACCTTCGGTAGTAGAGCAACCTGCAGAAGGACCTCTGCTGAGTGAATTTCTACCATCATATTAGGATTGAACTCGCTGAGATGTGATCCTTGATCAGGAACTTCTGTTTTGGGGATGTTACAAAAGTAAGCAAACAAACTTTTAGTGCCATATTGGATCTCTAATTTGTTTGGGGAAGTGGTCATATGGAAGGAAGTGTTTTCCAAATGCTTCTGTTTCCAAATGCTTCTATTAGTTGGGAGGGGGAGCTTCAGGGAGGGGAGAATTGAGATCAGGAAAAGAAAGGACAAAAAGGTTGACACCCCCTGTCCCTGAGGCATTTCTCTG
The DNA here is from genome assembly GCF_023053635.1 of Elgaria multicarinata webbii. Classification (NCBI taxonomy): domain Eukaryota; kingdom Metazoa; phylum Chordata; class Lepidosauria; order Squamata; family Anguidae; genus Elgaria; species Elgaria multicarinata. The sequence continues at coordinate 135,996,196 of NC_086171.1, forward strand.
AACAAATTACGGCCTCCTATGGTTCATTTGAAGTAAAAACAATCAGGCCATGGGAGATCAGTGGAAAATTGCCCCGCAGTATTGCACTAATATCATCTATTTGTTCATTGTGTTTTTAAAGCTTTTTTTATTTTATTATTATGATAATACTGTGATTTCAGCTACCAAAAACACTTTTATCCACACATAGGGGCTGTTTGCACCCAAAAGTGGTAAATTGTGGATTAATTAATTAACCCACGATTTGCCACGGTATGTGCTGGTGTGTGCGGCCTTTTCTAATATCCAGCCGCCTGATTGGGTTGATCAGGAGTTGCTATTATTATTATTATTATTATTATTTATTTATATAGCACCATCAGTGTACATGGTGCTGTACAGAGTAAAACAGTAAATAGCAAGACTCTGCCGCATAGGCTTACAATCTAATAAAATCATAGTAAAACAATAAGGAGGGGAAGAGAATGCAAACAGGTACAGGGTAGGGTAAGCAGGCACAGGGTAGGGTAAAACTAACAGTAGAAAGTAACAGTAGAAGTCTGCACAACATCAAGTTTTAAAAGCTTTAGGAAAAAGAAAAGTTTTTAGTTGAGCTTTAAAAGCTATGATGTTTGAATCTGGACACTATAAGTCAATTGTGGCTTAAACACTAATAGTAGGTTAACTGTGGGTTGCTTAGCCCATGATTAACTATAGTGTGTGGGTTCAGATGTTACATAGCAGTTCTTCAAAATGGCAGCAGAATATACCCAGTGCATAACACAGGAAATTGTGTCATGGGTTAGTTAATCCCCAATTTGTTGCTGTCACAGATTCTGGATTAAAATTCAGGAAAATGTGGGTTGGCCACCAAGCCCATGGGAGCTAAATAATCTGTCATATCTGCATGCTTCCCCAATTATCTCCATGAGTCCTTGGAACAGTCAATGATACATTTGGGCTTGCATATGTTTCCATCCTGATCCTTAACCAAAAGATTCCAGCCTGACCTATTTCTAAGGCATGAAGCAAATTACATTTGGAAAAATCCAACATAAAATCTAGTAACCCAAGACAGAGCAAAAATGTAGTCTAAAAGCTTTCACTCCATTTCTGTCAGAAATATAGACAGAAATGCCAGCTGCGGCCATGTGAGTGTATCATCAAGTCAAGAACCATTTAGGAGCAGAATTGGAGCCTTGTTTCCTGAGCTACCATCTCATGCTTAAAAAACTACAGATACTGAGACACTAAATAGCTTCACCAGTCTTTTGCCTTGCTCCACCCCACTCCTACATGATTGGTGACTGAGTTTCCCCTGTGCCTATATAAACTTCCTGTTCTTGCCAGTAACTTTATTTGTTTGTCAAACCCTGCTCTTCTGCAGTGGTGAACAACTGTCAGGATTTCCCAGATTTGTCCGGATTTTTGTTCTATCCTGGGTGTCGGGGGAGTTTCTGTAATTTTCTATAATGTCCAGGAATTACATACTTTCTCCTTTAAGGCCACCATTAATGTGGTGGGGTGGGTGCAATGACACACTTTCTGGAGGCATGTCATTCCTCCCACTGCTCCAATCAGGGCCTTAAAGGGGAAAGCGTGTCATTCCCAGACATTATAGAAAAGGCCCTGATTAGAGCAGTGGGGAGTGGGGGAGTCGGAATGACATGCTTTCCCCTCCTCCACTTCAATTGGGGTCTTTACTGGCAGCTGCCATTAGTGTAGTGGTGGGAGGGGGAAATGATGCACTTTCCAGAGGGCCTGCAAAGTGCACTTTCCTCCACCCCCCACTAGGGATCTTCCTTTTTTGGTTTCCCTAAGTATACCTCATTTGTATTTGAATCCCTGGTCTTGCTAGATCTTTTCCTGCTCCTTGGCTTGACCAGCTTTCTCACTACTTTTGAGCTACTCAGATTGGTATCATGGAACTGATCTTGACTTGGCTGCCTGAATATGTATTTGGCTGATCTCTCAAATACAGCTTGTCCTGATTCACTCACTCTTGGAGATCCACCCAAGAGTCCTGTCTGCCCATGGCTTTAATCCTCCAAGGGATGACACCAAAAGCCAGTTTCAATGAAAAAGTTATTTTGCATAGTGTGGAAAAAGTGGATAGGGAGAGTTTTTTCTCCCTTTCCCATAATACAAGAACCTGGGGTCATCCCATGAATGGTTAGAGATTCAGGACATATAAAAGGACATGCTTCTTCATACAATGCATAATTGAACTATGGAATTTGCTACCACCTCCATCTTTGTGGTGGGGCTACTGCTGGTGGAAACACTGTCAAGAGTAGTTTTACATTGGGGTAGCTTTCTATGAATGTAACTGGAGCCTCCAGGGTGGGTGTGGGATCCCCACCAGTGGACTTCTTCTCCACTGATGGTGATGTGCCTCTGCCCCATCCTAATCCCTACCAGCCAGCAGTTCTGGGCTTTAGGATTGCTGTGTCCACCATTATATTGAATAAGTACAGCTGAGTATACGTAAGTAGTACAGATATAGTGCACACTACTATATGCAGGTGAGAGCTTGGATAGAAGTTTTATAATCTGAATTTTTAATATGATCAATCCTCAGTGTCTGGTTTGGATTTGGTCACTGTACATAAAAGCACCATTCTAAATTGTGAAAGTTACTTGAGGGTATCTGGTATCTTACATAATGTAGCCCATATTATGGATTTTCCATGTTGGTTTCACTCCCTGGGAAGATCTGCCTTTGTTTAATGTCCGCATTGTTCCAGGACATATTCATTTCATTGCTAGAAAATATTTTACGTGTAAATATTTTAAGAAGTTAATTAGTTCCAATGCAGTAGAGATGTAATTCAGATTAACAGCTGGAACCTGCTGTGAATAATTGCAACACTGTCCTTTCCCTGAAATCAAAATAAATAAATAAATAAATCTTGCAATTGAAAAGTAGTTAGTAATAAAATCATGCAAACAATAAAAGCCTTTGTTTTACAATATGTAATTAGTTCTCTTAGCATGGTGCCTTTTATTATTAGAAAGTTTGTGCTATACACAAAAGCCTCATGAACACTAGCTTCACTAGCAGAAATTCTACTTCAAGGATGCCTTGGGCACATCTGTGGGCGCATTTGCAACTTTAAGAAAGTGTTATTGGCACCATCACAAAATGGCTGCTGTGAATGGCTTTAAAAGGGGTTGAATAATTTCCTGGAGGAGAATGCTATCAATGGTTACTAGTCCTGATGGCTATGTGCTACCCTCAGGATCAGAGACAGGAAGCCTGTATACACCAGTTGCTGGGGAACATGGGTGGGAGGGTGCTGTTGCACCGTGTCTTGCTTGTGGCTCCCTGGTCAGCCACTGTGTGAACAGGGTGTTGGATTAGATAGACCCTTGGTCTGATCCAGCATGGCCCTTCTTATGTTCTTATGTGAAGGGAATAGACAGACACAAAATGGCTGTTGTGGGGATGTGGCCAGTCACAGAATTCACTATTGCAGCAATTTCGCAGAAGGCAAACTAGTGATGCTGAAAGACAAGTAAACTTGCCTATGAAACTGAATACTAGTCAGAGGCTGGGTCTGAGCCTCAAAGAATAAGCCACATATTTGACCACATATAGCACAACAAAATGACAATTTCATAGAAGTCACATTGTTTTACTATCCATTGCTACAATAGAACACCCATTCACTTGAAGGCAAACTGGTGAGGCAAAAAGAATCTGAGTACAAATAGAAATGGTGTCTGAACCCCAAAACACAAAACCACTGTTTTGAACCAACAGTTTTCTGGTGCAACAGGACACCCATTTCACAGAAAGCAAACCAATTAATTCCTTCATATCACCACCAAATTAATTCCTTTAAGATTAATTTATTCACCCACATTTTATTTTCCCAAATTAATAGGAAGATCAACCCCAAAATTAATTTCCTGCATATGCATTACCCAAATCAATTTCTGTGCAAATAAGTCTTAGGCCATTTCTACACTAGCCTGAAAATCCAGGTTGGTCATGGCCGAGTCCCTGTGGGCTTTCCATTATATATATAAATAATCCCTGAGAAAACCTGTTTCCTCCCATGGTCTCAGGATCAACCAGAAACCATGGGAGGTGTGTGGCCGCCCATCCCACCTTCTTCCCTCCTCCCCACATTGGCCACCTCGACTCACATGACATCCTTCCTCCCATCCCGGATGTTGTGCTGGCCATTTGGACATGTGGGGTGATCCTGGAAGGAGGTAAGTCTGGGATCAACCCCCTCCCTCCCTCCCTCTACACCTGTATAGTGTAGAAAGGACCTTCGTTTAATGGGGGGGAGGGGAGGCAGGCTGCCAAACAGGGCCTAGCAGGGAGCATAGCTCAGTGGTAGAACAGATGCCAGTTTCATCTTGTCAGGATGATTGTGGGTAGCAGGACTGGCAAAGACATTTTCTTGGGATTTTGGAGAGCTGTCTTGTGTTAGAATGGCCAGCACTGGATGGACCAATGGACCTATCTCACTATAAGGCAAGGAGTTGAAATCTGGTGCTCTCCAGATGTTTTGGATTATAGGTCCCATAATCCCTGACCAGTGTTGATTGGGGTTTATGGGAGTTGTAGTCCAAAACACCCAGAGCACATCATGTTGCGTGCCTGTGGTGTAAGGCTATTTCAAACACCCATGGGGCTTCCATGGTTTTTCATCCTATCCCTTGGTAATAGCACAAGATTCCTACTACAGTTATTTGTAGAAACACAGTAAGAGGAATAAGGTACAAATTAGTGGGACACCATCTGTTTCCCAGATTTATGAGATCCTGTCTAGGGACAACAGCTGAATCTTTGTATTTTGTGGTAGTAATTTGAGTGCCTGCTTGAGGTTCTAAAGCTCAGGGGAATGATGGAGTTTTATGACCAAATATGGCAACCAGACCATGTCCTCCCTTTCCCAAATTCCCAACCTTACCCCAACCAGCTTATCACCACTGTTTAATGGCTCTCTTAGGCATTGCTTAATAGCCCTCTGCCCATTCAGAATGTGGGGGGTTGATCCTGCAGCTACTCAGATCACCGTGATTTCGATGGCCTCACAGGGATTACCATGTGCAGGACATAGCATGGCGAGAGCTGAGGGCTTTCCGTTATATTGCCATGCTTGGTATCTAGATATCTATCAGCGCAAAGAAGTGGAAGAAATTGTGGTTTTGGCAAACAGGGAGTTGGAGAACATATTAAAATACAAGTGAGAGTATTCAGTCCCCCAATAAGGCCATGGGTAATAGCTAGAGTTGAAAGTCACTGTTTTGTACACACATAGGCTAACTAGATCTGTGTCCTCAGATGTTTTACATAAGTCTGCCTAACAGAAGGGCGGTCTTAATATATTTTTGTATTATTTGTTATTTTGGCTGTTTTATTACATCTTATTGTAAAGTACATTTAAATGCATTTGGGGGGCACATATGCAGTTGAAATTGTGTGTGCGTGTGTGTGTGTTTGTACACACACACACGGAGAGGGGGGCAATGACCCTCATTTGTACACCAGGGGCAGCTGCAAATTTAGAACATAAGTAGAGCCCTCTTATTTATTTATTTATTTATTTATTTATTTATTTATTTATTATTCATTTATTTCATTTTTACTGCCCAATAGCTGAGACTTTCTGGGCAGTTCACAATTAAAACCATAAAACACAGCAGATCAAACATAGTATAAAGCTCTAATAGTTTAAAGATAACATGTAAAACCAGAGGTCTATCTAACAGGGGCTACGCGGATGCCTCTGGGCATGAAGGCAACAGCCTTCTCTCATCTGTCCCCAGTGTCTGGTATTCAAAGGTATTCTGTACCAGCATTCTGGGATAAGAATGGTGGTTTGGCATTCCCCTTGACTCAGAAGCAGAGCTTCCCACCTTTTGAGGGGCAAGAGCTGAAGTCCTCTCCCCTGAGAGCCCAGCGCCTTCTTGATCAGACCCAGGATCCCCTGAAGTTCTTGTTCCCCAGGGACATCTGTTTCAGGAGGCTCTGGATCATTGTCTGAAGAAATTTCCTCCAGAGGGGGCGTGACAGGTGCAGCTCTTGAATGGAGAATTGATTGCATGGGGTGATGCAATGAAAAGTAGTCTCTGCAATGTGTAGGCAATGTAACACACAGAGGTCCTGTTCAGAAGACACCTTAAACCACAGCTTTAATCATGGTGAATGAGGCAAAAAGCTTTATTCACCGTGGTTAAAGCCATTTAAGGTGTCTTCTGAACAGGGCCAGAATGTGCACAGAAAAGGAAAACTGAGATGGGACATTGGGAGGAACTGGAGAAAAACTGGAAAAGATGACACATTCATTCATTCATTCATTCATTCATTCATTCATTCATTCATTCTCTCTCTCTCTCTCTCTCTCTCTCTCTCTCTCTGCTATTTCTGCTACTCACTCAAGTAAATAAGTGTTCAATCCCCTCCATACACTGCTGCTCAGTGCTCTCTGTCCTTGCGTCAATGACAGTGGGTGGAAAAGAGCAAAGACCATTGGAATGATATGTGCAGTCATGGGCAGAAATTTTAAGGGGAGCGAAGATAGATTTCTGTGGTTTTTACTGCATCATGAATGGCTCAGGGGAGCTGGACCAGGGCCATATTTGGGAGTTGTGCAAAGTAGATGCTCTGCCCACTGCTGTAATGCCTGAAGTCAAATAATGAGGAGCAGGAAAGTTAACCTTTTGAGCATGGGTGTTGATAGAGGGAGCTAGAGACATGCACATAGATCTCAGGGAAAGAGAGCAGGCTAGCTTTGCCCAACGACGAGCCCACTAGCCAGCAATTAAATGGAATGGAGAGCAAGTGAATGGAGGCTGGGTTGATGCTAGTAATTTGGAAGTGATGGGTGTGCGCTCTTTAAGTAATCTGTATGGAGAACAGTGACCATGGGAGGGGTACTGCCCTACTCACACAACAAAGAAACACCCCACCTATGGTAATGGTATTTGCAGCATGCAGCATGCCACACAACTAAGAAGCATGTCAGAATTCATGCCACTAAGAAACAAACAGCAGGATTCATGTTTACTCAAGAAAGATATCCCACTGGTTTCAGAAGAACTTATTCCCAATAGTTAAACTATGGAATTCACTACCACAAGATGTAGTGATGGCCACCAATTTGGGTGGCTTTAAAAGGGATGTAGACAAATTCATGGAGGAGAAGGCTATCAGTGGGTACTAGTCTTGATGCCTCTACGCCAGTATCAGAGACAGTAAACCAATTGCTATGGAAAATGGGTGGGAGGGTGCTGTTGCACTTGTGTCCTGCTTGTGGCTTCCTGGTCAACAGGTGCTTGGCTGCTGTGTGAACAGAATGCCAGACTAGATGGACCCTTGCTCTGATCCAGCATGGCTCTTACGTTCTTAAGGAAGTGTACGTAGGATTGCAGCCTAAGTTCCATTGAACTCAGTGGGACGGATATAGATCGGCAAATCCATAAACAGAAGGCACTGTGACAGGGAGGCAATCTTCACTTCGAAGCTCCTTGTGCCACCCCTCATGCTGCTGTGGAGGATCCCCCTGCCCTCCAGCATACCTTTTCTGATAGCACAGGGGGCTGCCAGAGGAAAGAAAAATAGTTAACATTGTAAGCCATCTCCACATTTGGCCCTCTTCCTCTATCACAAGGAGAACACTGCTCTGGATCCAGCCCATTGAGTCTTACATCTGAATAACCATACCTACATTTGGGCTGCATGTTTCATCAGCTAAAAGACAGTTGGCCAGAGTGCTTGTGGTTTTTTTGGCTATACACAGCTTAGAAAGAATATATACAGTTTCAAGCAGGCAGTAGACAAATAACATCTCAAAACACAGTAGAAGGATATATTCCTAGTTTATTACAGGATGTTCTGAAATAATTCAAACCATACAAATGTCTCTATTATCTATCTATCTATCTATCTATCTATCTATCTATCTATCTATTTATCTATCTACTGTATCTCTCCTCTTCTGGTCAATAGGATTTCCCCAGAACAACGTATTGAGCCTGTGTTATGTTGTAAAATCCTTTTGCATGCCTAGGTCTCAAACAGAAAGCAGATTCAGAGTGCCTGTCAGCCTCCATATATTCTGTGGGCCCTGATGAAAACAAACAGGACAGCTATGTTCTCTTTTTGAACTTGGGTGTCAGTGTATACAATGAGATCATGTGGGCCCCGGTGTAGCCATTCAGGAAATGTTCACATTTCTTCAAAGGAATTGCTTTCTTCACACATTTTAGCGGATTCAGTGAATAAAACAGAGAAACACTAGAATATAGCTTGGCTTATCGATTTGCATGCCTTCCTTCTAACACAATTTAGGTTCTCAACGTACTAATCAGGAGCACTGTGTGAGCTTTTGGGACAGCAAAGAGATTTTGAGCAAGACTCAAAAGTCCACCTTTGGATAAACTTAAGATTAAAAGGTAAAAGGAAACAAAAAGAATCAGAAAGCATGTCCATTGTGTTTTAAGGGAATTTGTTGTGATTCTATCATCATCATCATCATCATCATCATCATCATCATCTCCTCATAATAACTATGGAAAGTAGAACAGTCACCCCAAGGCACACATTTATTTATTTATTGCTTTTATATACCACCCCATAGCCAAAGCTCTCTGGGCAGTTTACAAAAGTTAAAAACAGTAAACAATAAAAACAAATATACAAAGTTTAAAAACATAAAAAGCATAAAAACACATGTTTTGTTTTGTTTTAAAGTAAAGAAGTGTGTGCAGAAGTGGTTATTGTTATCATGGGGTGTGTCTATGCTAGGGCAACATTAAGCAATAGTAAATGAAGTTGCCACCTTAACATCACTGTCCTATGCATCTCCACTCCTAATCATGTCCCATTGAGTTCCACGAGACTTTCTCCAAGGCTCCATTGAGATCAATTGGACTAACTCCAAAGTAAGTGCATATAGGATTACAACCTAACAGTGCAATCCTATACATGTCTACTCAGAAGCAATCATGATTATGACCTCCTCTGTGGTGGTGCCCAATTTATGGAATGATCTCCCTGGTTGTATTCAGTAGGTGCCAACTGTAGCATGCTTTAGGAGGCAACTAAAGATCTATTTCTTTACCCAGGCCTTAACTGAATAAGGGTGCTGCCCAGTCTGTTTGTAATTATGAGTTGAAGTGATTTTGATTGGTTTTAATGCTTTTATTAATGTTTATATTAATTTTTAGCAATTATTGTATATTTTAATTGTATTTTAATGCATATCATGATGTATTTTAATATTTTTGTAAAACTGCTTAGATATATTATTAAATATGGACAATGTTCAAGGGACTCACTCACACAAATCCTTAACGGTGTAAAACAATCATCATCTCTGAGAGTCAAACTACATGTTGTATGTACTGTGTAGCTGATCCTGTCTGTCCCTTTAAATCTAAGGTAAGCATACGGGGCCCTAAAATAAGCATGTGGGACTTTAAAAAAAGAGAAAAATAGGCTTCAGTGGGGCCAATCAAAACTTTCACCTTTGTTTTATCCCTATGGAGGAGGGAGCATATTTTGAAAAATAAGCTGGGAGAGTGAGAGTTTAAACCTGTGTGCAGTGGCCCTAATCCATATCACGGCCTCACGTACTTACTTGCGAGTAAAAGAGAGAAGGCAGGGACGATGGCAAATGGAAGGCCAAATGGAACAAATGGAAGGCAGGGATGATGGCAGCCTGTTAACATCCCTAGATGGCATGCCTGATGCTATTATTAGTCAGGCAACATATTAGAAGAAGGAAATCAGACTTGTGAGTTAAACATGATGCTTCAAACACTCTGTTGAAGTCTGACGTGAAGCCTTAGTTGGATCAATTGGGTATTTTTTAATACACACCATAATGCTTGCCAGCCCTGCACATCGCCCTTTGGACACTAGAGTGGATATGAGAAGCACTTGAAAATCCAGTTGTCAGCATTTTTCATGAAAATAATAATAATAATAATAATAATAAATTTGATGATCTCATCTATTGATGTCTCTTTATGTTTCATAAGCAGATCTCCCCCATTCTCTATTTTCAACATAGGGTTAGATCCAATGTTGATCTGATTCAAGGATTGGATCAAGCAATGCTGGCTGGGGCATGTTGGGAAGTTGTAGGACATTTTTCCTGTCTAAACATGTATAGAGTTGCACCCATAGTTGCACTTAGTTCTGATTGTAAACAATGGGTGTTTCATTAAGTCATGACTAACTTTTCACATTAATCTCAGTGGGACCTATGTGTAACTAATGTGGTCTGCATCTGACCCATGACCCACTGTGTCTCAATAGTATTTGGCCACGGCGCTCACCCGCATAAAGCACAAGAGTTTTGTGTGGTTTACGGGTTGCACTGCAAATAGCTATACACATGAATATTTCAGTCAAATGTTTACTGAAAAACGTTTTGCAAAGGCTGGAATGAAATGTAAAGATTACAAACACTGAGGATTCTAGCCTGGTGCCAAAAGAAATTTTACAAAGAGAATTTCAGTATATCAATTTTCCCAGCTTGAAAGTACTATGACAAATACTGCTCTTTATAGCTGTTACATAGTAAAGCTCATGCTCTCTCACTAACAGCAATCCTTCTTATCTTTATTCATATGCCCCAGCCAAATGAACACCTGAACCAATTTGGGAGACTGTTAAGGATATTAATTCTAACCTCATCTATTTTGATTGACAGGTTTTCAAACTTTTTTGCTTTCAGAGCAGACATGATAGCAGAGACACATTTTTTTCTGAAGTTAACACCTGGGTGCACTGCTACACAGCAGACAAATATGGAGAGACAGGATGTGCACATTCTTCTTTATGGCCAAAGAAGTTGGGTTGAATGGAAGTTGCACCCTGGAAAGCAGGCCAGTTCTTCTCTACTTCCATCAAACCCCAATCTCCAGTTGACTCAGGTTGATGCTGGCCTCCTCAGCACTGTGGGCCAAAAAGGCACAGGAGGCTATGCAAGGGACTCCATAGGGAACCTTTTGCCTGGAAGAGAAGGGAAAAGCCATTTGATGAGGGGGTTCAGCACTTTGGATAGCTCCTTTAGAGATCTGCCTGGTTCTGACTAAAACCCAGAATGGATTCACAGCCCCACTGAAATCAGAGCCACCAGCCTCCACTGGCAGTTGCTGTGCTTGCGTTAGGAGTGCCCTTCCCTAGCACTGGGGAAGCCATAGGAAAAGGGGCTGTATCTTAGTGGTTTAGCATTTAGAAGGTCCCAATTTCGAACCCCCAGCAACTCAAAATAGCGTTGGGAAAGAATCCTGGCTGAAATTCAGAGAGTGACTACCTTAGTGTCAGTTTGCCACAGCACTGCCAAATGTTCTTTAAAGTTTAATTTACTGTGGTAAATTAGGGTGACCATATGAAAAAGAGGACAGGCCTCCTGTATCTTTAACAGGTGAATTACTAGAGCTATACTAGAGTGACCAGATTTAAAAGAGGGCAGGGCACCTGCAGCTTTAACTGTTGTGATGAAGAGGAAATTTCACCAGTTTCCCCATATATACAAATGAGACCTGCTGAAATTCCCTTTTCTATGCAACTGTTAAAGATACAGGAGCCCTGTTCTCCTTTTCATATGGTCACCGTAGGTAAATACTATTCACTTCAAACAACATTTGCTGTTACTATGGCAAAATGGTGGTGACACAGGCACTCTTTGGGGCCACCTTGCCCATAATGCCCTACTCTGAGGAAGGACCTCTTCATCAGAGGGTGACATTTATGACTCAGATGGACACTGTAATACGTATATGTGTATATCTTTAAGAGGCCTTCCCCCTCTTCTGGAGCCCTGGGAAGGGGCACATTTTCTATTCTCTTTGTGTAGGTTTTGGAGCCAAGCAGTCAGGTGTGTGGCTCCTCCTCCTCCCACCCATCTACAAACATTTGCAGGAAAACCTATGATTTGGAGCACAGCATTTATACTGAAGCTTGAATGACCTGCTCCACCTTTCTCAAAACCTGCTTTCTGGAGGCTTGTTAGCTCCAAGAGCATTGCATTCAGCCACACCAAAATAAGATGTTAAGGGTTGGTCTCTTCTAATTTTTTTTAATTGACAGATTGAGACCCTGACATTGATCAGTCCTATCTCTTAAGTCTCTTTGTAAAAGACCAGAAATAAATTACCCGAGGTCAAGTTCTGTTTATACAGTGGACTGTTCTTGCAGAATTACCTTCTTGACTTAATAGCTTCCTTTTGGGTGACATTTCTCTCAGAAAGAAGACAAATTGTCTAAGGTCAACCAGCAGATCAACTCGGAGTGTAGGAGGAAATTGTATGGGATCAGCTAAATTGCATCAGGTCTGCCAGCCAGCGTTTGGCAGCACACAGTGAGTTGCAAAGCACAGAGAAAAGAAATGAAAACTTCCCTTACTGGGTGGACTGAAATGCAGTGAAATGTGTCAGGAAAGTCCTTGTAACATTGGGGTTTGAATATTTTCTCAGGCTCATCTTGAATCTAACTAATCACAGTGAATGTCAATAAAATTAGGAGCTTTTCTGCATGAGGCATTTATTGTACACTCATGATTCCTTACTCCTGGTTGCTTATAGGTCCTTTAGATAACATTGTGAACTACTACTACTACTGCCTTCTTCTCCTTCTCCTTCCAAAATACCACAAAAGACTACATTGTGTGCGCTATGAGGTATAAATACACAAGAGGGATATAGCATCACCATGCAAAGATCATATCGATATGAGGTGAGGTGTAGATCTGGCCTATATGTTCCATTACACAACCACTAAGTAGCATTGAGTTATAGCACAACTACACTAGAGTTTCATTCCACCATTTCCAAATAATACTAGACTTTCTTTGGTTAAAAAAAAGCTGCAGAAATAGTTGTAAAGCATGGGTAAGGGCTTGCAGGATGATGACATCATGTGAAGCATCTGTAAAGTATCATGAATAAGGAATCAGAAGCACCAATAAATGCCTCATACAGAAAGGCTTTAAGTCTGAATCCAACTGTTTGACTTTGGTAGAAATGTGCTAGGGTTAGTGTTTAACAAGGAAAGTATGAGAGTCTTAATTAAATCCAAAAGCTCAACGCCCTGACTGCCACAAATTTTAACCAAATGCTGCCTTCTATACCCGTCTAAAAATAGTAGCTAAGTGGCGGGAGGCCCCCCTCCATTGGGTCCCCTGTAATTTGAGCACTGGCAAAGTCTGATGTGCATAGTACTCTATGTTTTGGGATGGTTTTAGAGGATATTCAGGTAAATAACTGAGGTGATGAAAGTATTGCAGGTGACAATAATAATAATAATAATAATAATAATAATAATAATAATAATAATTAATAATACATTTATATATTTCTTACCCACCTCTCCCTTTGGATCAAGGCAGGGAACAACGTTGGTACCACAATACAGTATAAATCAGATACATAAAATTAATTAAAAGAGCATATAAAACCAAATACAACAGCAAAATAACAATCAACACATCTTAAAAATTCTTGGTTTAACATTTATGTTAGACACAAGTGGGGAGCTCACAGTTTATCATCTCCTGAAACTCCTTTGAGCTAAGGAAGCTGGAATATTTCCAGTACCAAGTCAGAGCATTCAGATGAACAATGACAAAAATGCCACCCCCCAACACATATATGTTTCATTGCATTTCACATCCTCTGTTTCTGAGGAAATACACCAAGAGAATTGAATTTCTTCACTTCGGAAACAAACAAACAAAATGGTTGTTATATAAAGCACAAATTAAATCCAATCAGTACTGGCACAGTCATACATTCAGTACTCCCATTCCTCTATGAGTAGTTGGCACAAACCTAGCCCTCTTCATTAAGTTTCCTGTGAAGGAAGAGGGCATACCCAGCAGTGGTGAAAAGAACTAGATGGAATGGAGGGAGTTCTAGCAAAATGCTTCATTCACACTCATCCCTTATCACTCATCAACCCAAACTAGCAGAGGAAACGGCTTCGTCAAATAGTCACCCACAGATTACAGATCATGTGGTTAGCCCAAGGGTTGTAGACACCAATGTTAGTCTAATTTAGGGTGACCATATGAAAAAGAGGACAGGGCTGCTGTATCTTTAACAAATTGTGTAGAAAAAGGAATTTCAGCAGGTGTCATTTGTATGCCTGTAGCACCTGGTGAAATTCCCTCTTCATCACAACAATTAAAGCTGCAAGAGCACACACACCCTCTTCTGTATCTGTTCAAGAGGTCAGGACTCCTGCAGCTTTAACTGTTATGATGAAGAGGGAATTTCACCAGGTGCTGCATGCATATAAATGACACCTGCTGAAATTCCCTTTTCAATACAACTGTCCTCCTTTTCATATGGCCACCCTAGCTAACTTAGAAATCATTAACTTCAGTTGGTCTGCCCCAAGTAGGACTATCATTGGATACAACCCCAAGTGTGTGAAGGAAATTAAGCACCACATATTAGGCAAAACAACCAGAGATTTATAACAGAGTTGTTTTTAAAAAGGACAAAATAATAAGACGTTCACAAATATGGCAAAAATGTTAGCCGAGGACTGTGTGTGTGTTTTCATTTGAGGACAACGGCTTATCTTGAAAACTAGCAATATAGTCCAATTGGAGTCCACCAGGGGAAGAGCCTTCAGCGTGGTGGCTCCCCTCCTGTGGAATTCCCTGCCTCTGGAAGTCAGGCAAGTGTCAAGAAATGTTTTTGTAAGCTGCCTTGAGAGCCTTTTTGGCTGAAGGGCGGGATAAAAATGCTTAAATAAATAAATAAATAACGTTGTAGTCCTTTCGGCGCCTCCTGAAAACAACATTATTCCAGGAAGCCTTTCCTTAATGTCCAGCCATGAGTCACTTTATTTGCTTCTTTTAATATCTGTTTTAAATTTTCATTTTATCTTGTACACCCCTCCAAAATTTTCAGTGGGGAGTGGTATATAAATATTGTAAATAAATAAATAAATAAATAAAACTGTAGTCAAGGATCCCACAGGTGCAAACAAGACAAATAACACTAACATGTGTGAATATTTTAGAAGTATAAGGCTGGAAGTACACATTATGATACAAGCAAAACACCGGTTGTGGGGAATATGAGTGGGAGGGTACTATTTCACTCATTTTATACTTGTGCGTTTCCCACAGGTAGCTGGTTGGCCACTGTGCAAACAGAATGCTGGACTAGATGGACCTTTGGTCTGATCCAGTATGGCTATTTTCATGTTCTTAGAGTATATGGATGTATGAGAATTTCATTTTCACCTCCCATCATTGTACGTACAAACACTAACTGGGCTGGGAATTGAATCTTACTTCAATCCTGGTAATGGACAGCATCCTCCACCCCACCTGAGTGTAGCAATCTAACTTAGCGGGTGCACGGCACAGACAACTCTAATCTCCAACAAAGGGAAATGTCAGGGGAGGGGTTGCTGCAGCTTCCTACTCCCACATCCTCTATCATCTGCCATCTGAGGCAGCTGCTTTACCCCACCTAATGGTAGGGCCAGCACCTGTTGGTTCTGTTCATTTTTCTAGGCTATGTATATTTGCTTCAGAAAGGGTTGAGTACGATTAAGCTAAAACAGTGCCATATTATGTCAAAATATGCAAATTAAGCAACTTATTAGTGATTTATTTTTGCTCCTTGATTCTGTAGGAGCAGAAATGAGCAAAACAAAAAAACCCATTGCATTCAAAGATTCTCAGCATCTCTGGACTGTCTTTCAAGAGCAACTGCTTCATATTTATAAAATTATGTAGGGATTAGAAAGATTTGCAAAAGGAACGGGGGAAAGAAAAGGTATTTTTCGTGCCATCTTACCAAAAGGACAGGATTTGAGGACAGGGAGCGGGTGGGTGGGGGAAATAAAAGTCTCCTTTTAATTAAGCATCTGATCCTTTGAAGTTATCCATATTTTTTTTTCACATTGATGATGTAATTTATGTAAATAATCATCTATCTATGAAAGGAGTGTGTCTGTCAAAAGCTAAAATAAAAAACATCCGTCATTTTGAAGTGATTAACATTCTCCAGATGTTTAAATCCTCAGATTTCAGGAGTTTCTCTTTGTTGTGATAATGATATAGTATCCAGAACAAGAATGTTTACTTTTTTTGTATGGGTCAAACACAGATTTTTCACAATCCTATTAAAGCATGCCGTGCGTTGTAATTGTATGTACAGATGAAAGCATATCCAGTTATTATTATTCCCCTTTAATGGTAAACTGCTGCTGGTAATTTTACTGTAAGGCTGAAACAAAAGGAGCGTACATGAAAGGGCCACCATTGCTCACTTATGTAATCAATTTATAGATGTCAAGTTTGCGCAAAGATGGTTATCCTTTTCTGTTACCAGACATGAGACATGCTACCACCCTGCAGCACTAGGAAACATACCCTTCGCTCAGGCTATTCCCCTCTCCCCTTTTCAGGTTGCTTGGAAATACAGTAGATGTAGCTGATAATGTTAAATGACAGCTAAGCGTTTACTTAGCCTAGGCTGTCGGACTTCGGAATCAAAGGAGGCTGACACAACATAATATAGCCCACAGTGAATATTCGAGAAACTGCCACAGTCCCCTGGCAAGGCTTAAAATCTAGGGAATGTTTTCAAAATACTGCCTTAAAATCAGTTTCTGCATTTGTCAGGTACTTTTTCATCAGCACATTTCAAACTGAATACATTCTTTCCTTTGGCTATATGAACCTTCTTTTTTTTATGAACCACTAACACAATTTTATTAACTTTCAAAGAGAAAGTTTAGTCATATTCTATTTGTGGAAAACTATAAGGAAATTAAAAATTGTCTCAATCTTCATCATCTCTCACCGAGAGTAAGCCCTATTGAAAACAATAGGACTTACTTCTGAGTAAACATGCATAGGATTTCATTTTAAGTCCCCTTCACTGTTGTTTGGATTAAAGCTTTTGCTTAGCATTTTTTGGCAAAGTTCAGATTTTGTTTGTTTTATACTCTTCAACTAACATTTCTAGAGTGATTTACAAAGATATACATAATAATAATAATAATAATAATAATAATAATAATAATAATAATATATAACATCAAAGTAAAACACAACCATAAAGCAGCAACGTGCAATCAAAGCAGCATAAAACTAACAATACAGTATAAAAAGCCTGAGAGATTTTAAGAAAAGTCTTTACCAACCAGGTAAGTTATACCAGCAGGGCACCACAACTGAAAATACATTTTTGCCTGGTTGCAATCAGTTATCACCTCAGAGGCCAGGGTCTCTTGGAGAAGAGCATTGGTGGGTGACTTTAGTAGTGCGGCAGGCTGGTTAATGTTGCTTATGCCTAGAGAACAGGTACAACTACTATCCCCCATGGAACAAGGGATGCAGGATGCATTTTTCTATTGCGCACACACAGCAGCCGGCATTTTAGTTTAAGAGCAAGGGTGCTTTGAAAGGTTTACTCAAAATGGGGTTCTAAACATTTCACTTGCAGTTGAAAGTCTAATAGAATCAGTGAGAATGGCTGTGGTTGTTGTGGAAAAGGACAAGGCCTACTGAATATTTTGATAAAGAGAGGATTTGACTGTTCAAGAATTTGCATTGCCAGAGAACAAACAGTATGATGCACTTTCCTATTTTTCTAATCCCCAGCTGCCTGGGGATTAGGCCAACACATCTGGAGGGCACCAGGTTGGGGAAAGCTGCTTCAGAAGGTGTGGAAATCGGTTTCATTGTGGATTTGGACAACAATCCCCCTACCTGCACTTTACCATGCAGTGGCTTGCAGTCACTGTTGGGTGGGATCCTTTTGCCTTAATTCTGTCTTTCTGTAACTGATCTCACATGTTTACAAATTCCCATTATTCCCTTTTGCTTGTTTGTCTCATCTTTGGGCCAAACTAGATGAGATTCTGGGAGGTCCATGAACGGATTTGGTTTCTTTTGCTGAAACCAACCACATGCCCCCTCTATGGATTAGATTAGGGAGGAAGATGCAAGGGGTGTGTGTGTGGGAGGGGATTAACCCTACCCCAACGGTTATTTCCCTGATCCAAGTCCTAACCTTGGGTAATTTAGGTGAGGACAGGGAAATGGCATGGAAAAGGGGTTAATCACAGTCTGACCCACCACTGTTCTCTTAGTCCCATTAGAGCATTGGCTGCTTTGAGCTAACCTCCTCCCCATGGCAGATCAAACCATACATCTCTTCTCTAGTTTGGCTCTTATTTTGAATGTAAGCCTGAGTGCAGGGCTTAGTTGCTGCTGCTGTTTTAGCTTACATAGAGAATCTAATTGATATAGGTGCTCTATTTCTAGGGGACTAGGTTTCCTCTAAGCATTCAGTGGACTCTGTGGCTGCCTACCACACTTTCAAGGGCTAGATATTTTGTGGCACGCTCAAAAGTCCAAACCGCATGAGATGTGGTCCTAGACATGTCTACTCAGACTGATTATTTTCAATGGGACTTACTCCCAGGTAATTGTGTATAGAATTGCAGCCTAAAGGGAGCAACCACCACATCAGCTACCCAGGAAGAAGACCACTAGTGCAAACAGTATATTTTATTCCACGCTGTATCATTTATTATTGGCATTGTTGTTGTTTTTTAAAAAATGAACTTTAAAATAATGTTATAAAAATGTTTGGAGAAAAAGCAAACCTTTAATCTGGATTCCTGCATTGAGCAGGGGGTTGGCTGCGATGGCCTTATAGGCCCCATCCAACCGTACTATTCTATGATTTACAGCTCTTTTCCTTTTTGTTGGTTCTAGAAGGTTCCCCCCGCCCCGCAGAGGTCATTTTGAAGAATATGAATAAACTATACAATATATCTCTTTGATACAGTGTGAATGTTAGAGAATCCTTGACATTGCAGAGGTTGAGCACCATCACACCAGCGTTTTAATGTATTCTCGACATACCTGGTATCTGGTTTTGCAGTGCGGCACTCAGATGATGCCGTACCCATCCTGCTGTGATCTCGCTGTGATTGCGCTGTTTCCCCCTCCTCTTCCGTTTTATTTTTTTGTGGGAAAAATCTGTTTTTTTCTCCATGTGCGATGACATTGCTGTTCTGTTCCCGTGTAATTTCCTTTTTGATGCTATTTCAGATTGTCCCAGTTTTTCTGCTGGGTGTGTGTCTGTGGCAAAGCATGTGTGTAGGGTGTTGTTGTTGACAAAAGCAGAGGGCAGGGTGGTTCTCCAGCATACCATTTCAATTTCCTTTCTTCATCATTCTCCTTGGGAATGCCTGCTGTATCATTGGTATGGAGTTCACTGAGTTGGTCCATCATACTTTCAGTCTTCCAACTTGGTTTGTAAGGATCCTAGGGAAAGCATTGTGTGTTCTTGTTCTCCCCCTGCTTTCTCCTAAGTTTTACAGTGCAACAATACTTCGTTGAAGATAGGTAGACCAGTCCGTGGATAGGCAAGCCTACCAGAACTGCATTCAATTGTATTTGCGCAGAAATAAAATAAAAAATGAAACATGGGAAAATAAGAATTAGGGTGGGGGAAGGAACCCATGTATATCTTAAAGTCCCTTCCAGTCACACAACCAATGAACTACAAGGGGAAGGAGAAGGGAGGAGACAGGGCGGTATGTTACAAATGAGAGCTTGCACAGGTGAAAGGATGCACGTGCTGAAATAGCACTGAAATCGCGCAACAATGCACACACGTGAAAGTGATCAGTGCTTGACACACTGTCGAAATGGAGGTGGATAGTGTGGGAAAACCTGGGGAAAAAACCATGGTGTGATGGAGCTCTTTGTGGTGTAATTCAGTTATAATATTGCACTAGAAGGCAGTGGCTTGGTTCAGACAATCACCTAAACCAGTTGAACTTCTGGCCTGCAGGCTGGTTGTAGGCTGCTGGACCTCCCCATACGGCCTGCTATAATCCAGCAGAGGCCCCTCCCCTGTGTGTGTGTCCCTGTCCCTGAGTTCACTTTTTCTTCAACCCCAACACCACAGGATTCCAGTTCTCCAAGAGCTTGCCTATGGGGGGAATGCAGCCCTCAGGGTCAAAAAGGTTACCCACCCCAGTTCAGGTGATTAGGAATGAGACACAGTGAGCCCTGGGCTCACATGATCCCTTCCCCTTTCCTCCCCTTTGCACACAAGATCTGATTGCTTCCGCTCTTCAATTTAGAGAAAAACACAGTTCCTTGTTAATGTTTCAGCTTTGGAAGTGTGATTTGTTCTAATCAAAGTGAGCGGGTGGTGGGGTGGGGAGACAAAACTTGAAACCACGTTTTAATCCTGCTTTCTTTTAAAGTGCTTCGGTTAAAATAAACCAGAGATCCCTTTGTTCACAGCATAATGCAGAACTGTGGGTTGTTCACAAGTGAAATCAGAAACTTCCACTTTCCTCCACTTTTGTTTGCTGTAGCTCATGCCCAATCACTTAAACCATGGAATCACCATGGCATAGGCGATTGTCTGAATCCAGCCAATGTTTCCAAACAACTGGGACACATGGATTTTATACCTCTTGTGAAAATAATTCGTTTAGTTCCCTGCAGAACAATATTTCTATTCTAATTAAGATTAATGGAAGTTCAGAAGGAAGTATTTTAAAAAGGATATTATATCTTAGAGGAAATGTATGTTTAGAGGATGAGAGGCCTGGGAAACCAATGTGCTATGTCTTGCGTCATACTAGCACCATGGCTGCTTCTCAGTGGTGAGATATCTGTAATCCTGTTGCTCAAAATGACTTCTTGAGATATTTAGGTAGTGTAGCCTTCTCCAATCTGATGGCATCAAGATGTTTGGACTTCAACTCCCATCAGTCCGAGCTAGCACGGCCAATGGTCAGGAATGCTTGGAGTTGTAGTCCAAAACTTCTGGAGAGCACCAAGTCGAGGAAGGGTGATGTAGTGGAAAACATCTAGTCCATGATTCCAAGAACTGCAGACATCATTGTGGTAAATGTGCCATTCTAAGCCACTTTATACTGATTAATTGCAATAATGTTTAAGTGCATTCCAGGACACGTTAGTACAGACAAAGAATATTTTTGTGCCATTTTTCTTCATACATCTTGTGTTATTATATAGAAATAAACAACTGAGCTGAATGGAAATATCAGTCTTCAAGAAGCATGGGTTGCCAGGTCTAGATTAACCTTCAAACAAAATGTGTTATAGGGTGGGAATTATAAAGCAATCTATTATAGTAAGTCTACATATCTTGTTCTAAATCATCCAGTGGTGGTGCAAAGCAAAATATTTTTCCTTGGTGTACGTTGGGTTGCATCCAGTGGTTTCCCTCTTCCCGGCAGTCTCTGTATACCCCTGAACCAACTACACGTTGTTGGAGGGTCTTCTTGGTGGAGAGTGTGTCATATGGTGCTGCAGTGGAAGCAGAAAAATTACCCAAAATTAAATGGCATGATCCTGCACCACCGGAAACTCTGCCGCCTTCTGCTTGCACAACCATTGGATACAACCCATGGCTTTTTTTAGATGGGCATGGCCTTGAAGTCCAGTTCACCATAAGCCCCTGTGTTGATTAACCTGGCTTAACTAACTGGATATCTTGATATGATAGTTTTGAATACTGTGTAACAGTAAAGAGAAAAACAGTTATAATATTGCAAGTTGCATGAGAGAAATTTTCCCAAGAAGTTTGTTTCCAATGCTTATCATCTTATCTATTTATATTAATAGCTGTTTTTAATTTGGAACATATTTTAGGTATGGTTTTATTGCTATTCTAAGATAATACTGTACTTTTGAGATCATATATTAGTTTGACTTGAGTTATGACATTATAATCTCTTTTGATAGCAATTGAACTCTGAATGGATACTTTTTAAAGTCTCTGGTGAAACAGTGAACATTTATTTCAAACGCCTTCTCGTTCAGACTCCCAGACTATGAATGCACTTTTCACTTAATTTAAAATAAATTTTTACCAGTTACTTTGAAGCAACAAGAATACAGAAAATTTGTATTGGCTACAAAAATTGTCTGGCTACAACTGTTGTTTGTTTATTTATTTATTTATTTATTTATTTATTTATTTTCGAAACCATTTTTTAAACTGCCCTTCATCCTAAAATGGCATGAAAAAGTTGAAAGAGAATGCCATAAATACAATCCAATAAAACATTAAACCATCATAATGAAAACAAATCAAAGGCATAAAAGAAACAGAGCAGGCTATACATAAATCAGCTTTAAAATGTTTAAATGCCAGGGCAAATAAAAAGGTTTTAACCTGGCACTGGAATGATGGCAATGTTGGTGCCAGTGAAGTTTCTGTGGGGAGGGCATTCCAATGACAGGGTGCTACCACTGAGAAGGAAATTATATGCTTTTCCATTTCAAAAGTGATTTGCGGATTCAAGAGATTTTGCGAGATTTAGGGCTCCATCCGATGAGCATTTTATTGCATGCTCGTTACTGGGCACTCACAGTTTTTTCACAGGTTCCTCACATGACATTGTCTGCCTTCCACCCCTTCTGGTCTTCCTTGCACCACAAGAAAAACCCCAGAAAGTCTGAAATATTTTTAAAACTGGAAGTTGCTGCTCTCTCCTGCTGTGTGCAGGAGAAGCAGCG
Organism: Elgaria multicarinata webbii; assembly: GCF_023053635.1. NCBI lineage: Eukaryota > Metazoa > Chordata > Lepidosauria > Squamata > Anguidae > Elgaria > Elgaria multicarinata. The sequence continues at coordinate 136,018,710 of NC_086171.1, forward strand.
TGATTAGAACGCCCGACTGAATGGGCCTCATGCTCATTGTTTACTTCCTGTTTTGAACCAGGAAGTAACTGAGCAACGAAACCAGGAGCAGAGAAGCAATGGTAGGGAGCATGTTTTCCCACGTTTGATGGAGCCCTTAGAACAGACGGTAAAGCCTTTATGTTTTAATCTAAAAATCATCTAGATTTCTGCTGCCTCAAATAGATTAGGAACATATATTTTTTTAAAAAAAAATCTTTTGAACATGGAGAACTGGAAGAGACACATTCCAAGAACTTTCTTGGCTATAAGTCACTTATAGTTAGGCTGTTGAGTAGAAGCCTGTTTTGTTTTAAATGCATATGAACAAAAATTTTATTTATTTATTTTTAATTTAAAAAAACATTTATATAGCGCCACCTCGCCATCATGGCACTTTACAATAAAACATAAAACAATGTCCATTAAAAACCCTCAACCCACATTAAAATTTTAAAACCGGAAGTCTGGTTCATTTTATATATTTGCAGGACCGTGTCCCTCCTCACGTGAAAGAGTTGCAAATTCACACAACCTTTTAGCATCCCATGGACTGGATTGAAGCAATCTGGGTTGCTGAGTATAACTCAAGGTGAAGCAGTACTCTAAATGCTTTAGCATGAGCACAAATGGTAGGTCACCGTGCCACTGCTAACCTTCCACAAGTGGATTAAGTAATAACATCCCGAATATTGATCAGCGGTGCACTCAGAGAACCATTTGCCATGAGCAAACCATCAGAATTGAATACTTCAATCCTCTTAGCAACCTGCCAAAAATCATGCATATTGACCTAGTTTTTAGCAGCCTGCCATCCGCCCATGTTCACTGAATTCACATATTTCTAAATTGATCGTCTAAACCCAGTATCTTAAAAGTGCAATCCAAGGCCAGTTATGTGACATGCCAAAAAACAAAAACCCACACCCCTTCTCAGTAATGCAAATTCAGCAATGGAATATCAGATAATTTTGGGGGAAATCTGCTACAATTCTAATGCTTGACGTTTAAACTTTACACTTAGAGCATATATATATATATATATATATATATATATATATCCATCCTGATGGAGGCTAAAAGGTGGCAGCTGTGCCAAAGTAGTGGACCCCAAATCGCTGAGCAGAAATGAGTGGAGAAAGCTTTGATTGCTTCTAGAGCAGTAGTCTCTCAACTACAAATCAAGCAAACTACGAGGGGAGAAAAAAAGAGCCAATCAAGGCAATAATGGCCTCCACTTCACAATCAGACAAGTGCTCCTACTTTAGAAATCCTACCATTTATGGCTGATTGCTAAGCCCGGCCTCATTTCTAATCTAAAGGGCGAGTAATAATTTGAGAAAGGAATTATAACAACTTCCCAACGATTTGGTAAATTGTTATTATTTGGAGGGGGGGGAAGGAAGAGAGGCTGTTGTGGAGCTATTGCTGTTTGTAAGTTATTTCACAAGCCCCCGCCCCACCCCTCCAGAAGATCTGGTATACTCCTATATCCTCCACAGACATTCTTTTTGGTTCCATCCTACAAGGAAAAGCGACACATCATGAAAACATGCCAGCAAAAATCTGGGACGAATATTATATGATACTGAATGTTCCAAATGGTATATCAAAGCAGAGAGAAAGAGAAAAAGAAAGAGAGAGGGACTTGCTGTGAGGGCTTGCCTCTCATGAAATTTGCACTCATGTTTATAAAAGAATTCAAATGAAATGTTCCAGTCGGGATTGAAGGATGGGAAGTTTCTGTAGAGTTGGCCTGAAAAATCACAGAATCCACCTTGGCGTTTATACTATTGATATTTTAATTTTTGAAAATTATTGCATCAGCATTATAGCTGCAACACCAACAAGCTGATGAATGGTATATTAATATGTGGATGTTAATCCTGTTACTGTTAAAATATGCTGCTTCTCAAAGAGCATTATATACTGATGTCCAGCTGTTCGGAGAATCTGTATATCTCTGGTTTTAGGAGGCTCATATTAAATTGTTTCTGAAGCATTAACTGATTTATCTGAGTTACAGCATGTGAAGAGAGAAACTATTATCTTGTCATGTTAACTAAAGAGGGCATGATACAACCCAAGTTAAGCGTGTGGTTAACTCTACCCTTGAAATCATTGGGACTCACAAGTGCTTAACTTTGGCTAGATCATATCCATATGCTTTAATGGTATAATTAGCTGTTTGGAAAAAGAGATTCATTAAACACACTTACTGGGAACTTAAATCTCCAGTGAGTATATTTAAAAGCACAGAGCAAAATAGGTAGACAAATCTATAAATAGCACAGATTGAATACAAGTTGGACAGCTCTCATTGTGTAAATTGGACTGTTACTGCATTTTTATACCAGTTTTTTAAAAAAATATGTTCACAATTTTGGATACCAATTCATATTACTGCTGGGATGAATCTGTATATGTTTAATTTCCTTTGCCAATTGCACATATTTCAAAGTTCTGCTTTTTCCTCCCTCATTTTTTTATTATGTTTCTGCCAGCTGTGACAACAGCATCTAAAAATAACACAGTGCTCTGGTCTTATTCTTTATCATACCATTATTGTATTTCTTTAAATTACCACAGTGTTCTAGAACTTTCTTAACTGTGAAATATTCAGACAGATCTGCAGGGAAATTTCCTTCCTTCTCAGTTTGACACTTTAGCATGTGAAGTGTTGCTAGAAAAAACAAACAAAGCAAAACTAAGGCAGGTACTACTTGTAGTATTATTTATTTATTTATTTATTTATCACATTATACCGCCCAATAGCCGGAGCTCTCTGTAGTATGAGGGCTCTAGGCTGAGGCTGGGCTACCAGTTGGGCTCAGCTACTTCTTGGTCCTGTTTTCACTCCTTATTCAATGCAGAGAATTGGGACTCACACAAGACTTGGATTTATATCAGATCCACAGGCAACCTTCATCCTGTAAAATAATGCCTGGTGGACAGAAATCTCTCCCAAGTGAATAAATGAATATTTTGGATATTTCTGGGTACATATTCTATCTATAAGCATGTCGGAATTACTGCTTCCCTCTTGGGTAGGTACTTATGCCCTGATCTAGAGCTTTATGTATGCCTTGGTGCACCTTATGGTGCTCCCGGGCCAAAAGGCTACCTTAACAAATGAAGGAGGCTTGCAAGATCTCACTGGGTTCAGAGGATAGTGTCTGACACCTTAATCTAAATATATTTGGGCTGCAATCCTATACACATTTACCTGGGAGTAAGCTCCACTGAACACAATGGGTCATATGTCTGAGTAGTCATTGTAGGATTCTGCTGTCAATACAGATTTTAAATTCAAAAGAACTTAGTTTCAAGTACGTATGTTCAGGATTGAGCCATAAGTTCAACAAGATCAGAAACAGGATCAATTATTTCCATACAAGCACCTCACTAAGGATACGTACCCACACAACCAAACCACAGTCTTGTTCAGTGTGCTGAACCAAGATGGCAGGAAAGCAGCTCCCCAATAGACTTCTGGTGAGGAAAGACTTGCATTGATGAGGCTCTTACGACCGGTATTTCCCCTCAGATCCCCTAACTATGATGTGTAGCAGGCAGGAGACTAGCACAATATGGCAACCATAATACACATGTATCCATTTTCTCAAACCACAACATGGAAGTAGATGTGAAATTATAATATTGTCATAGTAAACATATACACCCTAAATATATTCCTGACATACAATTTACTTAATTCCAACACTTGGTACAGCTATTTCCCAAGAAAAGAAAATACAGATAACAAAGCTTGTTATTTTTTTGATTCCAGGTGCAGATGTTTCTTTTCTTCGAGGCATTTTAGAGACTTTATTTTTAGATTTTATGGCTGGTTGTATATGTCTTTATTTTTTCCTATGTTGTTGGGTTTTTTGGTAAGGTGTTTTATTTTTAAACTGATTTTATTTTATTCTTTTAACTGTTTGTATGGTATGTTATTCTTTTAAGTGTTTGCAATCCGTGTAAAATAACATTTCTAAGTGGATTAAAAATAAAACAAATATATCTGTATAGGTACAGATAACAAACCCTAGGGTATCTTGAACCTAATTTGCATTTTTAAATCCGTAATATATTCTTTGCACATTTTGAAAAAAATCACTCATAAAAAGAAATATTGGTCATAATTTGATAATTCATATACAAATATTTTACTAAATGTATTTTTTAAAGTGAGGATGGGGTTATGTCTTGTAAATTAACTGAAAATCTGTGTATTGTGCATGATACTAAAGTTGCCTTGCAAAATATAAGGAAGCTATACTGCAGTCCTTTGGGTGAGTGCTCGCATAGATCTTTTGTTCGGTAGTTTGAGTTCTCTTAGTCTTAAGTTAAATGGTGGTAGTGCAGGGGGGTGGGGTGGGGTGGGGTGGGGTGGGTGTAGGAAGCAGGGCCAGGGGCAACGATGCATATATGTATATAAGTATAATGCAAGAACAAGATGCCAAATATGAAATTGACAGTGCAATCCTATACATACCTTCTCAGAAGTCACTCCCATTTACTTCAGTGGGACTTAGTCCTGGAGATAGGGTTGTGTTCAAGATTAGTCCTACTTAGGGTAGACCCATTGAAATGAGTGGGACTTGTCAGTGGATACAACCCATAGGATTACATCTTTAGCTTGCCATTCAGATAATTGCATGCAATGGCATATATATAATTCATTCAATAAAATTCAAATCAAGCTGCTAACTGGGATAATAACAGCATCTGTTATTGCTGTAGAGGAAAGTACCATGAAAAACACATAGGGGAATTTTTTAATTGTTTTATTTTTAAAGCTCAGACTGAAATGTAAAGATCCACAAGGAGTTGAAAAGTTTAAAAAGAAGCATTGATAAACCTGCAGTATTGGTCCAAATATTAAGGCCAGCTCAGATGTTTTGTCACATAGCAGAAAGGAGACTCTGAGAAGGGGAACAGCAAATCTAAGCACAAGCCTCTCTTGTGGCTTGTGTAGTTTGAAAAGCCAATGAAGTCAGAAGGGGCACGCCTCTGTTTACAACTTCCTATTTGCAATTAATTCTTAAAGGTCACTTTATCACCCACAACACAACTAGGTAAACCTGAGAGGTTGACCAATGTGTATTGAGGGCGGGGAAAGCATTTTGATACAAAATATGTCATTCGTATTACAACAACAACACCCAATATAACAGTGAAGTAATACCATTTCCCCCCATTTACAAACAGGTTTTGAGTTTTGCCGGCAGATTTAGATAACGGTGTTTTTTTATTATTATTATTTTGCAGAAATGCATGAGAGGCAGACATTTTCTATAATGCAATGGGATCAATTTACAGCCATATTAATAGAAAATTGGTGATCAAGACCCAGGAAAATGCTTTTCCCAGTACTGCTCTATTCTTGGAAATTCTGTATTCTGTGAATGTTTAGTATTGCACAGCAGGAGTGTAAGCTTAAATGACCCCTAGTGTCAGAAAGCAGCATGCTTAGGACAATTACAAGAGCTGATTTTTTCCCTTCAAGGATAGTAGTACATTAAGAGAGAGGAAAAAGAATCTAAACTGCATGAATAGTCTGATCTAAAAAGAAAGTGGCACACACTCATCCCATGACAGGAAAGAATTGGAATTAAAATGTAACCTGCCCACCTCAAATCTTGGAAAATATATTAAGTGAAGAAAAGCAGACTGTCTTTGCTCTGCCATTCAGTTCACTTAGACATTACTATTTAGAAAATGTATATAATATGCATATTGTCAACAAAATACAAAAGTGGTAGTATACTGTCAAAACAATTTCCCTATTCAGTGGCAGCAAGAGAGAGTAAGATGAAGCCAGACATGTCCGAATGTTCGATCATAACCCTCTTCAGAATAATTCTGGTAGAAATTTATCAAACAAAAAAGCCACCTGTTCATTTCAATAAATGAGAAAAACATGCTTGTTTTCCCTCCCTCATTTTGGAAGCTAGTTTTAAAGGTTGCTGGATATTTTTGTAATTCAATTAGGAATGCTTTCCACACATATTAGCTATTTTATGGCAACACATTTCTTACATTAAATATTTAATGATATTTGGAACAAAATACTGCTTGTATTATTAGTAAATATTGTTACCTACCAAACTTCAGTTATTATAAAAAAGGAACATACATTTTGAGTTATTTCGGTGGTGTGGTTGATGCAAACACAATGACGTAGATTAACGGATGAGTTCATAAAAGGTTACCAGACAGTCGTTTCTGAAGTATTATGGAGGTGGAAAGGGTTAAGATCCTTTAGGGTGCAATCCTATGCATATTTGCTTGGATGTAAGCCCCACGGTGCTTAACAGGGCTTCTTAGGAAGTGTTTAGGATTGCATTCCTAAACTGTTAAAAAAAAAAAACACCCCAGGAAGGAATGCCATTTTCCCTTTAGGATTATAGACCTGATGATAAAAATTAAAATATTACTGCTCCAGAGAAATTATGTGTCCCTATAGAATGCCATGAGAATGTTATATAAATAAATATATGATAATAGTATAACAGATGGAAATAAACGTACTATTGGATTCCTATTCAGGGTGTATCTCTAGTGGACTTTTGTTGGATAACAAGAACTGCTTGTTCAGACTTTATTTGATAAACTGTATGGCTGACCTTCTCTCAACCTTCTGATCTGGTGATAACCCACCAATGAAGGAGTGAAAAAAAAATCCTCGGGGTGTATTTAAGTTTTCATTGCCAGGGGTGTGGAGGGAAGGAGAGATGACTCCCAGCTAGGTATCAAGGCCTGGAGTTGGAAATATGTGTTTTAAGACAAATTGTTGCAGTTTTGTCTATCTTTTATTTATTTTTATTGTATTTATTTTTCAGGTTGGTTTTAAGGGCAGAACCCTCCCAGTGTAACAACTATAGCAATGTTACAAACACAGGTCAAAGAGTCACCCTTTTATTTATCAAACAATGACATTTATGAGTTTGGCATGATTTGCTAGTATTACTTCTTTTTTAAAAGTCACATTATGTATCAAACCAGTGAAGTTGGCCAAGAATAGGTGCTCCCAATGAATGTGGTTCGAAACACAGGTGGTGGAATGTGGGTTGCCCCTCGTAGAAGGGTTTCTTTAAAATATCTGTACAGAGAAAGCAGAACAGCCAATCTAGTATTGTCAAAACCTCTCTGGCCTGTTCTGGTCCTGCTAATAAAGAACCATTCATGGATTAAACCTGGAGCATCAGATGTACAGTGCATGTGTTCTTTCAAAGAAGTACACCAGGAACTCTTCCCCCACCCACCAGATGTGACAACGTGCCATTAAAAGCATATTGGAGAGTCACTCACCCATTTAGTTTTCTGCTGCACATTATGGCCTTAGCTAGACCTAAGGTTTATCCCAGGATTGTCCCAGGTTCATCCCTGTTCATGTAAATGACACAGAGGATATCCTGGGAGCAGGCAGGGACGATCCCGGTATAAACCTTAGGTCTAGCTAAGGCCTATATCTAGGGATATGCAGATGCAAAATTGCCCCAGGAAATTTCCCTGATCAAAACTCTTTCAGCTTTCCTCAAAATCCCTCTTGAGGTTTTGCCTGAGAAGAAACTTCCAAATTTGCTTAGAATGGCTTAGCCATTATGTTTTCATTAGTAATACCACTGAGGCATGTGTACATATTGATGTTTACTAGAAGTACTAGGTAGACAGAAAAATATTTGCCTGTGTACCAGTTTATATTGTGGCTTTATTGATACTTTTATTGATGCTTCATAGTCAGATAGATTCTCAAAGTGCTTCTCCAGGAGCAGGCCTTCTGAACTGAATGACCTATCTTAGAATTGTCCTTTGGTGAATGTCTTTGCTTCTAAACTAAAAGTTTCATTTGGATTATTTGACAATAACATAATTTATGGTACATCAGTTGAAGCTCCTAGCAGTTTAGTCCTTGGGATTCTTATTAAACTGTCGGGGCTGCAGAGTTTTAAGTTTCGAGATTACTCCTGCTGTCTTGTTTGATTAAGCAAACATCTACTTCCATGTCAGCAGTAGTATTAGTTTTCAGGAAAAAGATCATTTCCATGAGAACGTTGATAGAAATTAAAGAAAGGTATAATGTAATTGTAAAATCTAAAATACTAAATGAAATATTAGAAGTAGCGCATAACAACTGTGCCTTTTCTACCACACCCACAATTAAGGTAGGTAAACAGCATTTACAATGAAAGTAAGCATATAATTTTATTCTGCATGTCGGGATTTGCTTCACTTTGTTTTGCTACAGAAATAAGAGAAAATACAGAGCGATGCATAATTTGTTCTCCCACTAGAGTTGAAAAATCAAGATTCCTAGAAGTTTTGGTTTCTTATGTAAAATGATCTGGGGCTCTTGGGGATTTTTTTTAAACCAGTGCAAAGGATAAATCAGACAAAAACTCGCTAGATTCCTCCCTCCCTCTTTTTGCGATTTAAACTGCTTTTTGCTCGCTACAGCAGGATTCCTTTCAATGCCTGCAACCAAAAGATGATGATGATATTTTTGTTGCAGGAAGAAAAAGAAATCAAACTGCATTAAAAGAGTGATTGATATTAGAAGTTAAAATGCCACAAACTCATATACAAGATATATTATTTATCAGGAACATATTGACAGTAGTGTACACATTGCAAGGTCAAGAGTAGAGAAAACATTTCAGTTATTTGTGGGGGTATTGTGGAGTATTTCAGCCTTATTTTTAGAGGATCTACTTTCGTTATTTTCTGTTGGTGAGATACTGTACAGAAGTCACAACTCTAGCCAAATCTGGTTGTGAGGTGGCATCCCAGTTGTGGAATGCTCTCCCCCCGCCCGCCCCCCCCAATTTTTTTTGGCATGCACTGATGTTATTAGTGTCTAGACACCAAACTTTGTTTCTTCCCAGACATTAATTATGCAATCTTATACATGTCTACTCAGAAATAAGATCCATTGAGTTCAATGGGCCTTACTCCCAGCTAACTGGACACAGGATTGCAACCTTAATTTATTTGTTTATTACATTTATATCTCACCTTTTTCCCTCTTGCAAGGAACCCAAAGCAGCTTACATGATCCTCCTTCTCCTCTCCATTTTATCCTCACAACAACCCTGTGAGGTAGGTTAGGTTTAAAGTCAGTGACTGGCCCAAAGTCACACAGTGAGCTTCATGCCCAGAGGGAGACTAGAACTAAAATCTCCTGAGTCCCAGTCCAACATGCTAACCAATAGACCACACTGGCTCACTAGTTATACTTGAATTCTTCATAACTTTACTGCATTGATGCTGATGCTTACTTTATTATTTTTAATTGTTGATTCTTTGAAGTATTTTAGCAAGGTCATTTTATTTTGTAATAAATAAAGTCAACACATTAATTTGTAATAAATAAAGTCAAATATTCATTTGTAATAAATAAAGTCAAATGCAGTCTTTCAACAGTCATTATAGTTGGAAGACAGGATAAAATGTTTAAAATGAAGTTATAAGTAAATATTATTAACAAAGGACAAACCAGCATATTTTTTTGAAGCGTATTGTCTTTCACAGGCACACCTACGCCCACAGGCTCATTTACCTCATGGCAAAGAGCTGTGCATTACGATTGCAGGAAACAATGCTGTTGCACCACACAACATCTTTGTAAAGTATGAAAGTGATACACAAATCTATATGCATTCCTGAACATACATGTAAATGAATCTGGGGAAATGGGTCCCCTGACATTTGACATAAAAACATTGCAGTGATCATAAGATGATATATTTTATGCCCTGTGTGCATACAATATGGGGGTTGGACGGAGGCAAAGGGGAACCTGGGATCCAATGGTGTGTCTTCTGAAATGCCTTCCCCAGCTGTCCTCCCTAAATTGTGCCTCTGTATAGATCAGTGGCAGGGAGCCTGTGGTCCTCCAGATATTGTTGAATTCCCATCAGCTTCAACCAGCATGATAAATTATCAGGATAATGGGAGTTGTAGTCTAACAGCTTCTGGAGGGCTGCAGGCTTCCCACTCTTAATATAAATAAAGATTGTTACATATTAAACAGGTACATATAAGAGACAGGTTAAAATACTATACTCTTAAGGATCTGTTTAACATTGGGTTGGATCCAGATTTAAGCATGTGCAACTGGACTGATGAAAGCAGATTTCCTTCTGAAACTGCTGCAGAGGGTCAATGGATCCTGCTGAATGGGATCAACTGGGGAGGGAGGAGGGAGAACCCCCCCAAAATCCATCCACAGCTGGCAGATCCTGGATCCCAACCCATTATTTCTTTTTAGCCTATGTAGTTATGGTACAAAAACTATTCATTTTGAATTGATAATAAGAAACTTGACACCAGAAATTGGCTCAACTCTCGAGTTATGGACACATGCAGAGTTTTATGTTGGGTGTGGATAATATTTGGAAAATAACAACAGAACCCCAAAGGGAATGAGAGGTAGAAGTCTTTTAGGATTTGAGACAAGCATAACTGTAGGTGTTTCGATACTGCCAAGTGCTATTCTTACTTACAAAGTTCTTAAGATGTTCTGATTGCAACAAGATTGGCTCTCAAAGCATTTCCATGCCTAGCTGTTAGAATATGGCTATGTTTTGAATGAATGTTCTAGAAAAATAGGGGGAAGCACACAAGAGTGGGAATTAGTGTGCTATTTGGTCGAGAAATAATAATAACTACGATTATATGCATTGGACAAATTTTCCATATTCAAAAACTGCCAAATTTGAATATAAACAATGGCCTCAAATCAGCACAAAACTGGAATTTTATATATAAAGTATATAAAAATATCTCAGGTATTTCCTCAGCAAAGCTGATATTAAAGCTACAAATTTATGTTAAATTTGTACACTTTTTTCTACTTATGAAATCTTGCATTTTATTTGTACGTCACATTTATTTATTTCAGTTATACTGCCCACTCCCTCCAAAACTAAAAATAATAATAAAGACAATATTCTTTACATGGGAAGAAACCCCAAATCCAGCTCAAAATCATAAAGTCCATAAAACTGTTCTTCCAAGGTATAAATGTAAAAACTTATATTTTTAAATTTTAAAAATCCCCAAATGTTGTAACTATGAGTCAATGTGTACCAGTTGAATGTGGTACACTCCTCAGTTGGATGTGGATATTTTCTAAAATCCTCTTGCAAACCTCAGAAAATTTGGGTAGTTCGTTTGAAACTCCATTTTCTGTTGTGTGCGTCAAAAACGTTTAGAAGTGTGAGTTGTAAATATAAAGTTCAGAGAAATAACATTGATGTTTTTTTAAAAAAATGAGGGACAAGAAGATTCTAATCTCAGATATACAGTCAGTTGACAGCTACTCCAGCTAATGATTGGCAATACTGAACATTTTAGTGTTTTACTTAGCAGTATACAACATTATTTATCATTTTGCAATAGACTTCGTGGAGGTTTTTTGATGCTGGTTGCTTGACACTTCTCTTGAACAGGCGATTGACACACACCATGATACAAAAAAGATAATTGTAAAATAAAAACAAGCACATGCAATCATTTTTAATAATAATAATAATAACAATGCAGGTCAAATTTCACCCTAAAAGTTCAATAATGTTGTTTTTGATATGATTCTTAATTTATACGCTGCTCACACTTTATTCTCTACTCATACATTCTAGGTGCTTACAAGTCACTTTATTGGTATTCGTCGGCAGTGAATACCTCTCTGACTAACCAAAGAAGTGAGGAAAAACCAACGTTCACTTTTTATGCACTAAAATGGATACATTTGGAACTGAACCCAGAAAGCTCAAGTGAGGTGTATATCCTGTACTGATTAAATAATTTAGAGAATGCCTGGATTGAAACATTGAACTGGCTATAATAGCTCAAGAGTATGTTATCTTGCTAATAAAATAGTATAAGATATTTGAATACTATCTATGTACATCTTAAGTGTAACTCAGTCATTCATATTTCCCCCCTCCGCTCTATGCTTTTGCTCAGCACCTCGGCTTTCAGTTTCAATTTGTATATCCACCCTTCCTTATTTTCATTTTGTGTCATTTCTACTTTAGATTATAGACATGACTGTGTCTACTCACTAGGTCTATGCACAGTATTTAGCTCCTGTGTGTTCTTGATGAATATTAGTACAATGTGTAGGGTTTTTTTAAAAAAATCAGTGATTGAGTAGAATCGGTTGTTAGAAATAAGACAGATGTAGAATAACTTGATAGTCACTGGCTGGGATCCACATACATGAGTGCAAAACAGTTCCATACAAGGAAAATGTCGATTCCCTCTCATGGATGAAGGCTATCAGTAGGTATTAGTAATGATGGCTATAAATTACTTCAAGTATCCAAGGCAGCATGCCAGTTGCTGGGGTCATGACAGGGAAAGTGTGGCCAGATCTACACAAAGCAGGATATAACACTTTGAAAGTGGTTTGAAAATGGTATATAGAATGTGTCCTGGAACCCAACAGTTGTCAATACTGTTATAAACCATTATAAAACAGTAGTGTAGATCCTGCCTATGTGGTGCTCATGTTTTATTTGAGGGCTTCCAGGTTTGGCCCAAGACATTTTGCTTCCTGAGACGGAGCAGCAAATGGTACCACCTCCACTCCACCCGCCCAAAACAAGGTGCATAGTACCCAAGGCCAGCTATTTTGATACCTGAGGCAGAAAACCCGACAAGTACCTCTCCACCATCTCTAGGAGTAAAAATACAAGAATAAATTAATAAGTTAACAATTTGCTTACGAAGCCAAAAAAATCTGCTGCCCTAGGCAGCCACTTCACTCAGGGTAATGGTAGGGTCAGGCCTGTGAGCTTCCCCTGGGGATTTGGTTTAGCCATTGTGCAAACAGAATGGTGGACAAGTTAGGCCTTTGGTCTGATCCAGCAGATCTCTTCCTATGTGCTCTGCAACTGCATCCCCTTTGCCACATCATATGCCACAACTAAAGGATCTCTGATAATCCGCAGTGCGTTTTCAGGGGTGGCGAGGGCTTGCAATTGGAAGGGGGGTTGGAAATGCTTTGGTGTGTGCATGCACCGTATGTAGTTTTTTCAATAGCAGCCCTGTATGGTACAATCTTGTTTTCCAGACAGAGATTGGGGGTGGGGGTGGGGGTGGAGAGAGAAAGTCCTATGGTTGATCCCTGGTACTTCCAGTTAAAATGATCTTGTTAGGGTGGCCCTATGCCAAAGAAGAGGATGCTGATTTATATAACATTTGCATATGCTAATTTAATAATAATAATAATAATAATAATAATAATAAATTTATTTATTTATTACCTGCCTCTCCCTTTGGATCGAGGCGGGGAACAACATTAGTACAATACAGTATAAATCAGATACATAAAATTAATTAAAAGAGCATATAAAAACAACACAACATCAAAATAACAATCAACACATCTTAAAAATTCTTGGTTTAACGTTCATCTGAGTAAGCCTGCTGGAAAAGGCTAGTCTTTAAAGCTGCCTTAAATTCAGAGAGAGAGAGTTAAGTTGACAAGTCTCTTCTGACAGGCCATTCCAAAGTCTGGGGGCGACAGAAGAGAAGGTCGTCTGGGTAATACCTGTCAGCCTAGTTTTGGCTTACTGGAGTAAGTTCTCTCCAGAGGACCCGAGTGTGCGGGGCGGATTGTACGGGAGAAGGCCAATTCATGTGTATAGATGCAGTTAGAAATTATTATTTTTATCATTAAACAGAATACATCTCACCCTAGTATGGAAGGCAGTGACCAAGTGAGTTGTGTGCCTTGCTCAGTTTGCTGTCCAGGTGCTAACTGTTGCTTGGCAACTTCAGCGCTTCTCCTTTCTTATGATTCTTTATCTGTAAACCAGATTTAGACAGGACAGCCCTTCTAATTAACGCTGTGTTGAAAAATTCTTCCACATTCTTTTTTACCGCTCTCATTCAATTTAATAGAAAATAAATTGCTTTTGAAAAGAAGTTCAAAGGAGAAGAAAAGTTTGGAGAAATTCTCATGGGTTGGGTTCAGTGTTCTTGTGCTTACCTTATTGATGAGGTGGCCGAGGAATGTGTGCAACTGGTCCTCTCTCTCATTCTATAGTCATCTCTCTGGCTGTCCTGTAGCCTCTTTGACTTCCTGAACTTCAACTAAAGCCAGTGGAGAGCCAGTATGGTGTAGTGGTTAGAGTGTTGGACTGGGAGTTGGGAGATCCGGGTTCTAGTCCCCACTCAGCCATGGAAACCCTCTGGGTGACTTTGGGCCAGTCACAGAGTCTCAGCCCAGCCTACCTCACAGGGTTGTTGTGAGGATAAAATGGAGAGGAGGATTATGTATGCTGCCTTGGGTTCCTTGGAGGGGAAAAAAGGCGGGATATAAATGCAATAACAAATAAATAAATAAAGCCCAGGGGGAAGCCATTAAGAGGTAATTCTCTCCACCATTTTTGTGGTGTCCCCTTTCCCTCCCACAATGCCCTTGAATGAATTAGATATAGGTTATGGTGAAGGATGCAACATGGTGACCAGCCTGCCAACACATTTGCTGCTGTTACCATTTATGGTGGCAGCGCATGCACATGCGTGCACGCAAACACACACACAAACTTGAAGGGGAGGAAAGAAGCTCTGCCACAACCACTGCTAATGCTGAGTGCCACCTCCAGGGAACTCTCTGAAAATTTCTCCTCCCCGTGGAGAAATTTGGTGGAGCATTTCAAGAGGCCATTTGCGCACAGCTCAAGTAGACAACTGACCTCTGTAAAAGAGGACACACAGCCACCCTAGCACAGCTTTTTGAAAAACTTTCATAACTGAGATCTAGCAGAGGTACTCCCAAGTGTTGGGCAGAACAGTGACCGGACCCATCAGAGGGCAGCTTTTGTGCGTTCATTGATCCAGATATAGCCATAGGAAAAGGGTGCTGCACATGATTGTATTGCACAAAATAATTTGATGGCAATGTGTATCCAGAACCAAAAGTGAATAGCTGACTGTCTTACTTCTGTCCCAAACCTCCTCAAAACATCCACCATTTCTGTGAAGTCTTTGGCACACAATTCATTCCCATGCCTCTCTGCAGTCCAGCTTGCTACTCCTGAGCTTAACCATGTGTAATGGAAAGAATCGAATATTGCTTTCCTGTTTACCCTGTCCTCCACTTCCCTCTCCTTCTATTGTTTCCTCTGTGCTACATTTTAGATTTTAAACTCCTTGGGCCAAGGACCTGATCTCTTATGTACACCCCCATGTACATAGATTCATAGTATTAGGCAGAACTGGCTTACTTCCACACCAGTTCCTTCTTTCATTTGACTGTGCACAGTGACATTCTCCACTGGATTATAGGAACTTTTCGCTTCTTCATATTATGAGATCCACTGTGGTTTGGTGAGCTTGGAATAACCTCTTCTATGGGTGGAAAGCTCCTACCTCATGTGCAGTCCCTCCAGGATTAACTATTTATATATTTATTGCATTTTTATACCGCCCGATAGCCGAAGCTTCCTGGGTGGTTCATAAAAATTAAAACCATTCAAGATATAAAACACAGTATAAAAACATAATATAAAATACAATATAAAAGCACAACAAAGATAAAATCAGCAGCAGTGAAGAAATACAAATTTAAAATACAAATTTTAAACAGCAAAGTTAAAATTAAATTTACAAACTGTTAAAATGCTGAGAGAATAAAAAGGTCTTCACCTGGCGTCTGAAAGAATATAGTGTAGGTGCCAGGCGAACCGCCTTAGAGAGCTCATTCCACAGCCGAGAAGGCCCTCCTCCTAGTAGCCACCTGCCTCACTTCCTTTGGCAGGGGCTCAGGATTAACACTTACATAAAAAAAATCAATTCTCTAAAAATATTTTCCAGTGGATTTTCCCATGAACAAATATTTTAAAACAGTGTGTCTACAGCTGCAGCCCTTTACACATTTTCCTGGGAGTAAGATCCAATAAATTCAATGGGGTTTACTTCTAAGTAGACACATAAACAATTGGGATGCACTGCACAGGTTTCAATTTAGTCAGCAACAATTCCATGCATTTCTTTTACAGCTTCATGAGATAGGTGAGATAAGTGAAGGACTAACCTGGGTTATGTTTTGTCTACAATAGTGTATGTTTTGCATACATATTCATATTTAACATTTGTATTTATAATGATTGTATATGGCATTTAAGCCTTCCCATTTTCTGCAGACATTCCATAGATTCTACCGAAACACTGTCAGTTTAATTTCAAAGCATGCTGAATGAGCTATTCAAAATAAAAAGTTAGATTTCCATTATTTATTAATTAATTAAAACAAAACACCCCCATGTATACCATTTGGAACGCTCTGCTGGTCCCTGTACTGACTTTATGTAGCATACTGCCACCTGGTGGTCTGCATTAAAACTAAAGTAAAAAATGGAAAATATGACTACATCCTAAGAATTCAACAGTACATTACTGTCTGATGGACTGCAGTCTTCAGTTGTCACCACTTGCCTTCTGCACAAGCAGATGTTTCTGATAGCTGCTCCAATTTCTGAACTAGTTTTCACCTCATTTAAAAACACAATTGTGCTGAGGAATGTAATATTAAAAGTTGGGATACTAATCCTCCCAGCAAAATATTTTTTTAATACTCAATCATCTGGCAAATATTGGAATATTGTATGTTTTGCATTTGTTATGTAGGTTGTGCCGATAAATAATGGAGTGGGTATTACACAGTTCTGTAGTTATCGTAAAGGAAGGGGCCACAAAATACTAGTGTTTGACTTGACTAATGGCAGCTATCTTTGTAAGATGAAGGGCATCTTTTGATGTTTGAATTGAATTGGAATGAATTATGATGATTGAAGAGGTCAGCTCTGGATTAGCAAGACCAGCAATAGACATTCCAAGTTACATCCAATGTTAGCACTACTTAGAGTAGATCCATTGAAATGAATGGGATTTTATTTAGACTAACATTGGACAGAATCCTACATCTGTAATATTCTGTGCCTAATTTGAAACTGAGTTTGTCTTACTATACTTACATTTGTTCGAAAGTTGTAACAATTTTTAATCCCAGTTCTGTGGTAGCCCATGACATAGCTTGGAATAGTGGTATCACTTAAGTGCAATGACATATAGCTTCTACTCATTAAGTTCTAAAACTGGATTCACCAATGGATGTAGCTACTTCCGATGGATGTAGCATCAAACGCTGGCCCGGTGTGCAGCTGCTGTGAAAAAGGCAAATTCCATGTTGGGCATAATTAGGAAAAGAATCAAAAATAAAACGCCCAAGTCATACTCCGCTGATACAAATCTCTGGTGCAACCACACTTGGGATAGTTCTGCTTGTCACACCTCAAAAGGGTTATTGTAGAGCTGGAAAATGTGCAACCGAAGTAATTAAGGGGCTGGAACACTGGAACAACTTATCAAGGAGAAAAGGTTACAATGTTGGGAATATTTAAATTAAAATAAATAAATAAATAAGGGTGTACATGATAGAGATGCATAAGATTATACATACTGTGGAGAAAGTGGATAATACTTGTAATTCTAGAACCCATGAAGCTGATTGGTGGGAAATTCAGGACAGATAAAAGGAAGTCCTTCACACAATATATAGTTAAACTATGGAACTCACTAGCACAAGATGTAGTGATGGCCACCAATTCGGATAGCTTTAAAAGGGGATTAGACAAATTAATAGAGGATAAGTCTGTCAATGGCTATTAGTCATAGTGGCTAGATATTACCTCCAGTATCAAGGACAGTATGCCTCTGTATGCCATTTTGCTAGGAGGGTATTGTTGCACTCATGTCCTGCTTGTGGGATTCCTATGGACATTTGGTTGGCCAATGTGTAAACATAATGCTTGACTAGATGAACTCTTGGTCTGGTCCAGCATGGTTCTTCTCATGTCCTTCTCATGCCTTGTACCTCAGTCCTTCCCCACTTTTGTATCACCTTGCTGTTTTTTCAAAGATGCTGCTTTTTCAAAAAGGGTTTTCTGGCTACTCTTAAAAGTAGCAACTCTTAGTATGCTAGAAATCCAACATTCCCTGTTTCTTGATTTAAATTCCAGTCAAAAATATCCATTTAAAACTGTTAAAGCAATGAGCACAATAGTTTCAGGAACTCAAAGTCTTCTGTGAGAATCTCCTACGCTACCCTCACTTAAGAAAGATGTGTTCACTTGGTAATGTGGGTATCTGTTTTAAGTTTTTTTGGTTTTGTTTTAAAAGGTTTACTCATCTGGAGTAGGAAGGAGTGAAAGGTCTCCAAATGATTATTGGCAGTAGCGAAGGTTAATACTTGTTACAATTATTTATTTCAGTAGCTTAAACAAGGATGAATTTGTTTCATGCTTATTTTCCTGTTCCAAACATTCAAAAGCTTTTGCTCTCAGAAGGAGCCTTATGGTCTCAATTATCCCTACTAAATGAAGTAGGAAGAAAGAAGTATTTTTAATAGCAGAAGTGTGTTCAGTGTTTTAGAGCAGTATTTAACTTTTCAAATAGCATTTTCAAATAGGAAAAGGAAATATAGGGGAAAACAATGCTTTTTTGTGGTGAAGCCTTAGTTACGGGTTGGGATATTCTTTATTCAAGATTGAATATATCCAGATTTTTTATTTTTTTTAAAAAAAAAAAGTCCATGGGATTTTTATGTTCACCTACATTTTGTAGCACTTCATTACTTTGCTAGTAACTTAATACCTACAGTAAACTCCATTAAGAACAGCTACTTTCTAGAGAACAATAATCTGCAAAGCTCTTACAAAGAGCAGTACAAAATTAAACATTATACAAACATAATGTGGATACGCCTACTTCACATAATTCTATTCGCAGCACATTTCAGTGAAAAACGTTAAGCTTGCTTTCTGTCTCATCTTCACTTTCTAACCCTCTGTTTTCCTCTGGAGAGGTGTGGTCCTCATCTGTTTTGGTTCCTTTAGATTTTCTTTTTCTTCTGTAAGGGTCCACAGTATTATTCCTTCCTTTCTCCTCCAAAGGTGAACTACTGGAATGATCTCTGTTTTCCAAAGCAAACTGTAGAGAGGTATAAAATCTAAAAAATAAAATAAAAGAAGATACATGAATTTACATTTGTTCAAAGTTTGCAAGACATTTATATATTTAATTTGCTGGGCTCTTATAATCTAGCAGCTACAATTTTGGAACACAAGCTACAGAATGAACTACTGAAACACCATGGCTGAATCTTGATATCAGTATTACATGAGTGTATATCTATAGACTTTTCAACTGATTTCATTCCAGCAAGTTAGACTGAGGGAAATGAGAGGAGGAGGCAGGGCCATTTCACTAGCCCTGCTGAAAGAATTCATTTTATTTATTTATTTATTATTACATTTTTATACCGCCCAATAGCCGAAGCTCTCTGGGCGTTTCTTCCTCTTTCCTTGTCTGTCGTGTCTTTTTAAATTGTAAGCATGCAGGCAGCAATATCCTTGTTTTACTGATTATACACTTTGGGAGTCTAAATAAAACTGTATGCTTTGGTCACTTTCATTAATAGAGACAATTTTCAACATTTGGGTATTAAACACTGACATCTCAGTGAGTCAGTTTCAGTTTACTATCTGTAGCTTACCATATGTAGCTCCTCTACATATTTTTCATTCTTCTGCATGTAATATTTAACCTCCAGGATGGATATATATTTATACCATTCGTTAACAAACCTGTCAATTCTCCTCCTGTTTTCTTCCATCTTCTGATTGGCAACTTGAACCACAAAGTCAACATATTCTTCATTGACCATCAATTTTCCTTTCTGGCTTAGTGGAACCTCTAAGCAATGGGTACTCCGGACAGCCTAGAGTAATACAAAAGCAAATATTACCAGTTAGTACTGAGTTTGGGGTGTCAACAACCATACAGGGCAGTCAAATTCATTAAAGAAAACATAACAATGGGAAGCACTAAATATTACTGCTGTAATGCACAAAGCCATCATTCTTGAATAACTATTGAATATTTCACATCGCTTTTAAACAAACACACAGTCACATATTTGGTGGCTGCTATGTGGCTCACCTCTAGGAATAGCTGGAGTGGCTGCTGCACTCACGGCTTGATCAAAATCAACATGAATAGGAGATTGATTCAACTGGCTAATTAAAAATACTTTTCTGTAACTTGTCACTCCCATATGCTTTGCTTGGGTTTTTTCTCTCTCCCTATTTAGTGTTATAGCCCAAATATTCTACTGGGTAATGTACCCATGATAACCTTGACGCCTGTGATACTGGTGACTCAAAGAAGTGCCCCTGCCATCATTAGCCCTGTGGTGGCTATGCATGCACTAGCCATATGGAGGTTTGTTCAAACCAGTGCTGTCTCTGTGTAATTCAAACCAGACAGTGAGTTCAGAAGCAACTGTACACACTCCCAATGGCAAAGTAGAAAACCAGAATGTACCATCATAATTTTTCCTTTTCGGCCAACAGTTATACCAGAGTTCCTGAACCCAGCTTCTATTGCCACCACGTGCTGTAAAGGTAACAGAAAACAGCTATTGTAAGCTACACACTTCATCTAGTCAATATGGCAAGCTAAGCAGTTACTTAGAAAAATCTGCAACAGTGAAACTAATATCAAGTAGTGATCTATATTGTAAATGCTTTCAGGAATATCACTGATCACTGCAAATTACTCATTGTGTTATACCTGAATGTAAAGAGTTGGTTCTACCTTATGTTATTTCATACTCTCACAGCAGAAGGAAGTACTTTGAATAACAAAGTATTGACATCTGGTATTGACATTTAAAGCCCTAAATGGCTTGGGGCCAGGCTATCTGAAGGAACGCCTCCTCCCATATGTACCTGCCCAGACCCTAAGGTCATCGTCAGGGGTCCTTCTCCATAGGCTCCAGCCAAAGGAAGTGAGGCAGGTGGCTACCAGGAGGAGGGCCTTATCTGCTGTGGCATCCCGGCTGTGGAATGAGCTCCCTAAGGAGGTTCGCTTGGCACCTACATTATATGCTTTTAGACACCAGGTGAAGACCTTTTTATTCTCCCAGCATTTTAACAGTCTATAAATTAATTTTAACTTGCTGTTTTAAATTTGTTTTTTAAATTTATATTTTTGCATTGCTGCTGTTTTTATCTTGGTTGTACTTTTATATTGTATTTTATATTATAGTTTTATACTGTCGTTTTATACTTGAATTGTCTTAATTTTGTAACCGCCCAGAGAGCTATTGGGCGGTACTGGCTATTGGCTATTGGCTATTGGGCGGTATAGAAATGCAATAAATAAATAAAGAACATGGATCTACACAATGTTTATAATTTAAATACAATAGCAATGTGTTGAATTACGATGTGAAAATCTATTTCTGAATCAGAAAAATTAGACATACTACAGGCAACAATTAAGCAAGTTTGTTAGGTGCATGAAACATCCTGCACCTTTTCATCTTAAGCAGCAGACCCAGAGCACCATGCTAAATGCTCATTCCAAAGGGAGCTGGAGCTTTAAAACAGCTTGTAATATGACATGGATAGAGCTAGGGAGAAAGAAAGAAAGAAAGAAATCTTTCCTAAGAAGCACTACTCTGGACTGAGATCGTATTATATATAGCCCAGCAAAGATATCACTTTGTTGCTGATGTGATCTGAAGTAAGGAAAAGGAGCTTGCAATAGCTCATGAAAGATACATGGTCACAGTCCTAATGAGCTAAGGTCTAGCTATTGAAAGGTACTAGCTACCAAACAACCAACGGCTGAAAGAAAACTACCAGATATACCAGACTGTGTTTGTTTCTGAAATTCTCATTCCACCGCCAGTGGGAGCTTTGCCATTCGTTTTACCCAAACCATAATTTCACTTATGAACATCACATCTGTAGAAATAATAAAAATTCCATTTTTTCCATCGTCATATTTTCACAGTCCCAGTTATTAAATATGCAATGCTTCAGGGAATGTGCTTATGGTGTGAAAACCTAGTCAAGAGCCAACTGTTACTCATGTAGTAAGTATGGAGTTTAAGTACAACAATACTTTACCAGAAGTTGTGCATCTTGCAGCTCTTGACACTGCACATGAAGTACAAATGGTTCAAATTTGAACACGGCATCATCCGTAGCTCTCTGCAGGGCTGTAAGCTAGAAGAATCACAATATGTTAATAGCAATGCTACATCTGTGAACAAACAATAAAAAACCCGCAGACTATTTAGCATCTAAACACACTGTACAACAGAAGCCGATTTAGCCTACTAATTAAAAAATACATTTCTACAACTTGTAATACCATAATGCTCGGCTTGGTTCATTCACTTCAGTGTAACAATCTATTGGGATTTGACTTTTGAAAGGCTGTGCACAGATGATAGCATTTGAGAGAGCTGGAGGCTGTACTGTGTAACAGTGATTGTCTAAGATACGCACATTTATTTGTAAAGTCTCACCAAAAGCCTCTGATCAAACTAGTTTTGCAGTTTCCTGGAGTAGTTCAATTGATGCTTTTAAAAATACTGGAACTGATTCTAGCAGCAAAGCCAGGGTGGCTGCAACAGACATGTATATTTTGATGTGACTATACAGGCACCTTTTGGATAATCCAATAAATAACAGTGCTTCCCCTCAGGGCTTTAAAGCATTTTTATTAAAATAAATAAAATAAGGATCTTATCTACATATTGAATATACAAATGTTAAAAATTGGGTGAAGGGGGATAGTACAAGGCAATCTTTTCTTCTCACTCAAGAACATTTTCTTTCTCCCCTCCCCCTGCCCAGCAGAGTCCTTGAAAGTGAAACTGATTACCATAAAGGCCTCATGAAATATTAACCAGTCAATTTCACTACTGCAAGGGCTTGTATGGGATATGCAAAAGGGTCTCCAATTAGAACTGATCTCCCCACCTCCCTTCAGCAGGGAGTCCATCCCATAGCCCAGCTTTTATTGTTATTAAACTGCCAATGCTGAACTATGGCTAGCGCAATACTAGCATTAAGTGGAAATTTGTACTCTGCAGACATTTTTGCCTAGATGCAGGTCATAGTTCTCTCCGCAATATACTGAGCCAGACCATTGGTCCATCTTGCCCAGTACTAGCAAAATACTGGCAGCAGCTCCCCAGGGTTTCAGGCAGGAGTTTTTCCAGGCTTACCTGGAGATGCTGGGGGTTGAACCTGGGACCTTCTGCATGCAAAGCAGGTGCTCTACCACTGAGCTACGCCACCCACAATGGCTGACAAAGACTAGCAGCTAATGTCAATAGGGCTTGGCCCCAGGACCTTTTGTGTGTTTTACCATTGAGCTATGGCCCCTCCAAAATTTAAACATTGTTTCATCTATAATTATGAACCAAGAATAGTACTTAATCTGTAGCAGACCATACCGACTCCTTATTCCTTTTGGAAGGCTTTTCTTTTAGCACAGCAACGTTTTGAGTGAGTGTTCCCATTCCAAAACAAGCATTAAAATATTAAATGGGGAAAAAAGCTGCACCAACCAACAGTCAAGGCTGGACATGTTACTCTAATACCATCCCATAAACATCAAAAAGTGACCCTCAGATGCCACAAACTCAAAAACCGAAAAGATGACAAAAAGACTAGCCCCTATGCTCCTTATTACTGCCTTATGTAACTAAACAACTTCCACCAGCTATCTTAAATATCCTATTTAAGTGGGAGGTGGAGAGTGAAGGGGTGGAAGATGTACCACTTCCAAATCCTTGATGGCTCACACCAGCCAGGGCAGGAAATGCTTGGCTGGTTTCTGGCCATTCCCCCCACCCCACCCCACTCAACCCATTGAAACCAGTGGGAGGGCATTTCACTCTCATCTCTAAACCAGTTCTATCCTTAACCACTTACAACTGCAAAAACAGAATAGGTTAAAGGAAAATTATGTATACCCTAAAATATAACAAGATTTTAATGTAAATCTAATATCTCAACATCTGGTTTTTGAAGGAATTTCACTAGTGAAATCAAAAACCAGATGGTAGGATATTAGCTTCAGGTTGGTATAGTTATTGGGTTCAATCCTGGGAAAAGCTGAGGAAACAAAGTATCTGAGGCTGCCCTGTTACTGCCGCCACCTCGCAACACCCTAATCGAGCCTAAACTACCAGCTGTTTTCCTACCCTATGGGGCTTTCCATGGCCTCCCTGCTGGTGGAGGGATTTCTCTGCTGTATCCTAATTCTTCTGAGTTGGCCTATGGCTGAGCTTAGGATTGCTCTCTTATTCAGCAACACTATTTAATATTTATTTATTGCATTTCTATACTGCCCAATAGCCGAAGCTTTCTGGGCTGTTCACAAAAGCATTCACCACAATCCTAAACTAGCTTCAATTTACAAGAAAGTAAAACCCACGGAATCCAGTGGGACCTACTTTTCAGAAAGCATGCTTATGAGGCACAGCCAAAGTACTTTAAGAAATGACTAACAAAAATAGCTTCTGATTTGGCAATTTCCCTAAGAAAAAAAGAATATTGTGCATTGGCAAAGTGAAAGGAATGAATATATTCAATTAAAAACTATTAAACAGTAAGCAAATTCTAACTATCTGTAAGGTGTAAATACTAGGGATGTGCTCCGCTTCTAATCGGACCAGAGAAGCAGGAGCGGAGCGGGGGGCTTCGCCTGCCCTTAAGGCGGAGGCGAAGAGGATTGGGGGACCGGTGGAGCATGGCGAAGAGGATCGAGGTGAAGGCGGATCCTTCGCCTCGATCCGGAGCTCCGCTGGAAAGGTAAGTGGGGTTTACCGGGCCCTGCCACTGTCACTGTCGCCCATGCGGTGACGGCGGCAGGGCCCGGTAACCCCCCCCCGCCCTCCTCTCCCTTACCTGCCTCCGTCCGTGGTCCGTCAGCGTCTTCAATTGAGCCCGCGGTTCCACCAGGAAGTCTGGGCCGCTTGCGGCCCAGACTTCCTGGTGGAACCGCGGGCTCAATTGAAGACGGCGACGGACCACGGACGGAGGCAGGTAAGGTCCCCCTCTCCCTTGGTCCTTTACCGGGCTCTGCCGCTGGGACTGCCTTGAGTCTTGGCGTGCGTATGTATCCCTGGACAAGCTATCATGGTGGCGAGTTTGAGGTTTCTAAAGTGCAAATTGACGGAGCTATGGAAAGGGGTGTGAATGGGGGGCCCGTTTTTCATAAATTCCCCAAAAATCAGGGGATGATGGGACTGCCTTGAGTCTCGGCGTGCGTGTGCACCCCTGGATAAGCTTTCATGGTGGCGAGTTTGAGATTTTTAACGTGCAAATTGACGGAGCTATGGAAAGGGGTGTGAATGGGGTACCCGGTTTTCATAAATTCCCCAAAAATCAGGGGATGATGGGACTGCCTTGAGTCTTGGCGTGCGTATGTATCCCTGGATAAGCTTTCATGGTGGCGAGTTTGAGATTTTTAACGTGCAAATTGACGGAGCTATGGAAAGGGGTGTGAATGGGGTGCCCGGTTTTCATAAATTCCCCAAAAATCAGGGGATGATGGGACTGCCTTGAGTCTCGGCGTGCGTGTGCACCCCTGGATAAGCTTTCATGGTGGCGAGTTTGAGATTTTTAGCGTGCAAATTGACGGAGCTATGGAAAGGGGTGTGAATGGGGTGCCCGGTTTTCATAAATTCCCCAAAAATCAGGGGATGATGGGACTGCCTTGAGTCTTGGTGTGCGTGTGTATACCTCCATGAGGTGTCATGCTGCCAAACTTGAGGTTTCTAACTTTAACAGAAAAAAAGTTGTATACTTTTTTAGCTTAATGCAAGCCTATGGGGGGGGGGAAACGGAGCTCCGATCCGGATCCGGAGCTCCGAGCGGAGCGGAGTGGACATAGGCGGAGTGGGGGCGGGGCGGGGCGGCCCGATCCGCAAATTGCGGATCTGGAAGTGAAGCGGAGCGGGGGGTCCGTGCACACCCATAGTAAATACTGCTTTCTTTAAAATATCATGAAAATTTTTCATACAGTATCATCTTTTTCAACCTAATGGTTGCAAGTCTCCAAGCAAATCTGAAACACCATACATTCAAGTGAGGTACCTCAAATCTCTCCACTTGGATAGGCTAACCCCCAATACCAGTTGGTCTTATTCAATACTTTAAAACACATACATAAACATACACACACACACCCTAAAGTTACTTATTAGGTGCCCTGGGATACAATATTCTTTCTCCATTTTCTTTATTAAGGGCTAATGCCTTAGTGGGATTCTTTAACCACCAATCCATGAAATTCCATACTAGCCTCTTAAAATAAATATAAGAAAACTAAGATTTGTTAGCCTATGTTCCTTAATATTTACTCCAGACAAAATACTCTTATGCCAGTGTATTTGGAAATTTACTTAATTACAGACTCTCAAGTTACTTGTGGTATATGGTTCTTTGCCATGCACAGATAAGTCTAACTATGAAAATAAAGGGAAAGGATTAATTCCTCATCCTGGGGACATGCCCCAAATACTACGATTTATTTATTTATTTCATTTGTACCACGTTCTACCAAAAACTGGCTCTCAAGGTAATCATACACTTATTATCAGCATCCTAAAGCACTGATATATATGGGGATGGCAAACTCCAGGTGCAGGAAGAGCTTTCAGATGTTGAGATTTTAGATTTACATTAAAATTTTGTTATATTTTAAGGTATACATATTTTCCACCACAGTAGTGGCAACAGAAGAAGTGACCAGCTTCAACAAACAATTCAGTTTAAAAAGCACTTGGATATCAGATCTGCTATGGCAAATACTGCTCTGGCTGTTCTCCTTCCACACGCTGATAGGTTCTCTTTGGCTTGAGGCCGAAGCCTACAGGGACTTACGAATCACGTTTCTTCAAAATCTGGTTTTGAAATACGTATTGTGATTGAAGGACATTGTTACCTTATAGCTTCTAGATCACTAATTTCCTGCAAGAGGCTCAACTTTAATATTAAAATACTGAAAGTAATTTCCTATTATATCTTCAAAATGTACACCACAGCCCTTCTTCTGTGAAAGCCAACTGCCAAAATCCCAGTGGGTGTGGGATCAGCCTCCCAATCAATAAATATGAAAGCATACCTTCTGGAACTGTAATTATATATTGCTGAGGTTAACTAAGTCCTTTTTCAGATCTCAGAAATATTTATTTTTCATTAAAGCATAATAACAGAGAGTTTTGCCATGTGGTCTTTTGATTATGGACAGGGGTGTCAGAGAAAGGTTTTTTTAAAAATATATAAATGAATATAGTTACCTGTGGCTACAAACTTCCTTTCAGAGGCTGAATCAGATCTGCAGGTGTGGACTATATACACTGATCTACAAGAACTGGGTTCTTCAGAAATCCTGTCTAAGGGTACAGTCCTATGGGTTGCGCCCTCGCGAGAGGGAAGCCTCTGAACTTGGAGGCTTCCAGATATCCAATGCCCTACTGGGCTGAAACTGACAAGGCAAGAGGAGTCCTGGAACAGATCACTGCATTTTTCTACAGACACTTCACAAGGGAAGGGAAAGAGACTGGATGAGGCTCAGAATAACTTGCATCCTGGCCTCTCTGATCTCCCTTTCCTGCCTACCGACCCCTTTCCCCCTCTAAGGTTGATTTTCTGACCTCAAAGGCCAGCCAGCATGGTTCTCTCTGCACCGGCTGGAAGGGATACAGGGGAGTGAGGTTGGGTCTCTGACCCCCTTTTCAAGGCCGGAACGCTGTCTCCAACCCTGGAAGGGAGATTATCAGTATCCTATGCCCCCCACCCCCCGAGACAATGTCTAGGGTTTCCTCTGTCAGGTAGAACTTATATTCATATGACAGCATAACGGCTATGAACATTATTCATAGCAAGTTACAGTGACTCAAACTTGCCAACACAAGCATCAATATAAAATGTGTTTTCCTATCTGTGAACAAAAGGTAACCCACCCACCCCATTTCATTCAAAGAATTCAAAGGGAACTTCAACTTACACCACATTTATAGTGCAACTCTTAGAAGAAGATATACAAAGATAATGAAATCAAATGCTTTGTCTTGTTAAAAAAATGCACTCCTCTTTTTTTTTTTAACTGACACTGTATGAAACTTATTAATGGATGTAGATTGGTTAAAAGCTGTCTCATACTTTCACTGCAAAAGCTCTAATAGCCAGATATGAAAGAATCTACAGCAATTACATTAAATTTTCTGGCATCTTTTCCTTATAACCAACCTGAGTCTGCCCTCACCTGGTAGAAACTGGAAGCTGCTACAATTTCTTGTCGACTAAGCCTCCAAAAGACATACCTATAAATGAAGTGATTTTTCAATTCCTTTCAGCAGCATGCTACTCTCAGTTCAGTAAAATTTCTCTCACAACTGTGGCTTTAAAATAAATCTAACTCTGTCGTTAGAAATCACAGTAAAAAAGTTTTAAATCAACAGCATCATATCACTCCACAAATATCTTCAGCTCTGTAGATAAGATGGTACTAGACAGAATCAACAGGTTAAAAATTGATGGTGGAGAGACAGCTCTCTTCAAATAAGCAACAGGAGGCTGGTAGTGAAAAATGGACCATATTAACACCATAATTTCTGAGTCTGATACTATACAAATGAAACAAACAAGCATTTTTGAAGCATGTGCAAAGAATAATTCACATTGGGTCTTACCACATCTTGTATTGTACAGTTCTGATGGGTCACCATGAGCCAGTTACAATTTTGCTTCTGTATCTCAAAGCTGGTAGTAGCCTAGCGAGAGGAAAAATCGTTTCACAAATCTGCAGATATGGGAACCAATTCAGAATGTTTCCTATATTCACTTTCCTATATATAAGCATTGGGCTGTCTTACCACGTTAAAGCATAGGAAGAGGAGGAGTGGTATAGTGTGTTGGAGCAAATGAGTCAGTGTAAAGAGGCTAGGGCATATTGGGTAGCTTTGAGAAAACACCAGATGTTAACCCCCATAATCCCTGACCATTGGCTATGCTGGTTGAGGATGATGGGAGTAGTAGTCCAAAACATCTGGAGGCACCAAGCTGCCTACCCCTGAAGGAGAAACAGTCTGAAGCCATTCTTTGTGGAATCTGCCACTTTGGTCTCAGGCAGAAGAAACCTGATGTGGGCTGACTGGCGAGCTGTCTGTCAAAATCTGAAAGGGCAGATTTTTCCACGTAGGGCGGAAGACATTTGGAGATGGGACAGAATCTAGCGGCAGAAAATTGATCAGAAGAACTGGCAGCTTCTCTGGGGTCCTGCTGTCCAATCAATCCCACTCATGTTTACTCAGAAGCAAGCCCCACTTAAGAGGATTTACTCCCAAGTAGGAGTGCAGCCTGAATCAGCGAGAGGGACCAAGGATTACTTCACGGTAGACTCCAGAGTGCTTTCTTTACAGGCTACAGATCTACAAGAGTACCAGATGCAGGGGCCGCCTTAAACCTCGATGCCCTCCTGAAGCGTTGGACTACAACTCCCATCAGTCCCAGCCATCTATGCTGGCTGGGGACATTAGGAGTTGTAGCCCAGGAGATCAAAGGGCACTAGTCTCAAACCATTGGACTGGGGCAGCAGCGCGGACATGAGTTCGGCTTCGGGTCCTAAGGGAGAGGGGAAGGGAATCCCCGCTGCCCTGCCGGGTGGAATCGCAACCAAGGCCGAAGCTGGGCGTACCTCGGCGGCGGGAGGCAGGGGCGGCTGCTCCAAGACCACCACGCGGCCCGAGCACGAGCTGGTGGTGCAGAAGCTGTCGTGGCCATTGAGAAGGCGCACAATCCCCTCGATGGGCTCGTCCACGCTGCCCTTCCGGCTCCCGTCCGCGCGCGACAGCCGTTGCTCTTTCCAGCGCTTGAAGTCAGCCATCGGCGCCGGCTTTTCCCCGCCCCCCATAGATCCTACACAGCACTAATGGCAGCCCGCAATCCGACTGCTGTGTGGGCGCCGCCATCTTAGTCCAACGGCAACGCGCCTGGGACAAACTAGGCAGCCCTAACGCTTCTTATGTACGCATGCACAGCCGGAAACAACGCCCCCACGCCCTCCCCACACATACACTGAATCCTACAGAACTTACTCTGAAATTAGTCCGCATAGGAGTGCAACGTTACATCTCGATCCTATGCGGGTCTCCTCGGGAATAAAGTCCTACTGAGTTCAACGGGACTTCCTCCTGCTTGAGTATGTAAAGAGGACCGCAGGCCCAGGTTGTAGCCAGTGTTAGTTCTACTTGGAGTAGACCCATTGAAATGAATGGAATTTACGTTAGACTGGTTTAAAAAACCCATTCCCTACCAGCCTCCTGGCTTGGCCAAGTGCGATGGTAAACACAGAACAGGTGGCAAGATAAGTGTAGGCAGCACGATTGATGTTTGACCCGTGCGTATTTGTGCTCCTAGCTTCCTATCTGGCCAAATAGGTGTTGTAAGGTAGAGGAAGCCTTAAAATACTATCCACCTGATTCCAATCAAAATGAATTGACTACTCTTTAAGCCCAGTCCCATGCGTGCTTTGTCCTGGTGTTTTTTTCCATCCATTTTGCATGGACTCTAGCTTCAGTGGTTCTTAGTACATGCTCTCAGTTGCTCCATAACTTAGCTCTAATTTTGAAAGCACGCTCCTTAGCTGAATCCAGGTGAAGTCTTGACATAAATGAAGTTAAGGGGAGGAAGGTACAATGAGAGCTTGTGCATAACGAGGAGGTCGAGGAGAGTTGCACAAAACTAAACATTGTTTTTATGAAGAATTGCTGGAGGATGGAAGGAGGAAGAGGGATTGTTATATATGTAGGGGGACTGTAGGTGGTAAGTGGTGAAAGATAAGAAAATCATTCTGCATATGCTCAGAAGCACTCTATATTTAACAACATGTCCTTCTAAAATTTTGCTGGTTTCTTACTTAAGGACACCTCTAGTCTGTAATTTGTAGAACAATGGTCCACAGGGTACATAGGGAGATAAGTATGCCCTCTTTTGGAGACCCTCAAAATATGAAGACTACCCTTGCACACAAAAAATCCTGTGGCAATCGTTCTGCAATTTGGCAGACATGATCCCTTCTGATGGGGCAACAAACTGAAATTTCCATCCCATTTTTTCAAGGAATAAAGTTATTGGCAGTTCCCTTTAAAAGAAAATCAAAATATAAAAGCATGTAGCACAAAAACACACACACCACTGCACCTATTTTTCTGATATTGGACAGTTGTAATCCCCTTGTAAGGGGCTACTATGCCTGCAATGATCATCCAATTCTGACCAAGAGTGACTGATTATTTTTTAAAAAAATCTCATGATAATCAACATGAAGCACAAAGCCTCGGTTATCCAAACCTTGACTGGAGTTTGGTACTGAGCTGAAGTTGACCAAGCAGGATGTTTTCTAAACTGAAGGATACACACACACACAAGGTGTGCACTGACCTGCTCTTCAACACACATGCACCACATGCAAATATGTGTTATGGGCCTGTGCACAGGATCTTTTAAGAACCTCCCAATATCCCTTTTTGACCACTTGTTGGGGGGGGGGGGGGAACTAGACTGGATGGAACGCCCTTGAATTGGATCCCACAGGAACGAGATTTTTTAGGTCTGATGATGTGCAAAATCAGAGGGGAGTTTTCCAGGGATTATTTCAGGCAGAGAGAGGATGCAGAATCTGAAGAATAGAGGCAAGCAGTGTGATCATAAGCATATTTGCTCAGAAGGAAATCCCACTGTGCTCCCACATAAGTGTACAGAGTATTGTGGCTCAAGACTGCATTCTAACAATGAATACCAAACAGGGAGAAATCTCCACTGAACTTGGGGCTTACTTCTGAATAAACCGCACAAGGCCAGGGCTGTAATTCCAAGCACATTTGTTTAGGAAAACAAAGGCAGCTGTGTTGGCCATAAGAAAATAAATCCAAAATCCATATAAATACCTTTATTAGAACCCAAAAATCACCCCCCCCCAAAGGTGCAAGCTTTCAAGGTAAAGGTATTACTGGTTGAGGAATTATGAGAGAAGCAGTCCAACATACCTAAAAGACACCAGACTGTATATAGGGCAGCCTTCCTCTCAACCTGGTGTCCTCCAGAACTGTTGGACTACAACTCCCATAATTCCCCAGCCAGCCAGTGTTGGCCCTTTGGCGGGTACCATAGTCCCTGGTCCATCTAGCCCAGTATTGTGCACACTGATTGGCAGCAGCACTCTAAGGGTTCAGGCAGGAGCTTCCTCAGCCCTACCTGGAGATACCAAGGACTGAACCTGGGACTTTTTGCATGCAAAGTATGTGCGCTACCACTGAACTAAGGCTCCTTCCCACCAGGTTGGGGAAGGCTGCTATATTGACTTTCTTAGAAGTAGGTCCCTTTTAAAGAAGTAGGGGTTGTATTTGAATAAACGGGCATACAATCGGGCGGTATGTAAATAATCCAGTGCACTCCCGCTTGGAAGGAAGCCCCCCTGAACGGCTGCTTCTTACTGAAGTTACTATTACAATATCTTGCCAGCGCGGGATACTTCCGGCAGCAGTTTTCTTCGAGGCATCGCGACCTGCCTTGTGTTCTACTGCGCATGCTCGCCCTGGTAGATGCTTTGCACCGCAAAGGTTGGACTTGTTCTACCGGCGCTTGCGCACTAGGATTCTTGAAATTCCCGAGGAGCGCTCTGGGTAGACGGAACCGGAAGAGACCTATTGCGCAAGTGCGTGGCGGTTATATATGCATATATGCAGAGGTGGGTTGGGCGAAGTTGGAGGGTGACTGGCAACTGAGGAACGTGGTTGCTTGTAGCTGTATGTTTGTACTGCAAGGGAGGGGGCTCCGCGAAATAAGGTCCGCGGATAAGAGTGGGGAGAGAGAGGTCGTAAGAAAGGCTTAGGGTACAGCTACAAGTGCAGCAGAATGAGAAAGCGAAAAGCTAAATAGGTTGGGGAGAAAAGCAAAGCGGCTTGTAACACCTTAAAGGCATAACAGAAAAGGTAGTTAGGACCTCCCTGCCGTGTTAAGTTTCTACTTGCAGGGAGGCGTACGAGTGTGTAATACGTACGCTTATAAATGAAGTATAAACTGTGACCCTCCCTGCAATGTTTTGCTACTTCAGGACTCCACCCTCTAATTTCTGACTCTCCTAAAGTAGCACGCCAGGAAAGCTGCAGTTTATTATAAAAAAGAGACCTTTTAATATGTTAGAACGTTTTCTTAAAAATGCCTCCTCAACTCTGTCCGTGTGTCTTGTGTGGAATATAGTGATTAGTGGTTATCTTTCCTCCATAGGGGCTTTTCTAGTAGGGCTCTTATGTGTATGTGTTTTTAGTGGGTGGGAATTCAACAGGAGATTCCCCAATATCCCTGTGTTGCTATACTGTACTATAATGCTGTTAGAAAAGGCACAAGTGTCTAAGGGTCCTATCCAATGCATGTTTAGACAGGGAAAAGTCTTATAAGTTTCTTGTGCTGGTTGGGGAATGCTGGTAGTTACAAAACTTTTTTCTGTCTAAACAGGCACAGGTTTGTGCTTTTAAGGTGCTTTTAAATTGAAAGACATGGGAAAGCCCTTGAATTTGCATTGTATTAACAAAGCAGACAGGAAGTTGTTACCAAACCTGAACTAAAAGGGTTTTAAAAAAAAAAAAAAAAAAAGTCAGTCATAACTATGATCTACTTATTTTTATTTTTGGAGACTTTGAAATAAAGGCTGCATACTTTTATCTATTTTAGTGGGAGCTGCTTTTGTTTTCTGAAATTATCTGGGAATATTACTGTGAAATCTATGGTTCAGGTGTAACACGAGCCTATTAATTCAGTGGAATTGCAGTTTTTCTAACCTGTCTACATTTTGAAAGCTATTTAACATACCATAATAAAATCTGGAAATTACTGGATATTTAGTATTATTTGGTATTTAGAAGCTTGTAATAGTTTTAGAATTGTGGCTAAAAGCAGTTAACAGTCTCAGAGAAAGAAGCCCAGAAAGCCATGTTTAAATATGAGATCTTAAAGACTATTCTGATTTATGGGGAAGGGAGTAAACTTCATGAATATGAGATTAGCTATCCTGGTTGCTGAGCAGTGTTGAAAAATTGAGATTATTTTTTAGGTGTGTGAAAGATTTCTTTAAGTTCTTTCATACATGATTTCAAGGTGATCCTTGAAAGGTGATCTGTCCTTATTTGGCTTGTTTTCCAACAAGTTGGGTAATGATTTGCATCGAAGGGGTACAAAGTTTAACACGTTGGTAGCTTCTGAAAAGCTAATATTCGTAGTTGTAGGACATAGTGCAAGAAGAAATAAATGAACAACGGAAAGACAATATTTTCTCCAAGATTTCACAAATGAAAATAAATATTTGTTCTCATGCAACATGTCTGTTTTCATACTGAAGATTGCTGCCTAATATTCTGTAGGCCAGTGTTGCATTTAAGGTGACACTGGGTGAGGATAAAAAAAAAGTTCTGTCAGTTCTTATAGAACAGGGATGTGTCTCCTTAACAGTAACAAGTTATCAGTTGATGTTACATTCATGTATGAGCAAGCTCTTGGTTTCACTAGATTTCCAACACTGTGACAGGGTTCAGACAACACAATAACCAATGGTGGTTTAAATAGTCGATGGCTGGTTATTTAACCCACCATGGGTTATTGTGTTGTGTGGATGGAGATTTTTTAGCCAGCGGTTGGTTGGCTGTGCAGAGTTGGGTGTTTGAACTACCATTGGTTATTGTGTTGTGTAGAGGGCATCTTTGGTTTTTCCCTCTGCCACTGTTGGTTATTTCGTCCGCCACAGGTCAAAAGGCAAGAATGGACAAAGTGGTGGCTGCCACTCTCCACTCTCCACTCTAGTCCAGCTAGCAGGATAGTATTAATTTTGTAGATAGAGTGGGGATGAGGATGAGAAAGCAACAGATGCAAGTTTACCCCTTACTGTCCATCAATGAAATTTGGTTCTCTTTATCCCTATATAGCCATATAGATGGAATTTGTGTGGTCTGAACTGAGAATATATCTTGAACAATAATATTGAAGTTACTAATATTGTGTCTGTTATTATAGTTAAGCAGTAAGAATCAGCAAAGGGCTAACAAATTATTTCACCTGCCAGATAGACATTGGTTGAATTTTATTTATGAATTGGAAAGCTTGCTGATTTTGACTTTCAAATGGTTCTGTAGCATAATAAGCCAGGGTAACCCCAACATATGGGGCTGGTAAATCTTTCTGATGATGTGACAAAGCAGAACACTTCCAAGCTGTACATTTTGTTTGAATATGCTTTTACATGTTTGGTTTGCTACTTTTCCACAGTGATGGTAGTTCTCCTTCTTTGTAGGCTTAGAATTTTAAAAGATAAAAACCCGAAGGTATTGTAGAACAGAATGAAATGGATGGTGAACTTCTGATTTAAATTTCAGCTGAAGAGCAAGTCATTTGATCCTTTCTCCTTGAAGTGGAAAAGGCAGCAGAGATTAAGATACTATGTTTTATCTCTGATTTTTCAGGTTGCCATGGCAACAGGAAGAAATGTGATGAGAGCTGTCAAAGTGTTTGAATTTGGTGGACCTGAAGTGCTTAAGTTGCAGTCAGATATCTCATTGCCAGTTCCAAAAGAGAACCAGGTAAAAAAAACAGGCCTTAAACTGCAATTTAAATATTCTGAATATTAGAATTGCTACTATTTAATGTTTATAGAAAACTTTTCTGCTCCAGTAAAGAAGATACAAAGTGATTTGCACGTTAAGGATTTTACCCTGAAAGGCAGCCTAAAATGTTAAAATAAAATAAATTTTCCAGCTGAATAAAATCTGATAGAATAACACCCAACATTGTCGAAAACCAAACTAAAATGACTAAAATAATGGCAGCTACAACTGAATGGGAAAACAGCAACAGGATTCAGAAATGATAAAACAGCCATGAAAAGCCTGTGGAAAATATAAATGAACTGTTTATTTTTAGTGGAAGGAAAGCAAGGAAGTAGCCTGATTAGTCTCTCTTGGGGAGGGAGTTCTAGAGGACAGGTGCCATGTCAATCAAGTCCTTCTCTGTACCCGAACTATTCTTATTTCAGTAGAAAAACAGAACATAGTCCAGCCTCATTCCTTTATATGAGATACAGGGGTGTGAAGGCATATCTTAAGTTTATACGGGAGAAGGAATTCGTCTTATCACCATTCAAGTTCCCCTCATAACTACCTAAATGCCTCTTTAGCTGTAATGAGAACTATCCCACCCTCCAAAACTCTGTGGCTGAGTTCGGACAACGTGCTAATCAATGGTTGTTTCCCATTCTGTTCCAATTACCACCACCAGGCAGATGATTAGCATGTCGTCTGAACTCAGCCTGTGTGTTTGGACATTGAATACCTTGTTGCGCATGAAGCAGTGAGAAACTCTTGAGTACTTGGATTATGGGTGAGTTGAAGTTCAGGGCCACCAGAGCAGGGACAGAAGAAGGCCGGGCCGGGGTGGGTGGGTGGGGATGATGACTGAGCAGCTGGAGCAGACAAATCTGTCCTACAGCACTTCACACACTTACTAAACATCTTCCCACAGCAATTGATTGACTCTTCCATTTTTATGACTTTGTGGGGGAATTAATGTGACCTGATTGTGGGTTGACCAATTGAGCTTGCTCCACATGCAACATTATGTGAGTATGCATGGGCTTGCAAGCTTTCTCCTCCTTCTCCCTTGGGTGCTCCAGTTCCCTCCCTCACTTACTGTTTAGCTCAAACCATAGTTTCAATTACATGAGAACTGGCTAGTTTGTACTAAACAGAAAGTCAGGGACGTAACCAGAGTGCTTTAGGGGCGGGGGTAATAACTAGTCTGGATTTTGGAGTTACATGGGATTGATTAGAAAGTCAATTAGACACAACTGGCTTTAAGTGTATAGGGTCTACTCCTAGAGTGATCCTATGGAAAGGAGGACAGGGCTCCTGTGTCTTTAGCAGTTGTACAGAAAAGGGAATTTCAGCAGGTGTCATTTGTATTCATGTTGCACCTGGTGAAATTCCCCCTTCATTGCAACAGTTAAAGCTACAGGAGCTATTCTAGAGAGGCTAGATCCAAAAGAGGGCAGGGCTCCTGTAGCTTTAACTGTTGTGATGAAGAGGGAATTTCACCAGGTGTTGCAAGCATACAAAAGATGCCTGCTGACATTCCCTTTTCAATACAACTGTTAAAGATACAGGAGCCCTGCCCTCCTTTTCATTTGGTCACCCTATCTAGTCCAGAAATGGGCAACTTCGGGTGATCCAGGGACCACTTTCAACTCCCTAGACCACCCCTGCATGCAGTTGTGTGCTTTTTAGCATATGATTCTGTTGGTTACTTGCAACGGCTTCCCCCATTTGTGTTTTCATAGCTTCCACCTATACCATAAAACCTGTAACATATCTTCTGCAAACAGCAACCCTTTTGTCCACCCCAGACCTGCCATGTATTGAGCACAGAAGGTACCCATAAAGGAGGGGTTGTAGTGTTTGTTTGGTCGTCCTTTTTATTCCAAGCTTATATTGGCGGGAGAGGCTGCTTTTATTGCTTTCGGCTGTATGGCTTGATGAACTCA
The DNA here is from genome assembly GCF_023053635.1 of Elgaria multicarinata webbii. NCBI lineage: Eukaryota > Metazoa > Chordata > Lepidosauria > Squamata > Anguidae > Elgaria > Elgaria multicarinata. The sequence goes on from NC_086171.1 coordinate 136,056,207, forward strand.
GCCTGTCTTTGAGGAGAAAGACTTGGAATGCTGCTTGTTAGGGTTACTCCTGGCCATGCAGTAGCTAAAACCCAGGCAGTTCCCAATGGAGCATAAAAACCCACAGAACCCATCAGTCCTGAAAGGCAATTCTGACCCTTCAAGTTTCCATTGCTTGTCAGACCCAGCTGCCTAACTACTGATAAAGCTTTTGTACTTATCTGTAGGTCTGTTTCAACGGGATCAGATACAAGTGCTTCAAGGGGCGGATGTTGGCCTGCTTGATATAAAAAGTCTTGTGTTATTAATATGCCTAATAATCGGTTTGTGCTGTTCATGTTTTGTAGGTATTTTTTAATTCAACAAAAGTGCACAAATGAAAGTACCCCTGATGCTTTGTTCTTAACTGTTCAACGGATACCATTTTCTTTTCCAGGTTCTCATTAAAGTTCATGCATGTGGCATTAACCCTGTGGAGACCTATGTTCGTTCTGGGAATTACGCTATAAAACCAGCTTTACCCTACACACCTGGTACAGATGTGAGTGGGGTAATACAAGGAGTTGGGGAACATGTAGCTGCTTTCAAGGTATTTAGTCTTAAACTGGTTAAACATTTGCTTTCTCTTACAGAATATAATTTAAGGTTTGGTAACTAAGCAAGGTCTCTTGGGGCGAAGAGGATGGCCGATTCCAGAAGGTGGTGCTGGGGGATTATTGCTCTGTGCCGTGGCACCTAAGCCATGGGGTTCCACAGGGCTCTATCTTATCCCCTATGCTGTTTAACATATACATGAAGCCGCTGGGGGAGGTTATCCGGAGATGTGGACTGAGGTGTCATCAATATGCGGATGATACCCAGCTCTACCTTTCCTTTTCATCAAACCCAGGTGAGGCAGTGGCTGTTCTGAACCAGTGTCTGGGCACGGTAATGGACTGGATGAGGGCTAATAAACTGAGACTCAATCCAGACAAGACGGAGGTACTGTTAGCGGGTGGTTCTTCTGTCCGGCGAGGTGATGTTTGCCCTGTCCTGGACGGGGTTGCACTCCCCCTAAAGGATCGGGTCCGTAGTTTGGGGGTGCTCTTGGATCCAGAACTGTCACTTGAGGCACAGGTGAACTCAGTGGCAAAGAGCACCTTTTATCAGCTCAGGCTGATATACCAGCTGCGCCCTTATCTGGACAGAGATAGCTTAGCTACAGTTATCCATGCTCTGATAACCTCTCGTTTGGATTACTGCAATGCGTTATACGTGGGGCTGCCTTTGAAAACGGTCCGGAAACTTCAACTGGTGCAAAACAGGGCAGCAAGGTTATTAACAGGGACTGGCCGGCGAGATCACATTACGCCAGTCCTTTTACAACTTCACTGGCTGCCAGTCCAGGTCCGGGCCCAATTCAAAGTGCTGGTATTAACATTTAAAGCCCTAAACGGTTTGGGGCCAGGTTATCTGAAGGAACGCCTCCTCCCATATGTACCTACCCGGACCTTAAGATCATCTACAGGGGGCCTTCTCCATGAGCCCCTGCCAAAGGAAGTGAGGCAGGTGGCTACTAGGAGGAGGGCTTTCTCCGCTGTGGCACCCCGGTTGTGGAACGAGCTCCCCAGAGAGGTCCGCTTGGCGCCTACACTGTACTGCTTTCGTCGCCAGCTGAAGACCTTTTTATTCACTCAGTATTTTAACACTTAATTTTAACTTAAATTTAAATTTTACTGTTTTAACTCTGTATTTTAATCCTATATCAACTTTGCTGTGTGGTTTTATCCTGGTTGCGCTTTTTATACTGTATTTCGTAATTGTGTTTTAAACTGTTGGGTGTTTTACTGTGGTTTTAATTTTTGTGAACCGCCCAGAGAGCTTCGGCTATTGGGCGGTATAAAAATGTAATAAATAAATAAATAATAAATAAATAAATAAGAGAGATTGTTTCTCTGTCGTAGATATGATTTCTGTCTCTCCCATACTTCTGAATTTCTGTCCTCCTGCTTCCCAGTTTGAGTGTAAGATTTGGCTCGTTGCTAAACCTTGGCTGTACTGCATCGTTCTCTACCAAATAGTCAAATGTCTTCTAATATGTAGTCTTGGAAACTTAAATTTCTTCAGGCACAGGTACATCCTGATTGTTCATTTGCTATCTCTGATGTAATGCTGCCAGCAGCTGTCTGGCACTAACTAAGGATTGCTGCTTGGGGAAAATGTTCATTATAATGACCTGCCCTAATTTTACAAGCTGTTCAGCAATGTTATCTGTTTCCCTGAACAACAGGACGTATAACACTTTACAGACCTGCTTTCTTAGATTGTCATACATAAAATGAAAATAAGGCACTCAGAAGTGGGCTCCTGGGCATGAGCTTCAATTACATTGTCATACATCCTGAAGCTCCTGAGAATGTTGTTCTTTCCTTATTTGGGGATCCCCAGCTCACAGCTCACCCCATCCAGGATATGGATGACCCTCTGTGTAGCATTTGCGGGGAGGGGGCTTTGGGGGCTATTGGAGGAAGGGGAAATCCATTTTTCCAAACTTGCTTCCACCAGTGCAGGGGATGGAACTAGAATATGAATTTGTGATGACCCCTTTTAAGGCTTTGTGCCAAGTACCTGTCTTGTGAAACAAGTTACCCTTGTAGGTGGCATTTCAGATCTGGCTGAAATATTTCCTGTAATTTCTTGTTAAGTGCTGAACTCTTGAAATTTGTGTCTTGATCTGTCATTATCCTGATGTTGTTCTAAACCCCCAAAGAACTTTGGCTCTGGGGCGGTATTGAAGGGAAATAATAATCATTCTAAGGATTATTAGATATGTCTATATTAAAGTATAAATTAGGCAATCTCTAGCACAAGAGAGGTCAAATTCCAGACATCTGGGGGTCATTTTTGCCCCCTGGGCCCTTGGTGCAGGCTGCATTTTGTTGGAGACCATGCAGTCTGTGGGGCGCGTCCTAAAAAAAAAGGCTTAAAATCTTCTGTTTGCTGCTGAAATTCTGCAGCAAGCTACTCTGTAGCGCTACAGAATGGTACAGTGGCTAAATTTAATTCTTTTGGTACTCTAGTGGATTGCAGACAAGCTAAATTTAGTTGTTTGGATGCTGTATAGCTGCTATGGATGCCATAAAAAATGTTTTTTGTGGGGGAATGGGGTGATGGTGGCTGCATTACTATTGCTGTCATCTTTTCATGTTTACTTCATCTATAACTAGGTTTTGTTTATTTTCCTCTTAAGAAAATGACCCTATATTTTTAGACCCAAATTACAGAAAACATTTTGTCACAACGCTTCTCCTTTATGCATTTGCTTTCTCCTGCCAGAAAGGAGACAGGGTTTTTACCATTTCTACTGTTTCTGGCGGTTATGCTGAATATACCGTTGCATCAGTTGACACTGTCTTTTCCTTGTCTGATAAACTGGACTTCAAGCAAGGTGCAGCTATTGGGATTCCATATTTTACTGCATACCATGCTCTCTTTCAAAAGTAAGATGTCACATGCTAAAACTGATTTTCAGCAATTGCAATGCAGGCTTTTTGGGTCTTTCCCCCTTTCTTTGATTTTCCATATCACATAATTCATCCCATTAATTCCTCATTCCTTAATGCACCAGATTTGAGGTCATTTTGTGATATGGCACACTTTTGTTTTGCACTTGAGCGGAAAAGGGGATACTTGTGAAATAGAGTAACAGCGTGAAAAAAAAAATCTTGGCAGAAGCTGCTGGAAGCTTTTGTGCAAACTTGTTCTGTTGGCAGTGTTGCTAGCAGGGGTTATGATCTTAGTTGACTATTTGTGTCACAATGTCATTGATTGTTGTCAGGGAATAATGAAAGCTGTAATCCAACACATTTAGAAGGCACTGGGTTGGGGAAGGTTGATATATAGTATGAACTGTTTTTTTCTTAGTATTGCTATGCATCTTTTTTATCGCTTCATTGACATTGTTATTATGTGGTCATAACAGTAGACAAACTGTAACTAAATAAGTGATGATCATCACATAAACAATGCTGTTGTCGTGGTGGAGATCCAGAATACTCTGGGGCTATTTCCAGCTTAGAATCCAGTTGCCAAGAGCCCATTGAATGTAGTCTTAACTAGAAATGTAACATTTCCGGGGATTTTGAAGCCATGGGAAAAAATGTGCCCCCCCCCCGGGTGGCTTTGGGGTGGGTGGGAAGAATTGAGAAATTAGCCATATGCCCATTTTTGGGACTTAACAAATCTAAAGTCACTTTGTTCTTTAGGACAACTTTCCTCAACCTGATGCCCTCCAGATATTTTGTACTACCGCTCCCATTAGCCTCATGCAGCATGGCCAATAGTCAGAAATGCTGGGCATGATAGTCCAAAACATCTGGGGGGCACCAGGTTGGGGAAGGATGCTTTAGGGATGTAAAGCAGTCTTTATGTTCCTCAAGTTCTATTATGTATAACTTGGTTTGCTTATAAAATTATCATCATATTAAAAAAGCTTTAAAAGTAAACTGAGTTAGTACATTTATAATTATTGTTTGAATAAACTATACTTCTCAGTTCAGTGTACCAAACACGATAATATTATGAGCAAATCAAGTTATACATAGCATATTTTAGATTCCTATTGTATATCTGACCAAAGGGAACTTCATCAAGTAGTCCCTGAAACATCTGAATCATCCTAGAAGCCAGAAGGATTATAGCTGAGGCAGCATTCCCTAGTGGTAAGGTCTAATTGAGAATTTTATTAAAAACTGTGGCAGTGCACCCAAATCTCAGTTAATGAAAGAAAAAAAGAAACTTAAGGTAACTCATATGCTGTTTCATTGCATCTGGTGGAAGTGGTTAGATAACCTACAGTGTTCCTTTCACATGTGGGTTTTAGATTAGAACTACATGAACTGACTGCTATAGCATCTAGCTAGAACAAACCCGGAAACACAGGATTCTGCAGAACAAAACTGTCAAGAATGCGCATTTTCTTCCACATTATTTATTTATTTATTTTTTATTACATTTTTATAGTGCTCAATACCTGAGGCTCTCTAGGCAGTTCACATTTAAAATTATGATATGGTGACTACTCAGATGAAATCGAGCATCCTTAAATGTCTACCAGCAAAAGATACACTATATCAATAATTTTAATAAGGAATGGAAAAAATAATTATGCTGGGAATCTTACAGAGTTTAAAGAACATTTTACATCTCTAGTCTTTTTGTAAAGTCTTATTTCATTTTTAGAAATCATTTGTGGGGAGTAGAGGCTGAGGAACAATATATAAATATCTTGTCTTAAATTCGCAAAGGAAAATACTTCATAAGCTGAAGCTGTTAAATTTTTCCATTTTTTTTAACGAATAAACAAAAAATGGTTCAGGGGAAACGGATCCCCCCCTTTTCCTGAATTTTACCGGGGTGGGGGGAGTTTCTAGGCCTTCACATCTCTAGTCTTAACGTGTACAGCTGATGTGATACAAATACATACTTGTCATGTAGAAAACATTCTGTCTGTTTTTTCAGAGGGTCTGCCAAAGCAGGAGAAACCGTGCTAGTCCACGGAGCAAGTGGAGGAGTAAGTATTATAGAAAATCACCCTATACGTATAAGGAAGCCGGTTCTGATTAGAATGCTTTTAACGTGGAAAAGTAGAGCAACGTGTGATCCTAAGGGGCTTTATGGTTTCCTCAACTCACAGTGCATTTCATCATTTGATCCACATGATATAGGAGTGTTAAAAACTGTATCGGGGGTCTTCTGGCAAAGCTCTCCTGAAAGAACCTGAGGTGAACATGCAATGCTTGTTCAGGGTAATTGTAATAATGGTTGTTCTTGTTCTGTGCCAGTGAGCATGATCCAGTGCAGAATTTAAATCTCCTTTTCTGAGATTCTGAGGACATGATAAGGTCTTGAATCCTCAAGGTTATGGGAAAAATGTGAATGTGAGGATTTGAAACATTGTTCTTTATGGTCATGAAAGACATGTGAGAAATCAATATTGGCGGAGTTTGCTGTGGTTGCTATCGATCAAGAGTGTGCTGCAAATTGGGGCTATCTAACATATTTGCAAACAAAATGGTATCCGGAGCAAACAACCTAAGTTTGACTCTCTTGGTGCTTCATAGGAGACCTGGATGCCATCTGTTTTTATATATTTCCCCCTGTTTTTGGCACCCATGCAGGCTGTGTGTGTTGGGGTGGTAAAAATAGCCCCTGGAGCTCCTGAAATTCCCAACTCCTGCTGTATGTGGTAGTTGAGCCCCCTTTCTCCCAAGTGCAGTTATTTCTTTTCAACAAATTTTAGGAGAATGTAGGAAGCTGCCACTGAGTCAGGCCACTGGTCCATCTAGTCTGGTATTGTCAACACTGACTGGCCATGGCTCTCCAGGATTTCAGCCAAGTATTTTTGTAGCCCTGCCTGGAAATGCCAGGGATCAAACCTGGGGCTTTCTGTGTGGAAACCATGTGCTCTACAACTCAGCTACAGTCCTTCCTGCACTAGTAGACTTCCTTTGTATCTATAGCTGGCTGTTCATTTTATTGTCAGTTTTAAATGAAGGGTCCTTGAAGTGTTCTCTTGGTTCCATGTGAGGTCCTTTTCTGTAAGCTCACCCTATTACTTGCTTGTAATGGATAAAGGATTCTGACCTGCTGGTCACCTCCTAGCAGACTTTTAGCCACCTCCAATCCTTAGAAAAGTGTTATCCTTGTTGAAAAGTGTGGTTCCCAATGGTGGCTTAGAATGGTACTAGTGAGAAGTCGCTTGTAGATGGTGCATTGGAAATTTGAGGACTGGATGGTTGTGTTATAATGGTAATTGAGCAGCTAGATTTTATTATCTCTATGAAGGAGACACATAAGTATGTACTGTTGGTTGGATTAATTATTGATTTCCCTGATTTTGTTTCAAGGATGTTGCTTGCACCACTGCTGAGAGAAACAGTATATTGTTTTTTTAAAAAAGCACTGGAGCTCAGGAAGACTTGGCAAAAATTAATAAGGAGCTGTTACTATATTGTTGGAAGTTTCTTGTTGGAAAGGATTGTTAAGATGATATTGGGGAATGACTGTTATTTTAATATGTCTCTGTTGCAAACTTCAGCACTCTTTGTCTGCTGCATTTCTCTCTCAACACACACACTCTGAATTTTCTAGGTTGGAATTGCAACATGTCAGATTGCAAGAGCTTATGGCTTGAAGGTCTTGGGCACAGCTGGAACTGAGGAAGGAATGAAACTTGTTTTGAAAAACGGAGCCCACAAAGCATTTAATCACAGGAAGAAGGATTACTTGGCTCAAATTAAGGTAATTTACAGCGGAATCCTATGCCGATCTATTCAGAAGTAAATCCTATTTAATTCAAGGGAGCTTACTCTCAGGTAAGTAGATATCAGATTGCAGCTTGAGTGCATTATTCTATGCATGTTTACTCACAGGTAAGTGTGTTTAGTGGGGCTTATTCCAAAGTGGACATACCATTGCAGCCTTAAAAATATATTTAAGATCCTTCATTTCATCAAAACTTTTAAATTCAATCAGTCTCCCATTTTTGAATGAATTTGTGAAGAATGCTGCAGATAAGTTAGTGCCAGTAGCATTTTTTTTATATAAAGCTGGCTTTAATTGATCTTTGGTATCAGTTCATATGATTCCCATTTAGATTATTACTAATGTGGGCCTCTCACCACTCCCATAACACCTAAGACATAATGGGTTAAATCCAACGTCATGCTAGTGGAAGTCTGCTAGTGTGGCAAGACTCTCTCCCACCCCTTCTGCAACCCTCCACACACGGCCCCAAAATCTGCTTTGAAGCATTTCCCAGTCCTCCAGAGTTCATCTTGGGGGGTGCGAGGAGGGGGAGTTCCCGCTCTCCCAGTTCTGCTGATAGAACTGCTTCTATCAGTAAACAACAAAATTGGATTCACCGTATTGTGATGTGGAATCTGTAGCAATATGTGACGTAAAATCCCTGTGATTTGTCTAATTCAAAAAAGAGGTGGAAGGATCATGGGGAATCATGCATATGAATGCAGGTGTATGCCCCTTGTAGCACATTGTATATCTAGTCGGGGCTACCGATGGGGCCTTAGTGCTTGATTCTGATGTTTATGTGCATGTTATGATTTACTGGCTCAACCCAGTGGAGTGCTGTAAATTTCGTTTTATTTAAATCCTCACATTGACTTTGAAGTGTATTTCACAAATTTTTATTTAATTAATTTATTTATTTATTGCATTTGTATAGCACCCCATAGTTGAAGCTCTCTGGGCAGCTTACATAATATTTACACATTTCAAACAATATACAGTTGTTGTTGTTGTTATTATTATTATTATTTTAAAAAGCTTTACTCGTTCATATGTGCAACATATTTACTATTTTACAAGTGTGAAATGATACCTAATGAAAAAAAATGATTTAAAGAAAAGCCAAGACATATGCTTCCTTACATACTTTCCATGTCTTACCTTTGCTCATATGAGTAAGTCACATGAAAGGGTTCCTTTTAATAAATTTGTTCTGATTGTTACATCTTGAACACAAGATCAAGATTACCAGGGAGTTACCTAGGGAGGTTGTGGTCTCTCCCACACTAGAGGCATTCAAGAGGCAGCAGGACAACCATCTGTCAGGGATGCTTTAGGGTGGATTCCTGCATTGACCAGGGGGTTGGACTTGATGGCTTTGTAGGTCCCTTCCAACTCTGCTATTCTATTATTCTATGTAACTATCCAGTGAAATCTTAAGATGCTTTTAGAATTTTTTGGGGTGTTTTAACAATGTATATTATGTTTCAATTCAGTTTTATGTATTTTATATTTACTGTTATTCCCTGCCTCGATCAGAATGAAGAGGTGGGTAAGAAATAAATTGTTGTTGTTGTTGTAATTCTGAGCTAAATGCAACAGTATGTGCTTAAGAGATTTCAGGATGTTTTAGAATTGTTATTCTTTTTATCCTACTTTTCAGACAAATAGATTCTCCCAAGACAATAAAAAGTCAGAGGAGGGAGATCAGTTTGACAGTGCTAAAACAAAATGATGAGATGTAAGTAGGCATTTATATCAAGTTGGGACAAGGCTGACCTTCTGTGGCTGGTGGTCTGGCTAGCCCTTGTTCCTCTGGTGGGTGGCAAAGTCCAGAATGTGCTTCTCCTCACTTCTGCAATCCTAGGGCAGCAGGCAGTTGGAGCAGAGTGTACTTTCTGTGAAGGGAGAAGCAAGCTCCCTGCAGCAGGTCCTTCTCCAGCTGATGGATTCATCCTAGCTGGTATTCACATGGATTGATACATTTTAGGTAAAGGTAAAACTCTGGGATTGCATCATGTCTTAATATTGTGACATAGGTGAGCCTACCCACCAGTTACGATCAGAGTTTCTGCTCTCAGTCTCACCTTCATGAAAGATTATATGGGAGAGTCTTTTCAGTGGTGGCACTGCAATGGTTAAATACCCTCCCCATGGAAATCTCTTGGGCCCATTATTTTTCAGTCTTCTGCATGCTTTTAGTATTTGTCTTTAAACCTCCATTTGCTATTTCCTGCTTTTAACTTGCTTGCTGTTCTTTTTAACTCTCGTTCTTTTTAACTCTGTATTATGTATTTAATTTATTGTATTATTTTATAATGGTTTCAAGCAGCTTTGTGTATCTTCTGATAAAAAGGATGATATGGAAGATGATAACTTGTGAATTCCACCATTGTGTGATCCTGAACAACTAATGTTTGTATTATTTAGGAAGAAGCTGGTACCGGAGGCGTAAATGTGATCATAGAGATGTTGGCTAATGTCAATCTTGCTAATGACTTGCAACTCCTGTCAAGTGGAGGAAGAGTGATGGTAAGTGTATGCTTCACCTTTTTAATGATAATTTATTGTAGAAATTTAAACTTCCAATATTTCATTTTTTTCTATTTCTTTTATGACAGATAGTGGGTTGTCGGGGTCCAATTGAAATACACCCTAGGGACACTATGCTGAAAGAATCAAGTATCAGAGGAGTTTCTTTATGGTCTGCATCTAAGGTAAAAAAAAAAATCACTCAAGAAATTTACATAATGGCCTATTAAAATGGTCCGCCCCTGGAGGCTAATGGACTCCGATGGATTCCAGAGGGCTCTGGGGGACTTCCCTGCTGATATGGCCGGTGCTCCTGTCAAAGTCCAGGTTGCTCTGTGGAATGCAGAGATGACTCGGGCGGTTGACACGATCGCGCCCAAGCGCCCTCTCCCTCTGAGCAGAGCCCGGCCAGCTCCTTGGTATACACCTGAGCTGAGGGCAATGAAGCAGGAGGGGAGACGGCTAGAACGCAGGTGGAGGAAAACTCGTGCTGAGTCTGATTGAACACAGATTAGAATTCACTATCGAGCCTATTCTGTGGCGGTGAGGATGGCAAAGAGACAGTTCTTTTCCACCAGCGTTGCATCTTCTCAGTGTCGTCCGGCAGAGCTTTTCCGTGTGGTTCGTGGCCTGTTAAGTTCTGGGCCAGGGCAAGAGATGGTGGAATCCTCGGTAGCACGCTGTGACAAATTTGCACGGCACTTTGAAGATAAAGTCGCTCAGATTCGTCATGAATTGGACACCACATTTAATGCAGCTCCACTAGTAGAGGCGTTCAGAGCGCCGAGGATGTGGACAAGGTGCTTGGCCAAGTCCGGTCGACCACCTGTGTGCTTGCCCCTTGTCCCTCATGGCTCATTACATCAAATAAGGAGGGGATTGCCGGCTGGGTCCAGGACGTTGTAAATGCCTCCTTGAGAGAGGGAGTGGTGCCGGCCTCTTTAAAAGAGGCGGTAATTAGACCACTCCTGAAGAAGCCTAACCTGGACCAGGAATATGCTAAAAACTATAGGCTGGTTGCTAATATCCCCTTCCTGGACAAGGTGCTTAAGTGGGTGGTTGCAGGACAACTCCAGGCACTCTTGAATGAAACGGATTATCTAGATACATTTCAATCGGGTTTTAGGCCTGGTTTTGGAACGGAAACTGCCTTGGTCGCCCTGTGGGATGACCTTTGCCGGGAGAGGGACAGGAGGCGTGCAACCCTGTTGGTTCTCCTGGACCTCTCAGCAGCTTTTGATACTATCGACCATGGTATCCTTCTGGATAGGTTGTCTGAGCTGGGAGTTGGAGGTACTGCATTGCAGTGGTTCCGCTCCTACTTGGATGGCCGATTCCAGAAGGTGATGCTGGGGGATTATTGCTCTGTGCCGTGGCATCTAAGCCATGGGGTTCCACAGGGCTCTATTTTATCCCCTATGCTGTTTAACATATACATGAAGCCACTGGGGGAGGTTATCCGGAGATGTGGACTGAGGTGTCATCAATAGGCGGATGATACCCAGCTCTACCTTTCCTTTTCATCAAACCCAGGTGAGGCAGTGGCTGTTCTGAATCAGTCTCTGGGCACGGTAATGGACTGGATGAGGGCTAACAAACAGACTCAATCCAGACAAGACGGAGGTACTGTTAACGGGTGGTTCATCTGTCCGGCGAGGTGATGTTTGTCCTGTCCTGGACGGGGTTGCACTCCCCCTAAAGGATCGGGTCCGTAGATTGGGGCTGCTCTTGGATCCAGAACTGTCACTTGAGGCACAGGTGAGCTCAGTGGCAAAGAGCACCTTTTATCAGCTTAGGCTGATATACCAACTGCGCCCTTATCTGGACAGAGATAGCCTAGCTACAGTTATCCATGCTCTGATAACCTCTTGTTTGGATTACTGCAATGCGTTATACGTGGGGCTGTCTTTGAAAACGGTCCGGAAACTTCAACTGGTACAAAACAGGGCAGCACGCTTACTAACAGGGACTGGCCAACGAGACCACATCACACCAGTCCTTTTCCAGCTTCATTGGCTGCCAGTCCAGGTCTGGGCCTGATTCAAAGTGCTGGTATTAACATTTAAAGCCCTAAACAGCTTGGGGCCAGGCTATCTGAAGGAACGCCTCCTCCCATATGTACCTGCCCGGGCACTAAGGTCATCCTCAGGGGTCCTTCTCCGTGAGCCCCTGCCAAAGGAAGTGAGGCAGGTGGCTACCAGGGGGAGGGCCTTCTCTGCTGTGGGACCCCGGCTGTGGAATGAGCTCCCTAAGGAGGTTCACTTGGCACCTACATTATATGCTTTCAGATGCCAGGTGAAGACCTTTTTATTCTCCCAGCATTTTAACAGTCTATAAATAAATTTTAACTTGGTGTTTTAAATTTGTAATTTTGCATTGCTGCTCTTTTTATCTGGTTGAGCTTTTATATTGTATTTTATAGTATGGTTTTATACTGTTGTTTTATACTTTGAATGGTTTTAATGTTTGTGAACTACCCAGAGAGTTCCGGCTATTGGGCGGTACAGAAATGTAATAAATAAATAAATAAATAAATAAACAGGTCAGTATACATTTTCTGTAGCACAGCCTCAGCTGATTGACTTCAAAATATGGCTTTAATCTCTCTCTCCCTTCTCTTCTGCTTGTCATTTCCTTACATGCAATTTCACTATCTGGTGAATTTTACATAAACCCTCAGGGGCAGTTTACTGCCTGTCCAGGATCTTTTGGGATGGCCAACAGAATGATGTTGCTCAGTATCATTAATATTTCAGGAGTTTGTCTTGCTACTTGACTTAACATATCTTCTGTAACCTCGGTCCTCCATGCATTTAGATAGATATGAGATCTTTACAACCCCGGTGGTTGGGCTTGGAGCTGCACAAGTAATTCAACATGCGCTATGAGGATTTCCTGTACCCCTCCTTCTTTTGCACCTGCAAAAACCTGCTCCTGAGAGCCTCAGAGGCTCTGGAACTGTGTAGGATATGGCATGGGGAGTGCGGGACTCCAGCAGGAAAGGAGGAAATTGGAATAAATTGGGTGGATGCATCTGCTGATTCCTTCGCTCCCAGTGTAGCTGCCTGCACAGCATCCGTGCCTTCCTCCGACTACTTTTCATAGAGTTTATAAAGATTCAGTGGGTAAGACGAGGTGGGAAAACCTTAGTGCGCAAGCAGGGTCCTGGCTGCATACACTGAACCCATGCTTACACTCTCCCACCACGCATAATGTAGAATAATGAACCTGATTTATGGAAGCAGCAGAAATACTTTAATGCTTGATTTCAAATGATGTCTCCTCTGTTTAGGAAGAGAAGCATGAATGTGCAGCATCAGTTCTTGCAGGCATAGATGCTGGCTGGCTGAAACCTGTACTAGGTCCCGAGTATCTGATGGAGAAGGTGGCAGAGGCTCACAAAGACATAATCCACAGCCAAGGTGCTTTGGGGAAGATGGTGCTTCTTACATGTTAAATCATTGCTGTTAAGTGCCTTGGCAGTAATCTTCTGAATGCTGATCACAGTGTTTATGCAGCTTGCTTGGAACAGTACACAAAATGTAATTCAGATAAAAGATGCAACAGATGCGATAGGCACTAATTTGGACAGGAAATGGCATTAAATATTTTATTTGAACTTGGAAAGAATTAAATGCTTCATATTTTTGGCTTGTCTCAAACAACGCTATGCTGCTCATTCTTCTGTGAATCTTGTAACAGATGTCTGTTCTGCTGACTTGAATGGTACAGCTGTATTATGCTCTGCTTCTTTTTCCCCCCATGAAAATGCTGAATCTGCATTTGAGCCTATATAAGAAAGAACCATATACTGAGTGAAAACCTTCGGTATTTACTGACTACAGATTGCTGTTCCTGAACCTTCCTTCAAAATTATAATATAATTATATCTAGGGGAAGCTAGAGCTATGAGATCATTTGCTTTCTGTCTTCATGCAGTAAAGGTTCTCAGTAAGGTACATCATCTGTTAAAGAGCCATAACTCTAGCAGGATATTAATTTTTATTTGACGAAACTCCAGTTCGTACAGTTGCTGGTCCTTTTGTGCAAGGTGGGTGTGGTATATGGCTTGAGAAGTACATCCAGAAGAGGCTGCTAATAATGGAAAGATTAACTTCTTTCTGCATTCCTCATACATGTAACAATGCAAAATGACATGTTCAACAGATTCTATTGATCCCGAGCCACAGGGACATATCTGTTCATTAACCGGGATTTTGCTAAACGTCCTTCTAGTAATGCTGGTGGCAACACATTAAAGCGAGCAACGGTAAATGCTCTTCTATACTGTGGAATGGTAAACTCTATCACTCATCCCAGCCTTCCATCAGAAGAGGCACACTAATTGGATATCACCCATAATCTTTCAAATAGTGTGCCTCAAAGAATAGGCCCAAACTGTTATAGACATTTGTGTTTTTATTATCTCCACTTATTGGAGGCTTACTTTTGGCTTACTGCCCATCTCAAATAGGCTAAGCTAATCCGTCAAAAGTAGCTAATTTGAGAGTTACAACACAAGTTGAAAATATAAGTCAGCAAGTCAGCCCTCTGACCCAGTTCATATGTAACTGACCGAGATCACCCTGAAACAGATGGCGCATCATCTGTTAAGCATTCTCCTCTGATAGCAGAACGCAGTTGTAAGTGGAATTAATAAAAAACTTTAAACCCACTTTATTACATTTAGGGCTGTTGACGTGCTGCTTGGCATAAACGCCTGAGAGATTCTTTGTCCCATTATCTGGTATCATGCACTGTCACTTTAAGCAGTTCAGTTAATCCTGGAGGGAGTGTGTCTCCTTCTTGGATGGGTGAAGAGGACAAAGCAAGCAATTATGCCATGAGGTCATTAGCGTCCGGTGATGTATTTGGGACAAAAGTTCAGCAATATGACTTCTTCGAGCCACAACAAAATTGAATATCTCATGGTCAAATCAGGTGCGTTTATGACTACACCCCAGGCAAAGAGTGTCATACTCCCAAAGTGTGGCATAATTATAAGTGGGATGGTTGGGCAGATACTTCCCACCCCCTAAATCCAGCAATCTCTGAGAAGTCCTGTCTTGATTACATTTTGTCAAAGGACCTCTGAAGTATTCTTTCAGCTTTTAGTTTGTTCAGGGACTTGTTTTCCTCTGATCAAATGCTATAAAATGCATGCACTCTGGTACGTTCTGCTACTATACACTTCTGTTGTGTTCTTCTTCTTCTGTTTCCCCTTGTCTCTTCTTCAGCCCTGTGTCTGTTGTGGTCAGGTCCTCTGGGTGGTATAGAAATGCAATAAATAATTAAAAAATACCTAAATATATTTAGCCCCCATATGCCTGATAAATTAGTGGTTGGTATGGTTATTACTGATATTAAAACAATAATGGGAGAGGTTGTTTATTTCCCACCAGAAGGTGTCATACTAGTGTTGCCTTTAATACATTTTTTATCTGCAGCAATGAGATGTACCATACTTTAGCCACAAAAGGAAAGAGAAAATAATTGTAACAGTATTTGCCAAAACACAATTTCACACTTTTAACCTGAGATACACATGGGGTATTATCTCAAGAAAGGTGGGAATCCTTTTCCTTAATCAGTTGTTTGAACTCCTGTTTCATTAGATTTTGTTTACTGGACCTATAATGAATGACTAACATCCCTTCACAGTGAATGAGAAAGCCGATCTGTTTGAAATGCTGTGCGCTCCTCTGAACTATATGAAGGTAATAAACTGATGACAATCCAATAAATGCATTAGGGGAAAACATCACTTACCAGAAGAACTGAATTGATATGTTGTAGTAAAAGTGTCAAGGTGTGGAGAATTAGTTTATACTGAAGTGAATACTAGGCGTGCTTCATCTGTTTCCCTACGAACAAATCGGCACGGCATAAGGAAGGAAGTAGATCAGGTCTACAGGGTCATCTGTAGTAGACCAACATGGGTTTATAACTCCCAACTGTTTAACAACACAAGGCTCCCTCTTAGCCTCCTAAGTTTGTTTGCTAAAGTGATGAAAACCAGGAGTGGATTCATGTGTGACAGAACGATGAGCTCAGCTCTATACTGAAACAAATAAAAAAGCAGGGTACCCCGTTCCTTAATTATATATTTCTTATCGTCCTTCTATTATTTTACACTTGACTGGTTAATGGATTGTGAGGTTCAGGTAACACACACAAAGTAGATTCTGTGAGTTTGAAGTCTACCTAATCTTATACAGTGAAAAGACTGTCTCACTGTCATATATGAAATGCTGCACGTTGTACTACTGTTCCATGGATGAGACCACAACTGTACTTGTAGTGAAATCAACATGAAGTGCCAAAATAAACATTCTAAGATTCCAGATCTGTTTTGCTGAGCACTTGGAACTTTTCAGCCCTTGTATAAGTTTTGAATTCTTAGTAATACTTATTTATTTATTACATTTTTATACCTCCCAATAGCTGAAGCGCTCTGGGTGGTTCACAAAAATTAAAACCATAATAAAACAACCAACAGTCTAAAAACACAAATACAAAATACAGTATAAAAAGCTTCAAATCTTCTTGGTAGATAAGCAGCCTGATTCAGTGCCAAACAAACTTCAGAGCCTAGTCTTGCACACAGCGTTTTATTCTCCCTGTGGCTTGAGTTTCTCCTTATCTTTCATTTCTCATACAATATGCTTGGAAAAAGCAGTGGTCTCCCTACTCCCCTTCCAGCTACATTGATCTTGTGGAATCTTGCTTCTGCTGTGTCAGGTGTAAACCCCATAAAGCTCACCGAACTGTTAGACTTGGGGAGAGCAAAAGCTGCTAAATATCTAACCACCTCCTACTGCAGAGTACCAGACTACTAAGAAGCTCCTTTCAGGTCTCCAATATTAGCTATGCAGAAAGGTACAACACTTTTTTAATTCAAATCTTTTGAATTAAAGATTCAAAAATTAAAGATTTGGGATGCAACACACATTTGTTGCATCCCAAAATCTGAGTTATTCTTGGGGAAGGGGTGTGTGTGCGGAATGCACAGCATTCAATTTAAACCCAAAAGCTTATGCAGTAATGGCACAAGTACGGTAGAATTCAAGCCAATGGAAGAATAGGTTATAAATTTGTAGGGCACCTCAATTCTGAATTGCCTCAGAGCTTTATGGTCATTAATAGAAACTAGGGATGTGCTCCGCTTCTAATCGGACCGGCGAATTAGAAGCGGAGCGGGGGGCTTTGCCTGCCCTTAAGGCGGAGGCGAAGAGGATTGGGGGGCTGGCGGAGCGTGGCGAAGAGGATCGAGGTGAAGGCGGATCCTTCGCCTCAATCCGGAGCTCCGCTGGAAAGGTAAGTGGAGTTTACCGGGCCCTGCCGCTGTCGCCCATGTGATGACAGCGGCAGGGCCCGGTAGCCCCCCCGCCCTCCTCTCCCTTACCTGCCTCCGTCGGCGGTCCGTCGGCGTCTTCAATTGAGCCCGCGGTTCAACCAGGAAGTTTGCGGCCCAGACTTCCTGGTTGAACCGCGGGCTCAATTGAAGACGCCGACGGAGGCAGGTAAGGCCCCCCTCTCCCTTGGTCCCTTACCGGGCTCTGCTGCTGTCGCCGCATGGGCAGCGACGGTGGCAAGACCCGGTAACCCCCCCGCCCTCCTCTCCCTTACCTGCCTCCGTCTGCGGTCCGTCAGCGTCTTCAATTGAGCCCGCGATGTTGGCAGGGCCCGGTAAACCTCCCGCCCTCCTCTCCCGGCCTTACCTCGCGCCACTCCCCTCCACTGCGGAGCTCCGATTCGGAGCCGGAGCTCCACAGCGAAGGGGAGCTGAGTATGGGCGGCGCGGCACGGAGCGGGCCGACCCGAAATTTTCGGATCGGCCCGCGGGGCGGAGCGGGGGGTCCGTGCACACCCCTAATAGAAACCTTGTACCAGGAACACAGCAATTTAAGAGCCAGGTTTTTTATGATCTGCTGTGTGATCACCAGTACACCAATTCCCACCAAAAACTTTGCATGCATGGTCAAGAGCATTTCACCGGAGACTGAGAGAACACAATGTGTGGCAGCTTCAGCCAAAGCATCTGAGTTGTAGCGATTATTTTATCCAGAACCCAATAATGGCTCCTGACCTGGCTCCTAGAATAGTGGTGGTGTCTGCTCTAGTAGGGCTGTGATGATTTAGTTTGGGGTAGTTGTAACATAGGAGGGGCACAACGATGCAGAACGCAGGGCACAAAGGGCTGTTTAGCATCAGATGATCAATGAGATCCCAAGTAGGATAAGCAAGAGCAGTTAAGAGGGCTGAGATCAGACTGCCGACGATCACATCCAGCAGTGTGTGCATTCCTGTGTAAATTGATTCTTGATTCGAGAAGAATGTGTATTTCCAGGATGGATAACATGGAGGAATGGTACTATGGATAGCTTTTCACTTTGGGGCCTTTGTGAACAATTACAAAGGTAAGAGTTGAGGTTGGAGATGAGGTTCAGTTCTCATTTTAGTTTTCCCAGTCTAGCGCAACCTCTTCCCCCTCCATCTAGTCCCATATCTGTGCCTGCCTCCTTCATATATTTGGTACACTTTTGTCCTGCCTTTCTTCTATCATGGAACTCAGGGTGATATATCTGAGGTTTGTTGGTTTGTTCCCATGTGTCTCCCATTCAGGCACTGGCTAGACCAAAAACTGCTTGCTACATCCGCTTGGACATCTCATTATGTCAAACCCAACATGTTGAAGATTGAGTTACTTAATTTTTCCACCCAAGCCTCCCCACCTTCCTCTCCATCCATCCCTCTATCCATCAACAGGCTAGTGATGGTGTTGCTCAGCCCAGGCATAAGTCTTGAGCTCTTTTTTTTAATTATTCCTTCTCCTTTGCTCCCTATATCCAACCAGTTGCCAGTTTGTTTTGCATCTTCCGGTATAACATTGCAACCCGCCCCCATTCCTGCTTTGCCTTCCCCTATCTTTTGGTGTCCTTCTTTCACCTTATGCTCTGCCTCTGACCTTTGCTACTACAGCTCCAGCACTCTTAAGTTGACCAAAGAAGCCCTACTCCCTTAAGCTACCCATTCTTTTTTTACTGACTGCCATGTGTAGAATCCTCTAACTCCATGTGGTGCCCTCTCCCTCCCTTTCTGCAAATCTGTACTCAAAACCACCTTTCCCATGTGGCCTTTGGCTTATTACCAAGCATCCCACAATTTTTGCCTGGTGATGGTAGCATCCCAAATTTGGGCATACTGAAATTCTGCCCACCCAGGATAAAGGGTTTGAGTCTTGTTTGACATACTTGTGAAGGAAAGTAGGGGTCCACCCAGCCTCCCTGCAAGGCAGGCTCTGGATCAATCGTCCGATTACCCAAGCTCCCACCTCCCTAACCCCATACCAAGACGGTATTAGCCAGCCTCTCAGAGAATAACCACACACAACAAGCTAGGGATTGAAGCAGTTTTATTACAAAACACTAAACCTAACACGTAAGGCTTCAATCAATCACACTTAGCACGCAGTCAAGGGAATGCACTGGAAGGGAAAGTGGGGGATTAAGGAAAGAGGTTTGAGGTAGTTTAGCAGCAACTAAAACAAAGGCAGATGGTCATCCGTGGAGCATCCAGGCACTAAAATACATACACACAAAAAACTTTCTAAAACCGATCAGTGACTCAGCTCGCCGGGGATCTCCCGCTCCACATGTGTGTAGTTCCAGGGAAGATGGCTGGCCTGTGGTTGCCCACTACTTTATCCTTTTTCGGACGTGTAGGTACCATGTCCTGTCCTAGCCCATCCCAAGCCCCCTCGAGCCTCCGGCTCACCCACCCTTTCGGACAGGGGCCCTTCCCACCAGGCTGTTCTTCCCACAGCTGAAACAAATCACCCAACTAGCACTACCTTGGGCTAAGCTGATAACTCCCCAAGTGTTTTTGGGGAAGAGTGCTCAGCTCAGCAAACTGTTTTTTCTAGGATGGTCCTTGAGAGCTGTTCTCATGAACTCCCCCTCTCTTCCTATTAGGAGGCAAGAACAAGACCGCAGCCATCTTGGCCGGTCTTCACAATACTGAACTCTAGGTTTGGCTCAGCTGCAGGGGTAACTCCCTGGCTTCTTCCCTGATCACTAGAAATTCCCCTACACATGTGAAAATACTTGAAGGAGGTCCATCTGTTGAAAATGTAAAGTATGAGTTGGGTATGGATGTCTGAACTGGGAAACCTCTATCGGAGCTGGAATCTTGTTTGCTTTCACTTCTACCTCCCATGGATGGCTATGCATATAGGAGTCCCCAGCTCAGACACCAACATAGATGTCAAGGAGGGACCTAGAGTGTGCAACTTTGGGGCAGGGCTAGAAGAGTGGCTTGCTGCCTCCTTTAATTGCATGGACCACCTCCATGCAATTAACGCTTGAAGGGAGCTGAGGTCTCGCTGCTTTTCCATCACTTCTGAGGCTTTGGGGGTGACAGCGCCTCCGTGTTCCTCTCAGGATGAGGGGAATGGTGGGGATTCTCATCTTGCACTGACTTCAGATGCACTCAGAAAATCAAGCAGTGTGTGTATCTCCTCTCCTATAGGATGAGGAGAAGGGAGTGTTACATAAGAGCAGGTCAAAGGCCCATCTAATCCATCATCCTGGTTTCCACAATAGCTAATGCAATGCTCCAAGAAGCCTGTGAGCGGAGTGTGAAGGCAGGAGCCTTCTGCTGCTCCTTCAGCAGCTGGTGTTCAGAGCCATACTGTCTCTAAACTATATAGCTATCATGATTCCTACTTGGTAGAGTTCTCGCCCATGGATTTATCTAACCCCACTCTAAATCCATCAACACTTGCCATCGCTACATCCTTTGTGAGTGAATCCAGTACATTAATTGTGCATTGTGTGAAGAAATACTTTATGTTGTCCATTGTGTATCAGCTGCCGTGCATTGTATTGGGTGATTTCTTGTGGAAGAAAGTGAAGAAGAAAATCAACGGTGCCATCAGGTCAGGGCTTTGGGGCAGAGGTCCAGGACCCCAAATGGTAAGCCTATGTGCACCAGTTGCTGAGGAACATGGGTGGAAGTCTGTTGTTGCACTGTGTCCTGCTGGTGGGTCCCTGGTTGACAGCTGGTTGGCCACCCTTGGTCTGATCTAGCATGGCTCTTCTTATGTTCTAAATGAGCAGGAGAGCCCCAAACATACTGTAGCAGGGTTGGCTTACTACATTATAAAGTAAGTGAAGTCATGTATTAGCATCTAAAGGTGCGGGTGGTGAGTTATTCCCCCACATTGCCTGTTTACTTAACGGACCCCCCCCCCCAAACATACGCTTTCCTCAAATGGAAGATGTTCAAGCCTGCTAACCATTTTTGTAGCCCCTTTCTGCAAATTTTTTTCCCAGCCCTATGATGGTCTTTTTAAAATCATTTTAATGTGGGCCAACTAAAATTGTATACAGATATTCTTTTTCTTGATTCTGCACTCTTGCTAAAGTAAAAGATATACCCGTATTTCTTCGATTCTAAGATGCCATCGATTGTAAGACGCACACTAATTTCAGTACCACCAACAGAAAAAAATCTTTGATTCTAAGGAATAATAAACGCACCTGCGATTTTAAGACGCACCCCGTTTTTAGAGATGTTTATATGGGGAAAAAAGTGCATCTTAGAATCAAAGAAATACGGTACTTGCTAGTGGAAAGTGCGTTTGGGACTGTTGCTTGTCATCAATCCCAACCATAACTAAGTATAAGTGTATGCGTTTGTCCAAATGTCTTTTTCTCGCCTTGTGTTAGTCTCCCGTTGTCTATTTTAGATTTTAAGAGCCTTGGAGGCAGGACCTGCTTGTGTAACTCAGAAAGCTGCAATATATGCCCATTGCTCTGTATACTATCAAGGACCACTTAGTTTCCTGCTCTTTGTTGTAGTTTGTTTCCTCTCATACAAACAGACACATAACTGACTTGTGGGTGTGAATTTCAGGCAGAATCCAACAACTGCAAGTTGCTCAGATCTTGGACCTGATCCTTGCCTAACTGACTTGTACAGAGTAGAGTGGAATTAATCCAAGTTACTTAAGAACACGTATTCTGAAGGGGTGGCCAGCGTGTCAGCTTCTGGATGTTAAAAATGAGTTGTAGAGTAATGCAATTAGCATTCATGCCTGCCAGAATGATGCCTCCTTGCATTGATCTAAGCACTTAGTAAACTTTTGACAGGCACACAGTCCTACAAGCTAGAGCTATTTTCACTCTCTCTTGAACTTGCTCTGGTTCCTGTCTGCAGCTCAGAGGAGCTGCCCTGCCTCTCTCTCTCTCTCTCTGTCTCTCTCTGTGTGTATGTGTGTGTGTATTTTATTTATTTATTTATTTATTTAATTTGTGTCGGGTTACAGGCACCGGGGAACCTGTTTGCAACACCACACAAATGGCAGCTCGGTTTCCCCTATCAGCTGAGAAGGCTCTACCACCCTCCCAATTTCATTGGGTGAAGGGAGATTTTTGTCCCCACCTCCTTCAAAGCATCACCACGTGGTCCTCCCTTAGCAACGAAGAGAGATGTCTCAGTACAGTCAGCTGGGGTGGGGGGGAAGGCTGGGACTCTGCCGGCTGATTCCTTAGGGGCATTCGACTGGGTCGGGGCATTTGAAAGAGGCTAGCCAAGGCAGATCAGCGGACAGTCTCTAAAATGAGTTCTCTCCTTTAAAAGCACCCAGCCTCTAAGCAGCAAACGCTGCCCCTTTTTTGCCTTTGCATCAGCCAAAAAACAAAAAACAAAAAAAACCCATTCTGCAAAAATGAACCATCCTCACCCTGGGTAAGTGAGAAGGTTCAAGATATTCTGGGGGAAGCTTGATGGGATTGACTAATGCACTTTGGTGGGGTGGAGATGCTTTAAGTGAAATATATTTCTAAATTACTTATTTAACAGCTCGGGTCTTGTTTACTATTTTTATTCCTAGGCCTTTTCTCCCTATTACCGAAATGTCAGTTCTTTTAAAATGAGAGATAGGCATGTTCGTATATAATGATGACACATGTCACTTCAGCAGCCAAAGTTGCAGGTGCTGGGAGCTAAACCTCAATTAAAGGAGGGGAATTTGTGGGTGGGCGGGGGGGGGGGGGAGATACTATTTAGTGGGAAGTTATAGACAGCAAAGGGAACTAAGCAGGGAGAACACTACGGCTGAACTAATTCATATTCTTCAGGAATGATGTTGTGGCAAGGTGCATGGAGGAGTGATTTAGTATTAAAATGCTGCATCCAAACTCCAGTTGCTGTTATCTTCTTCCTTTTGGGTTACTTGTTTGAATACAGATTTGCCAGCTTTTGCTCCTTAACCAATGAAGTCCTTTGTACAAGCTAAATGTATTCTCTAAATCCCATGCAGTTTTCCTTTGTTTAATGAGCCATCAGAAATGAAAAAAGCAGCTAAGCAAACTACCCCTGAGCTCATCCTGTTGCAACCCATTTAGGTATTTCTTTCCCTTCTATTTATTACTCTTCAGAGGAAGAAGTAAAATCAAACCAGCAAGCCCCAGGGCAGCCAACTTAAAACAATTATAAGTTTTCTGCATTAGAATGCAACCATAACTTTGATGTTGAATGTTCATAGACAACATGGACAATTTCTGGTTTTTCTAATTAATTATTCCAGAATCTGCAAATCAAATATAAGGAAAATAAACAACTGTAATGAATTCCCAGGTGACTGTATTTCACTGATTTTGCTAGATCGTAATGTCCAGCTTTTCACTGGATAAGATTTACACAGGGTATGATGATGGACAGATTTTGTGTGTTTAAAGGAACTTCTTGAGTTTTAAAATACATGTGCTTTTAGTAGCTAACTTCGCTAATCTACTTATGTAGATCAGCCTTCTCGAACATGGTGCCCATCAGATCTATTGGATTATAACCCCCCACCAACCTTAGCCAGTGAAGTTTTATTCCAACATATCTGGAAGGCATCAGGTTGGGGAAGGCTAGTCTATATTAAGACCTTGAAAGTGTATTCTTACACCGTGTTTTGGGCATAGATTTCTCTACGGTAAACCAACCAAATTGAAATGCTCTTTATAGGAGTGTTTGTATTTTCAGTTAAGAATAGATCTACACTACAGGCTAAGAGATGTTGAGGGTTGTAGGCTGAGCAGCTGGAGGGCCACAAGTTGCCTATCCTTGGCCTATAGTCTGTCCTTGGCCTCCAGTCCCAGCTGCTCCTTAGCTGTCCACTTCCTTCCTGCCAATAAGTGAATAGTCCCATGTGATTTGGCCCTATGTGACATACCTTCACCTTGGTTCTTCCTTTATTCAGATCTATGTCTTGACCGCACCCACTCATGGTGCGGTTTACTCAGCCCACTCTGTCCCTTTAGCCTTCTAAGGGCTACTCTACAATAAAGCAAAAATCCTGCACCCTTACCAGCGCTGCTTGTTTCAGAGTCTTTGCGGGATTATGATCAATACAATACATGTGCCCTCCTTTATTTGGCAGTTTTCTTGTTTGGCAAGTTCTATATGTTCCGTTTATACAACCGATTGATGGCAATACAATATTGTGCAATTCCAGAAATATTACTGCATTTTTGGCAAGTTTAAAAAAATGACAGCATATAGCCTTAAAATGACGGGAGATGTTCTGGAGGTTGACAGCATTGTGAAAAGGACCTGCAAACTTCTGTTAATGATGACCATGAGTGCATGATAAAAGTTTCATGTGAAGAGGGCCTAAATCCCTTGCCAGCCCCCTAGCATTTCTATCTGTCTTCTCCTACAGGCTCTGTTGACTATGACATTTCTTCAGAACCTCTTCTCATTAAACCACCTTGTTTCAGTTCCCTGTTCTTCTGGCCCTTTTCTCAAGCATTTTCCTTCATCTAGCCTTCCTTCAAGTCCTCTGGTTCCATTTATTATTTGACATCCTTTCTTCATTCGCTATGCCTCTAGGCTCCTTTCCCTTTAGCTCCCCTATCTTCCAGGACCTTTCCACAGTTTTCAGTTTACCTTTCAAAGCTCGTTCTGATTCTTTCCCCAGGAGCCTAAGTTAATTGGACTTTTATGGAAGTTAGAATGTTCATAGACATTCCACGCTCTCTCACATTCTCAGCCAATGATATCAGGTTTCATAGACACAAAAATGATACAGTATTAATGGTTAGAATTGACGCACTCACAAAGTTATTTGAACTTGGGGAATATGTAGAAGTTTACAAAGTCCACCCAAATTTGCCAAACTCTTGTGCCACTACCCATGTCTTTTTATCATCCCATATCTACCTTTCTGGGGCACTTGTGCCACTATACCAAACATCTGCCATTGACCAGTTAAAGAACACATACTTAGAGCCTTGCTGAATTGCTCTCTCATGGACTAACTTGGCAGCAAGCGTAAGGTTTCCAGGATCAGACAGCTACAGAAAGATTGCTCTTAAAGGAACAAGAGCAAACTAGTTTGTCTTAGAAAATATACTAAAGATATCAAGAGTGATTGATCAGCTACTTGTACTTTACCACTGGAGTTTGGTATTTCATGTTCATTTGTTTAGGGCTTGGACATAATTTGGTCGGACTTTCATATTACATGAATCCAGGCAACAAGCATCATATGAGCAGGCTCCTGATGGCTGATTATAAATATTAACATTCCTGTTAAATGTAGACTTATTCTGTTTTCAGAGGAGAATATGGGGAAAGTTTTTCTTTATCACCAACTGTAAATAATGCAAGATTGGTTGTACTGTTAAAGCTATCAAACTTGGGGAAATACCTCCATTTTGGTTGGTTCTCATTACAATTTAAGTGTAAAATTGGCAATAACGTGCAATTGCATGACACTAAGCAAAGGGCTGCAGCCCCCAGTGACTGACCCTACTGATCAATAACTAGGATTCCTCCTTCATATTGTCTCTTTAGTACCATTGCTAACTTAATTACACCATGAGCAATTAACTGTGAGGATTTGGTTTCTAAAAAATAATGTTAGAGACGTACAGAGGCTCTTTTCAAAATCATTTTCCAATCGGTAACACCAGTCATAAAAAATTGTTGCAACAGACTGTGTTGTTTGAGCTGGAACTACAGAACATAATGGTTTGTGACGCCAATAAAGGACTGATAATGTATTTGGATCTTGCATCATAACTTGCTATGGGAACAGGTCTTTAGTTTGATAATGCCATAACTCAGGGTTATTGTTCTACATTTCCGCATGATTAGGCATTGATTGGTTAGACACATGACCCACCCACCCCAGTGAGCACTTTCCTGACTGGAACTTTGTACTGGCTGGACTGACACATTACCCAGAGTAACAAGAGGCTATGAGTTTAGGGAGAGGGATGATAGGGGAAGATGATACTTCTATGTTGTTTGTTTATTTAATTAATTGATTACATTTTTGTACTCCCCAACAAAACCCTCTCACAACAAATTTTAAAACAACAAAAATGAAAGAACTAAAATGCCTGGGAGAATAAGGAGGTCTTCAGCTGATGCCGAAAATACCCCAATGTAGGTGCCAGGCAGACCTCTCTGGGGAGGGCATTCAGCAGCTGGGGTGTCATCACTGAAAAGGCTCTCTCCTGCCTCATCTCATTTGGTAGGGGCACCTGGGTGAGGGCCTCTGAAGACCAGCTTGGGGTCTTGGCAGGTATATAATAGTCCAGGCTCTTCCTATATTTGTGATTGCACTGTCACTACACTTCCTCAAGAACAATGGATGATTGGGGCAATTAGTCTGGTGCTATGGGAGCCTCTTCCCTGGAAGCCCTTAGCTCTATTTCTGCCAGAGGACAGGCTCCTACTGGTCTCAGAGAGCTGTCTCGAAAACTAGCACATTGCCAAATTAAAAGGAGCGTGGTGCTAGTGAGTCTGGAATGTTGGTCTAGAGAATCTCTAAACAGTGGAACAGCATCATAACGTTTCCAGGAAGGGAAAACAAAGATGAAACAATGTGAAATGGGCAGTTTTATTAGGAGGAAGACAAGAGAACTCTCAGTTGTGAACTGCTGTAGAAATACTTGTTGGAAGAGATTGAGGGAGGGAATGAGTTGAAGGAAAGAAGATTACCTACACTTGTCATCTGTTGAGCGTTTTAGTGCATGCTCGTTACTGGCCGCTCATGGTTTTTTGCAGATCCTTTTAACAATGCTGTCTGCCGCCTCTTCCTCCTCCTGGTCTTCTTTCTGCGACAAAATAAAACCCTGGTAAATCCGATTCTTTTTTGGAAGGGGAACTTGCTGCCTTTTCCTACTGCGTGCAGGAAAAGTAGCGCGATAAAAATGCCCACTGAATGGGCCACATGGTCATTACTGCTTCCTCTTTCTTCACAGTGTGAAGAAAGAGGAAGCTGTTCCTCAGTATTATGGGACAGCAGAAGGAGGCCAAAGTGATGGTAGGGAAATGCAATCCCCCCATCTGATAATGCTATTACACTGCTGAAATTAGCAGAGGAGGTTAAGGAAGAACTGTCTCCTTTATCTATTTATTTTATTTTATTTATTACATTTATATACCGCCCCACAGCCGAAGCTCTCTGGGCGGTTTACAACAATTAAAAATAGTAAACACTAAAAGTATACAAAAATTTAAAAAACATAAAAACAGTATAAAAACAACATTTTACAATATGGTATTTCCCCACTATTTCTCCCTAGCTCCTTTCCCAATAGTGTATATGTGTGTGTGTAGATTCTCAGAGGAGAAATGGCTGGAGATGAAAGAGTCAAGTAACCCCTACGGTAGGAGTGCAGAACCTCAGGCATGGGGGCCAAATCTGGGCCTAGGAGGTCCCAATATGGCCACACCCCTTCCCCTGCCCCCTCCCTTTTCCCAAGACCACTGATCATTTGGTGACTTCCTGGCTTTTGTACAGTACCCCGCCCCATTCTAAAAGGTTGAAATACTCCTCCTAAAGCTTAGTTACAGGTAGTAAGAGCTTTAAGCTAAAATGTGTTGGTGTTTTGGCCCCACCCCTTTTGCCTCAGGCCCTGTCCACTGCTGGAATGTGATCCCTGAGAGGTTCTCTGAAATAGGATTTGGCCCTCAGACTGAAAAAGGTTCTGCACCATTGTCCTGTCCCTCCATTCTTCCCTTAAACCTACAGTCTCCTGAGGCTGCTTTTGCCGTTAAAATAAAAATTGGGGGTGGGTGGGGGTGGGGAGATAGCAGAGGGTTAAATCCACAAATAGATGAGATGGTGTCTTTCATTTCATCAAAAGGATCTGTGGAGGTCTGAAAACACATCCTGTTCTATCTGCATAGGACCTTGGCATGAGGAATATGTTCAGCCCCATTCTGCCTTTTCTTAGCCAGTGTGGTTAGGAAATTTTAGATTTTGGACCTCAGAGGAGCCCTAGGCTTCTGCCACATATTCCTGCCCTGACAGCACCACCAAGAGTTACAATGTTGGAAGCAGTCTTGGTATGGAAACACAACCACTTTACTCAACAGTGTGACCTTTGCATCTTTCTCCTAACACTGTGTTCTGCAGGCCACTAAGTTCTGACTGGGTTCGGATGGCACAACAACCAATGGTGGTTTAAACAGTCAACAGTGGGTTATTGTGTCATCCGTTGGGACTTTTTCACTCCACAGTTAATTATTTGGCTGAAATAACCAACGCAAATAACCAATGCCAAAGGAAGTGAAGCAGGTGGCTACTAGGAGGAGGGCTTTCTCTGCTGTGGCACCCCGGCTGTGGAACGAGCTCCCCAGAGAGGTCCGCCTGGCGCTTACACTGTATTCCTTCTGTCGCCAGCTGAAGACCTTTTCATTTTCTCAGTATTTTAACACCTATTAACTTAAATTTTAAACTTTGCTGTTTTAATTCCATATTTTAACCTGTATCAATTTTTGCTGTGTGGTTTTATCCTGGTTGTGCTTTTTATATTGTATTTTGTGTTTGTGTTTTTAGATTGTTGGTTCTTTTTATGCTCTTCATGGTTTTAATTTTTGTGAACTGCCCAGAGAGCTTCTGCTATTGGGTGGTATAAAAACATAATAAATAAATTAATAAAATGCTGTGCAGAGTTGATTACTGAACAACTGTTGGTTATGGGGATGTGTGTCGGGCACTGCTGACTATGTCGTCGCACACAGTTGGTCCCCTGGCAAGAGCAGCCAAAACAGTGCCTGCTGCTCTAGTCCAGCCAGCAGGACTTGCAATGGTAGTAGTAGTAGTAGTTTATTATGGTTGCAAGACCAGCAAAGACTTGCAATGGCAGATGGGATACTAGTGGGAAGACTGAAGATGGGGGAGAGAGGGGATGTGTCAATCAAACACATAGTTGACTTACAGTCAATTCGATGCTGACCTTAATCCACATCACAATTGGTTATAATCATTAGGGGTGTGCAAAGTTGGTCTTCTCTACCTCGAAATCTGATCTGGAGCTCTGTAGTAGTGATTCTCTGCCTCAATTTCAGAGCCCCTCCCCTCTCTCCGCCTCATTGAATTACCCTCGAAGAACCGTTCAGTATTTGGGTAACTGATATTAACAGAATGCTTACAGATCCCTCATTTTTTAAAATAAAGAGATAAAACTTGGCACAGTGATAGCGCTTAAGGAGAGCTTTAGCCACACCAAATTTGAATCACATCAGTTCATGCTTTGGTTTTATAGGAATTTTAAATGGAAATTAACAAAATGCTTACATCTGATGAAACATGGCAAAGTGACAGCTCTTAAAGAGGGCTATAGCTCCACAAAGTTTGAATTAGATCAGTTTATGGCTTGATTTTTTTAGGGTTTTTTTAAAAATCCCCCACTCCAGCCTTCTCCAACCTGGTGCCCTCCAGATTTATCGGATGTAAACCTCCCCCCGCCCTGCACCCAACCACTGAAATAGAGCCTGCCTCAAGTGTAGAAGCTTTCTCACTCATGATGGCATCCATCCCAGCAGCACTTACACACTGTGGAAATGTTGATGATTGATACACTCCCTCTCAGCAGCCACCAGTTAGGGTTTCCCACTTCCCTGAACACTGTGATTGGAGGAGAACACCACTGTGGCCATTCCTATTGGTTAGCCACAGAAGTCAATATGAAAGCTACCCCTCACCCTACTCAGCATCTTCAATGGACAGAGAGAGAGAAAAAGAGAGAGAGCAGGTTAATTCTGGAGACTTTAGAATCTCCAGTTGGGCACGTCTCTGCTCTGAGAGTATTCTATGGGTTTGGAAGCGGCCGATCTCTGCACTGGAAGATTGAATGCTCCGTGGATTTTCGTGATTACCAGTTAATTCCGTGGCGGAGTGCACACCCCTAATAATCATGTTGTGTGGGGAGTACCCCTTCAATAATCAACTGTAGAGTTGACTATTAACCCATCATTGAATATTGTGTTGTCTGAACACAGCCTGTCTGCTTTATTTTATATTGTTCTGCTGAGGGCAAAAAGCCACTCTGTTAAAACAAGTGTCTTTAAACTTTCTTTCTTTCTTTCTTTCTTTTTAAAGAAAGGCAAAGTTCAGGGCTGCATGTCACTTTCGAAATGTTTTCCCTGTTAGTACTTCTCTTTATTAGTATATCTCTCTGATTAAAAGCAGCAGGGGTGGGGGGCAGAAAGTACAGAGATGGAACTGATAAATTTCCCTGAAAGGTCACTTCAGGTGTTTATCCAATATTGTAACGGATACCAGAGTGTTAGCTGTAGACAAGCAAAATGCCACTTGTAATTGATGTAGAGTTCGTCCATCATGGACCATTACTGGAATAAGTGGAATGAATGTCAGAAAATGGGGATCATGTGTTAGAGCAGTGGTTCTCAACCTTCCTAATGCCGCGACCCTTTAATACAGTTCCTCATGTTGTGGTGACCCCCAACCATAAAATTATTTTCGTTGCTACTTCATAACTGTAATTTTGCTACTGTTATGCATCGTAATGTAAATATCTGATATGCAGGATTTTTTTTCATTGTTACAAATTGAACATAATTAAAGCATAGTGATTAATCACAAAAACAATATGTAATTATATATTGTGAAATATTTATTTCTAATTACAAATAAATGACCATCGGAAGTATGTGTTTTCCGATGGTTTTAGGTGACCCCTGTGAAAGGGTCATTCGACCCCCAAAGGGGTCCCGACCCACAGGTTGAGAACCGCTGTGTTAGAGGATGAGCCAAGCCTGATATTGCTCCTTGCACTGGGAGTGCAAGCAACCAGTGATTATACCCACATTGTACAAAGTGGTTATACATCAGCATGAGTGCAATTGTAGCCTTGTGAGCACAAACTGATTTGGGGGAGTCATAAACAAATCTGCCATCCAGTAGGGCTCCAAAGATGTATTTATTTGAAGTATATTTATGCCATTCCTCCAGCCAAAAGAGTCCCAGAGTGGCTTATAAATAATCAGGTAAAGAAGACACTCTGCCCACAGGCTGACAAACTAAAATCACAGGACATACAAGGAAAAAGGAACTGATGCTTTCCTGATGTAAACTGATACTTTCCTCTTCACATTGCTAGTGGCAGGAACTCCATGGCCACTTCATAGTCTTGGAAACCTGAACACTGTATATCAGGCACAGTTGTAATCACGTTCCATAAGGAGGAACACTAATAGTAATAATAATAATATTTCTTACTCACCTCTCTCTCTGGATCGAGGCGGGGAACAACATTAAATACAATAAATGCATAAAACTGGTTAAAAGAACATATAAAATAGATACAATATTAAAATAACTATCACAACATCTGTAGCCATTAGTGGTTCTGCGGCCTGAAATGTGTCATGCTCTTTTTGCAGATCATTGGGTTGATACAAAAGAGAAGGAAGTTCTTTCTAACTACACCAACAGGTTTTCTACTTGAAGGTTTTAATCTGTCCCTTTACGTGCTTCTGGATTCTTTTTCAGGATTAAAACGGGCTCCTTTACACATTTTTTCAAGGGTTTTTCTTTCTCTGCCTTTCTAGGTTTCATTACACAACCACTAGGTAGCACTGTGGTATAGCAGAATTGCACATTTACATGAGGGCTCTGGAATGCCATTTAAAAAAATACAAGGTTTTCTCTATTAGGGAAAAACAAATAAACACAATAATGGTTGCAAAGCACTGGAGAGGTCCTGGAGGATGACAACGTCATGTAAAGGACCCACAAACTACCATGAGAAAGCATGAGCACACAATAAAAACCTCATGTCGAAAGGCTCCAAGCCAACTTCAAGTAGGTAGATGAGATTATAATTTAGGAGCACATTAAAAACATCCTCTTAAGTCAATTGCATAGTAGAGAAAAATTAAACCTACTATAAAAATAAGGTCATGTTTCCAATCTACATTTTTCTCCTTCTGTCATAGTACTAGGACTTGGGGTGGTGGTCATCAAATGAAACTGAATGGTGGCAAATTCAAGACAGACAAAGGGCACACAGTGTATAATTCAGCTATAGAATTGACTTCCACAAGATGTGGCAATGTCCACAAACTTCGATGGCTTTTGAAGAGAATTAGACAAATTCATGAAGGATAAGGCTGTCAGTGGTGACTAGTCGTGAGGGCTACATACCACCTTTAGGATCAGAGTCAGGATGCCTTTGAACATCAGTTGCTGGGGAAAACCAGTGGGAGTGGATCATGACCCACAACCCCAGCTTGTGTATTTCCCAAAGGCATCTGTTTGGCCACCGTGGCAGATAGACAGTTGGATTGGATGGCCCTTTGGTCTGGTCTGGCAGAGCTCTTCTTGTGTTTCTCTGTCTCACCCCACTGAAGACATTTTATTCACTTCTATCCTTGGGCATGGTTAGCAAGTTTGCAGTAAACAAATACTGTCCCCGGACTTGTCAGGAGCAGGTAACATAAGAAGAGGGTTGTTCACTTGTGCTCTTTCCAGTGCTGAAAACATAATATCTGTACCATAGTTTGCTGTTAGCACCTGGAAACAGGAACCTGGTCTAGGCTTTCAATAATTTGTGTGTGCTTAAATGAAAGGTACACATTTCATTAAGAGGGTGGAAATTCTATCCACACGTACCCAGTGATGCCATATAATTGTACAATACTGGAGGTCCTGGGCGGAAGAGGAACTAATTTTTATTTGAAGAATTACAGCCTCCCATGAGACGTGTGGAGAGACATCCCCTTGTTTAACTTCTAAAACAAAAGGGAGCTGGATTCCAAGGCCTAATCCACACCAGCCGTTTATTCCAGAATAGTATCGTGGTTGTCCCTACCATGCCACATGATGCACAGCTGATCCTGTGGTGATCTAGGGACGACCCCTCAGCTTTCCCGGGATATTGATGACAGCTTTTGTACCGTTTCACCCCCCCCTCCCCACCCCAACACTCATAAAAAATCCCGAGGTGCGCAGCTGGTGTGCCTTCCCCTCGCAAAGCTGTTGCTTTTCCTCGCAAGTAGTGGGGCTTAGCGAACAGGCAACCAGATGTGTGGAGCGAGCCCATGGGTATCGGGGGTGAGTGGGAGAGAATTGTTGACACGTTCTGGATGGGTCTCAGGGTCTTTCACAATTAATTTTTGTGAACCGCCCAGAGAGCTTCGGCTATTGGGCGGTATAAAAATGAAATAAATAAATAAATAAATAAATAAATAAATAAATAAATAAATTTCAGCGTTGAGTGTGTGTCTTTAAAAAACCTCATCTTCGTGCAGAATCGCAACTTTGCTCTTGTGCAAGAGTCAGGAATCATAATTTTATTTTTTAAAAAATTTGCCCCGGAACAGGCTCTCCTTAAATTGTGGGCAAACTCGCTGGTGTGTGCCCCGTGAGGGATGATTGCTGAGCAGAAAGCTTTGCGATCATCCCTCCCCATCTCGAAAGGGCTCTAGGTATAGATGAGCCCCAAGTCTGCCCAGAAGTTCAATCATCTAAAAGTGGAAGTCCTTCTCTGCAATCCAAAACAAGTGTGGCAAGAGGGACAGGCGATTCAGCTGATAGTGTGGGAATATAAGGCTCTCTGTGTATGTTCAAGTAGCATTTTCTCTTTATTATTACTTCCTCTTTCCTAGACCTGAGTTGAAAGAAGTCCTTTGTATAATAGTTCTGGAGGAAAAAGTGGAGGCAGATGAACATACAGGAGGATGGGAAAGACTGGGGTCTGGCACATGAGCTTTTGCTAGCACATGATGCTTAAAGTGGGCAGGATGCCCGTAGACATATCTCTAGTAGCACACAGAACGGGAACACTCCAGTAAAACTAAACTCTTTGGATAGCCAGCCAATTACATATCTTCCAACTTAACCAAGCACATGGACTTGCCATAATCCAAGGCTATGGTGGAGGCCAGACCTACTCTAAGCAGGATATAGCACTTTGAAAATGGCTTGAAAACTGTATATGGAGTG
This sequence comes from Elgaria multicarinata webbii, assembly GCF_023053635.1. Lineage (NCBI taxonomy): Eukaryota > Metazoa > Chordata > Lepidosauria > Squamata > Anguidae > Elgaria > Elgaria multicarinata. Next base: position 136,090,270 of record NC_086171.1, read on the forward strand.
TGTCATGGGCCCAACATTGTCAATACTATTATAAACTGTTTAAAAGCACTAGTGTAGATCCGGCTGGAGTTGGATCTGCCTGGATTTTTTTTTCATTTGTGGTAAAGAATGATCCCAACAGGCATACCCTGTGAGTGTTGAACATTCTCTGATACTAAAGTGAATGGGGTGATTGTGTGGAGCTCTAAGTACACCAAACGTGTTGGACTTCAGCCTGGGGGCTAAATCCAGCCCTTTGGGGTTCCCTGGGTGTCTATGCCCCCTCTCCTTTGGATCCACCTCCTTTTCCCTAGTGGCCAATAATTTGGTGGCTTCCCAGCTTATGTACAGTTCTCTCCCCCTCCGCCAAACACATTCTAAAGGGTTGAAATGCCTGTATTAAGGCTTAATTACAAGAGTTTTTCCAAAATTGAATGTGGCCCTTGGGGTGAAAGAGGTTTGACAACCCTGGTGTGCACATTGCAGTCCTTGCGGATGTACCACAGCTGACTGATTACCCAATGGCCAACTGTATGTTCTCCAACCTGGACTATAGCTGCTAATCTCCATGGATGTTCAGGGTGAAAAACAGGTTGAACCCAAACTGTCCAGGCCACAATCTGTGGGCAGTTGTGAGCAGGTGAGTGGCAAAGGCTCAGAAGGAAGAATGCTCACGGCTGCCACCACATTTGGAATTATTAATAGTGGCTGATTTGAGAAAAAGGGGCTCTGAGGATAATGCTTATTCTGTTGAGAGTTGCAATTGCATCTCTGGCTTTTTAAACTACTGCTCCTTTGATCCCCTAACTCAATTGGATGTTTTGCTAAGGGTCGGTTATTCACAATTGAAATGAAACGTAAGGATCTAAGGTAGCTAGGGTTGCTCCACCCCTGTGATACTTGAGATTAGTTGTGTTTTAACTTGTTATCTGGGCCATGAAATGCTGAGAAGGAAGTAAATAAAAGGACATTCAGTTAAGTTTACCTCTCCTCCTGTCTCTATTCATGCCGCACACCAGGACAAGGAGGCGCGATAAATCAATACTTCATATAATTGCGGTAATCTTGCAGTTTCAGATGCAAATGCAAACAACGGGATAAAGAAAGTAACATAAAACAGTTGCTATAGCACCAGTGTTTAATCACCGGCATAACACGGCAAACTAAATTGTCTGCTTAAAGTTTAATTTATCTGGTGTAGGCTACCTGTGGGATTATTGTGAAACCAAAAATAAACTTCCTGTAGGTCTCTTGCTTTTGTCATGTTTTTCTTTTTTCTTTTTCTGAAGAGAATATTTTATCCCTCCTTCCTCAGCAAGAGAGCAGTTTTGTTTACCATAACTCAATATCCTGATAGCATGTCAACCTGTTTCAAAGCCATTGGACTAATGCACAGCAAGAGGAAAATGATGGCTAAGTAAATAAGGGTGCTTACCATTTTATTTCCCAGGCTCCCTTGGTATCCGAAAGAGGAGACTTTTAAGCTTATCTCCACCATGCATTCACCAAAATAGGCACATGAAGTATCAACACAGAAATGCACCTTTGAACACTTAACCTTAACCGCCCAGAGAGCTTCGGCTATTGGGCGGTATAAAAATGTAATAAATAAATAAATAATAAATAAATAAACACCCATGTGTAGATACCAGGGCACCATAGATGGGCCACAGTAGGTGCTTAAGGACATATCCTTAACATTGTAACTCACTGTTCTTCACTGCATGCCCTGAGAGCCAACTCTCAATCACCTCACGTGCAGCTCTCTACCCTCCTCTTTCTCATGCACACATTTTATTCGTTCCGACTCTTCGTGACTTCATGGACCAGCCCACGCCAGAGCTTTCTGTCAGCCGTCGCCACCCCCAGCTCCCCCAAGGTCAAGTCTGTCACCTCCAGAATATCATCCATCCATCTTGCCCTTGGTCGGCCCCTCTTCCTTTTGCCTTCCACTTTCCCTAGCATCAGCCTCTTCTCCAGGGTATCCTGTCTTCTCATTATGTGGCCAAAGTACTTCAGTTTTGCCTTTAATACCATTCCCTCAAGTGAGCAGTCTGGCTTTATTTCCTGGAGTATGGACTGGTTTGATCTTCTTGCAGTCCACGGCACTCTCAGCATTTTCCTCCAACACCACAGTTCAAAAGCATCTATCTTTCTTCGCTCAGCTTTCCTTATGGTCCAGCTCTCGCAGCCATAGGTTACTACGGGGAATACCATTGCTTTAACTATGCGGACCTTTGTTGTCAGTGTGGTGTCTCTGCTCTTAACTATTTTATCAAGATTTGTCATTGCTCTCCTCCCAAGAAGTAAACGTCTTCTGATTTCCTGGCTGCAGTCAGCGTCTGCAGTAATCTTTGCGCCCAGAAATACAAAGTTTGTCACTGCCTCCACATTTTCTACCTCATTATTTATCATTATTTATTACATTTATATACCGCTCCATAGCTGAAGCTCTCTGGGCGGTTTACAAAGATTAACTGTGGCTTATTTAGTACACCATCAGACAAGTGTTTTATCACACGCTGGTTACTGGCCACTCAGGTTTTTCTGTGGGTCCTTCTGATGACACTGTCTGCCTCCTGCTCCACCTGGTCTTTTTTCTGCAACAAAAGAAGACCCGGTATAGCTGATTTTATTTTTTTGAAACGAAACGTTCCACCATTTCCTGCTGTGTTCAGGAAAAGCAGCATGATAGAAATGCCCACTGAATGGGCCACATGGTCGTTGTTGCTTCCTCTTTCTTTCCTGTGTAAAGGAAAAGGAAGCTGCTTGTCCCTATTGTGGGACAGCAGTGGGAGGCCAAAGCGACAGTAGGGAAATGCGATTTTCTCTCCATCTGATGATGCACTGTAGCTATGGTGGGCTGTAGCATGTTGTGGGAAAAGAAGGAAAAAGCACCACGAAAAGGCTCATGGGCTGTAGCATGTGCCATTGCATGCCGAGCAACTTTTGAATATTCAAGCTATGACCATAGCTTGTCATGTCATCCAAATCTGGCATGGATGGTTTGTTGCCCTAGTTTACAAACCACCCACAAACCAAGGGCTGTTTTAGGGTTGTGGGTGGTTTATTAACCATGCCAACAACTGTGCTCACCAGGTTAGGGCAACACAAGAAGCTGTAGTCAGAGCTTGAATATTCAAAATGGCCACACATCCACCTCAGTCCATAGTGGACTGCTTGATTGTACAGACCAGACTGTTCTCTCTCTCCCTGGCTGAGTTTGGATGACATATTAGGCAACGGAAGGGGGAATAACACACTCATCATGCACTATTTTTCCTGTACTCATCACACAACATGTTGCCCCTCCCCTCATCATGTGACAGAGAGTCCCAGCATCCTTCTGGGCTGCTGGTGCTCCTCCCTCCCTCATCCCTCAGTCCTCCCAGCCGTATCCCATCAACCATTGTGAGTTCTGCTGGCTGTACAGGAGCAGCTGGGGTGTTTTCAGCTGCTCCTGTTGGAGAACTCTATGGCCAATGGAATAGTGCACTCGACAGAGGGGGAGAGCCCTCCACACAACTTTTTAATTGATTGATTATTTGATAAGCAATGGAGCAGCCTGTGGTTTTTCTGTGTTGCTTAATTCAAAAATAATAATGTACTGCCCCTCTCTCTTTCTGCAGTAGCTGCTCTCTCGTAGCAGAAGCTCTCAAGCTTTACCTTGTCGTTTGCTATAGTGTGGGCTGGCTACTGTGATCTGGGCTACTGGATGAGACTTCGGGGGTGAGGAGTCAGATCTGTGGCTCATCAGCTATAAAGTGGCTGGGGTGGAGGTGGGGGAGGAGAATGCAGGAACAATCAGCCAATTAGCTGTTGTGGCCGAGGAGCTCAAGAGGCAAAAAGCATCATTATCAGCTAGCTGTGCAGATGCTTGAGGGAAAATGGAATGTTGGACCCACGCCGGCAGATTTTGCAGCACTAAGTAGAGCAGAACACTCTCAGTGCTGAGAAAAAGATCCATCCCACTTGAAGGACCAAGTGAGCTGGCTGGAATTTGCCAGCCTGGAGCCTTGATGACTGCCTGGAGCCTTGATGGTTGGCTAGATTATGTGGAGACTGTCTGGAGCACAGCATCGTTGCTTGGCTGGGGTGGGGGAAGAGGTCCCCCATGGCCTGAGAAAGCTCCCTCAAAAGCCTTAGCAGTGATGCCTAGTGCAGACCATTGCCCTAGCTATAGGACATTGTGATGTATAGCAAAGACAGTTGTCAGGATGAAGTGTAGAGCTACTCTTAGTCCTGAAAAGAGCAGTTGGGGTATCTATGGGTTTGTTTTTTTGGATCCCTTGAATTTTCCAATAAACACTTCTCTGGGTTCTTATATAACTATTTACAGTGGCGCTGTTGGTTTCAGATTCCTTGCAAATTACAACAGCCTCACAGACAAGCACCTTGCAGGCTATTTCAGCAACACCAGGATAAGACGTCATCTTCAGAGATCAGGGCTGGTAGGTATGCAAATATTTCTCTTTAACTTTCTCTGGGTTTATTTCATCTATTCATATAATTCCCTTTTATTCTATCCTTACTCCAAGCAGCTCAGTAAAAAGAACTCCTATTTTTATTTTTATTTTTGCTTTACCCCTGCCCTCCCCTTTGCTCAAAGAAAATGTAATAAAACAGTGGGGAACACAAAGCCCTCTAACAGTGCTATTCTATGCATGTTGACTCAGAGGTATATCCTACAGATTTGAATGCGACTTACTCTCTAGGAAGTGTGCACAGAGCTAAAGCTTAATTTAATGGGACATCTCTTAATGCAAGCGCTTAGATGAAACAATTTGGCACAATAATCACAGAAAGGATGCAACATAAGTCCTCCTACCCAGAAGGGGGCAGCCTGTAATTTACGAGTGGCGAGGTAAACTTCTACTGGGGAATTCAATACTGAGCTGTAGATTTTTTATTTTATTTTTCCTGCTGGTGGACCTTTCGGACAGCAGGAATACAGATAAATGAGAATCCACTGGGTAATCTTGATAATATGGAAGAGTGGACTCCTTGGTCACAAGGCATTTGAATAGAAGCTATTTAGAGGGGAATCATGCCACCTAATGAGGCACTTAGCATTTTCAAGTGACATTTGAAACAAAATCAGACTGTTCTATGCTGTCTAACACTAGGAATGACTGATGAAGAAGTATTAATGGAAACTGGAGCTTTGTTCCATCTTAATAAACATGACTCACTATCAATAATACAGCAGCAACTCTTTTTAATGCTACTGGAGACCTATTGGTGACATGGATTGATTAGGTCTGCATATACTTGCTATCTTGGCACAGAACGTGGGCTTTTTAGCATAGCTATATTAAATCATTGCTACCATGAATGGCACCAAACAGTAAGGCTGGCATTAAGCTATTTCTTACCATGCTTCTAAGCATGAGTTGTTCTTGAGTGGCTTCATAAATCTAGCAGGTTAATACATGTTTCCATTGTTAATTGGAAGGCTACTCTTCAACGCTTCAAATGAGTGTTGGGTATTTTTTTTAAAGGAAAATAAAGATCCCAAAATGATTTTTTAGGATGGCACTAAGTGGTCCATAGGCTACTGGAGCTTTAGGAGGCTCCCTCACCCTTTCTCCTGTAAATGTGTTCCCAAAAGCCACTCTTGAAGATTGAGGGAACCTTCTAGAATGGTGTTAGATACAATGTGAGAGATTGTAGGAGGTAAGGAAAATTGGCAAAGTGTGTATGGGGAGGAAGTATGCTTTGAGCAGATACATGGCCATCTTTGTATTCTGGTTTTAGAGCCTAGCTACACATTAAACTTAGCTCATGAAAGCAGCTGCACAGTGTCTCCAGCTGTGGACAATTCCAGTGGTTCCCAGGTAGCCATGTGTCCTACTTTACAGAGAACAGTCACCTATTGAAAGGGCTGTCAGAGGACAGGCCTATGAAGGCATGCTCTGTTTGAAGGGGAGGAGAATGGGGGATTAGCCACTAAAGAGAGAGAGAGAGAGAGAGAGAAGATGATAACAGCAAGGGGTAGGGAAAGACGGCCAGTGAAACTGCCCTTATCCTAATGAGCATAAGGCACATGAGGACTTATTGAGCATAATATGACATATAATATGGCACATGAGGATCCACTGTCTCTGATGCATATATTTAATGGTCCTTGCGGACACACCAGGATAAATATGGATCATTCACTGACATTGAAGAAAATGAGGAAGTCTTTGCTTGTGCTAATCTCCATGTGCACCTGGACCTTACCATGATTTGGATTATGGCCAATATGTGCATGTTTATTAACCTTAATCTTGAGTCCTCCACCCCACCCCCTGTACTTACATTTTACTTTTTCATGGCAGGTCTCAAGAAGTGGAAGAATAATCTCGGAGAAGGAATACCAGTTAAATGCCATGAGGAAGGATCATCAGAAGTATATACGGGAATGTTTGGCTCAGGCTATATTCCACAAGGTCCTTGATATGGAAGTATGGTTACATTATGGCTACTTCTCCTAAAGGCTCTTTAAAAGGAATGTTATTCAGGATGATTGAGATACCTTACTGTTGTGGGACTATCATGCAAATTTATGCTTTTTATCTTGTGGTGGAGAGTGTAGCATGAATGAACCATGAATGTGACAATGCGGTGGCTACAGGAGTAAGTAACCTTATCAGTGCATTCTAACCATTCATTTCTCACACTAGCTGAGGTATTGTTGAATATTTGAACATTATTATGGCTTAGTAATGATGAATAGAAGGCCTGGATTAATGTTAAACGGTAAAATCTCTGCTAACAGAGAAGAAGAAGCCACCCTTTTAATCATCCTGGTTGTCTGAACAAAATGTTAAATTTTGTTAAGTAATCTGAATTGAATTGACTCTCTAAAAGAGGGGTAGGTAACCTTGGAAATTTGAGAAACTTTTGTGGATATTACCATGAAACAGCTGTCATGGGAGGCATAGCAATGAAGTAGTAACCTAAGTTACAAGGCAGGGAGGTAGGGTCTGAGCCCAACACACTAAACAATAGGGGTGGGTACTTTGCTCCGCAAAACTAATGGTCCGTTGGAGGTCCGATCTCATGGAGTGGATATTGACCATTTTCAAAACTGTCGGATCCCCGCAGTACGGAGAAAAGGTCATTTGGAGTTCCAAAGGTAGCTGAAGCATCTGAAGGTTTATTAGGCTTCATGAGGGGTCATTTTAACTTGATGGACTTACTGAACACTTTTCCATATTAGGAAGACATTGACAGGGGAGGGAGGGTAATTTTGAGATTGACATCTGTGGCTAACCAATAGCCAGTCTCCTCCCTGTCGTCATCCCCATTCAATCACAGTGCTTATGGGGAGGGATTGCAAATTATATAACCCATTTCCCCCCACCCTGGGACTCATTTGTTTACTAGCTCATGGAGCAGTAGGAAGGAAGCAGGAGAGAAAGAGTCCAAGTTCCACTCCCCATATGCACTTCATCTTCTCTCAAGAGAGTTTGCAGAACTTTCAGAAACTAATCTCCTACAAAAAACAAAGTCCCACATGTGTGTCAACTTAGTACCATATACCATATGTTTAAGTTATGGGAGCTGTGTCTGAGCTACAATGAAACTTCAACCAATTTTCTTCACTTCTTGAAAAATTGATGTTGGCTAAAAGGAAGGATTTAGGAAAAATGGCTCACATTATGAAAATAATGAAAACCATTCCATGTAAATGAGTTGCCCCAGGAACTGATGATGGCTGGCAGGCAATGTAGATCCATACAGTCTCACAAACCAATATTAGGATACAGAAAAGAATCTTGTGCTAAAGGCTGATCTGTGTACTGCAAGTATGGACGCAACTCAGCCAGGTGTAAAGTCAAGAGAAGAAGAGACAGCGAGAGAAAAGTTTGCTATTGATAGTACTAGTATCTCCTGTTTTGAAGACAGGAGTCAAGTTTATATGCTGTGTGTGTATGTATATTCAATAAACAAAAAACTCTGCATATGATAGCCTGCTTCCCTCCAGATGTTTGAGAGTATAAGTCGTAGCATTCCTGACCATGAGACATACTGACTTGCAATGATGAGAGTTGTAGTCCAACACCTTTGGAGGGCACGAGGTTGGGGAAGGGCTCCTCTAAACAAAAAAAGAGAAGTAGGTGACTCTAAGTTGTTCGTCATCAGTTTTCCACAACCCCACAGTCACCTCTGCATATCCTATTCTCCATCCTGTCCTCATGGTTTATCTGCTTTGGGAGAATGAGAATTTCACTGGTACTTTCTGCCTCCTTAGGGAGGATGTGGCGTTAAGGCTTGTGAGCCTTAACCTCCCAATTTCCCTGCTTTTTGGTGCTTGGTTGAAAACTAACTGTACAGCCGTAACGTTGTTTTGTAAACCGTAGGTTTTTTGTTTACTGAATTTCATGGCTTTGTGTAACAGATGACCAGATATCTTTTAAATCTCAGACATGCCTATTACATATGACTTAGAAGTCACATGTAATACGCACATCAGAGATTTAAATGAATTTTAAAATACTGCTTCCAAAAATTGCATTTGCCTTTTATGCTGCAACCTTACACTGTTAGCTCACATTGAGAAATCCATCCAAAGGATTACCTTCTTTCCACCTGGCTATCCCAAAGCACATATCCCATATGACTTGGCTGTACTTTGGGATAGGCAGGTGGAAAGAAGGTAATCCTTTGGATGGATTTCTCAATGTGAGCTAACTGTGTAAGGTTGCAGCATAAAAGGCAAATGCAGTTTTTGGAAGCAGTATCTCTATTTTTATAAACTGAAGATGCACAACTGTGCATCAGCAAAGTAAAGGATAAAAAGTATTGCACAGTTTCATGTGTGTGTATAAGGGGGATGGTTTGAGGGGGGAATTTTTTTAAAAATCCTAAAAATCAAGGGATGAAGGGCTCTGATTCCAACTTGGCATGGCTAAATCCCTACTTAAGAGCTACCAGAGTGCCAAGTTTCATGTCTTTACCTTTAAAAATGACAGAGTTATAAGCATTTTGGTTTCCCATAGGCTATAATAGGGTGGGTATCCGAAAACGGAATGGTTCTCCAATGGGTAATCCAACGGGGTGGAACAAGGGAGCTGCACCAGAAATCAGTGAAGAATAACCTCATTGGAGCACTGCTACAATTTTAGGAGTGGAGCAGACCTACTTTGCACAGTTTTCAGCATCAGCAGTAGTATATATCACAGCAATCCCAGCTGCTGGTAAGAAAATGTGTTAATTAAAAAAAAAGTGGGAGGAGTAGAGCACCTTGGCAAATGCCAAGAAAAATGTCTCAGGTGCATTGGTGCTCATGGTAACCATGTTGCGTACCCTTTTCTAAAATAACTAAAGTCTGACAATTGTTCTGATATAATCTATGTTAGTGATTGTGAGGACAGAATCAGCAGATTTCACTTATTCTAGATTGGTTAACTTGGAATACATTCCAAGAGAATACTTTGAATGAGCTGGTAAACTAGCTGCCTTAGAAATAAATTGCCTTAGAAATAAATAATCTACGAGTAATAAATAATGATAACAATAATACCATCTCCAGGAATTTCATATTGGCAGAGAAGGAAGTTAAGGGAGGAAGAAAAGGTAGTGTTGTAACCTGTAATTGTCCAGAACTGATAAACTGGCGGCCACCTCAGAATGTAAGAGTCCCTATGGACACCAGGTTCCACACAGTCGTCTCCTGAAGGCCAGGCAGTAGGAGGTCATGTCCCATCAGTGTACTCCAGAACCTGTCATAACCCATCAGAGAAATGCTCATTTCTACCCACGCAAACACCAAAGGTCATGGGAAACCGGCAAGAACAAAGAAAAGCACAGATGTGAGGAGCGAGCAAGGACAGGAAGGAGCAGGCACTATCTCAAGCAAACAGAAGGTGGAAACATGGCTGGAGGTAGGCCTCATTCTAGCGTTGTTCCACCCATCGATTGTCCCTGCCTTCTGTTTCCCTTTGTGATGCTGATGTCTGTCTCCCATGATGGATCCCATACAACATTAACAGCTGTTAGCCTCAGATAACAGTGTTCAGGGGCAGACCCATGAAGCAGAGACTTCAGGTCTACTAAACGTCAGCTTTTGTGCTACACTGGCACTTGGCATGACTGAGAAATCCATGCGCTGCTTCTCTTACTTAGGGCATAAAGCAGCAGTTGAGACCAACTGCCTCAGAACCATGGAATTCTAAGGGAAGTCCCTCCTCAGTCCCACATCAACATGGAGGTCATTTAGCAGCAGGACATCATCTTCCCTTCCCCCAAGCCAGCCAAAGCACTTGGCTCAGCAGAAACACCTTGCGCGGCCAGGCCCTTTGACAGGCCCTTATGGAATGCCAAGCCAATGGTCCTTAACCGTTTACCATGGGATTCACCAAGAGGATTGTGATGTGGACTTGCATTTCTTTTTCTCCATCTCCTTTATTTAGACAGACTGGGATTCCCATCAAGACACGAGTGAAGACAAAGGAAACGTTTTACTTGGTTTGGAGTACAATAGAAATTTGCTCTTCCCTTCTCCCCCAGCCCCTTTCCTGAGAGAGGCTGGAGAAATGGTCTGGGTCAATGGGGATAATGGGCAAAGGGGAAGATCAGTGGTCTCTAATCAGGAGGGTCTCTGAAAAACTGGCAAGGGGATAGAAATGGAGCTGTTTTGCTGGACCCCAATCCCCCTATTTCAGCCTTCCCCAGCTCAGGCCCTCTAGATGTGTTGAACTGCAAATGTCAGCATTCTCAGCCAGCATGGGAATGGCTGTGGATGATGGGAGTTATAGTCTAACACATCTGGAGGCGGGCAGATTGGGCAAAGGAATTAATCACTTTGGAGGCTCAGGTTGCAATCCTGTGCACATATACCTACGTGTAAGCACCACTGACCACAAGGGGATTTATCTCTGAGTGAATGTGCATCACTTTCCTTGTCAAGCATAATTGTCTCCTGGTTGCATGAATGGTGTCACCTTTAGTTTGGCCCTTATTCTTGGTTGCATAGGAAGCCAGTTATTTTCCACCTTTTTCTAGGGCAACAGTTTCGTGTTTTGTTTTTAAATCTCTGAAAAAACATGGATACTACTCCTGGTAGCATGTTGATCTATGAGTGGCACCACCTAAGGCATGGAGACCTTTCCCTTTTCAGACCTGAACACTTGGCCTGCGGTTTAAAATCAGATCAGTCTGAGAGAAGTACTTCATTATTTTAGATATTGAGTTGCCGTGTTAATTATGTAACAAGGGGACTCGATGCACATGACCCAACCAGAATGTGGAAATGCCACACTGCCTGGAGGCTCCTTTCTAGAGACACACAGCCTTTTGTGCATTTGCTTGACAAACAAACGCGGTGAATTTTTCCATGTTGTTTCAAGTCCCTTCTCCCAAAAAACCATGATGATTGTAATAGAATGGAATACATTTTAAGTACTGCATTTTTGAGCACCCACCATGTATTTTGGGAGACTTTGTTTTGTTATTTACTTGAAGCATTTTTGTCCTGTTCTTTCATCCTTCCCCCTCAAAAAGGCTGTCAGAGCTATTTACAAAAACAATAAGACAGCCCCTGCCTTTACCATTACAATCTAAAAGACATGGCACAAGAGGAAAAGGAATTGGGAGGGAAGAGGAAAAAGCAAAACTCAAGCAGCAGTGATTAGTTACAAAACCAAAAATGTAACATTCCTCATTATCCTTTCCAGGGTAGTTAATGGTAGTTGGACCTTTGTGGGTAGAGGTTGTCCAGTTGGAGCAGGCTCTTTTGTTTCCTTAGCTTGCACTGTTCACTCTTTTATTCCTTCCCATAGGGTAGTTTATGGTAGTTGGCCCTGGAGGGAAGTGCAGTGATTTTCTCTCTGTAGTGACTGTGTGTGTGTGTGTGTGTGTGTGTGAGAGAGAGAGAGAGAGAGAGAGAGAGAGAGAGAGAGAGAGAGAGAGAGAGAACTGAATCTGGAAGTGGTGCTCGGAGTGTTCCATTCATGTAGGACAATACATATTGAAACAATCATTTGATGCTGCTGGTGCTAGATGAAATGGCCTCTTAGGCCCATGATGGATATGCTCAGGCAACCACCATAGACTGAAAACTATCCAAAGAGCGGTGATGAGAATTAGCCTATCTCTTTATTGCGTCCACGCACCCTGTAATAATATCGTAAATGTGATTTTCTCTTTGCTTTTTAAAAAAACCCCACTAGCATCATCACCAGGTTGAGATAAAAAGAAAACTTGAAAACTCTGCCAGGAGGGAGCGTGTTCACAAGATCAAGGTGAGGATTTTCCATTTGCATGATACAGGAAACTTTGAAAACTTGTTCTGTGAATCTAGCTTTGTGTCCTAGGAATGAGAAGAATTGTGTTAGGACATATGTATTTAGTCAGACTCTGCAAACCAGCGGAAAGGCAACCTGGTGCTATCCAGATGTTTTGAACTACAACTTTTACAATTGCTGAGCATTGGCGATGCTAGCTGGGTCTGATGGGAGGCATTGTCCAAAATTATCTGCACGGCACTAGCTTGAATAGTCTTGGACCAGATCTACACCAATCAGGATATACCACTTCGAAAACAGCATGAAAACAATATATATAATGTGTCCTGGGCCCGAACAGCTGTGAAAACCATTATAAACCATTTTAAAGCAGTAGTGCAGATCCCTTGCTGTAAGCTGTTACTTTTACTCATATACAGTTATTGCACAGCTATTACTTCCATCTCTCTCTCTCTCTCTCTCTCTCTCTCTTTCATTCTGTTCTTAATCCAAATTTGGCTATATTGTGTCACTGTTTATTGCTCAGTTCTTACTTTCTTTTTTACTAGTACCTCAAGACTTCATTGCTAGTCTAGGTTCACTTCTGAGGTTTGAAAATATTGGTTTAATTGCCCAGTGAAGTTATTCTCGACAAGTTTCCTCAAACAGCAGAGTTAGAGGGAGCATCTTCCGTTCCTAACAGGGCCTCTTTCTCAGTCATCTCACTTTTCCCTTCATCTAGGTGGAACGATCAAGAAGGGCAGCCGAAGAGACCAATCACCTGCTTTCCCCACACCCACCCACTGCGCCAAGAAATCGCTTTGGGCGCCGCAAATTAGGTAACAGAGGACACTCAGGTCATCTGGTGAGTATATAATGAGGACCTGTAGGCCAAACGTTATCTGGTTATAGCTCTGTCTTACCTCAAGCTTCCCAATTATACCACCATGGGCCTCAGCCCTATTTGAATCAGAATGAAAGCTTAGCCTCCCAATTTTGTGGCATTGGGAGACGGGCATACCTCTTTATCGACCAGTCACATTGTTATCCCATCCTTCCTCCAAAGAGCTCAAGGTATCAGACACATCTATCTTATTTTATCCTCACAGTGACCCTGTGAAGTAGATCGGGCTGAACATGGAGTTTGAGGCTAAATGGGGATTTGAATGTAGGGTTTCACTGGTTGAAGTCCAGCACTCCTGCAGGGCCGGCCCTATCATTAGGCAGAGTCCGGCAGCAGATGCTGGTGTTTGTATGTGTATGGGGTGGGATAGTAGTGGCAGTTCTCCAGTCATTCATCCTGAGTCCCCCATCTATTTCCCTCTGTTGGAGGACATGTCACACAGTGTGACCTGTCCCCCACTAAGCTAACCTGCTGCCTTCAGGTGTGGTAGAGGTTGCTCTTCTGTCACCACTGTTGAAGTAAGATTCAACTGCCAATGCAGTTGGTGTCTGTATGGAGTGTGTGTGTGTTTGTGTTTGTGTGTATGTCTGGGGTAGGGGTGGGAGAGCATCTTGTCCATTGCCTCAGGAAGCAAAATGTTTTGGGCCGCCTCTACACTAGCCTTTACACCACGCTGCTTCCCTGGCAGTACAACCTACTGGCTCTCTGTGCATGTCTACTCAGAAGCAAGATTTCTGACAGGCCCCGGGGCAAAATCCAGCCTGTGTCAGGGCCCAGCTTCAGCACTGCAATGGGCCTTGTAGATTATCGCCAGGATTTGATTAGGAGTAGTCTAGAAGGGTTTGGGCCTATTCAGCAAGGCCCCTGGCCAAACTGGGCATCACTGCTCAGCCCTCCAGCGATGACGCTTCAACCTGGGTGGCCCTTCTGCAAACCTCATTCCCACTCCTGTAAGGTACTCAGGGAGAGTTTCCAGCCTCCCTCCTTGTCAAGGCCGACTCCGCAAATGGATGCAGAGAGTAGAGCGACTTCCCCCTGCTCTGAGAACACTGTCAGAGATAAGTTCACACAAATTCTGACAGTCCACAGGCTGAATATAGGCCCAAACCCCTTTAGACTATTTCTAATCAAATCCTGTCTATAACCTACAAGGCCCACTACAGTGCTGAAGCTGGGCCCTGAGAGCCTGGTTTCAATCCGGCCCTGCAGGGATCCCTGCATAGCCATGTGCCTTTCCCCTGGCTCTATCCCCGGCTGCTCCCTGATCATTTGGTGGTTTCCCAGCTTTTGAGCCGTTCTTTTCCCTCATCCTAAGAGGCTGAAATGTCTCTCCTAAGGCTTCGTTTCTGATAGGTATTTTTGCCCTGCCCACCACTGGAATGCGGCCCCCTGAGACCTTCTCTGAGGTGAAATTTGATCCTCAGACTGACAAAGGTTCAACTCCCCAGCTTTAAAGTATAAAAATAACTTGATGCTCTTGCTGTGGAATGTATTATTTATTTATCTTTAAAAAACAAAAAAGCTGCTTTGTTCCACAGATAATCTCTTATACAAACATCCTCTGCATAATTTCCCCATATTAGATCTGCCTGAGTACAGTACTGACAAGAGAGCATACAGAGCACCTGGTCTGATTCTGTGAACTGTTACACATCATTCCTGTTTAGTTTGAATGAATATACTTTACTGTGTGCAGGACCTTGGCCTAGCCATTTTGAAAGAAAGAAAGAAAAACCAAATCGCACACATGGAGTGACATTTAGGCTTCCGAAACGTGCTTGGCCGCATGCTCTTAAGTGTTCCCTCCCCCCCCCCCCGTTTATTTAAATTGTCCAGGCTTCCTATCCTCGACCAAGCACTGCACCAGGAAACATACAGCATCCTCTCCGGCTGCAGCCACTTTACAGCAACGCCACGACAGAATCCGCACCCAAGGCCGCTTCGAGGTCCAGACCCAAGTTCCTCACCCTTGAAAAAGATCATCACTTGGCCAGTGGGGTTAGACTTTGTTCTTTTATACAAGCCCTGTAATAGAAAGAAGGATTAGAAAATTGTTCAGTACCTTCAAACATAACAATACACCTTTTCTGGATAGCAGAAAGCAAACAGCTTGCTGTCGAGTGACTTTCCGTTAATGTCTAGGGAGGGTGTTTATTTAGATGAGTCTGTTTGATGGGTGACATTGTCCTTTGTCAACTCTGTGTCAGCCTCTGCCTTTGCAGGCGTTGTCATTGGACTGGTGAGTGGGTGGCTGTAATCAAGTTTAACTCACTGCTCAGATACTTCTAGGTGAAACGCTTTAATGCTAGAGTTTTGCCAATTAAAATGGCATTCTTGGTCTCTGTCAGGACAGTGCATGAAGTTTTAGAAGCCCTTTCTCCTTATCTCCAGCATTTCTGATAGAAATTAGAAATGGGAGATGCAGTGAGAATTCAAAGCAAGGATTCTTATGTGAGGCAGCCTGGCTCAAATTCTTACGAGAGTAATTAAGGCAGGCATGTACCATGCTTTGATTCTGTTCACACCTTGAACCCTCACCAACTGCTGCTCTGTCCCCTTCCACAAGGCAAAACAAAGCAAAACACCACCGTTTGTCTCTGACTCCTAGCAACTTCTCTTGGCCCAGCTGGTAATACTAATGGTGCCCAAAGTGGTTGGTTTTGCAACCTACAATACCCAAATTTAGCAAAGTGACATGATAATTTTCTTATTTTCTGAAGTGTATCATGTGTTTTTTTGCCATTTTGCATAATTTCTTCTGCTTTTGCTGGTCATGGGGAGGAGTGAGAAGTTATGTGAGAGGCTGCGAAACCTACCTCTCTTGCAAATGAAATCTTGTTTGGCAATCCCTCTGGCTCCTGAAATTTCACCAAGGTTGTCATGTATTTCAAACGTGGGCTAGGCACTTGTTTTATAAAAAAAACATGAAAGCAAAAAATTCTCAGCACAGCTGAATTTTGTGTCCACTACTGTATCCTGAACGTGTGCAGTGTCACAGCATACCAGCGTGCCGATGACTTTGGCTGCCTGACACTTTCCAATCAACCTTCTTAGCTCAGATACTTGCTTCTTGTCCAGCTTTTGTTGGATGCAACTTGAGGAATAGGGGAACAAAATACCAAGACATCACCGTTGGAACGTCGCAATTTCCCCAAATACTTGTTTAAAACATTATGTCACATTATATGTCGCAGCATCACTCTTACAACTGACTGAATCTTGGAAGCTGATCTTCCATTTAATCCAAGACTGGGGAACCTGTGGCTCTCCAGATGTTGTTGGACTCCAACTCCCATCAGCATGGCCAGT
The DNA here is from genome assembly GCF_023053635.1 of Elgaria multicarinata webbii. Taxonomy (NCBI): domain Eukaryota; kingdom Metazoa; phylum Chordata; class Lepidosauria; order Squamata; family Anguidae; genus Elgaria; species Elgaria multicarinata. The sequence continues at coordinate 136,106,677 of NC_086171.1, forward strand.
AGTTGGCGATGATGGGAGTTGTAGTCCAACAACATCTGGAGGGCCACTGGTTCCAGAGCTCTGCTATAAGGCCATCTCATCAAGTACTTTAGAATGTCAGAAATACACTGTTGGGTCATGCCAAAGGCCCATCTACATCAACATCCTGTTTCCCATAGGAGCTTGCTCCCAGGAAACAGAGCAACTGGTATTTACACCATTTCTAAACATGGAGGTTTAATTTGGCTGTCATGGCTAATAGCCATTGATCTATCCCTCATGAATTTGTCTAATCCCCCCCCCCCCATTTAAGCCATCTAAGCCAGTAGCCCTCAGCACATCTTTGGTAGTGAATTCTATAAATCGATTGGGCACTGTGTGAAGTAGTACTTCCTTTTGTCTGTCCTGAATCTTAACTGCCAGTCAATTCCATTGATTTTGCACCTTCCTGGTAATTGTCTCCGTCACCGAGTTGCCATGATCTGACATGTGATTAGTCAGATTCATGGCTGGAATGTAGATTAGATGGTCACTAGTATATTTATAACCACTAGACTGAGGGTGTTTTGCACATGCTAGGCGGCAAAAGTGCTCACTGGAGCAACACCATTCCCTCCAGGAAACGGTGTCCAGGGGAGATAGGGGCTAGAACTACATTAGTGTGTTTTGTCAGTATTGAAATGCAGTGATAACTGTTGGGCCACATTAAGCATTCCATATGCTGCTTTTCTAGCATTATTTCCAGCACTTATTCTGTATTAGCCAAAATACTGCAATAGATGTCATTGTGTGTGCTACGAGGTATAAATGTTCAAGAGGATATAGCCGCTCTATGATGGGATCGTATCAATATGACGCAAGGTATAGATCTGGCCAGGACTATAAACACATGGCGTCATTGGGTAATGCTGTTTGGCATATGCCCATTCCAAATTTACAAACATATGTCTCCCCTTCACATGCTGTTCACTGTGGCAAAGACTGCCATACGCATCGCAAATATGTTTGCCACATGAAGTGTATGACACCTCCCCACAGACATTGCCTCATAAAAGCAAAGGACGTGTATGCAGACAAAAGTAAATGTTAGGGAACAGTCAATATCAGTGAAAGCTTAGACTCAGAGATGGTTTGTGGAGCATTTTGGATGTTTTTTTTCAGGTTTATGAGGACAATATGACACATTGGACTAAGCAGGGCCGGTTCCCAGGATTACCCCCTGCCCGGTGGGCTCCTTCCTGTATTGATTAATCATGTTTGGGCTTCCTTGGCAGCAGTGCTCCCAGGAGGGGCAGCACCATTCACATTTCCCACAGTGCTCCAGAGTAACACAACTTTGGGGGCATTATAAATGGCACTAGCCCCAGCCAACTGGTGGTGCTAGGAGTGTTGGGCTGAAAAGGGATTTAAAGTGTGGGGCTGGGTGGGCAGGGCAGGTTCAGCACAGCAGTAGGTCCTAACAGCTTCCTGCAGATGTCAGGTGCTGGCACTTGTTTTGGGACTAAATTAAGGCCACATATATGCAACATCACTCTTAGTTTCTCCAGATGTATTAATCTAAACTACTTTAAAAACAACAATAACAGCAATAGCAAACACTAATCTAACTTATTAATCTTGTTCCACCCATGAGCCACCCTTTTAGCATTCATTAAGAGCCTTAGTTATGAATTACAAAAGCTAGCTAAATGTTGCTAAGGAGTAAAGAATCTGTGCTGCGAATCTGTATGGAAAATGAGAAATTAGCAAGCAGATCTAGATTTTTTAAATAAATAAATAAATAAATAAATAAATACTCCCACCACAACCACAATTGAAACACAGATCCTTTTCAGATGACACGAAAGCTATGTTGGTTAAACATTTTGAGCTAACATTATGGCTTAGCATGCCATTTGAACCATAACTTGGGGGTCGTGTGAACCATTCCTAACCACGGTGGCAACATAACCCTGGTTTAAACACGCTCATTAACCATTTGCTGCAAAAGGGTTAACAGCCTAACCATGGCTTTGTGTATTGTCTGAACAGGCCCACAGTTATTGGAAAATTCTTACCAAAAGGCACCATCAACTGCTGCTGTTAAGAGCATAATGATGAACTAAGTATGAATATTAACTGTTGTTGAAATTTTCAGGGAGACAAAGGGGTGTTGAACACTATGCATTCAATGGATTATTCAACTGGAATATCCCCATACCGACTTCCCATCATTAACAATTACGTGACACCCATTCCACCGCTGCCGCCACCCAAAAATGACCACATCAACGCAATGAAAGGTGGGACATCAAGAGGTCGACGGTTTCGCCCGACAACGGCACCAAATGGCTTGGAACAATTGTTAATGAGGGTAATAGATCTTTTCCCTCCCAGCATCTTGGTTTGGTTTTGCTTTCTCCGTCCTCCATGGGTCATTTCATAATGCACTCTTCCATGAAGAAGCGCGGAAGTACTGCAAGTTTGGGTAGAAATGCCTCCCCTCATTCCTGCCTCCCTAAGGCCTAATCAATAGGATTCCTTTAAAGTCAAGATGACTCATCCAAATTCCTCCTTGGATAATTAAGGCAGCATTCATCATATCACACTGTGCTCCAGAATCTCATTTTTCAGTAGTATTAACCTCAATATTCTATTTCCTAAGCAAAACTTGGAGAATATAGATTGATACATCTAAAACTTGTAACTCTGGGAGAATGAATATCCCTTTGGGGAGTGTAATAGATCTCTGCTATTATCAGTTGGAGAAGATGTATTTAAATAGTTAAGATGAGATGCTGGAAGCACTATCAAAACAGCAACACACTGATATCCTAAGGTTTGATTCTTAGTAGGCAGAGCAATATATTTTATTTCCATTATGCTGAAGAACTGAGAGCAGTGCATGTTGCAGGCATATCGTTTGTCTATAGCTAAACAGGCCCCAGTTTAACATGCAAGAATGATGATTAAAGTCAGGGGCTATAAATGTGTCAAATGTGAAAAGGTTGGAGCGTCAGTCACAACCCTCCCTGTAATTCCTACTCTGCTGCCATTCAACTCGAGGTTTCCTTTCCCCCCAGGAACATGTGTAATGACCTATGTCAGGAAACATTTCAGTGTGTTGGCTATTTTGTACAGATTTTATGCTGAAGAGTTGAATATGGCCTTGGTATTACCATATAATCCAAAACTGAGAATGATAGATTTACAACAGGGCCAGCCCTACCATTAGACAGAGTGAGGTGGTTGCCTCAGGCGGCAGATTTTAGGTGATGCAAAAAGGCAGCAAATAATTAGTTATTCATTTATTATTGTTGCATTTTTCTGCCAGGGATGGGGAGAGGTGTTTGTGGGATTTTCTGCCTGAGGTGCCAAAATAAGTTGACTAACCTTGAGTATGATGCACTTTGACTTGGGGACTGATGGTGCCATCATTTGCTGCACTGCCTCAGGCAGCAAAATGCCTTGGGCCAGCCTGCAGACAAACAGGCAGATCCCCCCCCCCCAAATTTCCATGTATTTCAGTTACTTAGGAACATAGGGCAGTATCCAACTGTGCCATTATGCTAGCTTAAATGATGTTGTGCTCACGGAAACTAGGGCAGGATCTACACTACTGCTCTGAAGCGCTTTATAAAAGTTTTGACAACTGTTGGGACACAGGACACACTCCATATACAGTTGTCAAAACTGTTATAAAGCACTTTAAAGCAGTAGTGTAGATCCAGCCTAGGTTCTGAACCATGCACAAGAGGAGAATCCAACTGAATATACATTGGCACAAGCATGGTTGTGAAACCAGTTGTGCAACCAGTTGTGCAAGTATAATGTACAATAGAAAGATTCAGCGGATCTCTGCTAGCCCTATTTGAGTTTGCCGAATGACACCGTTGGATATTGCCCATAGGAAGCTGTCTTATACCCAGGCCACAGCTAGACCTCAGGTTTATCCTGGGATCATCCAGGGTTCGCCCCTGCCTGAGCACTGGATCCCCTGTGTGTCACCTAGATGAACAGGTTTGACCCCTGGACGATCCAGGGATAAACCTTAGGTCTAGCTATGGCTCCAGTCCGATGATTGGTCCATCTAGCTCAGTATTGTTTACACTGATAGGCAGCAGCTTTCATCAGTGCCAGGCAGGGTCTTCAGATGCCAGGGTCGAACTGGGGACCTTTTGCATGAAAACATAAGAGCTTGGCTGTATCAGACCAAAGGCCTATCTAGTCTAGCATCCTGTCTCCTACAGCAGCCAACCCAGATGCCTATGAGAAGCCCACAAGCAGGGCATTAGGACAATAATGCTGTCTCATTATTGTTCCCCTGTGACCAGTATTAAGAGACATGATACCTCTGATCCTGGAGGGAGCATATAGACATTGTGACTAGTTGCCCTTTGTAGTCTCATCTTCCATGGATTTTGTCTTATCTCCTTTTAAAGCCATTCAAGTTGTTGGCCATCGGTACATCTTGTGGCAACAAATTCCAAACGGTGTGCTATGTGGGGAAAAAATGCTTCCTTTAACCTGTCCTGAGTCTCCCACCATTCAGCCTCATTAGATGACCCAGAGTTTTAGTAATGTGAGGGAGAAAAACATTTTCCATCCAATTTTTCCATATCAAGCCTAATTTTATAAAGCTCTATCATGTCCACTCTTACTTGGCTTTTTTTCTAAACTAAAAAGCTTCAAACATTTTAATCTTTCCTTATAGAGGAGTTGCTTCTGCCCCTTGTAATTTTGATTGCTCTTTCCTGCAATTTCCCCTGTTTTACAGTATCTGTATCTAGTATTCCAAGTATGTTCACACCATAGATTTGTATAAGGGCAGTATAATGCTGGCAGTTTTTTTTTTTATTTGTACATAACCATGATGACATCACTAGTTTTACTCATGGATCCCTTTCCCAAAGATCCATAGCACAGAATTCACTTTTTTTCACAAGCGTGTGCGCTACTGCAGAGAAAATGCAGCCAACATCAGCCCAGGCTGGTTGAATATGGTCCTGTCATTGGACCCTTTCCATGGTGTGCATAAGGAACAGATGGTAAGATGGTGAGTAGGGTGTAGGTGATTGCTTTGGATTTAGCAGAGCCGTTGCCTAGACCAAGTTGCCAGTTATTCATCATTTTCATCATTACGCCAGTCCTTTTCCAGCTTCATTGGCTGCCAGTCCAGGTCCGGGCCCAATTCAAAGTGCTGGTATTGACATTTAAAGCCCTAAATGGTTTGGGGCCAGGTTATCTGAAGGAACGCCTCCTCCCATATGTACCTACCCGGACCTTAAGATCATCTACAGGGGCCCTTCTCCGTGAGCCCCTGCCAAAGGAAGTGAGGCAGGTGGCTATTAGGAGGAGGGCTTTCTCCACTGTGGCACCCCGGTTGTGGAACGAGCTCCCCAGAGAGGTTCGCCTGGCGCCTACACTGTACTCCTTTCGTCGCCAGCTGAAGACCTTTTTATTCACTCAGTATTTTAACACTTAATTTTAACTTAAATTTAAATTTTACTGTTTTAACTCTGTATTTTAATCTTATAATCAACTTTGCTGTGTGGTTTTATCCTGGTTGCGCTTTTTATACTGTATTTCGTAATTGTGTTTTTAACCTGTTGGATGTTTTTTGTGGTTTTAATTTTTGTGAACCGCCCAGAGAGCTTCGGCTATTGGGCGGTATAAAAAAGTAATAAATAAATAAATAAATAAATAAAAATAAAATAAATTTTCCATTCAGAGCCTTTTTTGGCTGAATGGCAGCATAAAAATCCTTAAATAAATAAAATAAAATCTTGTTGCATGTTCAGTAGGTATTTGCTGAATGCCAGCAACACAAAATCGAACTTGGAATAGCACAATATGGGAGCAAATGTTGGCAATGCAAAAGTGCAGGTATTTCAATGGAGTTTTGTGCTCTTCGATGTAGGACACAGGGAAGTTCTACAAGCCTCAAGTACAAAGCAATGCGTATGTTACCATGGCCTATTTGGGAAAAACCGTGCACCTGTCCTATGACCTTTTAGATTACCGAGAGGAAATAAAAATATATCAACAACACTGCGGAGGAGAAAACCTATGTGTGTTCAGAGGCAAACTCCTGGAGGGAGGTGAGCATGAAAAGGCCCAAGAGTTCATTTTAATTTGGCAAACTCTCATTTTATATGGATAAACTGTTGAAGTGGTAGCAAAATTATTTTCGTGAAGCTCAGTCTCGTTATGTGTGTCCGGGGACTTATATACCAGCTGCCTCAAACTAAGGCTGGATTTACTGTTTCATGATTGAAAATGAGGCTGCAATTACTTTTGCAAATTATGGGAGGAGGGGATGTACAGGGGTGATTTAGCAAAATACAGCAGGTTAGATTAATTTTTGGATGGAGATGTATGGTTAATAAAATGCTTGCTGGGGTAAAATGAATACCAAATTATCTGCACACAAGAAGCTATAATATATCAGTGTGAGCTGTTTATCGCTCTGGAAGGAAAATGAATACATGGTTGAGGTTTGATTCTGAATGTGAATCAATGGTGATGATGTTGACTTAAGCGGAGCTGTTCCAGTTATAATCACCAGTGGAAGCGAAGGAAGAACAGCATGCTGGGTAGAATTAATCTCATGCCATGGTATTGGGCTATTGGTGAAGAAAGACATCTTTTCTATTGTTAGCATTTCACTTGTCATAGTCCTGGGCACTGTATTTTATTTATTTGTTTTATTATTGCATTTATATCTCGCCTTTTTTCTACCAAGGAAACCAAGGCGGAGTACATAATCCTCCTCCTCTCCATGTTATCCTCACAACAACAACCCTGTGAGGTGGGTTGGGCTGAGAGTCTGTGACTGGCCCAAAGTCACCCAGTGGGTTTCCATGGCCAAGTGGGGACTAGAACCTGGATCTCCCAACTCCCAGTCCGACACTAGCCACTACACCACACTGGCATAAAATGTAGAAATAGTGTAGCCCATGGCCAATCTGTATTAGATGGACTGGACAGTAATAGGGGAAGAGTTTAGGGATGAACGGGATAAGGTACTTGAGATTCACTTGCTAGTGCAGAAATGGACGAAGTGAGTCTAGGGCAGAGCAGGGGTGGGGGGACAGAACCCCTTTCAGCCTGAGAGCTACATTCCACTTTTGGGAGCATCTCAGGGGCTGAATTTCAGTGGTGGCAGGGTCAAAGGCAAAAGTTGTGGAGCCAAAAGCAAAAGGAGCCAAAAATACCAGCTTAAAGCTCTTGCTGCCAGTAGCAAAGCTGTAGCAGAGGCATTTCATCCTTTTAGAATGGGAAAAACTGCACCACAGGTGGGAAACCACCAGACAACCAGTGGTTGGGGAAAGGCGGTGGGGCCAGGGAAAAGGCATGGCCATCTGAGGAACCCCAGGTGGGCTGGATTTTTACCCCAAGTGGGCCAGATTTGGCCCATTGGCCTGAGGTTCTGCACCCCTGAGCTGGGGGAGGTACTTGAGAACACACTGTTTAAGAAATGTGGCTTAAGGAAGGTCTTGAGGGAAGGGAAGACAGGGAAGTGGCTTGGCACATGGAGTGGCGAAGGTCGCTCCGTACCTTCAGAGCCATACAGCAGAAGGCACAGCAACAGCTACTGGGAGAAAAAAAAAATCAACGAAGCAGTTAAGGTTCTACTGATCAGAGACAGGGATGTAAGAGGAGACGAGCAGTGAAATATAGTTAAGTGAAGAGAACTTTCATGAAAAAGGTTTAAAAATAAGGACCTAGGAGGCTTAAGGTCCCAGTGATGCAAGATGAGAATGGGGAGGCAGAGTAAGGGCCAAACTAGACTAATTGTGTGAATGGTGTTTAAAACGTAAATTGCATGTTTAGGGGCTCTGATCCAGATTGGGATCCGTGTGTGTGTGTGTGTGTGTGTGTGTGTGTGTGTGTGTGTGTGTGCTTTAACTTTTTACCCCTACTGTGATTCCAGTTCAGAATGGGCCCACCACACCTGCTATTTGCACTGGATGTAAAAATGTCCGTTGGCAGAAGTGTTTCTTAGCAGGCCAATAGCAGATGTGATGGGGTTCCTGCTCATGGTAGCAGTGGTGGTGCTCCCTACACCAGGTTCCTGATCATGTTTGAGTGGGTGGTCTGATACTGCACTTCACTTTTAAAATCCATTCAGGTAATTGCTACTTGTGTGAATTTGGTCTTCTTTAGTGTAACCACAAGAGGGAGCGCCAGTAGGGGATGTATTGAAGTAACGATGAGAATCTGGGGCCACTGCTAGACCTAAGGTTTATCCTGGGATCATCCAGGGTTCACCCCTGCCTGAACACTGGATCCCCTGTGTGTCACCTAGATGAACAGGTTTGACCCCTGGATGATCCAGGGACAAACCTTAGGTCTAGCTAGGGCCTAAGTATTTAGAAAGGGAGAAAAGTGAATCTTGGAGATGTAGAAGAATGACCATGATTTCGAGGCCACTTGGAAGTGGAAAGAGATATTTTTTTAAAAAAATCCTAAGGATTGACTGGGGTATTATTTCAAAGAGGACCACAAGAGAAGTAAGAATATCAAGTGGGGAGTTTCTGCTAAAAAAAAAGAAGACAAGGAAACCCCATTCTCTGTAAAGCTGAATAGTGATTGTTTTTATGTTTTCATGGATATAGTAATGTAATAAGCAAAGTGCTTTGCAGTTATTACTTTCTTCACCCTCAGGCAAGGCAGGCTACTATTTGGTGGAGATGTACTGATGAGGAGATATCTGAGCCTGGTAACGCTATGGCAAAGCAGAGCTTCTGCCCATTGGACCACTCTAGCTACTTTTCTTGATTCATGTTTCTCAAACTGCCAGAGCTCCCATAGCCTTCAGTACAGAGTGCTCCCAGGGTGACTCACATCAAAAATAGAAACATTACAATTGAGCAATAACTAAAATAACAAAATGAACTGCAGGTAACACATAATACAAAACAACAGGAAAGAAAGAAACGGGTTTTTTTTCACAGTGGCTTCAAAAGGTTACACATTTAAAAGCCCTGGAAATTAAAAAGGAAAAGGCATTGCCTGGCATAGCAACAACATGCCCAGGTGAACATTTATTCGTTTGACTTGGCACTCGACTTATGTTAAAGTTAACAAGCCACAAACCATCTTGTGTTTTTTCATTCCCTCCATTGCAGAGACTTTTCAGTTTATCTCCAAGCGGCATTATGGCTTTCCCTTCAGCCTCACATTTTATCTCAATGGAATACAAGTGGACCGTTTAAGTTCCTGCTGTGAATATAAGCATCGGAAAGGCACTCGGCTGGGGGGCAAGCATGGATACTTTGGTTTCATCAATGTGGAAAGATCATCTCCCTGCTATAGGTATGGGCCATTGATGGGCATTTGTCTACTTCTATCTGTCTTGAATTTGCCACCAGACTGTTTTTTCATGGCCCTGCAACTGTTCGAGTGTACATCCATAGACTGTTTTGCCATCTTGCATCAGGTTGCTTCTGGAAGAGTAACCTTGGAAGCCTTATATAGCAAAGAGTCCCGTTGCGCGTTTTAATACTAACAAATATGTTGTTGTATAAGCTTTCATAGGCCTGAGCACATTTCATATGACTTATGTGGCATGATGCCTCTGACTATCGCCCTAGCCATGTGTTACTCATGTGTAGGACAGTGACATGATGAAGAATGACCAGGACCATGCTTCCTGCTCTGTCTCTGACACCATGTCTCCATGCTAGCCTCACACACCAACGTCTGTGCATTGAGTGCAGTTGTCTGCAAAGGAACCCTTATATGCAAGCAGCTGTTCACGCATAGGGGCTCCAAGCAATTAGGACACTCTGTAATCAGGTATTCCGTTCACCTAGAGACTCTACAAATGAGCAGTCACTTATGTGTTGGGGTTCCTTTGCAAACAACTTCAGTCAACACATGGATGTGTGAGGGTGGGGCTAGCATGGGGAGTTGTGGCCACGATCCAGCTTCATCATAATACTGCCCTACATGCGAGTAACATGTGAATGGAGCAAAATGGAGCCCTGGCCCAAGAAAGCTTATGCCACAAATGAGTTGTTAATATTCATGGGCCACACAATTCTCTGTGTATTTTTGCTGCAGCAGATACCTCTCTGGATAGTTGCCTATAGCAGCAAAAAGTGATCAGCAGTTCCAATGTGACGTGAACTGGCACATCATAGACTACTTCATCTCACACATGGAGGAAACTGTGAAGGTAGTACATTTATATAAACAAATGAGTCGAGGTACAATAGAGGGCAAGTCAATTAACACATTTTTAGAAATCTAAAAACTGGGAATGCAAAAAAAAAAAAAGAAGAAAAAAGAAAGACCAAACCCCTCAACAAAGCACGTACTTCCGGATTCTTGGGGCACCTGATTCATAATAATAGCATTCACTGGAGTATGAAGGCATTAATACTAAACAATTGCTGTAGCACCAAGCAAGAGAGAATTATTTTCATAGTAAGACCTCAATAGAGGCCAATGTCAGGGCTTGCACATGCTCTGTAAGATTTTTTAGTTTTTTCTCCCTACAAAGAGTCAACCAGTGTTACAAATTGCAAATTGCTGCTGAACCCCTCCAGTTGTGCAATTCTCTGGATTCTGTCCAGATTGAAACCTTTGGAAGGCTATTCCCAGAGGTCACAAATCAGCTGATCTTGCTACCTAAACACAAAAGTTCTTTGAGCTGACTTTCTGAAATGTTGCACCCATTTGAGATTTGGTTTATTTTTCTTTTGTTCACACAGGGCAATTTCAGCACTATATCTTCAGGCTACCAATCAGTGCCCTTTTGGAGGGGTTCAATCCATTCAGCCTCTGTCGATTTCCTGTCAATTTCAGCCCGAAAGCTCTTTCAGGAGCAAACCTGAAATACACCTAAGCCTTCTTCGCGTTCTCACATGTTTTCAGAACGCATGGAGGAAAGAGTGGGGTTGCACATGCTAGCCTTGTCCTCAACATCCCACTCCTCACAATCCATCATGGGTTGGAGCAAAAGATCAATCTTGTTTCGCTCGGCGGGATGCACTTAGAATCTTCCAGGCATTTGGCAACTCCAATGGGACATGGTTCCTGATTGCATGGAAAACTCTAAGCACCCTCAGTGGAGCACGTGAAGATCCCCCTTTATGCCTTGTATTCAACATGCAAAGGCCGCAGCCTGCAGTTGCTGGGGGCAGGGTGGGACTGCTCTGTCCTGCTGGTCTCTCCACACATTCGAAGTATGTGTGGGGACAAATTCTCCAAATAGGTCTCTATTTATTTATTTATTTAAAATATTTTTATCCCATTTCTTAGCCCTAAAGTCTGCTTATACATAATATGTAAAACAAGACAGTTCCTGCCCACAGGCTTACAATATTAAACACGTATGCACGCGTACACACACCAAACAGGGAATGGGAAGGGAAGAGGGGGGAAAGGACGTTTTTCAGCAGGGCTTTTTGAATGGTTCTGCTCCCCCTTCTCATCTCCCTTGGTACAGCCTGCTGTAATGGCTGGTGGTGGTAACAGTTGGAGGAGGAGGAACCTTCATGAGGAATGGCCTGCTGTTTGTAATAGTGTTGAAACATAGGTTTCAGGTCATTGTCGTAAAGATGCTTGTCAATAAAATGTGATGTCTAAAGTTGGCCTGGAATTGTCAGGAGAATCTTCCCCTGTAGTGCATAGCTTCCTGTGGTTGCTTGATTCTTTGGAAGCGACTCCTTTTGTGGGTGCCATTTTTCAAAGCATCTTTCCCCTGATCCTATGGCCTGGATTGGTACAGGTTGATTTGCAGGGTGCCTGCAGGTTAATAATCCTGCCTCACAGCACAGGGCGGAGCAAGACAGTCTTTTGATCCCTTTCAACTCTGTGTTTGTAATATGCCTCCCAGTAGGGTAGTCACAATTTGCAGGTATCGCTATATTTAACCTATATTTTCAAGGTCTGTTTAGGAAATACGACACTGAGAAAGCGAAGGTAAAAATAATACTGAAAAATTAGATTATAGATCACAACCATCTTTCAAAGGAGGTTTTTTTCTGGGTATTCCCTGGTTGAGAAAGATACTGCTTTATACCGATGTTGCAAAGGAAGTAGATATGGGCACTCCTTTTGGTCTTTTGCCAAAAATCAATGGCAACAAGAGTCATAGCGATCTCTTTTTGGAAGTTTTTAATTTCCATAACATTTCTTTGATTTGCAAAGTAATGTCAGGCAGGAGAATGTCATGCAAATTTTCCAGCCTCATCTTTCCCTTTTAGAGAAAATATTGAATAAACAACAATGAAAAGTAGGAGAAAAGGGAAGAAATGGGAACCCCCACGGAGCCAAATTACTTTTCAGATAAGCCTATTCCACTACGCAGAAATGCTTTCCCCCTCTCCAGACTAAGATTTGCATGATTTATGTAAATGTTATGCTATCGCTGGTGTGATAAGGGCTTTCTGAGGAGTAGAAAGCATGAAATTAGAGATGGCTATACTTTTTCAATAAATGTCCAAACTAGCCACACCGATGTGTTGATTTGCCAATTTGTTCCTTCAAAAACTGGTAGGAAAATAACAAAATGTTTTCCCCAAAAATCTAATTGTGGAAGAGTGTTTACTTATGCCACATCTACATTACAGGTCTAAGATGGTTTTAATTACCAAAGGAAGGAAAGGAACCTCTCGTGCAAGCACTGAGTCATTATTGACTCTTGGAGGGACGCCAGCTTTCACTGACGTTTTCTTGGCAGGCCTTATAGCAGGGTGGTTTGCCGTTGCCTTCCCTGGCGGTTATTACCTTTCCCCCAGCTAACTGGGTACTCCTATTACCAACCTCGGGAGGATGGAAGGCTGAGTCGACCCGAGCCGGCTGCCTGAAACCAGCTTCCGCTGGGATCGAACTCAGGCTGTGGGGAGAGTTTCGGCTGCAGAAACTGCTGCTTTACCGCTCTGCGCCACACGAGGCTCATGTTAATTACCAAAGCTTTGCCTAAAAAAAAAAAAAAGTGGAATCAGAGAGAGGGCAGGTTTCCCCCCACACACACATGTTGAAGATTCTATAGTCCAAATGCAGTACAGTTCTTAATTCACAGGGTTAGCAGAGGGTGGTGAAATGAAAATGTGTTAAGTTTGCAGGGCACAGAAGGCATTAAACTCATGTAGATACATTTATTGTTTAGTTTACCCATTGATCATTATGATATAAGTTGAAGAATTACATAATAAAACCGCATCATTAAAATACAGAGTACTTTATACACTTATATCCATAAGCTTTAGATTGCATTGTCCCTAACAAACATCAACTTAATATTTGCTGCTGCAAGGCCAAAGTAACTGAGCATGTAATTTTAAGTGCCCTACTAAAAAATTATTTAGTTAACTAACTTTCATCATAAGATCCCATGATGATACACGATTAAAAGAATAAAGAAATATAACTATCAAAGTAACAGCGACATTGTTGATAGAATGCCTCTGAATTATAAAGCAACAATGAGCAGTGCAATCTACCCTATATATGTCTACTCAGAAGTATTTCTGATTGCGTTCAGTGGGTCTTACTCCCAGGTAGTTAAGTCTGTAGGCTAAAACTAGCTTGGCACTGGAAAGACTTCAAAGTTGGCTCCAGACAAAAAGTCTCTGTGGAGGGCATTCCAAATGTGGGATGCCAAGACTGAAAAAGCCCTCTCTCCAGTCACCAGCTGCCTAAACTCCAATGGCAGCTGGAATTAAATGAAGATCTCATATGAAGATTGTAAGTTTTGGGCTTATTCATACCCCTGAAGACAATCCTCCAGGTAATCAGACTGCAAGCCATTTAGGGCTGTCTAGGTAAGAACTAGCACTTTGAATTGTGCCCAGAACTCGAACAGCCGCCCGTGTTTAAGAACTGGTGAGATATGTTGTAGCCAGTGCCAGTTACTACTTCCAGAGGCATATGCCTAAGGCAAGCTGTTGAACCTCTTTTAGCCTGAGGGCTGGATTCAGTTTTGGAAGAGCTCTTAGGGGCTTCCTTCAAGTGGTGGGTGAGGCCAAAGGCAACATGGGATATGGGACCAAAATACCAAAATGCCAGCACTTTGTTTTTGTTTTTTTTACCTTACCACACTTACTTGCACGTAAGTAAACTTCAGGAGAGCCATTTCAACCCCTTAGAATGGTGGTGGTGGGGGTGGGTGGGATGGGACAGGGAACTATCAAACAGGTGATGTTTGGATGAAAATGGAGTAGGGCCAGGGGCCTAAGGTTCTCATCACTGTACAAAAACTCTTCTAAACATGGGTTGACTTTCTAACTTAAAAGGATGTGAGCCCTGCTGGGTCAGGCTAGTGGTCCATCTAATTCAGCATCCTGCTTTTCGCAGGGGCCAATCAGATACTTCCAGGGGGCTGTCTTCATGGTGCCGAGATGGGGAAGAGACACACTGAATTTGCTCAGGCAGGAAATGTTGGGGTAAGTCCCCGACTTTTATGCTGGAGGTCTTTGGCTCTTTGCCCCGAGGTGGCTCCAAATCAGTGGCTGCATCATATAACCGATGCAGCGTAGATTTGGAGCCACCCCGGGGCTTCCAGATTGTATCGACAGCCCCCAGGAAGCCAACAAACTGGGCTTGAAGGCAATAGCCTTTTCCTTCTGTGGTTCCCCAGAAGTGGCACCCTGAATCTAGAGGTTCATCGAGTTGTCATAACTGATCTTCATTGATAGAATTACCCTCCATAAATGTGCTTAATTCCCTTTTAAAAGCCAATTTATAGTGTAATCCTTGCTTCGTATTTCTTCCCTTCAAGTTGAGGTGGCTCCTGTCTGCAAAATTTGCTTCCAGATAATTAGTTAACTCTATCATTTTGCCATCCATAATGCATTAAGCTTGATGTAATCACCCCTGTGCAACCATTCCTTCTTCTCAAGATACCTTAAAGGCTCTTAATGCATAACGAATCCAGGGCGGGCCTGCAGATACGAAATGTCTATCTGTAGTGTACATAACGTTTACAGACTGAAATTTCAAAACCAAAAGGCATTTGATTTAAGCAGAGGGCAATAAAATAAAAACTACCTATCATGTTCTCATAAAAATATCTCTGTATTTTTAAAAGACTGGGAATTTTGAGTCTCCTAACGTGAGTATTCATGATACAATTTTGTAGTGCGGTCACCCAGTTGGTTAGTAGGGTACAGCTGAAAACTGGAACTCTCCAGATATTTCAGTTCATTCAATTATTATTTATTTACTTAATTATTTCATTTCTCTACCTCCCCATAGCTACTCTGGACCTGTGTTAATGTACTGGATTCTCCCCTTTTAATCTGTTACTGGTTGGTGTTTTTTTTTTAAATTAAACATGTTTTTAGTTTTACTGCAGGTTTAATTCTATTTTAACTTTTGTAAATTTATATGTTTTAATTGTATATGTTTTAATCTTGTAAACTGCCTTGAGTCCCAGTACTGGGAAAAAGGAATAATAATAATAATAATAATAATAATAATAATAATAATAGCAGCAGCAGCAGCAGCAGCAGCAGCAGCAGCTGAAGCTCTCTGGGCAGTTTACAACAATTCATAAAAATACAAAATATTAAAAATAAGTCAAAAACATTAACAGAAAAAAATTAAGCAATGTAAAAAATTAAACATTGTTAATAAACAATGCTTTTCCTAATACATCTCTTCTAAAACAGCAGACATAGATGCTTCCTCATATACTATTAACTGCCTGGGAGTAGAGGGTGGCCTTTACCTGGTGCCGAAAAGATGGCAGTGCCAATACATTTGGGATGGCACAACTGTTATTTGTATCTAGCTCCTCAGCCAAAGAGGCTCCCGGCATGACTTACATCAGCAAAACAAGGCATGGCACAGAAAGGAAAAAGGGATGGAACAGGAAGAAGAAAAAACAACAAAGTAGTCTTTGAACAGAGCTGGTGGAATAGCCCTGCTTCTCCGACTTTCTCCCTCTGTACACCCTGCTGGAACGGCTGCTAGTGATTGTATTGGTAACAGTTGTGCAATCCCAAATATATTGTGACTTTACCTGGCTTATCTGTACAGAAACATAAGATCCAGCTAAATGGTCTTTTGCTGTTTTTGGGGTTTTTTTGCCTTTCAGTGAACTCTTCTATAGCACAGTCCATGCTTGAAATACTTCCATTATTGGTGGCCCATTTTCATAATCTACCACTATATATTTACTCAGGTGTATCATTGCCATGGGTCTGGACAAAAAGCCTTCTCCTCCCAAGAAAAAGGTGACCGATGAGGATGAAGCAAAGAAAGAGGAGTCCTGGAAAGAAGAGGTGAAGTGTAAGCTAAGAGAGAGCAGCAGCAGCAGCAGCAGAGAGGAAAACAAATTTTCGAGATTATCATTTCCCCTCACTCCCAAACAACGGAAAGAATTTGTGGAAGAAATGGAATTGGAGGCAAGAAAAGGAGAAATACAACGAGCCAGTGACGAATGTGAAAAGAGCCAGGAGAGATTAGCTAATGATGGTATGGTATGAAAGGGGAGGCATGGTGTGTGCTACAGAATGTTCTAGATCAGTCTGTGGCATCTCCAGTTAGGATCTCAGCAAGTGATAGAAATGACCTCTCTCTCTTTCTCTGCATGAGAAACTGGAAAACTGCTGTCAGCACATAGTTGCAGAGTAGATGGACCACTGGTGTGACCTGGTATAAGAACATTTCCAAAGTTCCTATGGGGGGAAATCCGATAGTTCTCTCATGCTTATAAACATGTGAATACACACAGATGGTATGTCATCTCATATGATACACAGGGGCCTTACTATTATTGATGCAATAGTGAATTATCATTCAATTCAGTACTATTTACCCATGACAATTTTACAGAGCTATTTATTATTTAGGAGGATCTTTGTATCCTGTTACAAAGATCTATCCATTTTCTCTTTTTCTTTTGCCCATACAGTTCCGCGAAGTCGCTTACAATAATAACAATATCATCCACTTCTACTTCATATACCACCAAAATAACCAAACGAAGCCACAGTATTTAAGCAGAACACAAAGCTCAATAGATGGCCAATGCCTCACTTGACACTTAAATACTGATCAAGGGGTTTGATGAGACCCCCTC